>NC_091872.1:3085941-3700328 GCF_019399895.1 Cardiocondyla obscurior | reverse complement strand
TTCTTTTTTTAAGGTCGTGATGATTCATTACCGGTGGCGCCGTATCCTCGTTTGATGCGATTCTAATAGCATAGCGCGCGGCGGCGAGTCGTGAACGCGCGCGAGGAAATACGCCTGCCCGCCGTCAGCTCATCGCGCTTCGGATTCCCTTTCCGGTCGGTTTTAGATTTCTTTAACAGATTGCAAGTGTTGTATACCGATTAAAGGTGCGTTTACCTGCATGGTATGGATACCGGCGAGCAAGAGAGCGTTCGTTGCCTCGCGCCTGTGGCGGAAACACGTTCGCCCTGCCGCAAACAGATTCTTTCGACACTTCGAACCACACGTTATCCGCGGCGCGCGATGACGCGAATATTGATTTTGTATTACTCCTTCATTTCCCGTATGATTAAGCTCGCACCTTTTATTCTAACAATCTCGCGTTCTGCACGATTTCTTAATTTCGCAACTCGGAAAATATAAAAGCTTCCTTTGTAAGGAAAAAAAAAAAAAGAGACGAAAATTCTAGAGCGAGGAAGCATGAGCGAACGAGCTGCTTCAATGAGTCGCCCGACTCATTAAAGCAGGTTGTTCACTCGCGTTTCGCTCGTCTCGTCCGGATTCGACTTCGAATTGCTTCACGCGGGATAGAAGCATTTTCATAAATACACTCGTTACCGTGCGCCGCTGATGTGCGAATACGCGGCTCCGATTACGAGGCTTATTACGCAGACAGCGAACGGTACACGGCCGCGCGGCGTGTTTTCAATTAAAACGGAATATCAGAAGAGCAGCGTGGTGGAATTAAATTTCACGCGCATAATCGCACCGCGTTATCGGAAGCCGACGGACTCTGGGGCAGGAATGGCGCCGCGCGTAACCGGCGCTCGCTACAAATGAGTTGTCCGTTACGCGTACATAAAATCAACAATGCCAATGTATCGTGCGCGATACGTAGGGGTCCCGGGAGTGCAGTAGACGCCGACGTAGACCGGCGGGGAACATTCTTCCGAGTAGTGGCCGGTATTCAATTAGAAGCGTAATGCACCTCCGCTGCGCCGGGGTCTTGCGTATAAATATGCATGCGCGCATGGATGAGCACAACGGATGCGATCCACGCATGCATGCGTGCGTGTATCACGCCGACGGTGGGTGGGTAAAGCTGCCCGATGGCAGCCTCCTCCCTCGCTTGCGGCCTGCACGCGAGGAGGATCGCAGATAATAAATTTACGCGCGCGTAGAAGTAGGCGGAAAGGTATATGTCGCGGAAGAGAGCCGCGGCTTTCGGATACCTACTCGTTTGCGGGACGCCGTTTTGGCGAGGGACTGACCGACAGTGGCGAACCTGATAATAGACGACACGAGAGTACCTCGTTCTACGAGGGAAACCAATTGTTAAAGTCAAAGCTTATCGCTGAAGATAATAACTCTTTTTATTCGTTTATTTATTAATTTTTTATATTTTTTAATATTTTGTTTTTAATATTTTATGTCGGTTTTTGTCTAGGATTTAAAATTACTGTTGGGAAAATACTCGGCGTTTGCTAAGTCCGCTATTGCCAAGGTTTGATATCCGTTGGTATCCGAGATTGCCCGACAGTGTCGCGAAACTTTAGCCACGCGTAAATCCTATTATGTACGTTTCTTATTTGCTTTTCAACTGCTGCCTGCGGCTCTTCCGGTAATCTTCGTGATAGCATCTCGACAACTGCGTGCAAGGAACTTGAATCGCGATTTTCTTACCTCGCGCGAGAACTTTAATGGGCGTCATTTACAATAATGACGAATATGAATCGGAATAATATAATCGATATACAGGGTGTCTCAGCCCATGTGTAAAATCCTATACAGATAGGTAGGTCTTAGGGAGATAAATAAAAAAGTTCTTTAACGTTTTGAAAAATTTTCAATACTTATTGAAAAAAAAATTAATTTGTCTAGCGCAAGAGGACAAGGAAGCTATAGGTGAGTGAGCGCGATAGGCGACGGCGCCAATCGCCTGTCGCGCTCACTTGCCCGCAGCTTCCTTGTCGCTCTTGCGCTAGACAAATTAATTTTTTTCTCAATAACAATTGAGAATTTTACAAAATGTTACAGAACTTTTTTATTTATCTCCCTAAGACCTACCTATCTGTATAGGATTTTACACATGGGCTGAGACACCCTGTATAAACGAAATTACTGTGATCTCGATAGAACATTCAATAATTTAAGTAGCTTTCAGTTAGCGAATAATCAAATTTAAAAATTGCAAACGAAGGGTGACTTATAAAAAAATGGCTTGGAAAGAAAAAAAAAAGAGAAATGTAATGATACGGTAACACGCACTTTTTAAATACTTTTATTACGTTTTAACGATCGAACAGTAATAACAGTGCACACCGTGCCATAAAATAACGCGGTGTTTATCAGCATTAATAACGAATAATATAATACGACCGCGGCCCATAGGGGATTGTCGTCATTTTCCAGCCGTGATTCCACGTTCGACGTACCGTCGTAACGACCACAATCTCCTCGCTCACCGACGCCGCACCGTGCAATCAAATTCTAATACAGTAATTATTATGCATATTGCGAGTACGACTTTATGCGCGTTAGTTGTTGTTGGTAGATAGTCGTGCCGCGCGGAGAAAGAGGAAGAAACGAGATAGAGAAAAAGACAAAGCCCCTAAGGGGCTGCAAAACGGCGACGGTGGCCGGAAGAGAAATTTCGCGCGCGAGTAAATGTAATTGCGTTTGCGAGGGACGCGATAGATCGATCTATTGACCAATCGGCGAAATCTCTCGGCGCTTTCCCGCGTGCGGGCTCGCTCCGAGAGAAGCGGATGCGAGCCGGCGCGACGTGCGAGTCGCCGCGCCAAGAAGACTTGCCTTCAGTCCGCTTCCCTCGACGGGACGAAAATTATGGCTCGGTCGATCGCGCCATCGGATCTCGAGGCGATATCAGCGAACTTTTATTCGCGTCGCTGAAGTTTCACCAACGATCGACTCTACTTACTTCTTGAGAACTTTGGACATTTCAACTTAAAAAATTTCTTTTTTTTTTTTTTTCTAAATTGCTCACGTGATATTTTTTTGTAAACGATAGTCGAAATAATAGAAACGTTACAGCTTTTAGACCCTATCTATATTTATGCGATATTGACTCTGCCTCAGCTTATCGATTGACTGATCTCTCTTTCGGCGGGTCTAGTGAAGGTAGGAGACACGGATGGGGGGAAAGGGGGGATCGAACAATCGCTAAGCGACGAAAAAGCTGGGGCAGAGTCAATGCTATTAGGCGTGGATCGTTTCTAAGAGCGCGCTCTTATTCGCTCGGTTATAAAAATTCGTATAAATGATCGAAGGAATGACGGTGGATTATCGCGGCGATTTTTTACGATGAAGAAAACAAGCGAGGTTCAGATCTCCTCACGCTCTGATACTGGCGATCGCCGGAGCCCACCGAATGAGATAACGAATGAGACGGATCGCGATATAAAACACCTATTTCTTTTTTTAGAGAATCTAAAAAAACAATATCCTGCGAGCATAAAAAATAATTTCTATCCAGATAATAATTTCATCATTAGAGCTCTCAGATTTCATATTAAAATCACGGAGATATCTCAGGGCGTTGTCGGGGGAAAAAATAAAAAAAAATTAAAAAAAAATTTTTTTTTAATTTATTGAATCGCGATAAATCTTCGGCCTCCTACACATTCTGATTTCGATCGCGCGATGCGCCCGCGGCTACTGGTCCTAGAGACGATTCTTTACCTCCTCGCAAAGCGGAGAGGAGGGTCAAAGGACGAAAGGCACCTAGCCAGCGTGGGATTCCGGGTGAGATAAACACAGCCTCCGAGGGACCGAGTTGCGAGAAAGGAGAGAAAAGAGAAGAGGCGAGGTGAAGAGCGAAGGCTCTGCTCTTCGGTAGGTCCTTCGTGGCCGGTTTTCTAATGCCAGTCTTCTGAGAAGCCGTGGAGGAACGCTTCGCGATCGTTCGAATATATGAATGGCTTATGAGGAGAGGACACACATCGAACGTCTAAGAGAACAAGAGATCTCGAACGAGAATGGAAGTGGAAAACCGTCGCCGCCACCGTCGGGTTATACACGGTCGTCTCGTTTCTACGATCGGCGCATCACGTAAAGGTTGCACAGCACGCGGAGGATCGGGCACACCCAATGCAATCTCACTTCTTGCAAGAAAGTTCCTTCTTCCCACAAAAAGCGTTCCCGCGGCTGATACTCGAAGTAATCGACCCGTACGGAGGAGTAGCGCAGATCTTTCTCTTTCCCGGCCGATTTCCGAACGTCTTCCTCTTGCGTCGTAATCACGCGCGGTTTCTTAAAGCAATAAATGCATACTAGAAACGACAGTCGTTTTATAAATTTTAAATATTTTTTTTTATACAGCCATTATCCATGTGTTCATTTAATATTATTTGTTCCCCGCGTTATTAATTTCTGATCACACATCCCAGGGTCGGCCCATGCGTGTTAAAGTAGGCTGTGCTATTTTCTTTTAGAGCGTGGAACTTATACGCTGTATACCCTGTATTCGCGTACAAAGAATACATCAATAATAATGCAATTCATGCACACGTGCAATTGCTAGTTGAAGTAAAATGAAGAAGCCAACAACGAGAAACTATTAAATCTGAGTGTCAAAGGTTGTGACTTTTTTTTTAATAGTGTTTCTTTGCAACCAAGCTTTCTCCGGAAACGATAAATTGCACATAATTGAGTCTACCAAATTTGAAAGAAAACTTTCGTCAAACTTCATTCATCGACCGATTAAAACGGCTTGATAAAATTAAATAAAAAGAAAAATTAATAATAATAAATATCTCGTGATACAAGTAGCGATATCAGTTTCTTCTCTAATTATTTTTTTTCTTACTGATAATACAGGGTCTCCGAAATATTATTAGCAATATTAAAACTGAGTAGAGAATCAGTTTTAATATTGCTAATAATATTTCGGACACCCTGTATTTGCCGTTTCACTATGCTGAATGGCCTGACAATGGATCGTATTCGTTCTGATCGCCTCTAAACACCTTGAAACACCTCGGATTTCGTACGCAAATAAATTTGCATGCAGTCGCGTTATGAATGTAAAGGGGTCAAGAAAGTGGTTGACTACAAGGACAAGTTTTTAGCCATAGCACGGGATCGATTAGACGTCGAGGAAGGAGCTTGTATAATAGGTGGCTCGATCGCGCGTATTTCGCGAGCTGGCAACGGGCGGACGGAAAAAAGTGTCGCCGCCCACGTGAAATTCCGTAATTCAAGAACGTTTGTGAAAGTATAGCGGGATTGTTCTGTCTGGCGATCGCCGTAAGTCGCGAGAGGACATACCATCGGCTCGCGGTTTCGATCTCTCGGATAGCGGCGTTATCTAATTGGCGAACGGCGAGAAACGCAAATTTACGAAGGCCGACAGTCGTAAATCCCAAACGGACGGTCCGCCCGAATTGAATATACGAGTTTTATCTCATCGTGTTGTCGCACCTCGTCCCGAATCGTGTAATTAAATCGAGCCGCATTTTACGTAACGTTATTATTTATTCATCTCTCACTCTCTCTCTCTCTTTTTATCTGCGCGCGATGATCGATCGCGTAATCGGGGATTTAAGTCGATACCAATCTCGGTGAGCTAAGCTACGAAAATAATCTCTTTAATGTCGCGGCGAGAACTGACGTGCTGACATTTTTCGGCGCGATAAACAATGATCGGTCTTAACAAAGCGGAGATCACGATGCAACCGATTATGGCCGGCTTCGGGCGCCACGGCAATCAATTTGTAAACAAGCGGCGATGGGTCCAGTAGTCCGCGACCGGCTGGCAAAAAGAGAGCCGTATCTTCCTCGGCGCGCGCGACTCATCGCGGTGGAAGCAAAAAACGGGGCCTGCATTTCTACGGTTCATTACTCCGACTGTCGCGGCGTCTCGGTCCCAGACAAGGTATCATTCCATAATACATATTACATGACTCGGTCTTGACGTTCGATCAGTAGGAAGTATTGGGAGTTGCGTCAGCGTTTTTTCGTCACGTTTCCGATACGATTAAATATTTCTGGAAGATATTATTACAATTTTTAAGATAACATTAAATTTTATTTGGTGCGCATTCTTGTTTAAATTTCTTTTTTTTGTCACGTAATCGCCAATTGATTGGCATGAATACAATTATTTGCAAATTACCGTTGCTCTTCATTGAAGTTGAAATGTATATAAGCAGCGTATCGGGATTCGCGATTCGTTGAGATCACAGCAATATATATTTAGTATATATTTAGTAAATAAGATGTTCTTTGCGAAAGATTAAAAAAAATATTTCGAAAAAATTAGTTCAGAAAGTATAATTTAGGACTGCTAACGAACTCACGTATTATTTCGGCGTCATTAATACTTCTCGCGAAAGTATCAATACCTATTTATTATCAAGAGCGCAATATCAGTTCCAAAAGTAACTTGATATCAGAAACCAAGTACCGATATCTCAATGTTATCGAAATGGCATAAAATATCCCTTGACGCAGGGCCTCTTCTCGGTAAGCTTACGTAGGAAGGTAAAAGAGGAGATGTATGCAAGTGGATTTTCAATCCCACGGTAACTCGAGGAGGGCCCAACCGGGAGATCAATTCCACGGAGAAATCGCACTCGGAGACACGGCTGTCGAGCGACATTATCGTCGCAATTTTCAAAATCGATATCCGCTACGCGCGCATATATGACTACGTGACCAATCTCAATCCCAAGATTCATTATCGACCACCGCGAGGTGACACCGTATCGGCTGGCGTGTTCGATGTCCGCCGTTATCCCTCGGATCGTGACAGGGCTTAAACGCAAAAGCGAAAACGTGAACACGTATTTAAAACCGTGCCCCGGACTCGGCCAGAATCACGTACCGGACAAGTTCGAAAGTACTTCACGATTCCGAGTGCACCAGACACACCCACGTCAAACAAGTACACGACTTAAACTAACGTATTACACTTGCGGCGCATCTTTGGAATCCGCGAAATAAAAGTTTAAAATTATTCGAGCTTATTGTTATTCATGCTTATTAATTTTTTCTCTCCTTTTTTTTATTATTAATGTACGATAATGACAAAAAATCTTTAATTTATATACTAGCTACTTGCACGTATATAAGAAGCTTTAGAAATCACTTTTACAACCACTATCGTTTACCCCATCAGTAGTTATTCAAACACGGCAAATTTATTGAGAAAATATAATACCTGCAGAACCTTAAATACAACATCTGATAGATCTACATTCATCCAGCAGATATATCCGTGGGAAACATTTCGCGATGTTAATATCGAATTGGTAGCGCAGGGAAAACCGGTCTAAGAACGTCCAGTTAAATAAATCTATACGTTTCAAGCAAATAAGTTAGAAATAAGAGATAGCCATATATTACAGTCACCCCCGGCTTCATGTTTTAATCCATTGACATCAGCTTCGTTTAAGCTTTTTACATGAATTGCAAGAAGTAACGTTTACATTCATGCATTACAGTTACGACAAAATAAAGCTCAAGATTTGTTTATAATTCTCAATGTGTTAAAATTGTGCGAATTATGCATAAATTTTGAGAACTCGCTTTATAAAAAAAATCAATATATATTCCAATAAACGTTTTTAATTTCATATTTATGATAACTCCAGCATTGAAATTTAAGTCAAATAATTTAGATAAATTAAGCCGAGCTAAGCTCTTCAACTCGAATCGCTCAGAGTAAATTGAAGCTTAACATTGTGAAATTGTGAGAAATTTAGATATCGCGTAAGAATAATCGGTAAATATCACTTAAATCTTCCAAGACTCCGGAGAAAATATGCTCGGGAGAACACTTAATGCATTCATACGAAAAGGAGGTGAGGAAGGAGGGAAGCAGAAGATGATACGTTCTGAATTATGATTCTTTCCACATATCTTCAACTTCCATTAGATTGTCATGCGTCAGACATAAAAATAAAGATTTAGAAATCCACATGTCGAAAGTTATGAAACGTTACATTATAAATCCATCAGAGATATGCAATAAAAATAAAACGTCCTATCCCTATCGCGCGCGATGTCACGGCGCTTTTCTCCTAACTATATTTTCGAATTAACAGGTTATCGGGTCATAGTCGTAAAGCCGTGATTTTTATTAACTCGAGATAGCGGAAGAAATGAGATATTCGAGCAATTTTGTATAGATATCGGCGACGTCCGCGTTCGTTCGAACGTGATGTCCACGTGGGTCATTCTCAGCGACGAGTCCCGAGATCGAGGAACCGACGGGGCCGATTCCCGTTTCCGCATCGGCGTTTTCATCGCAACGACGTGGCACGCCACGTGTACATACGTGTGTACACACATCGCGCGTCCCTCTGGACCTGCACGCAAGAACTAGTCCGCGTTTTACAACGGTACGTGATTTACGTGATTCAACGAAACGATAACGGCTACCTGCACGGCGAGCATCGGGGACGTCGTATCGGTACGGTTACCGCGGAGACACAGCGTCCAGCACGAAGGTGAACTTTTCCCTGAGATTTTTTAGCAGCTATAATAATTCAAATAAGAAAAAAAAAAAAAAAGAAGGAAGAATTTTATCGCCGTGAAAGAAAAGTAACGAGTTCAGAGTCTAGCGGAAAATCAACTGCAGAATGAAATAACGACGAATATTTTATCTCAATTTTAAATACGCGCACCTGATATTAAATCAAAATGATATTCTGCGATGAATTAGCAGACGTTTTCTCGCAAATTAAATTTACATAATTTTATTTACTTAAGGTAACATAGTAGATGTGATCAAATTTATTCAAAATTAATGATTCTCCGTGAGTCACGTCAGAGTGCAATAGGGTGGCACGGAACTAGATTCAAATTGGTATACGGCTCTATTCAACATGATTACGAAGATCTACGACGCCGATCGGAAAGAAATAATCGCGGAGATATAAACGGCGAGTTTAAAAAATGGTCCCCATTCACCACGCTACGCGATATATCTTTAGCGTCTTCAATCAGAGAACGATCGAAGCGCGACGACGCGCGTATTTCTCGGGTACATGCACGTTCGAGCGTGCGTTTCGCATCGATCATCTCGATCATAAGCGACGATCGGCCGTATCTTTAAGACCACGAACTATCACTTTCCAGTTCGTCGCGCGTGACGAAGCAGAAGCAGTAATACAAGCAGCATCAGAAGCAACAGCAAGCCGGTGCCGGCATACGGTGTATATGTATAACATCCGAACGAAGATACATAGCGCGCTCGCGGCAGTGGCTGCTGTTCCTCGGATGCATGGAATATGCAAAACCGCCGTTCGTTACGCGTTCGCATAAAAATCCGTCTAATGCCGCGTGCGCTCCGCTCGGCCGTGCACTCGGGCCCGGCGTGCCTACTGTTCGTTGCCGGTAATTACGCGTTGCAAAACAGAGACACGACATCGTCGACCCTGCGACCTTTTCGAAGGTTGGCTTGAAAAGGTCCCCGCTTGCTCATACCGGACACAAATGAACGGAAAAACTAGGAATTTAGAAATTATACCGGATAATAAGATACTCTCGATTCTGCCGCCCGTAATTGGGCGGCATTAGGATTAGAAAAGGGATACGAGATGTTAAAAATTGTACATTTGCGCATTCGTCCGTGATATATTGCATCTTCTTATCACTTTCCCTAATACGCGAGTTTAAAAGATATTACAATTTCACGGTGCCGCTCAGCGACAGATAAATATTAAGTGAAAGATCATACCTCGGCCGTGCGATATTCCTTATTGTACAATCAGAGTATAATAAGCTCAACGGATAATTAATAGCTCGGATATAATGCAATGCTTATCGCCGCGCAGCGGCGCACTTCACGACATTAAATATGAGCTACTTTCAATAGGTGATGTTGCAAACCATATACCAGTTTCGCCTCTATCTCTTTCTCCAATCCTTATTGGCCAGAAAACGATAAAGGCGATGCGTTTCTCGTTTTGTCAAAGGGGATAAATGCAAGATTTTTCGAATCGCCAGCTAATATACGCAAAATACTCGAATGAATAAAATCGTGATTAGAAACTGCCATCTTGACAATTCTTTTCAGCCGGGGGGTATCAAATAAATATCACAAAAGACCGTCAAATGTCTCGTATGGAAATCTAATTAAAATTAGAAACCAAGAAAGAGATATTATTACATCTATTAAGTCTAACAAGACCTTTCAACATGAAAATAATTGCTATTCTTTCAACCTTATCCTTTAGAGCACACGATTGAGAGAAAGTGCGATAATTCAGCAACATCCCATACATTTGTTGCTTTTCTTCATACTCAAAGGTTAATGTCTCCGCGAATAATTTTATTTCGTCATCACGGCGAAACACTTCAGACTTTATCCACTCTAATGATTAGATATATACTATACTGCTCGTAATAGCGACAACAGCCGCTGGATAAAAAAATCCGTCGGCTAAGATTGAATCGTAAACAGCGCGAATTTACGATGCGTATTATACCAGCGCGTAATTCGCCCGGTAGTGATATCCGCGAAATTCCAGTTATCAGTCCGCGGAAAAGTATCGAGATCCACAATCCGATCTGGAAAGTTTATCAGTCGGCCGGCCGACATTGCCGTGAAAACTAATGCATTGCTCATTCCCCTTTACGTAAGCGAGTTAAATGTCAAGAACTTCTACGCAAGGCGAAAAGATATATTCGGCTAATAAACTTACCACCTGCTAGACCTATTATCGAGGTAATAAACTTCGACTAAACGAACGTTATATGTATAGATTAAGATACATATTAATAAATGCAATTATATTTTAATGACGTCAATCGAATTAAAAAGCATTAATAAAGAGAAAATTATTATTCTTAAAATAACTATATTAACTCTCTTCAAAGTAACGGAACTTTATTTCACTTTAAAAGTATATCAGACTAAGATGAAACACGTAGGTACTGCGTCGATCGCCAAAAGACTTCAAATAATGTTTCGCATTTCATCGCGTAATAAACAAGTCTTGTTCACGTGACAAGACTTCTGACGATAAAGTTACGACGAGCGTTAACAAGAAGTGTAATACGAAGCAATGCCGCGAAGATGAGACAGAAAAACGAGAAGCAACGCAGCGTGCGCTGCTGCATTTACGAGCGGCTCGTAAAATTCGAGCGTGGAAACTAAAAATCGAGAGCACGCTTTTTCGACACGCCCACTTTCGAAGACCGATAATACCACCTCGAGAGTGAAACTGCGCCAGTTAGTTGAGAGCGCAGAAAAAAAAAAAGTAAAATAAAAAAAATAAAAATAAAACAGGGGAAATGTCGATCCCTTGAGAAGAGAGGGCGGGAAACGTACATATTTGGTTAACGCTTTTAATGGCGAACTTTCCAAACGTTAAAAGGGACTGCCGTCGAATCGAATGAAACCGTGTAATTTAGCGGTCAGTTTGGCGGAGCTCTCGGTGTAATTGTCCGTGTTAGGTGGGATAGCCGTTTGCCAGAAGAAAGATTTGGCTCGAGAGTGCCGTCGTAATACGCCTCGAGGATCCACGTTGAAGAGGTCGTTGAAGAGTGACGAGAAAGGAGAAGAGGATACAAGTGCGAACATGTGTCGGACGCAGCGGCACGTCGCCCCAAAAAGAGCGGTCCTCGAGGACATAAACGTATGACTTACGGCTCACGTGGCGGTCGTGTACCTTGAAGAAGTCTCCGGCCGCGAGTGTTTTCGCGTCACGTCGGCGGAATTTATGCAAACTGTCATACGTTACAGCACATTACACCTCGTTAAAGGCGGCGTTGATGCATAAGCCGAGGTGTACGCCCGGCATTGCGTGTCCGCTCGAAATAGGAGACAATATTTCCCTCTTCCCCCTCCCACCCCACCCCCCATGTCGCGGTTCTAAAAATCGCAATCCTGCGAAGACTTACGAGAGGGGCTCCACGCGTGAACGCCGCGCGCGAAGTACCGTATTCCCGTCACGCGTTCTCAACTATATGCGGCTGTTTGATTCGGATCTCTCGCGTTGGCATTGAACGCAATTCCCGCATATTAAGAGCACAGTCCTCGAAACGTACGGCTGCATTTAGCGTTGAATAGCACGAAACAATGTCACTGTCAAGAACACGTATGTATGGAGAAAGAAATTAGAAAATCGAAACGCGCGAATAAAGGAGCGATTTATTGTCAGGCAGTTTTGTGCTCAAAATGTGCCTGTAACATCTCATTGTTTAAGTATCGAGCTGTATAAAAAAATATTAAAATTATATACAGGATGTCCCAGGGTTGGTGTGACAACGCTCGTGCGGTGTTAGATCTCGATAAATTAAACATAAAAGTTTTATACCATTTTACGTTTTTTTAAATTATAGTCGATATAAATTTTTAAAAATTTATAAAGTACAGCGTATGAGTTCCACGCTCTAAAAGAAAATAGCACAGCCTACTAAATTTATATCTCGACTATAATTTGAAAAAACTTAAAATAATATAAAACTTTTACGTTCAATTTGTCGAGATCTAATCACCTCGCGAGCGTTATCACACTAACCCTGGGACACCCTGTATATGATATATTTAAAATAACAATTTTTTTTTTACGTAATTAACATCGCTCACCAGCGGATAAATGAAACCCACACCGGGACGTGTCGTATCGCTTATCGCAGTCAAAATAACGGGGAAGAAAACCAGTGAATTATAGGTAGATTTAAACAAAATTGCCTCGAGTACAAAGAAAGGAAGCCGTAGAAAATTCAGTCACGCCGCGTCCCGTTTTCCTCTTTCCCTCGATAGACGGTCGGCGACAATCTTCAGGTTCGACAAAAGAGCTCGCGCGCCACGTTCCGAGGAGGATCCGTTTCCTCGCTTCCGTTCGTCGTGAGGCGTTGCTTATACATCCACGTGATCCGTATCCGTATGAATTCAGTTATGCGAGCGGCCGATACATATTCATGGCGGAATTCATTTGCTGGGAACCACGAGGAAGGTAGCGTCTCATCACACCGCGCCACCGTGCCGAGTCAAACCGCGACGACGGCCCAACTCCTTTTCTTCCTCGCGCTGTTTGTCTTCGGGGACTCGCGTTACGCTCTATTCATTGCTGTTTCAACGCTGGATCAGCATACACCGCGGCATCCCCGACGGTATACCACGTATGCGACGTATATTTAGCAATCGATCTTAAAGAGGGCGGACGACGGACCGCCCAGTCGACCGTGGAATAAAACATGAGGAAAGAACTTTTCTTTCGTACATTGCATCACGCGGTGCCTGGTGTCTCGAATTGTTTCCGCGACGTGACCGCGTACCTTCAAGATTCAAACTTTTCGAACAATAAAAGTGACAGTTCTTGACGCAACGTAAAAATAATCGTCACATCTTTGTTATCGAGCAAAACGAATATAGAAACTGTTCTCCTTAATAAACGTTTGATATCTATTCAATATCTTCATGCCCCGTGCTTTCATTATCGAGCTTAAGTCAACATTGAAATACGAGAAACAAAAAAGGTTCGCAAGATGTGAGAGTCTCGGCAGCTATTCCCGTCGGTGAAGTTTAACGCGTGGGAAGAGAGGCGCGTGAGACTGAAGGTGTTTAACCGGGATCTCATCGTCGCGGCAATTGTTCAATTTAACCGCCGTAATGGCCGTTCACACGGATTACCGAACGTTGTCTTAAGGGCTGTTAAAGCCGCTACTTAAGTGCCACGGAACGAATCAAGGTCCGAGTGGTTCTGTCGGCTCGTTACACTGGCTCTTAAAAATAAAATAAAAAAAAAAAGAAAGAAAGAAAGAAACGACGAACCCCAGCGGTAGTACCGTTTCGGGGTTTTGATGCCTTCGTATCTGACCCAGTTGTATATGTATACGAAATGCGCGGTGGTGCTCGAAAAATCGAGATCGCAAGCTTCAAAGGATAAGCTCGCAACGGGACACGCTTAACGATATTCTGAAATTTACGATATGCCCGGCGCATTCGAAGAAAAGCCGTTGTCGATACGACACAATCAAAGGCCGTCCATGTTTTGTAAGTTTCTTTTTCTAGTACCTTAAAATACGCGCTGTCGCATAAAATGCACATCATCGCCTCGGCAACGAAACAGTTCGCGGGGAAAGAAAAAAAAAAAAAAAAAAAAAAGAAAGAAAGAAGTGGATTAATGAATTTTTTGTTCTTACTTTTTATTATGTAGCGCAAATAAATATGTTTATTTTAATTAGTTTTAAGCAAAGTTCTGGTCATTATTAATTTTTTTTAACAAAGGACATATAGCCGGATAAGCATGCTCCCACCGAGCTTTCAATCGGCACTGTAAGAAATGAATTTGGTATCAAACAAAATTTAATTCAACTTTTAACTCTAAATCTCTAACATTTTACGAGTACCTAATATAAAAATCCATTTTTTAGTTTTTATTTTATTTTATTAATTAATTAATTTTTTTTTATAGTAAAAATTAAAATGAATTTATGGCAATACTTACAAGTAAATACTTACAAGTAAAAGCCATAAAATAACGCTTTCGTCATGATCCCCAAATTAAAACCCGATTTTTAACAAAAAAAAAAAGAATTAAAATTATTTTTTTTAATGAGCATGTGATAATATGCATCAAATTTTGACAGATGAGCCTCTCATGCACCTCTGTAGTGAAGAATTATTTTAATTTTTTTAATTTGGTGTAACATTAAGAAAGAATTTTTAAACTGATTTTTTTTTAATAATTTCATATTTTAACTATTTGGTGCAATATTTTATTGATTAAAAAAACCAAATGTACATTCAAATACAGAAAGTACAATTATAAAACATATTAGCAATTCATATTTCAAATACTTTAAATTAATCTTCATCACTCTCCTCATTAATCACTACACAGTGCCAAGAAATATTAAAAATTCGACTTTAAATATCTGCTAATCTAGCAATTTTTAATAAATATTTAGTATGTGACAAAAGCAATTAAACCAACTGATACAGATAACTGAACCAAAGGTACAGTTGTACGCTTACCATTAGCGCAATCATAGCAGTATCGAGAAATTCGGTTCATTCTTCCATTATTGTTAGAATGATATTCAAGCTTCAATGAAGCAACGAAATGTTTTCGCATTAATATGCCGAAATCTCACTTGCTTTTATTCCAAGTTGGTTGTCAAACCTATCATACATGTCATATGTAGCAGGGATTATTATATTATTTGTCACAGCTAGATATTTATCAAAAATTGTAAGATCAGCAGAAATATTAATTTGCATTTTTAATAATATCGAGTCACTGTGTAGTGATCAATGAGAACAGCGATGAAGATAAATTTAAAATATTTTGCTAATACGTTTTATAACAAATCTAGTATTTTCTGTATCTAAAAATTTATTTGTTTTTTTTCATTAATAAAATATAGTACAAATAGTTGAAATACAAAATTATTTTTAAAAAATTAGTTTTTAATTTTTGTTATAAATTTTTTTTATGTTGCATCAAACCAAAAAAAAATTTTTTTATTTCTAAATACAAAAATGTATAATCATAATAAGTGTTTTTTTTATTGCTTTTAGTTATAAATATTTGAAACAAAAATTTCCATTAATTAATTTCAAATTTCACTATTAAAAAAAATAATGAAATAAAACAATAAATTTTTTTTAATTACTGGTAAGATGATTTTTGAGATTAAGAAAGAAATGTTGATGAAATTATTTTTATTTGGTACTAAATTCATCTATGCAGTACCACCAATTAAAAACTCGGTAAGAACTCATTTGACATGCCTATCTGGCTATACTCTTTGTTAAGGAAAATTAATAGTAACCGGAAATCTACTTAAAACTAATTCTAAAACACTAGCAAAAATTCTGTTAAAATCATCTTATCATAATATCAAAATATCAAAATCATAATATCAAAAAGCGCATTACGTCACATTTTTACTTTTATTAAATATATGTAAATAAAAAAGAAATTATTTAAAAAACGAAATATTAATTTGAAAATGTACGTACATTAAATATTTACTAGATGAGAGATTTCTTTTTAAATCAATGTATGCATATTTGATCGCGTACTGTTTCGTCATTTAAAGTGATGTACGATATATTATGGAATACATCACGGGTCATCGGTCATGCGTTTCTTTCATACGATCGGTTCACCGACCCGGAGTCGCCCGGGAGTTTCAGATTTCGCAAGCAAATCGAACGTTTGCCCGGCCGCCGCTTTCAGGTATGCGATAACACGCTGCTCGGCATTTGCGTGTCACGTCGTAATGCCATAAGTGCAGGCAAGAAAAGGCCCCGCCGGCTAATCGAAGATTAGCTCGCGATCGACGCGAGATCAAGAAAGTGATCGATGGAAATCGTAAACTTGCGATCGGCACTACAAAGCCGTCCGATTTAGCTGCCAGAGAAATGCACATGTACTTGTCGATTACATTGAATGTCACGAATGTTGCAAACTTTTTCTTTCTTTCTTTCTTTTTTAGAAAATTAAACGAAACAATGTAATACTCCTATTATCCGTTCTCGTATTGAGAATGTCGATCGCTATAAAAATAAAATGCATGTTGCTGCAATCATTCGGGAATATTGCATTCGGTTTGCATACGTTTGGCGAGGTTTCTTCTTTCACCAATAATAAAGATTAAGCGCTTATGTAAGGATTACGCGATCGCTCGTGAAAGGTCCAAATTTGGCAATTTTTTTATTTTTTATTTTTAAGAATGTTGTTGGTTTCCAAATAAGAGAAAATTCGCAGATGGAGATCTGTCGTTGTCGCAAACGGAGAGAGTTGTCGGGGACTCAAACCGGTTTGCTCGTTTTTATGCCCACGCAAAATTAATAAAGTAATTGATTTGCTAGCGAGCGACATTCTCACACGGTCTCGCGCTGGATATTACGCCCGGCTCCCGAAAACAGCTCACGACCGACATATACGTGAAGCCTATCAGGGATAAACCATTCACAGTTTTATCGCACGTTATCGCCCACTGCGTAATCGGTTAGATATAGTTTCGTAACGAGTTTGTCGAGTATTATACTCTCATTATGTATTGCACGTGCCGGCAACTGTCATCCTATGAGTCCATTAAAATTGATTCGATCGCGCGACTCGGCGGCGACGCTAATCGGTTCACTGCGTTTCGAAATATCGATCGTCATAGTAGCAATACAAATCGTTCGGTAAAGTAAACGTTATGGTCGATAGTAAATGATCAGTAGCCTAATAACGAGATATTAACTTTTCTGTTATCCCGGTATCTCCGATCAGAAATAGACACGCATATATTCTTTAATCGCGGTGGGGTATAAGCTTGCGTGTACAATTTTAGAATCCTTGTTATTGATTTAGCTCTCTCTTAACGTTTCGAATATCTGCAGCGCAGATATAAATAGCACCGCGGATGTAATGGCAGATATGGTCGCGCTCAGGTTTACGTATTTTCTTTTAATAAGTAAAAGCTTGACACTGGGACAGCTAAATCTTTGTCGAGTCTAGGACTTTTCGAGCACGTGCCTGGCATAATAATAGTTAACATTTGCACGGGGCTCGAGCGAGTTGAGAGTTTACACACGCGACTACACGGTAGCACAAAGTGCATCGGCGAATAGCCACCTGTGTCCATACGATTAGTAACAAGGCTCGCTGAAAACGCTATTTCTTCCACCTGCGGGGTAAACGGGAAATTAAAAAAATGCAACGGTCTCAGACGACGTAGCACACGCTCGTTTTTTACGGTTGGTAAACTGCAATGAACCGCGTCTCCTCGATAACGTTATGCAAAGCTGTGCACGTGGGCGGTAATGGGTTATTTTATTATCGAGAGCGGAACTATTTTTTCTCTTGCATTCTTTTTTTGAAGCTTATGCAACGTTAAAAAAAAAAAGGAAAAAATTTAAGAAATTAGATTAAGAAATGCTTCATTAAGCATCAATTATAGATTAGATATTATTAATCTTTCGAAATAATCTTTTTATTTCTATTTTCTTTCATAATTTCGAGCTTCGTTAGTATTTACAGTTTAAAATAAATGTAATATTCATTTAAAAAAATGTATCCGAAATCTTCTTAAATTTTTTTTTTATATTTTCATGGAAAAATGTGGTAAAAAGATTAAGCCTTGAAATTTCGAGAGAAGACGAAGTTTTCTTTATATTAAAAAAAAAAAAGGAAAAAAAAAAAAAAAAAGAGAGAAGCGGAAGAACAAGGAGGAAAGAAGAAAGAGAGAACTCATTCGTCACGGAATGCTTATATTACTTAATTCTAATTCCCATTGACTTGCTGTATACGACCGTAATTGCTATTCATGCGCCGTGCATACGCCGCTCGCATAATAGCCGCGGGCTCATGAATGAAGCAAACAATTCGAGGGTGGGCGTCCCGGGAAGAAAGGAAAGACGCGCGGTTTGGCCTTTTCGAGGGCCAGCGATCGGTAATTCATATGTACACAACCGAGAACGCTAAACAATGGGCGGATAATCGAGGAGCGCGCACATGGTCTCGGGGCCGGCTGCAACTGTGCGTGGCGGAATCGATATCGCTCGTTTCGGCGAAACGATGCGTGTAACACGCGCGCGTGCATCGCAGGCGCGGAGGGGAAATTACTTAACTGCTCTAATTAAAAAAAAAAAAAATGTAAGAGAGGGAGGCGATTCCGGGAATGCCTGCGATCCGGCCCGGCGATAACGTCGCCGGGCCGCGTAACGACCGCTTTGCGCAACAATGGATGAGCGTTGCGCCGCGTTGCACCGCCGGGTCTCTTTGTCGCCCGATCAGCTACCATATGCGAGCGAGATACGGTGCAAAGACCGCGCGTATATGCGGCACGGCGCACACACCGGCAAGACAAAGATTGTTAATCGAGCGTGCGGCAGGCGGTTAATGGGCTTGTCTGAATGGAGCGATTGGCATATAGTCGCTACAAGACAAAAAGCTATCTCGAGAAATGAAGGTAGACGCATAGGATGGTGCGGAGAATTGTAACGCGGCTGTGTTATCTTCGTCTACGGGCGTTTTCGATCGTACACCACCGTCCGCCTGTCCCGTGAAAAGTCCAGAGAGAGGAAAAAGTACGCGTGTGGAAAGCGAACTGTCGGATCAAATCGCGTAAACACTTGACCGCCCTACGCGTCGAATTCTTTACCGTAGATGCCAATCAACCCGAGATTCCGTGCTCACTCGTAATGCGTGTGTCCTCGTTGTCTACTCTCGGTGCCTACTCTTATGTTCGCGGCTGCCGGTCTCGCGTCGCTTCGATAGATAATCTTTTTTTTTTTTTTTTACGCGCCCCCGTTGTCGCACGTGTACGCCGAGTGTGTAAGCGACCGAACAACCGGAGTAAGAGATATAAAAGCAATGCAGTCTCGTGGTATGGAATTAGTGGGCGGAGTGAAGAGACAATGCTTGTTATGCATTGTTCGGACCGAGTGCACCGCGTGTATGTACAACAGACCGGTGTATCGGTAGAGATATACGATGAAGGAAAGAAAGAGAGAGAACGTACCCCACGCTCGCAGCATGATAGCTTATTAGTTTCGTACCGACAATGAATGACACAATTTATCTCAATGGAATCGGAATCGATTGTATAAGTTATTTATTCGTGGCGTTCCTATTGCGTCGAAAATACCTGGCGGGACGGTTCGCACGATCAACGACAGCAAAAAGCAAATGCGGGACGGACCGATACATTCGAACGTCGATATTTTTCCGCTTCGCACGCTGCCGGAAATAATAATAATAAATGTATCTATTTGCGCGCATTATCGTTCAATGGTTACCGTCTTAATGCCGGGCCCGGCAGTAACGTCTTCAATAATCCTGTCGCGCCGCGGCGCTTCGTTTACGCCTCGTGATAGGTGAGAAAATGAGCGTTCCTCGGATGTAGTTAGCGCACGGCGGAGCGCAAAAGACGTCGGCGCGTGAATTTATAGACTAACGGTATAACCGGGCGGCAATTTGCGATACTTGTAACATAAGACCGCAATTACCCGCGGTCCGAGAGAAGGAGGGCCTCAAGAGCGAGCCGATCTCGTAAGATTGCCCGGTAAGATGGAAAGGGATCGGGAAGTCGGTCGCCCGCCGCGGCGAGAAGCCACGGCGGTTCTTTAATGGATAATGAGTCACGCTAATCGGAAATGGACCCGGCGAGAATCGTTCGATCGCCATTCTCACGGGGAACACGATCCGGCGGCGCGTGTGACTACGTGAGACGGAATATGATACACTTCGCCGTGTCGCGTACGTGCATGCGGCGCAGGATCCGCTTTGTCGTCGATCGGGTATACCGAGGCTCCGCAAGAAGTTGCGCCACTTCCTGTCCTACCATTATGTAGCTGTCCCATGTGCATGGCACGCCGACGACATTCGCGTGCCTTGAACCGCGCTGCTATGTGTACTCTAATCTTATATCGTGAACCGTACCGCTACACGCGGTGCATCCGATCGCTTTGTGGAACAATACGCTGCCTTTTGGATATAGGAGCGCGCGTTTCCATGTTATCGTAATCGTTTACGTCGTATCGTTGCGCTTATTATCGGATCTGTTTCGCTTGCTAACCCGTTTTTTTTTTTTTTTCCCGTCAACGAACGATAATCGGGTCAGTATGCTCCGGGTTTTATTTCTTTTAAATTAAAAACGATTAATAAATATGAAGAGATGTTAATCTAAGTATTTGCTTAACGACTTTTTGGTATCACTGAGCTTTGTTCTCGTTTAGTTATAGGGTAAGTAAGATAGGATATGTAATTGAAAGAGAGTCAACGTGTAAAAAATAATTACTCGTCAGATATCGCTGTTCCGCGAAAGATTCATGTTCTTATGCTAGACACAGCACGCCTGTCTTATCACGAACGGCTTTACTACGTGACATCGCGCTGCTCACTCCGGCTTATCGCGTATCCAGCAGGTAGAAAATTCATTTACACGGCCGCTCGTAATTATTATGTAATCGACGTCAGTGTCGCTGAAGCGAGCAAGCGGTGGAAAGGCAGGCGCCGGACACGAATCGATTTCCAATAAATCAGGGAGAGGCTGCCCGACGGTTTTTAGTATGCGCATATTAAACGCGACGCAGCACGCGCGTCTATCCTTTCCTTAAGTCTCAAGGCACGCGCCTTGAACTTATCGAAAATTTATTCCAACCGTTCGCGTTTCTCTCGCGCGCGTTTGCGTTTTCCAATTAGAACGAGCATCGTGCCAGGATGATTTCGTGTGACTGAGATGTACTCGCGATTTCGGTCTGTTTCTCGCTTTCTTTTGCGAAGGGACGCATCTGCCGAGCATACGAATACGCGAATAAATACGTCGTGCGTGTCAGCGACCTGGTCGGAGACCAGATAGAAACACGTGTACGCACTTGCCGCCGACGTGTTAACGCGATTTGAGACTTCGTGTAATTTGTTGCGAATCCTCCCGCGCGGATTGTCGACGATTGAACGCGTGGTTGGGATCTAGGCTCGTGTGATTTAGGTACATTGTAAGCGAAACTTTTATTAGCCCAAACATCTGGGATTAATAAGAATGTTAAATAGACGGTTAAATAGGTCGACAGAAATAGAAAAAAAAGAAAACAAAAAATTAAGTGCATTAATATAAAATATAATATAATTTTAATATTCATATTATTCTATCGTGAGATTATTTTAAATAAAAAAGGGTATTAAACTTGCAAATACGAGAGTGACATTTTATCATCCCCGTGTAAAGGAAAATTGTATTAAATGATGAGAAATATAGCGCTGAAAATGCGGAGGTGTTGAAGAAAGGGAACATGCGAATAATACACTTTGCGTCTCGGGCGAGTGAAAATATACGCGAGGCCGTGCGGATAAGTCGCTTATCTCTTTTGCTATTTTCGCTGTACGGTGGCCTTTTAGATGCCGATGTCACTGACCAGGGCAACACGGTTATTGCAGACCCCTCGTTTCCCCTTTCGTGCGTTCGTGCGTGCGTGCGTGCGTGCATGCGTGCATGCGTGGGATCATTTATTTGCGACACAAACGCGCAACCAAATCGTCACGCGTCTCCATCCAATGCACACACGTGAATATGCGCACGATAATGCATTTACATAATCAAGTTGCGCATCGTGAACTGTTTGTAGCGGGCAATATATCAATTACGCAGTCTCGAGTCGTTCAACTGTAATTTATAAAATAAAAACTGGTTTAATCGCATTGTGAATTGTACAGATTTTAAATTGATTTTACTCGAAAGTATTTCAGTAACGCGACAATATTAATTGGATCGTCTTGGAACGTACCACTTATAAACTTCAAGTAAATTTTTTTTTTTTTTTAAATAATGAAAACGATAATTTGCATCGTTTCTTTGCACAGCAAACCTCAATTGCTCTAGTATTATAGATAATTTCTATTGTATTGTGCTAGTATAATCTAAAGTTGCATAATAACGTGCTCTCCTTTATTTTTCTTTAATCTTTCTTTCGTTTTACTTATTTTTCACGATGCATGCGGGGCGGCATGCTCGAAAAGGATCATGTAATAGCGAACATTTTATCTATTATCTGTTGACTTCTTATATACGGCGCGTTTCAAGAACGTGTATGCGTACAGTTTGGTATGCGACAAGCAGACAGCGCCTTTCAGAGCGTTGGCGCCGATACCAAACCGGTAGAAACAGGTAGTCCATCTACGTCGCGGTGCTGCATGACGACTGCTGCGCCGACATGTTCCGTGCGCTACGCACCGCGATTTTATGAGATCAATCGATTCGTCGAATTGATACTCGACGTGTGATACAGGTTGTTTCAGATTCACGCGAGATATTTCAAAGACACGTCTTTCGTACATTTCAAATATATCTCCGATTTTGTTTTGCAACACCGAGTGCAATTTATTAAATTAAAGAAACTTGTCCAAAAGTTGAAAAATTACCGATAAGTAAATTTTATTCGATATTATTTTGTCGCAAGTGCGTAATTGTGCTTTTCTCGTATCTAATATTATATATGAAGTAATGGTTTATCTATCTTTATTGTACGTCTTTGTGACCAAAGTGTACTTCGTATTCATATAGATATAGATTGCGAGCCGAGTAAGGGGTGAGTTCAACGAGCGATGAGTTATACGATCGACATTGCCAGCTGATAGCGGTAACAATAAGTATTTTGCGCGTAGTGGTGCAACGGTTTCGACACAGTTCTCTCGTTGGTATGCGAGCTCGTTAAATATGTTGAACCGTAGCCGAAGGGTACCCGTCGATACGAGGTCAATAGCACCGTGCCGATAACGAAGTGCGAGGACCCGAGACTCGTTTCTCTTCTCTCGCGTGATTGTCTCTACGGCTCCGAGATGCACTTTACCTATTTCAAAACACGTCTGCTGCGCGGCGAATACGCTTTATCTTCGCCCAGGTCGCGTTTCCCGACAGCTTCGATATCGAGTTCAAATTATAAAAGCGACCGAGTATTATTTTTTGCGCGCCGGTCGTCATTTGAATGCGTGAAAGTAAAAGCCGCCTCGCTTATCAATTCTCTCGTTTAGATGATCTTTTATTGGGACAAACGCGTTACTATCGCCTCAACTATTGCGATTTACGTAATACCTTAAACACAGCCGTAATATTTATAAAGATACAATATTTTCAAAGTTCGAAAACTTTAGTTTCAACAAATGGAGAACCGCTCGAAAGTCTCGAAAATCTTTCGACTGTTCGTGGATACATTTTTTTTTTCATTGATTGCAACTCTCCAGAAACCGATCGTATTTTGGTAGTCGTAAATCGTGTAAATGTTTTCCCGACAATTCGCGAAATTGTAAGGTCCCTTTGTTCATGGTCGCAGGATGAAGAGGGAGGATGAAGAGAGGCAACAAGAGAATCCAGCAGCACGCTGCGGCAGCTTGCGTTCAGGAGAAGTACCAGAGAATTATGTCCTTATTGTATGTTAATAGGATCCTATCGCACGGGGACGCCCGTAAAAATAGCACGCGGAGCCTCGGCGCCGACTTTTTTCCTTCTGATCGGTATTTTCTAGTTTGTGGAACTCGTATCTTAGACGGTCAGCCACGACCCAAAGACACTTTGTAGTTCACCGGTTCCTCTTATTGTGCATCATTGTGAAAACTCGCAATCTAAATTCGGACCAAGAGTCTGTTCTAATTTCTTGGAACTAAGTATATTATTGGGTCGAGGGATTATCGCGTTCTTTCAATTCTTATGTTAATAAAAAATTGGTAATTCTAAAACATTTTTATTTAATTTAAGAAAAAAAAATTTTACCCGAAACCAAACTGTATTTAATAAAAAAAATTAAGTCGGACCATTGAAAATAATTAATAATTAATAATAATAATTAATATTATTTCGTTTAGATATATCATTTTTCGTAGCATATTAATTATGCTAATTATACACTATTAGCTAATCGTTTAAAGTAATAAAATAGCTATTTTATTTAAATAATATAATAAATAAAGGTATTAAATATAATCACCAAAGTATTAATAATTTTGTATAATATGCCAGAATTTGTATTCCCTTTGCAAGGACTGTCGCGTTTCACTAGAGATAATCACAAAATATATCGCTTATTTACATAATGTATCCTTTAAACGCATTAAAACTTTCTCGGGATTATAGAACGAAGGCTTCCATCCACCACAACTCGGCACACGATACGAATGCTGCACATAAAAAAAAAAAAGTCCCTCGCGACCGCGTTGACCTGCGACACACGCATATTACTCACAGGGCGACACTCGGAATAACAACCACGAAAAGTTCTCCTTTTATGTAACAATGTCTCCGTCGCGAGGGATGACAGTTCAGTCGGTTTTCCGTAGGGGCTGAATAAACCAAAAAATTAAAAAAAAAAAAATTAAAAAAGAGAGAAAAAGGCGCATCGTGGCGCCGAAGGCCACGAACGAAAAATGCTGTTATGACGGTACGCAATCAATAATGCGGCTAAACAAAGGGAGCCTTTGTAGCAGCGCGCGAAGAAGATACTCCGCGTAAGGTCAGACAATAAGTACCAGCGCCTTGCAAATACGCGATGAGGCTGCTACGATAGCCGTTTACAAATTGCGGCGGATCTTTGACGCGGTTCGGCTGCTCGAGGCGGCAAGGAAAGGGAGAAACACGTGAATCGCGCGAGGCGATGATCTGTAACCATAAAAATTGCTCACGCGATACCGTACAATCAATGGAGGAAGGATTTGCAAAAAGGTCGATATAACACGCCGGAGCTGACATATGAATCCCGCGAATTTATTATCGTTAAGGGTACAGCAGGATAATTGCACACATTTCGTGGGTCCGTTGCAATTTCGGCTAAAAGCGTTAACTGCATAAAAGATAGTAAATAACAAAAAAAAAGGTAATGAAACGAGTTTTCAAAGTTGTTTAATTAAGATTATTAATTACTACTTATTGTAAAATATTTATGCGTTGAAATAGATATCGATCGCAATAATTAAACGTCAGTTTAAATAAATAATTAATGGGTTTGTAAGTTCTTAAAAATGGCTAGTGATCAATAATAATAAAACTTTACTTCGCATTAAAAAAAAAAAAAAAGACAAAGGGTATACAAAAGTAATAAAAGACCCATTGCGATATCGTATGTAGAAACAGACGGGCGTAAATTATTATCGCATTAAGGCTTCAAATCAAACGACACGTCATTAAGGTAGAATAATTTTTGTTTTGTTCCTCGTGGGCGAACTTCTGTTTTCACGAAACACGATATGTCGCTAATAAATCACGGCAGTTCTCGATGGCGATAGTTACAGAACCGAAGATAGTGGCGAGCTGAAATAGAGAGTTGACAGACCCGGAGATTAAGGGCCCACTACATATGATACAATATCATAAAATCGTTTCGTGACAGCGCAACGACCGATAGGCTCGGCGAGATATTTCGTTATGCGTAATACAAACGATTAGGTTAGAAAACGAAAGTGGAAGCCAAGTTGTACATTAATTAGCATCATTAAATGCTCTGAAAAACGTTGCCACCTGTGCTTAAAGAGGTAAATCTGTTTCGCAGATAATCAGATAAGATATAAACGTGAGGCACGGTAGATACCGTAAAAATAGCGTGATTCGACGAGTTCATCAGTATCTTGTCAGTCCAGAAAGTAAAGACAACTCACGAGCAATATATCCATAATATAATAACATACATATCCATATCTGTTGCCGATTACTTTCCTCTTAATTAAGCGGGGACAAATAAAAAGGCTACAAGAAACGTTTTCCACTTAGCCGAGATAACTCCGTTACCTCATTAGATGTTTTGCGAAACTATTCGGTAAACGCGTATAAATTATTAATTGAAACGAGATAAGCTTTATTAGGCTAGTTTCTTCCGTATTCACGCGACGATGTAATGTTCGCGGCTATGCTAAGCGTAACCAGACGATGCACCGTCTGTACGCTGAATCGCGTACAAGTGTTGCACGCAAGTGTCGACACACGGCACTCGTATGCTACTTGTTAAGATAGCGTTATTAATCGAGGCGGTTATACAGGCGCGTTGATACGATTCATGCTGCTCGCCCACTCAAAGTAACACCGCTAATTTGTCAGCGGTACGCACGAACACACGCGCGCGTATGTTGATATTTATTGACGGACCGATTGCGATAGCGAAGTCGGCAAAAAGGAAAAAAAAAAAAAAAAAAAAAATCTGAGACCCATTTCCTCCTCCAGATAATCGCCAACAGGATGGCGTTGCAATTTTTCCCCTCTTGCACGCCCCCAGTTTCTGACAGTCCATCTCGTAAAACTGCTAGCAACGCACGCGGCGGGAAATGACATTTCGCTGATTCGACGAAGCGGAAAAAAGGGATCCCGATAATTTGTTATTGAAAGTTTCCACGGATATAAATGCTTTTACTTTGCTACTGCGGTAATTAATCCACAAAAATCGTATATGTATGTTACTAGCAAATTGCCAAATATCTATATTTAAACCCATTCATTTTAAGAAATGTATCAGTTAAATAGACAGATACAGCTGTGGTGCGTATTCCCATTGCATTATGCACTCGTTTCTTTCTACACGAAGAAAGAAACGGAGTAATACGGGCTTGATAACCGATTGCCACGATCCAACGCGCGCTCAGTGTTATTAACGTTCCCACGGAGAAGGTCAACGACTCGTTCGTTCCGTTCATGATATGCAATGCGGACGTAAATACACCACGCATTCCGTATTTTCACACAATGTCCCCATGAAAAACAATCTACCGGTAGAACTACTGCTTTTTTTCAGAAAAGAAATAACAGAGGAATTGCACGACGAATTAAAATTATAAAATCATATTACAAAAAAAAAAATGCGAGATAAAACATTTTATCTTTACAAATTCACAACTAAAATCTTTTTTTCTTTTGATATAACGATATTATGCTTATCACCGATTGTTTCACGAAGATATTCATTCTCTCTCTAATGCGCGCAAACCCTCCGGATTTTCTTTTTCTACCTAAAGATACACGATTACATGCGCGATTATCGCGACGACCGTGTTATGGTCATAATGAGAGATTACCCGAACCGGAAGCAGTCGTCATTGCAAGAAGCGAACAATGGTATGGGTACACGCTCGGCCAGTAGCCACATCGAATCAAGGCGCACTAGGGCGAACGCTATCACGGTGGTCCAACTGGCACAGGATCAACATCGGGTTCATTGCGTGAACCTTGAACAGCGACGTGACGTCGCGCGGGTCGCGAGAAAACTCAGGGTGAAAGGAAATAATTCGACGTAAAATATATACCGATATTCGTACGTTCTCTTTCAATTACTTCCACCTGACTTACGTCGCCGTATAACCCGGCTGACAGATATTATTTATCGTCTCGCGATCTGTCTCGTTTCCACTCGATGAGCAGGCAAACGAAATACAGCTAACAGCGCCGGTTGAAGCTCTGGAGCATTCACGATACCGCGCTCTCGTACAGTTTCCCGCGGTTAACCGTATCACGCAAAAACTTGCCGGCGAGCTGTCTTTTCCACCTGTACCGAACATCGGAAGTATATATCGATAATTGGAACGATAATTGGACAACCCGCTATCCGAATGAGAAGATCGCCGTGCGGCCTCCGAAACGAACGGGCGCGCTCTCGCCCGATTACACCAATTGAGAAAATCTCCGATCTCCCGCGCGGTGCGTTATCCGGCCGATCGGGATGCATAATAGAGAAGAAATGAAAGCTCTCGAGACGAATTCGCAACCCGACGCGGCAACAGAGAAGCCGGAAACGGAGAAAGCAGCGCGGATTGATTCCTCTTTGGATGCCGCCCGCATCCTCGGTCTACACACACGGTGCGCGGCTGTAATATTTTTGCGGAAGATACCCGGCAAAATATACGTGCGATACACTCGGCGCGATGTGCGCGTAGCTATAAATCACAGGGACAATCGTTCCGGGCGATCGTTGCGAACTTGTTACGAGTTCGCCCCAGTTGCCGGCGACGACGACGGCAGGAAAGCCGTCGAGAGCCGGTCTGCTCGGTCCAATACACTTTGCGAAACGACGGCCAACGCACTGGCAGTGGGCGTAAGTACAGGTATAACAGGACGCCCTTCGAAACGAAGAAATACTTTCGTTTTCAACGCGTCAGCCTATACCGATCATAATCGTCGACTAAATTGATATTTACCGAATCTGGCGCTCTACTATTTTTTTTAGATTTAATCAACCAAAAAATATCCGACAGTGCGGACACTTCTAATTAATTATCTGACAAATCTTTAAAATTTTATTATTTTAACGAAAAAGGAAAAAAAAAAAAAAAGATAGTTGTTGCGTTAGGCTCATCATTATTACCAGTTATAATAGAAATAGTATTTTGAAAGCAAAAGATTTTTAATTATTTAATAAATGAAATAGTACTCAAGTGTAACTAATGTGCTTCTTTCATCGATAAGAGAATAATCGTACGAGTATCGAAATGCTGCAACAATAGACGGCGCCGACATTTAAATTCAATCGTGAATCAGCCCAACTGATTGATACGACATAACGTGTCATACTTGCAATAATAATACCGTTGTACATTTACACGTGGCACTTGCGCGCGTATCACTGCCGATCGCTGCTCTCGCATGCATTTATGTCATCGATCTGAGAACTATTGCACAAAACGCACATTGCGGCATTTCGATCTGTCGACATACACGCATGCGAAGATAATTTAAGATAAATTTCGCCACGCTCCTAAATGTTCTCTACTTTTGTTATATATATATAGTTTTTAAATCCTAAAAAAATTAAAATAAATTAAAAAGAAAAACTAAATCTATGAAATTTAATTATTCGCATTTTTGCTTAAGAAAACTGCACCAAAAATAACAAACTAAAAATTTAATTTATATTTTAATCGAGTAATAATTTTCAAATAGACTAAATAGAGATACTTCTTGTATAGCCTCGTACCGTATACATACACCTCGCTCGAGACTCGCATAGCAAACGAAGATATCTTCGCGCAGTTAGATAATTCGTGGCGTCGATATTACGCGAGAGCCCACGGGCAACGCACCGGACGAGTGCGTGGTATCGTTCGCCGTAAAGATCGCTCCGCAAGATTCGCAAGTCGACGGGTGCATATGTGGCATTCGCCACGCCATACGCATTCCGCACGCACGCCTAATGCACATACTGTAACATTCGCGGCGACCGCGGTCACTCCCGTTCGTTACGCGATCCGGCGACGTCGAAAAAAAGAAAAAAAAAAAGTCGCAGGAACGATCGGCCCGCGATCGAAAGCTCGAAGCGAGATATGTTATGCCCCCGTGTACTTCGCTCGATTCCACCGTATTCGACGCAAAGAGCACCGTAAATATCGGCGAGCGCGCCCGCGGACACGTCGTTATCGCCACGTGTGCCGACAGCCGCGAGATCAGCTGGTCACGCGGCTCAGATATCGCCGTTATGCCGTCGAGTTATGTAGAAAAAGGTAATAATGGCTCGCGCTAAACATTCCGTATGCGTCGATGATATTAGTCATTAGACTAGATCTAAAATACCGTGCACAGAGTTTCTATCTCTTAAAAAAAAAAAAAGAATAGTTCTCGAGAATAATTAAATGCTAAATATTAGAGTTTGCGTGTGGAATAAAGAGAAGAGGATACTGAAATATTTTATGTATTAAATAACGTGATATATATTTTTTAACCCGAAACTAAATTTTATTTAATTTAAAAATAAAGTCAAATCATTGAATTAACAAAAAAGAAATTGGAACCGTTTATAACCATTTATAACTATGTATAACAATAGAATACTTTAAGTGACAGTTCGATTTCCAGTTGCAATATTTCAAGCATCTTATTTAGATGTTTGAAGGAACGCACGAAGTCGATAAGTGAAAGTTGACAATTAAATACTTTCAAAGAAAGGAGTAATTTTATAACATTCAATTGCGTTGAGTGACAAGTCTGACCATGGTTGTATTCTCGATAATAGCTTGTTATTCGATGTTTGAGCGCTCGGTGCGGTTGAAGTGTTCCAGTATGCGTTTGTTATGCTAATCTAGGGTATGCTTTTTGCTTCGTCTAACACGGCGAGACGAGCACGTCAATCTTTTAAAGAGAATGACGTAACGGCTTCAAAATTTTTTTTTTTTTTTCTCTCTCGTACGCCAGACTCTCCTCGTTCTCACTTTGCATCGCTGCTTAAGATTCATGCGTCGGCTTGAACGCATGAAACGTTCACCGAAAGTTGACTTTGGCCGTTATTTTTCTTTCGTTTCGGGCGCGCTTGCGAAGCGACTTTCCGCCGCGATTTAGGAGTCATAAAGTCAGCCGTGCTGAAGTTCGACGAAAAAACGAGCGCCGAGAGACCGCTGCGCGCGGCGGAGGAAGTCTTTCGCGGTCCGAAAGATTTTAGCGAAATTGCACCGGCCGATGACTGTAATTACTGACAAAATTAAACTCGTTTCAAGAGTGTTCCGCGGAGCGATATTTCGGCTGCAAAAAAAAAAAAAAAGAATGCGATTTAAAAAGGTAAGGCGCAGATTAAACAATTCTTTTCGCAAACGCGCAATAAAATGTGCGTTATACTCGTGCAGCAGCGATGCAGGATAGTAAAAGTTTTGCGAACTTCATTTTCGTTTCTTCGGAGCATGACTTCGTGCACGATTTGATGGTTCGGGAAGTTTGGGAGTGGCTGCTGCTGCAATAAAATCGCGGGTCAATGGCCGATGGGATGTCCGTTGCCAGTAAAAGTGAAGAACATTTTGGGAGTCGCGCAGCTAAAATTTAATCAAGCAAGAGCTTCCTAGATTACTGCCGGGAAACTAAAGGGCTCCCAGGAGATCGAAATAAACGATTTGGTATTCTAGACATTGCCTTGGAAAGTACAATCCCTCTTCGATGCGGGCGGAACATTAGAACCGTAATCGAAGAAAATTGATTACGGTTTAATTAACATAGAGGAACAATTTTCTTTCAAATACGAATAGAGATAATTCATGAAAACTTCTTGTTATTAAAAAAATTATATTTACTACAACATTCATTCGCTAAATATTGAATTTCGTGAAAACTGATTTGACTGATTCTGCAGCACCAATTTCGAGCAACGTCCTGCCGATAACTTATTAAACCTACCACTCGTAATTATTTCAGCGATATCCGGGAGTTACGACTTCGTTGTCGGGGCGACGCACACCCTCAATTGGCAATTTCGCTTGCATATAATTGCACAGGAAAGGAGACAGCGTCGTAAATATTTTTTTTTTTTGTACCGCTTTTTTCGTCGTCGTATTAATTCGCGATTAATCTTCGCGGGCGAAAGTCGATGCGAGCCTCGAGTCCTACTTTAACTCGAACGTGTTAAAAAAGAATCCATGCCCGTAGCGGGTCGCGTTAATTTCCCAGAAAGAACTACGAGCATCATGAATGCCAAGCAGTTTTAATTAAAGTAATGATCAGCAGCATTAATACTGTCATAAACGATATATGTTGAGACTCGTTTCAATCGCTTCGATCTTTTCGCGTGTGAGGCCAGATTGTTTCGACTATTTCTACGATTTATATACCTAGATTTATAACAAGCTGTTAAAAAAAAAAAAGAAAAAAGAAAAAAAATGTACAGTGAACGGTAGCAATGCATTCCGATTAACGATTCCTTTGTTTTCCGCGTCGATTTGACACTTGAAAGCATCGTGTGACAGCTAGCTTTATATTAATTATTTATTGCAATTAATAATTGGAAAGGTATGAAAGATCCATTCTATTAAATATACAAGATGTCCCTGACATAACGAAGGATACTTGGTGGGTGGGTAATCTCCTAGAGACAAGTGTAAAAGTCTCATGTTATTTTGGATTATTTGAACTAAAGACTGAGATAGAAATTTTTAAAATTAAACTTGTGGAGAAAATAGGACGCACGGTTAGAAGCGGCTTTGCCTCGGACGTACAAGTTTTTTCCTGTTCGACTCAAGAATTGGACGATGTACGAGCGAGACGATGCGACAACGCGCGAGCGAAACGATGCGACAACGCGTGCGGAGAAACAACCGACGACGCGCGAGCGAGACGATGCGACAACGCGCGAGCGAAACGATGCGACAACGCGTGCGGAGAGACGATCGACGACGCGCGAGCGAGACGATGCGACAACGCGCGAGCGAAACGATGCGACAACGCGTGCGGAGAGGCGACCGACAACGCGCGAGCGAGACGATGCATCAGTTCATTGCAACAATTGTTCGAAGTGCCGTTCTTGTTGTTGTAAACAAAGTTCGACTCTTAAACAATTGTTGCATTGAACTGATGCATCGTCTCGCTCGCGCGTTGTCGGTCGCCTCTCCGCACGCGTTGTCGCATCGTTTCGCTCGCGCGTTGTCGCATCGTCTCGCTCGCGCGTCGTCGGTCGCCTCTCCGCACGCATTGTCGCATCGTTTCGCTCGCGCGTTGTCGCATCGTCTCGCTCGCGCGTCGTCGGTCGCTTCTCCGCACGCGTTGTCGCATCATTTCGCTCGCGCGTTGTCGCATCGTCTCACTCGTACATCGTCCAATTCTTGAGTCGAGTGGGAAGGACTTGTACTTTCGAAGCGAAGCCGCTTCTGACCGTGCGGTCCTATTTGCCCTACAAGTTTAATTTAAAAATTCCTATCTCCGTCATTAGTGCAAATAATGCAAAATAACATGGGACATTTACACTTGTCTCTAGGAGATTTACCCACCCACCAAGTATCCTTCGAGATGTCAGGGACACTCTGTATACAATATATTTTTAACACTTTTTCCTTAATCTCGCGCGATACGTAAGTACTGTGAATACAAGTACATGTTCGAAGTCCGAATTACGAAGTCTAAACTACAGTTGTACTGATTTTTTTCAATAATTGCATTGAGAACAATAACTGTCAAGATTTCAAGTAAAACGAAATCGATATAAATAACCGATGACAAATGGGGAAAAAAACAATGATGCAAAGTAAACATCGCCGCTCCGTTTGCGTTCAATATGGATTAATTACGATATTGATTATGCAATCACGTAGAATAAGCGCATATAACGAGTGAGACACACATGATCTTTCACGTAAGCGACCCGCAACACTGACACGATAAAACATAATACGGTGATGCGAAAAACACTTGAGCGCAGATTACATGAAATTTTTTAAACTTTTGATTCGATTAGATTAAAGATTGCATGAATACAATGGTGCATCAGATTACGAATTAATAAACAATTAACTTGTTTTATTATTCAGACAGATCTTAATTGTTACTAACAACAAAGGAATGCCTACTGTTATTTTCGACGAAGAGAAATAACTCGAGAACGATTAAACTAACTCGCTATAATGCAATGTATGATCCATCGCCTGCGATAGTTTCTTTAAAACCGAAATAATATTCATGAATCCAGACCTAATCTCCAAAGAATTGCTTTTACGACAGAAACAACGTTATTCCATTTGGCGAAACACATGTTCGCGCCCGACAGCGATAACGAAAGCGGAACTAAAGCATCTAAAATCGGCGATCGACGAGGCGTGAGATCGAACATCGACATGATCAAGACACGATTAAGAAGTAGGCAAGATCGTTTCCTCATCGCAATAACGCGTAAAAGCCATTTTCTCACGGTTATAAATTACTGCTCACTTGCGTATAGTCTGCAAATTTGTCAGATGCACTTACTCCTCGCAAACGATATTAGGACAATTTGATAAAAGAAATTTTTTTCTCGCGACTTTAATCGAGCAGAAAGAAAAAAAAATCAAGATTTATAAGGGCTTTTCATACTTTCATAGAATAATAAACTCTGTTCCCTTGATTCCTAAATTAAATTGCGAATAATATAGGTACTGGAATAAACGAATAGAAAAAGAATAACGGGATCTTAAGCAAATTTTAATCGATAAATGGTATGCGAATGAATAAGTATAAAACACGCTACGGAAACACTGGTAATGTGATAATGATAGTTCGTGCCGAATGCAACACGACGTAGATAAAGAAATAAAAAGGAACAAAAAAAAATCGCTTAGAGCATTCGACGAAAAAATGTGATAATCGAACGGTAAAAATGGAAGAGTATATTTTAGAAATATAAATTACGCTAAAATAAACGAACATTCTCTTTTATAAATAGCGAACTTTAAAACGAGATATCTAACATTCTGTAGAACTGATTGGAAAATCCCTGATTTAAATTGGTCATTTTGTATTACGTGTATGCAGGGCAATGGTTAACTTTATACGATAACATAACACCTGCAAGTTATCGATCTATTTAAAACGAGATAAGAATAAACAGATTTTATCAAAATTTTTTCCGATTTTTATTTTTTTAATATATGTTATTATAAAAATATAAAAAATATATTAACTCCGTATCACAAAGCAATGTGTCTTAATGTAATTAGATTATAGATATATGAAAAACTGAATAATTTAATGATAACTTAAATGTGACACGGTAATGTGAAAGAAAATTCGTTTAGAACTTCAAGTGCTCTTAGCATTGCTTGCACAGTAAGTACTTATAACATAATTTTTTAACATCTTGTTAAAAAATATGTAATCTTTTAACATAATTTTTGATAATTATCGAGAAACTAAAAATGTGCCTAAACGTGAGAACATAATTATTCGATAATTTATTTAAATAATTTCAAATATTTTCCCTCAAAATTGAGTGCTTGTAGATAATATATAATCTTATCGTAACAGATTGAACAAATAAGATTTAGTCCAGTATATAAGACAGCGAAAATAATTGTGGAGCATCAGTTGCGGAATCACACGTAGAAGTACTACCAGCAAATACTTCAAAGGTGAGAACAAATATACTTAGCAGTATATTAAACCGAGTTAAACATTTTAAATGTGCATTAAAAAAATTAACTGATATTTGTAATTATTTTTCCATAAAGAGTTACAAGACGATAAATGTTTAACCGATATTTATTAATATTGATATAAAAATCTGAAATTAATTACTTATAAAAAATTAATCGTTTTTATAGATGAAATTCGCATTGGTAATGTTGGCCTTTATGGCTGCGGCCTCAGCCAAAATTGAAATCCCCAATTTTGGCAGAGGTGAGCTCTATAAAGACATTCAAGACTTCTTGGACCTCATACCTGTCGAAAGATTACTCGAAATCACTCTTGAATACTACGCTGGAGACGCGGAGTTCCAGAACCTTGTCCGATACCTTCAATCAGAGAAATTTAAGGAACTGGTCCAAGAAGTAGAAAATCTGTCCGAGATCGAAGAATTGATGAACTACATTCACGACGCCGGAATTGATATTTACAAAATTGTGAACATGATGAACGAAGCTCTTGGACTTCCTCCACTTACCCCGCCCTCTCGTTTTATTCGCAAACGTATCAGCGGCGGAATCAGGGGATACGTAGACGACATTCTAGCCGTCTTGCCCAGACAACAACTTCAGGATTTGTACGACGAGAAATTGAAAACCTCCAAAGCATTCGCTGATTTCATTGCACAACTGGAGTCCGAAAACTTCCAACAGATCGTCAATAAGGTTTACAATCACCCAACAGTACAAGAACTCTTGGTACACGCGAGAAACGCTGGTATTGATCTCATTGCTATCAAAGACTTGTTGGAAATTCTGTGGGGAATTAAGATTCCCACTTACTAATCAGACGAAAGCTAATTCAACGGTAAACGAAATGTAGCAACGACCTAAACTTTGTATACGACATTTCTGTAAAATAAATAAGCTTTATACGCAATATACTTCTTCCTTGATTCAAGTGCCGAAAGTTCCAAATTTTTCTTTAATTCCCTTTAGTTTAGTGTGTAATAAAAAAAAAAAGAAGAAAAAAATTACATTGGACGTAATTCAAATAACTCGATCATTCATATTGAGCGACGTGTATGTTTTTTCCTACGTTGCTCCAGACCGTTCTCACTCAATCAGGTCAAACTGAGATAAGTGAGATTATGTTGGTTGGACCAACCGACCTGTCAAACTCGTTTTCGCGTGATCGCTACGGCGTCATGAATAGAGGTAAGATTCCTCAACGAATCCTCTTCTTCCTACTCTTGCACAATTATCCAGTTTTTCTATCTACTTAACGTAATGCAGATATAAAATATCTTTTTTTTTTCATCTCGTAATCCAGACTACGGTTAATGATTGTAATATGACATATGTGATACATTGGCAAACGTTTAACGTTTATTCATTTTTACTTAACGTAACTCTCGATAAAAAAAAAAAAATTCGCATATTAATTTTTATTTATTACTGATTCGACCACAAGTACGTTCATGTGTCCACATTTATAAGATACTTCACGAGAATGCGCCGCGAAACTGCCGATCTTTAAGTAAGGGACGGAAGGGTGCTAGGCAACGAGCGTCGCTTTTAATTAATGACGCCTAGAAGTATACATGTCGCGCGAGGCCGATTTACGAGCCGGCGCGCGCTGGCGTGTCGTGTGGCTAGAATTTATTGTGGCGCACCGGTCTTTCCCGCTAATATTTAACCGTGTTGAAAGAGGCTGGCGAGATGCCGCAGGAGGTATATACTCTTCGCGAATCGTGCGTGTACTGCAAGAACGAGACGATCGACTTTCTCGCGCGACCTATCGCGGCGCACGCTTTGCGAGTAAAATATAAACCGCGTTTGTCAATGGCGGCTCCAAAAGATGCATTTGTTTAACAAATATTTGCTAGACCAATAAAACAATGTCGTGGGAATAAGGCGATAGAAAGCTAATACCACAAAAAAAAAAAAAGAAAATTTTTTTTACAATTATTACTCGAACGCACCGCGTTTTAATATTTATTTAAATTGATTCTGATTAACGCATTAGCATCATTTATACAGACGCTGCTTTGCATAATTATTGCGTACTTTATACCTTTATAGTTCTCGCTAGATAAGACTAGTGATAATGAAATCCTGCGTCCAAGTGAATGTCCGCGTTAGATTGTTAGAAGTGAATGAATGCAGCATTGATGTATGTTTACTCAAGGAAATGTTTCGTATGCGGCTTATCTCTCGCACAGAATAGTACGATCTCTATTAAATATCCAATATTATCTTTACGGGTATTACATTTTTAATCATTATATTACTTATTGCATGCATAATAAAGCTTTAAACATTTGTAATTCTTACCTAAATGTGAGAAACGCTTTTATAATCCCAGTAATAGCTGCGCGTACTTAATGTGGCACTTATAAGCGGCAGAATTTATAAGGTTCGCATTGCTCGTGGCACTTAGGCATAAATTAGAAGCAAGCAGAGTCTCATTCACCGCGTACAATTGACACTTGTCACGAGAACGTCAGTCACGAGGTCCGATCGCGAACAGTATAATATATTACGCACGTAGATATAAATAATGCAGTCTCACACGTAAGAAAATTTATAATCAACACCGAGCGGAAACGATATAAAGTCGGGCAATCCGAGAGGAAGGCACTAACTGAGACGGTTAAATCAAATCGGTAAAGTCAGGTGACCTTTCCGCGGTAATATCGATTGAACTGCACCAAGCCTTCGTGATTTTATTATCGCGTTCCGATTCAACCTTGCTCAATATGCGACGAAAGATGGGAGCGAGGTTTCGACCGGTCGAAGACCCGCGTGTCACACGATAAAACGGAGGGACAGCGCTCGATTACGGCAACTGACCTACGGCAAAACTGTTATGCCTTCGCTGACACGAAGCCGATCGCCCTTCATTCACTATGTGCCGTGAATGAACCACCGTGCTCCGAAAACACCGACGCACTACCACGCGCTCGCCGCACCCCCGATATGCATATTAAAATCCCCGCGCGACTTACGTGCAGTATGCGATAACTTGAACGAAAGTAAGGAGAGAAAAAAAAAAAAGAATTAAAAAAAAAAAAAGAAAAAAAAGAACGTTTGGTTCAAGGGAAAAGAGGAGTGTTCGTTTTTCCTCGCACGCTATATCGACATCTCACGCGCGATCGCGTGCCATTACAACGTAGCCCTTTGACAGTATCCCTCTCGGGAGCCGCCCCTTATTCGTCAGCGCATATTGCGACGGGCGCGAAACAAGAAAAGCGTTTCCTCGGATCACTACACGCGCACACCATCTCTCATGGGTCCATCATCATGATTATCGCACTCGTAGCACAATTGAGAAATCGCGAGGATCGCGGGGGTCTCCGCGACTGATATCGTCACGTAATAGTCTCTTGCGCGCAAAAAAAAAAATGAGCAGGGGAGAAAAAAAGCGAATATCCCTCGGCACGGAGACCGTTGACACGTGCGGCAGAAAGAGCAGCGCGCACTGCGAGACAGCAGCCGGATCGGATCGTACCGCGGCCACGACGGCAATGCCCCCGCGTCGGAGGCTTAAGCGCCTCCGACGCGGTCGGAAACCCTGGCTGCGGTCCCCCACCATGAAGAACCACCGGCCGGCCGGCCCCCACCGCCACTCTTTCGGTGACATACACAACACCGGTTTCCCCGTGGTCCGGCATCGGCGTGCACCTAGCCGACGATGTGTCCGGGGTGCAGCTTTCGCTCCCGGTGGACCCGAAAGCGAGATAAATTTTTGGTGCGCGTTCAACGATTATTATCATCGATATTAATAATGATGCGTATTTATAAAAATTTGCTTAATAAAATAACACGTTTCGAAAAGTCGTTCCCGTTCTTTTCTGAACTCGGACATTTGCAAATCGCATTCTCCACCTCGAAATATTGAACGCGAAGCGATGGAAAGCGCGCAAGTGCTGGATATGGTAACAACGCATTAGTCGAAATTGACTTCGTTACGGGTATAGCTAAAAAAATGATTTTGTTTCTGTTCTTTGCGCTTATTACCAAAGATACGATCTTGAAATATTGTACCAGACGGAATAATCAGAGATATTTCACGAGAGAATAACGTTATTAAACATACTTTTTATTATAAACAAATCTGTGTGTCAAATTTTCTTTTTCTTTTTTTTTTTTGTGCGAGCGATTATCGGAGTACAGGACTTTCCTAAAATAAATGTTAAAAGCGAAATAACCGAAAAGAAGATGTACGATACGTTTATTTTGACCGGACTTTTTCGAGAAAAGACATCGTGAGAATCGAAAATGAAAAACTTTTGTGAAATCTAACATAACTGTTAGGATTGTCATAAATCATTGCGTCGCTAGTATGATTGGTCGTTTCTGGAACTCATGCGAAAAGAACGAGATTTAATATTGATTAAGTGAATTATCGAACATTGCCCCTTCGCCAATGCGAACGAACTGAAGAAATGGCCCTCGTGCGGTTTCTGTGGCGGAGTATTAGCAAAGACGAAATACCAAAGAGGAAGTAGATAAAAGCGTGACATTCGATACCGGAATAATTATTAAACGATGGCAATATGTCGTATTTCTCTCGAGTGTTTGCTGATACCCTCTTCCGTATTGGCCAACAAGGTGTTCGTCGTCCGCGAGGAAACTTGAAACTTTCCGCTTGAATAGAGGCGCCGCATTTATGCTCCGAGAATTAATCATCGAACAGCAATCAGCAATTGTCAATCGACGTTTCAATCGGTATCGATATAAACGAGAATTCTTTATAATCAATTTTTTACGTACAATTTTAATCCACGTATTTGAATTTTAATCTGCAATGATAAATTAATCCTGGGCCTCATATTTTGTTTCAACATAAGAAATAAAATGTATGTACATGTAGAGACTATTTTAAGTAAAATAAACTTTGAACAGCGTATATAAGAGTGCTAACAGCGTATCTTGGGTTCCTCATCTTTGCGAAGACGTCGCCGCCGGAAATGTGACGGTGAATAAAGAAAAAAAAAAAAAATGTTCGCACGTTACCAGTAATGGAAAGAGTGGTGAGAGGCGACCGTGAAAAATGGCCTCGAAGTGCGTCCGCGTCTGGAAGGGTAAGTAACCTCCGTTCACCCCGTCGCCAGGACAGCAGACAGTGCCCAGCCTAACCTTGTTCCTCTGCTACATAACGGATGCCGGGAGGCTTTAGGAACACCCCGATGGAGCTCGGGTAGCCGGAACAATTTTCCATTATTCCGGTCTGACGTAGATTACCTCCGCCCTCGTGATAGAGAGGAGAAAGAACAATGAAACCAGCATCCCGGCCTATCGTGGCGCAAGCTTCCGCAACCTCATGTAGTATGAAAAACCCCGAAATGTAGACGAGCCAAAAGGCAAATAAAACATGAACCCCTACCGGCGCTTTTCAAATCAAAGAAATAAAAATCTCTGCTTAAAATTCTTCGACGAAAATAAAATATTAATAACATGCTATATTTATAATTTTATTAAAAAAAAATTTTTTTTTTAATTTGACTTTAAACACAACAGTTGGAAAATGTTTAAAATTAACAATAAGGTAATAAAATTCGTTCAAACATAAAAAAAATTAATTATATAAATTGACTTGACAATTAATAATTTTCTCGTAATATTAATTTCTGTCATATAATAAATATACAACAGGATGCATAAATAAAACAACATTAAAAGAAAAAGATCAGAGTGGTAGATATTAGTCCTAGACTTAAAGAGCCGCTTTGAAATAGCGGTCATAAAATAAACGTGAACCTTTTAGGCTCCATAAATAATTTAATATGCCTCTTAAGAATAATAAAATACATTTTAGTTGTACGCCGAAAGCAAGCACACGAAATCCTGTTGGACGAAATTAGCAATTATGCCTATGTAGGCGGGCGAAAAGTCTAGGAATAAAATTTTATACCGCTATAAACAATATTCCGTTGTGGACCTGTCCTAATTTTACATGCGCGGCGACACACGCCAAAATTTCCTGCCCTTTATGATGCACCGAAACGATACCGAGTAAACCGGAATAGATGAATAGACGGAGGTAAGTTCGGTGCAACTTTGTGCTAGGCTGTGCCTCGCCTGACCTACCCCGTCTCCACGGCACGAACATGGAAAAATATGTAAATATCGGGTCTCATCCATTATCCAACACGAAGGGAGACCAGAGTAGGAAGAGGGCCTAAGACCGGAAGGTGCGACGACCCGAACGTGCGCTGCGGTTGTTTTAGCAACGCCGGGTGTAGTTATCGATTGCCACGGACCCGTAAACTTCAAGCAATTGCTAAACGGCGGCTGCCACTTTTCTTTGCCACGTGACTTTACCTGGCGATATGTTCTCGTTAGAGCATGAGCTGGCTCGCGGTTAACCCGTTCGTTAATAAAGGCAAACACCCGTAAGGTCACGGCTTTCCTTACGGTCAGAAAATTTTTCGGCTTGCTCTAATCACAAAGAGATATATCGATCGCGAATATAAAAATTTACCACCAGCAGATTATACGTATAAAAAATAATATTAAATATTTAAAAAAAATCGCGAATGATATTGATCATATAATTTTTGCGTTTTAACGTCAATTGAGATTGCCGATTCTTAATCAGTTGACATCGCGTTTCCGAACGAGAGCAATTCCATGAGAAATGACTCAGTTTAATTACGTTGATACAAAGTTGGTTAAAATTTGCGAAACAAATATTCAACGCGAAATCGTTAGAAAATCAACGGTGTACATAGCGAAGACGTAAAGAAGGCGGGGTACACAGAAGTAGGCGGATACAGTATGCACAATCGATATCCGCAGTCTTATCGCGCGTGTCAAAACACGCCTTCGTTATCGTGCCTCAATTCGAAAGTGAATCGATTTTCCAGCCGAAGGATCGTGTTGCACGCGAGAGAAAAAAACATGTCGCCGCGCTCCAATCGCATGGTTGGCCGCGGCGCGAATTTTTCGCCAGCACCGTGAAAATAACGAGGGTGGATTCGATAGCACGGTGGCTATCATCGCGGTACGCCGGTGAATTAAATTTATTATTCGCCTAACGCGCGCGTTCACTGCCAGAATATCGCCCGGGGCCCGATTGCGCGAACCGGCCGGCCGACACCAAGATATTATAATCGCCGTGACGACGTGATACGCAATTAATCCATCGCGCGTCAGCACTCGCGTTCGCGTTCGCGTTCAACGGCGCATATAATAATAACGCGTATCGACGCGAGATGCGCGGAGTCGTAACCGCGGCGCGGTGTAGGTACGTATACCACGGTGATATGATTAATGGCACTGCCTATCAGTGCGTGAACGTGGCAAAACGAAGACAAATAGCCGCGCCGAGGCACTTTAAACGCGCTCACCGCGGATCCATTTCCGTCGAAAAACCCGCGCGCGTCGCGGAAGACACGGGAGGATTACCTAGATTTTCTGCGGCGAGAACGCGATCCTCTCTGACGTGCTAATTCATACAGAGACTATGCTTGTAATCGCGTACTCCTCAATTTCGAATTGATTTCAGACGGTAAAATACATATTTAATTTCAATTTAATCAGTCAATAAATTGATTTCTATTTTTTCTTTTTTAAATTATTCATTCAATGTTATTATTTAAAAATTGTTCCCTAGTAGATGATAACCCGATGAGAGAACAGTGCTCCATACTAAAAGCTCGAACCGGCATTTTAAACGCTACACGCCCCGTAAGCTTCGTCCCGCAAAGTGTTCATTTGGAAACTTTCGTGGGCGCGAAAGCCCGCAGAAACTTTGAACTTTCGCAGCGCGATGCGAGGCGCGCCTTTCTATCTCACCCTTAGGCGACAGCGGGGAGTGAGTGCGGGGGCAGAAGAGACTCTGATTGACGACGGCGGACTTTTAATTACTCCACCACAAGTCCCGGGGCACGTGGAAGCGAAAGATAAGCTTCCTCGCTCGAAATAAAACGAACGAACGGCGAACGGCGTTCCGGCGCGTAAGTTATGCCGCAAATTATGCAATTAAAAGTCTTGCGGACAGATGTGGGTCCCGCTTTTTCGCGCGCGCCCCGTCTTCCGCATTAACGACTTCCGTTGCGTGGCTACGGTTGTGGTGGATGCGCGTTACCGACGAAAACACTTTTCGATAAATTTGCAACGAACGCCAGAATAAAAATTAATTAATTAATTAATTAATTAATAAAAACGATTATAACAAACTACTTTATAATATATCGACATGCCATTCGTATGAAAAACAACATTATCAAGTCGATAATTAAAAGAGCAGAAAAAAAATTTATATTTTTAAAAACTTTTTTTTTTATTGTTAATTCCTTTAAATTCATTTAAGTTCTTTTTCAATATATTTTTATCGCAATGTCTATATTATGATCCTAAATCAAAGCGAATTTATACGAGCCGATGTTCATTAATTACGAAGTTAACACGTGCGCTGAATGGATCACAAGTGTTCTAATACGAAAATTATTCCGTCGGGAACAGGGTGAGATTATTACACGGCGAAAGGTGAAAGTCTCATGGGGAAAATCGCACTTCGCGCAAAATGATTACAGAAATGTTGAAACGGCGCTAAACATTCAGGCACTTCCCGTATTCGACGGTATGTATGTATTAGCGAGCATATGGCGAATTCTCGAATCGCCCGTGAAATATGAGCCTCGATACGGTGCATGGCTCACGCCGTACTAATCTCGTGCAATTTATATCAAGGTGCGATGTTACGTACGTTGCAAGGACTGTACTGTGAGAGTAACGTAAATTAAATTGTATACTGTTCGCACAAGATTGCTATGAATCACTATTGACACGCATAACAATAACCAATGAACAATAGCAATTACGGGGAGACCGCGTTCGAAAGTAAAATTTATCTATTTCAATGTTTATTTAAAATAGATTTAAAATAGATAAATAATTAGCTTCTCTAAAAAAAAATTAAAAAAAAAAAAAAACGTTGCAGAGTCTAAATATAAATTTGCCGATCGCGGAGACTATAACACTGCGGATATAATTGAACTTCTTCCCCGGTGATTGCGGGTGTATGACACGGAGTTGTAACCGGAACGAGGCGAATAAAAGGCCTAGTGAATCGATACGTAAATAGGTTAATCGTTCGTCCTCCGCGAGTGCAGTCTCCAGCGTACTGTATGCCTGTTGTAGGACTGCACAAATGGTCTATTCAAGTAGCTGGTTTAACGGAAATCACATGGTCGATAGGGCCCTAAACGCCGACCCCGACCCATTACGGAATGACAGCGGTATACGCACACGCGTGCACACCTTTTACGTTTCACGCGCCATGTAAGAGATACGGGCCTTTACGAGTGCCGCTCGGTCTAATGACACAGTTGGTGTTGCGATACATGAGCGAAGATCGATGGGAAGAATCTTCTTTGCGAAGAGAAATCGGGAGTCAATGAGACGGACTAAATGCTTATTGCTGCTCGCTGTATCGACCAGTCGTATTTCGTAGTAAAATGCATTGTCGATCCCTCGAAAAAGAGTTCGTGTACGTTAACGTTAAATTCAGCTGTCGGATTCTCGTTTGCCGCGAGCAATTTTCCCCCCTCCCCGTATTAGTCAGGCAAATGTCAGACTCGGACAGTAACGTTTAACGCAGTGAAAACAGGCCCGTGTGTGCTCGCCGCGTTTTTAATGTCTTATCAGTTATTACATTAATCTGTAGTTAAAATGCCTGGTGCATGAAATCACGCGGCAAATTTCTATAGCGACGTTGCCCGTATCCATTCTTTTTTCTTTTTCTTTTTTTTTTCGTCTCGATAATCCCGGGAATGGTTTCACCGATCTCGATTAATGATGTAGCCCAACGTGATGCCGGCCGCCGACGCGCCGCGAGCGAAAAGCTCTCCGGAACGATCGCCGACATTGACGAAATCAATCGCATCTAGGCGTTTAACGGTTGCCATAAATCAGGACTTAATCGCATACTAATCGCAGTGTTCGCAGGGGCGAGAGTGGTTTCTCACTTTCATGTGAGGCGAGATCTCGCGGTTTTTTTCTCTCTCTCTCCTTTTCTCCATTATTTTTCTAACTTTCAGTGCAAAGAATTATATTTTTTATCATTTTAAGGATGTTTAAGAAATTAAGGAGTTTCTAAGATTTAAGGGTGTTGATTAATTATCTTTCAAGACTACATATAATGATAGGCACGCTCAGAACTCGAGATGCATGAGTGGTGGTCTCGCTTAATTATTCGCGCGAATGAGCTCTCTTGAGCTACCCGTTCCTCTTTCATGGCGTATTCGTGTCCGTTACCAGGTTTAATATGTCGTAAATGGGCGCGCCGACAGAGAAAGAGAAGAGAGAAGAGAAGAAAAAGAGAGAAAGGGCGAGCCCGGCAAATGAATTGAAATTCCGATTGAACGATCGTCATATCCTCTTGTTTTTGTCGCGAGGCGTAACGAACGAGAAGTGATGTCATTTTTTTTTCGTGCATTACTTTATATGTCAAAATGTGTAGGTGGCGATCTCACGATACGCGAATTAATTTAAAATCACGGAAGAAGTATAGTAATTTTTTATTTTTAATATAAAAAAAATGTTAATATAATTTAATTAAGTTTTATAACATTCTAACATAATATCTGTAATATTTTATAAAAAAAAAACGTTTAATTGCTTTTCTTCCAAATTGTAATATTTGAGCGAGCAATCTTTTACGTAAACGTGGACGTGTAAGCAAAACGGTGGGAAATTCGGAAGCTGACTAAACAAGTAAATGCGGCGCAAGTGTGCGCATGAGACGAATTTGACATGCGTCTGGGTTAATTTGAAATTCGACACGCGTGACGTAATGGGGAACTAAGAGACTTGATCAATATTCTAGGGAGAATAGTCATGAACCCCTTTCGTGGATTAAATGCGCTTACCTACCTACGTCCGAATTTAATCAACTGTCGTATTACTTTTTTTTTTTTTTTTTTACTCGACTATCGAGACTATCATTCGTTCGGGTTGATGGACTTGATTAAATGTCGCATAATTATTCGGTAATTTACGTAATAATTATGAAAGTAATGACGCTCTTTTGCATAAGCCAGGAAGGCGACGGATTGTATAATCGTTTGTTGCCTCCGGCGTTGATCTGGGCAAAAAGTGAGACGAATTTCTAATGATACCCTTGGTCATCGTCGAATTGCCAAGCGAATCCGGCCGGCGGCGGTGATGCCAAACACACTGTGCGTACACGGACGAAACGTACGCAGTAACATGGCTATAAAATACGTAACTATGCGTCGCTTCGATAGTAGATCGCGATAAGATAGCCGGTTGTCATCGGTACGCAAAGGTAGCGGCAACGGCAGTGTAATGACAATCGGGAAGCGGAAGATACATTAGTCCGACAACTTGTTTCTATCAGTCGCATTTTGCGGCTTGCATTAATTTTATATGCACTTGACCGGATCGCGACAACGCGTATATAAATTTTTGTGAAATATTGCGCTATTCATTTAAAAGAAATAACGACAAAAGATAACAATAGTCGAAAGGTTGGTTGGTTGCTTGCTTGCTTAGAAATAGACTGATGTCATCGACAAATACACGCGTGAAAAAACGGCTCCTAGCTTTCTACCGCGTGTTATAATTGTTGAGAAAAGGGCGGTGCAAGGCAGTACAATTATTTTGCAGAGTAACAATCGAAATATAATTCGTGTCGTAACAATGTTATCTATCAGGGAAGCTAATAACATCTCAATCTGAATACAAAGATGCGAGATGAATACAACGGGTACGAAATATTTGTAATATGTTTTTGCTCGATAAAAATGATATTGAAAAGATATATCGCGATTAGAATCATCGATGGTGTTAACTTTCTCGTCGACGCGGAAGTGTTTGGACAGGGAAAGTTGTAACGTGCAGTTGATGAATTTCTTGTGTTGAATTTTGATCGAGACGATCGAGATTATCAGGGAAGAATAATCCGGCTTCATCAAAGGTATCTTGCCGCGCGTACAAAAGTAATTGTTGCTCTTATAATGTACAAAGTACATTCTAACGAAAGATGCTCTTTTTTGTCGCAACCTATCAGCGTCGTGATGCACTTATAAGCATAATTTTTTTTATTTTGAACGAAACTGAAGGTGCATTACCGTGATCATCGGGGAAATTAATGCTAATTGCTGTTGCCATTTTTTATGTCTTTCTCTAGAAGTTAGCCTAATATTTCAGCGATTGGTAGTCACGTTTTTGGCCTAATCGTACCTTAAATCTGAATCACGATTGTTGTCGCAACTGTCCGCGGATATTATGCCAGCAATTTAAGTTAACATTGCATTCTGTAGTCTAATAAGGTTTTGCGGTGAAATCTGATTAATCCACTTGAGAAATGAAAAGATTTTGCTATAAAATATACCGTTCTTTACAATAATTATTTTTATAAAGGTGGACAAATTATTGTAAATAATTTTTTTTATAAAAGTGGACAAATAAAATTTTTGGAAAATTTTAATTTGGGGGTGCCAGCATCACACACCTCGCGTCTACGCGTATACGTATCGCTTCAATATCGCGCATACATCACGTGTGTTTCACGCGAGACAAAAATCCGTTCGAACACCACCGAGAGAATTAATTACGGTATCAAAGGGAACTAAAAGCTGCAATTTACTCTCGCGGCTGATCTGACCAGTTTCTAGGCTACTCCGCTTACCGAAGAGTTATGGTTGCGGAGACAAGGCGAACCCTCCTGCCGGCGTCCTCAGCCCGATGATTAAACGTTTCTAAATTATCGTCACACGACGTGTAGGTCACTTTTACGCATTTACGCGACACATTAGATGCCGCAATGCATCAAATAACCGCGCGCAAAGGCCGGATAATAATGATAATCGTTATTGCGGAGACACGGAGATAATCTTTTTTCCGTCTCCTTCGGTGTGGCGCGGAATTTACTGCCGCGCTCCAGCTTGTCGTCGCTAGAATCCTGTCTTTTTTGGGGTACAACGACCGCATAGGCGGATTACGCGATACGTTCCGCCTGAGATAACGATGTAAAGAGATACGATTACGAGCTTATGAAGTACGGGGCACGGGCAAAAGGTAGAAACGGAAGAGCTGCGGCGCGCCAGGGGCGTTGGACGGATTAAATAGAGAATACATTGCATTCGTTTAGGTTACTTCAATTTACCTTAGTTCGAGATAAATAACCCCGGGGCATGCCTTAATCTTGGCACTACAATGTGCTTCGTTCGAGACGAGACGATCATAAAAGACAATTATGCATATTCCACCGTTATCAGAAGATTTTATAAATGCAATCAGCAATGCTCACGACTTACGATCGGACAAGCTTTTATGTGTCGGTACTCGCTGGTACACAGATACCATCCCGTGACAGTGACAGCAACGACGGCAGCTGCTTAACAACCGAGAGAATAGGAAGCCACAATGCGTGAGTGCGTGCGTGTAAAGCCGTACACGCATGCATGCACGTTCACTTGCAGGAGCAAAAACGATTCCTTAGTAGGAGGAACAAACGGAAAAGCTCCGGAGAGGCGGAACCGCCGTTTCCGCGCCCGCTTTCTCAGATCTAACGGTCGCCGATCGATTTGCAATTTACGGTAGCCACTTTCTCCTATTTCCAATTTGATCCCTCGCATTGTGGCGCGACAGCGAGTTATAACGCATCGCGTGCATGGATTTTCCGCGCATAATGGATCTCGTGAGGCCGCGTAAATCGCGTTCTCGTTTCGAGGGGGGGAGCACAATTTAATTGAATTTTGTTGACCACGATCGTGCGGTGACAGTGTGTATTTCATTGTACAGCATTCGGTCCCGCTTTAATAACTACAGCCGCCCCGCGATTGCGTGCACATTATAATCATCAAATATTATTTTTTTCGGGGCCTGCAAACGCATCCTTCTCGCTGCAATTACTCCGTTCCTTCATTTCGAGTTGATTAAAATGGAAATAATGGCGCAATTAACAGTTTTATTGGTGCAGATAAATTTTCTACAAACCGAGAGCGGCATTACCGAATTGAATAGGTACAATATCCTTCCTGCTTAAGAAGCGCAATTCACGACTGAAGGATGCGCTTGGAGGTGAAAGGCACGACGAGGCTGACTACCAATTAAATCGTACCTTCAAGAGGACCGCCGAGAGACTACAGATAACTCGCGTGCGGCTTGTCCAAGGCGGATTTCTCGACGCGGCTCTATGAGCTTACGAAGTAGCCGCGCGCGGTTTTTGCGGCGCCCGTAGTTTTATGAGGCTAATTTATTAGCCGCCCGGACACGGAACATCACGGAACCGTTCCTCGGGCGGTTCTATCCTACGCGCGAGCGCGCGCGCTCCCCGGGAAGCGCAAGAAACCGCTCAATCTTCGTTCCAATCTTCCTAAAGTACAAGTGCTTCGATCCCTGAGATTTCTCCGCATGGCTTTCTTGCCGAGAAAAGCCGAATATAAGCGACGTCAATATCTTGACGCTAAAACAGCCGACGTCATACGTCACCAAATAAATTATTACTTTGTAATTATTACCGTGGGCTTCTTTTGACTTCTTAGGAAGAAGTATGTGTGTGGGTATCTCTCTCTATACAGGGTGTCCCAGGGTTGGTGTGACTACGGCAATATTTTCTCGGTGTCTGTCGACCGCCCATACAGTCTAGCTAGCCGTGCATCCCCGCGAGCGCGGTACGCGCCGCGACGCGACGTCCCGATAATTATCGAAAAATGTGCAAGGGGTCGACCGTCATTAATTAAATAGCCACACGAATACGGGGGGAAACCTATCGGAAGCGAAGCGGCTGCGCGCCGTTACACAATACACCAGAAGCAACCGCAATATCCATCAATGCTACGCTGCGTTCGGAGCCACGATAATGCAACAGACCACCGTTGTGAGCCGTTAGAGAGAGACTCGCGAAAGGGAGACTGTTCGCGATGGAAAGAGAGAGAGAAAGAGATAGCGCAAAACGAGAGAAATAGAAGAAGCCGGGAGAGGTACGCAGCATGGAAACGGGCATTAATCAATCCGCGCACGTGGAAAGCAGCAGCGGTTTAGCGGGACGAAGCAGTGCCTCACTGGGCTTAATAAAGTTGCAAATCGTTTCTGCGCATGTACACGTGATTAGACGCGTGACACGCGTTACGCTATCCGCGTGCATATCTAGAAGACCGTTTACGTCTGTTTAAAAAGCACCACGTATCTGTCCGTCACGTTCTCCGCCGCAGTAACATTCTCCACGTATCGTGATACGTAAACGTCTCTCAAAATTTCTTAAATATCTGCTGGTTAAAAGATCGGTCTACCGCGTGTCGTATAAAAGTAAGATAGAGTTTGATATGTCTCGAATAAATCTTAACGTCGAACGATTTATATGTTTGTAATTTTTTTCTCTTTTCTTTTCTTTCGTGCAAATAAAAAAGTAACAAGATTAAACATATCAAACGCTCTCGTGATCCGATATACATCGTATACTCGCTATCGAACTGCTCGAGAACATCGTCCAGAAAGCATCGCCACATCGAAGTTTACATTCTGACACGTACATTAATCATTGTCAAGCAGGACAGAAAATTGTAATCACACGGAAACAAAACGCACGAGGAACTTGTACGATAATTACAGTGGATGTGTCTTCCAATGAAAGTTAATAATAGAAGTTAAAATTGCGCATTACGTACTATCTATACGTCCTGCCTCGTATGTAAAAGATAAATCAGACTCTGTAAAAACAGGATGTTCTAAAGAGCCAAGAAGAAAAAAAAAGAAAAAAAATATACGCCGGTGCTTGTCTCTTGCTCGCACAGCTCGCAGTTTCCTTCTCTCTCTTACCTATTAATATTTTATTAATTTTTTCGGAAACGAAAAAATTAATAAAATATTAATAGGTAAGAGGGACAAGGAAATTGCGAGCTGTGCGAGCGAGAGACAAGCACCGGCGAATATTCTGAAGAGAATGGGCGAAGTTAGCGCGCAGAGAATGAAGCGAGGCAACGATACGCGAGTGAGGCGAGGCTACGATACGCCGGTGCTTGTTAACAATAATTATTTTAGTACCAACACCCCCACGATACAATTTCTTTATTTTCTGAGTGTCATACGTTTGTCCATCGTTTGTCCACGTATGTCCAACTAAAAATTTTATTTATCCAATTTAAAAAAAAACGTTATATTATATTATATAAAAATTAAAACCATATACAGGGTGACCTGAACAATGTGTCGCTTCTAAAAATTATGGGTAAGAAATTAGAACCAAAGACGAAAAGTTAAATACAATTTTAAAAAACTCAATAATTTTAAAGAAAAAAAATTAATTTATGTACGCGTAAGGAAGCGCGGGCTGAGTGAGCGCGACAGACGACGGCGCCATTCGCCTGTCGCGCTCACTCGCACGCAGCTTTCAATGTCGCTCTTACGCGTACATAAATTAATTTTTTTCACGAAAACTATTAAAAATTTTTTTTATTGTATTTGACTTTAGTCTTCAATTCCAATTTCCTACCTATAGTCTTTGGAAGCGACACATTGTTTGGGATACCCTGTATATGGTTTTAATTTTTTAACTTAAATATAACTTTTTTTTTAAAATTGGATAAATAAAATTTTTAGTTGGACATACGTGGACAAACGTATGGCACTCAGAAAATAAAGAAATTGTATCGTGCGGGTGTTGGTACTAAAATAATTATTGTAAATAATTTTTTTTTATAAAGGTGGACAAATAAAATTTTTTATTGGACCTACGTGAACAAACAATGGACAAACAAATGAAACTTGAAATTAAAAAAAATTTTAATTTGGAGGTGCCAACATCACACACCTGTAGACGCGACGATTCGAAGAGAAAAATTGAGGATGAAATTTTTCGAGACGGTCTTTCTTCTTAATCTTAAGTGATACGGGAGGAGGGAATTCGATTTTATTTTTGATTCGTCAATAAATGCGGAAGACAAGGAATAGTCATTATTACCGAGTTAAGTCTGGGCAGTTGAAATTAAATCTTCCGTAATTAAGAGAAAGTGCACCGACTTCTGATATATATGCACATATATTCCTGATAAACGTGAATGAAGCTCTCTTACTGTTCAGTTAGCACAGGCGCGCGATATCGACTTTCCAGCCGGACGTTCGCGCTCGGATATTAATTGAACGAATTGCCACCCTCGGCCGCTCATTAAACGCACTTTAATTCGCACAGAGTCGGCGCGACGCGACGCGGCGTCGTATTCCGGTCGGTTGTCGTTCTCGATTGCTTCAGCAAGACCCGCGTTATCCAGCACGAGCGCGGGGGGACTCACGCGGAAACCTATTACACGCCTTGTAATGAGTGCTTTAATGTGCCGCCGTGCCACGCGTATGTTCAGAAAGATTTTCATACGCTGAGGTATAAAGTATGATGCGATAGTAAACCTGAGATCATCAACGAAGTAATTGGATCGATATTGCGGTATCTTTTTACTATAGTAAAAAGATACCGCACTGCCTATAGGCAGTGGTAGAGCCTTCTCCCTCACTTTTCTAAAAACTCTGTGTAATTTATTGTCTATCATGTTTTGCCATTTGACGCAAGTATATTATATAATGAAACAAAGGCGGCGGTTAAAACATCTAGATATCTAGATCGAACGTATGTGTACTTATAGAAATGTTGCGGAGAATCAAATAGTAATAGTAATTGATCTGTCGTTCTCGTCGGACGAGGGAAGCACCGAGAGTAGCCAAGGAATATGCGAAGTGAATTCCGGCGAAGAAGCCGAACGGTGTTCGCAGTGAAAGCGTAGCAGTGGTTCCCGTTCTGATTGATTGTCAAGAAGATTAAGTATCGCGGATTTATCTCGCGTATGCGCGAACGACGCCGCGTAATGACGCGGGCGCGTTGCAGCACGCGTACGAGCGAAATTATTCGCGCCGGGTACGTGATTACGTGTCTTATCGTGCGAAAATCGGTTTATCGACGGCCTGTCGGATTTCCCATTAATGCCTACGTCCGGACGGCGGAAGGTAGATACACGATTACCGCGTCGCCGGGGCGACAATACCCGGCAGATTGGCGCCGGCATTCATACACACGAAATGCACACATGTCTCTCTACTTCTTATATCTATCCTCCGCCAGCTGTACTGCCCGCGTATACGAAAATATTTAAAAATGTCCTCCACCTGATAGACAATCTTTTATCTTACGCCGCGTAGTTCGCGGCTAATTGATCGGGGATTTATGCGACATCGCGAGCCCGGGCTCTCATGAATCCTGTAAGCGCAACGAAAGTTGTAATTGGAGAAATAATAATCGAAGTTGTGGGCGTGTGGAATCCATGGCTGTCGGTGGAGAAAGTGTAACATACGCGTTTTGCCGACACCGCCGCGCGAATCGCCGGATGATTTCCACGCGCCGCGGATTTTCTATGTGCTCTCGCACTCTTTGAGCGCCGGCGCCGTTTTTCTCGGTGTATTTCCTCGCGTCGGGAGATAAATCAGTCGAAAAGCGAAACACGCCGCGCATTAAATTTCATTCGTAGCCCGATTTGATTTATGAAAATTAGTACCAATTTTTTTTTTTCCCCCTGCGTTGAACGAATGCACATTGCATTCGCTGCACGCAACTCGAATCAATCTGCGTCGCGAACCTATTATTCAACGCTGCCGCGGTCATTGGCGGCACAAACGCGCCGCGATGTTGCGGCAACGTGAATACAATCCCGGCACCGGTTGTTTGCTTAATAAAAGAAAAATTTGTATTTTCGACGAGACCGCTTTACCCGATGGAAAGAATTTTGATATTTTATTTATTACATCACGAATTTATCCGGTGTCGTTTTCGAGGCGCGTACACGTTTGATCGATCGACGAATAGTATTCCATTCCGGTCAACGTTTAATGAGACACACCCGGCCGATAAATTTCACGGAAGGAAGGGGGGTAAAAGCCAGACATAGGGGGAAGGAAATGTTGCACTCTAATTTACGGTGCGTTCAATTACGCGGATTAGATTATTAAGCCTTTCTAATAGTCGTAAATAAGTCCCGATCTCGAGGAAAGAAAATGTTAAACAAACAACGGGCGTTTTGCACACCGGCATCTATTTCTCATTTCTGTTACCTTAGGTTTCTATTATTTCTCAATAATCCTACTGCTTACAACACGTTACCACAAATTGTTTATCAGCGCGAAAATCATTAGGGAAATATGCCTAGCAATTCTTTAATGCACAACATTCTTCTGGAACAAATAGAATGGTTCTATTGTTATACGTTATTTTTCTAAATACCGTATATGCTGTATAGAATTGGGTGGCAAGACAAAGTTAATTTTATTCAGTCACATTTTGACACACTAAGTAGACCCTGTTTTATATGTGTGCGTACTAACAGAGAGGTATATGAAGTGTTAGATAATTGAAAGTAAGAGCGAGTATAATCCCTTATTTGCAATCTGCGGATGACTTCATCTTTGTGTTGCAATGGACTCGCGACAAACACGCCTTCGTACAGTCTATAATTGCCGACCGTTTAGATTGTATCTCGCGAACGTTGACAGTATCTTTGTTGAATCTTCAGAAAGATCTTGCTAACAGAGCGATAATAAATATAAGCTTATCGCGGTTATAAATATGTAGAGCAGATGATAAACCGTGTTTGGTACATTGCGTTACGATTCATTGCCTCGATTAAATACCATTATTGTTTCGTTACGACGTAAGAAGTTGGGCGAGAATGAGATTGTAAAAAAGAAATTATTTTGTGAAAAGAGGACATAGGTGGATTTTTGTTTAATGCGTCTGATTACAATTCTACTTTCTGATATTTATCAGTATTTAAATTCCATACAATAAAGTATGTCGATTAAATTTTGATTGTATAATCGCTATTTATAACTATTTGATAACAATTATTAATTTTCTATTCGGAAGTTCTTTTTTTTTTATCGCTAAATCTTAAATGATTTAATGATGTATTTTTATAAGCGTTTTTATTCCAATAAGGAAGTGTTCTACTCGTCGAAACTCAGGATTTAACACGTGTATCGATGATGCATACAAGTGTCTTCGTAAATTCAATGCCATTAGAGCTATTACGTTCATGTCAAAGCGTCACGCGTTTCTAGTCCTGGAGATTCATAGAACTTTTTCTAAACTTTTCAATGCTATTCAATTTGAGCAAAAACGTGAAAGTGCCTCTATCTGGATAGATCTGGCGTGTTTCAAGTAAAACGATTTAGAATTCTGTGCCCTAATTACGGTGGAAACTATTTTCTAAATACACCGCAAACGCGCTCGCTTCTTTCGCATCGCTTTAACGTACGTATGACAACCTTCCGAGAGAAATTTTTCTCAACGGAAATGCCACCGTGCCAATTCCGGAACAGTAATTTAAAAAAATGTAAAAACCTTAATCGTAACGAGGGTAATTTTATCACAGGAATGGCCATTGTTTTAAATCCATAGTATTACAGAAAGAGAAATAGTTTGTAAAAAAAGGAAAGTGATATAGAGAACATCTCTACATACTCACAATATGATGAAGTCATAAGTAAGAAAACAAATGCAAGAACTGATTAAAAAATGAGAATCAGTTTTAGACCTTTTATAAAAAATTCATATCAATTAAATTAAATAACTTAAACCCATTTTTATTTAATTTAAGAACAAAAATATTTTTAACCCGAAACCAAATTTTATTTAATTTAAAAATTAAGTCTGACCATCAAATTAAAAAAAAAAAATTAAAACCATTTATGTAAGAATTGGAAAAAAAAATTAAGACCATTTAATAGAATATAGTATATACAATAAGAATAAGTATTCTTGAATAAGATTTAGAAAAAAAAATTGGGACCATTAATTTAAGAATCAGTTTTAGATTATTTTTCGCATTAAAAGCAAGAACATAAATTACAAACGGGGAAGCCTTCCTTTATCCATACGCGGTATATGTGTTGCAATTCGCTTTACTGCCTTGCGCGCGGTAACCATAGTTGTGGTTAGTATTCAAATGAACATTGTACGCTTCTTTTAACGTGTATGCATGTTCTTTGACGGCACCGCTAGTGTCGACGCAAGATTACGGTCATCGAACGGCTTATTGAATATCGGTAAGATTTAATATCTACAATTATAAAGTTTTGTTGCTTATTTATTGTGAATATTCATGCTGATGATAATCATAAAGCAATCGCAAATACAGTAAAGTTTATTAGCAGGGGACATTTACTGCGACGCAAATGTCTGTTACAAGATTCAGGCTTCATATATGAAGCATACGTGCACGTATGCATGCACGGCGTATGCACGCACGGCGTATGTACGTTAAACGCGACTCGCGCTCAAGCTAATGCCGATATAAACGCAACCACCGCGCGAATACTATACTTGGTGCTCACTCGCGGAGCTCCGCTATACACCGCCTCGAGACTTTGCCGTCGCACGTCTAAAGACAAGTGGAATGAACTCGCACGCACTCATGGGACTTCCGCGAGGCGCGTTAGCTCGCCCGCTAGTAAAACCGGGTCCCGCTATATGCAGATGATTACTGATTACTCTGAATAGCGACCGAACGTCAGATGAGCAGTTTCAAACGCACGGAATCGTGTATTAAAATCTATTAGTTTTATAATTGTTACGAGCGATAAAGTATTTAACTTTATAGCGATCATTAGATTTAGATAAAGAGACATACGGTACGCTAGATTTCTTAGTTTTCAAGGCTTATTTCAAGCTTATTTCACTTTTACGACTCTAACGTTAACTAGCCTCGCGTACATATAAGTCTATAAGCCTATTTGTATATATGCTTATAAGCCACATTGAGCAAAACCGAGGAATTAACGAAGTTAATGGTTGTTAAGGATACATAGTATATAGAAAGACTGCAAAACGGAAGGGAACATTACCGAATCGGGTAATGTAAAAGGTAGATTTAACCAGAGGGGTACTAGTTAGACTCGTTACAGTTCTGCCTCTCGAAAGACTCCAGCAAAACGGCGTGGCCGCCGATGCACGACGCCCGCATTGAAGTGCACGTGGTGACTCTCCAGCGACCGCGCAACCACAGCCGTGGTCCAGATAGATCACGTCTGATATAATTAATGAGCACGACCCGCAATTCCCATACACACCTCCAGCTCGCCCGGTCCGCCCTAACAAGCACCTCGGCGAACCTAAGCTAACCCGTGCAACCGAGAAGTCGAACTGTTCCATTCGCGGCAAGGAGGCATTATGTAGGTATCTGGGTGAGCGAGTCCGCGCTTCCCTACTCGCGATCTTTCCGATAAAAATTCCCCGATTACAATTCGGCCGATCGTACAATCGCCAATTATACAAATAATACGTTGTCTAAAACGCCGATATATCATTGAACCAGTAATCATATCTATGCGCAAATTTTTACGCTGGAAGGCACTGCACGCTTACACTTGGTTTTGAATTTAGCGTAAATAGAAATAAAAAAAAAAAATTTTTACATAAAGATTTGAATAATACAATGTCTAACGTTAAAATGTGTATTAAATATATTATATCAAATTTTAAAAAAATATAATAAAAATGTTAAAAATAAATAATTTATAAAGGCTGCATTAAATGCGAATTAGACAAGTGACTTTAGTTCCATGCAATGTGCATGAATGCGAATAAGTCAAGTGGCGCGAGAGGCATGTCTTTGGACGAGGTCGTGCAGAGAAAGTAGAGATGCTTAAACTTTCAATCAGGATGTCATAAGCGTTAGACTAAAATAACATTTTGTGTTAGATATATTCACTGTGTCATATTTCCTCTTGTAAATTGTCACCGATAAGATGTGATCGAAAGAGACGTTTTCGATAAAGATATGTATATAAAATTCCACATAGCATAAAAGATGAGGTGTGTGATGCTGGCACCTCCAAATTAAAATTTTCAAAAAATTCAATTTGTCCAAATAAAATTTTTAGTTGAACTTACATGGACAAACGTATGGCACTCAGAAAATAAAGAAATTGTATCGTGGAGGTGCTGGTACCAAAAAAAAATAATTATTGTAAATAATTTTTTTTATAAAGATGGACAAATAAAATTTTTTATTGGACATACGTGGACAAACGAATGCAACTTGATTTTTAATAAAATCTTAATTTGGAGGTGCCAGCATCACACACCTCCCTTCTTCCATCGGGTTACGTTCATGTGAACTTCAATCATAACGGCGGAGTCACCGCCATAAATTTGTCACAACGTACGAAGATAGTGCGCAAAACTATACACGGCACGGTACGTACGGTATACGCGACAGAGCACGCGAACCGCGCACGATCTCGTCGTATCCGTGCTAAGCGATGAAGTCGCGCGGACAAGAGGGGTCTAGGACGTAGCTTACAACGTGGAAAATGTCATCCTCGTGGCGGAAGAGGAGCCTCGACGTGTGCTCCAAGCGTGGGATGTGGGTCGCGGGGTCTGGGTGTGATCACGCCGGCGAAAAAGAAGAGAGAAACGAGGTGCTCGCGGCTGCGGCGTCTATAGAGTCGACCCCCGGGACACTCACGTCATGCCAATAATGACTGACTATTACCTAATACCCCCGTGCAAGCGCCGAGCCCGTGATTTTCGACGTCGCACGAACGTCGATTCTGGCGTTGACACTCATGGTCAACAATCGAAACTTCTGAGTCATGCAATGTTATATGAATTTTAAGAATTTCACAATTAGCATTTAAAGTAAAATAAAAAGAAAAATTATCAAATACGGAATTGGCGAATGCATGTAATATAAAACTTATTTAGACTATAAAATGTTATACACAATATAAAAACTTGCATTTATAATTACAATAAAAAATATGTATTAAAATGTATTACGGTAAACTGTACTTTTGGATACATATATTTTAATTTTTAATTTTTTAATTTTTTTTTAAATACAGCACGCGTTTATTAACGTAATTTATTATGTATAAAGATTTCTCCACGTTAGAACGCTTGAAATGAATAAGTAGATCGATTAGCGAGATACAAATCAAAAGTAACTCGATTGTCATTACGTTGCGAGACTATAAAATTGACATAGTGTGGGCTATAAGTTACCGTGCTTACGAGTAAAATACCGCGCAAGGTACTCGCGATCGATCACCCGTAATGTATGCATCGTAGCACTGAAATATAGGCCAAGCACGTTGCACGCGTGCAGAACTTGAAAATAAAATCATGCAAGGTTTGCCCTAAATACGGAGGGATCAATTCTTCATTGTAAAACACGCGCAATCTCAAGGAAATGATGTCTCACCACGTTAATCGATCGCATACTACGATATTTCTGGACGTGTAAATGATATCACACACAAACAGAATGGCTCACTACCTCAAAATAGAATAAATGAAACCAGATTAGCGGCCAAGCTAAAAACTATTTTCTTTCTAATTTTTCTAAGAAATGTCTAAAAATGTATTAATACTTCGATTATTCGATGGAAAACAATTTTTTTTTTTTTTAATAAAAAAAAATTAGCTGAGTCGCACGTGTGCTTTTTAAGCGCTTCAAAATACTAGTAGCCTCGAGTTCGACTTTACGACCTCCATCCAGCGTTTCTCACGAAGATCTTCGAAAGACCGAGGGGAACTTTTGTGTCGCTCGAGCCATTCCCTCACAATTCGCTCACATCGGAGGTCCGCGTCCGCATGCAACGAACAATCCATCCGACAGATGTAACCGTTCGCCCCGACCTCGGCGATGACGCGAGTCATTAATTACCGGAAACGTGACCCGCTCGACGCGCGGCAGTGACACGCGGCGGCGGCATAGAGTATGCGAGATCGGATGTTGCCTTCGAAGATATCGTCGTATCACGACTATCACGAGAGATCCGCGCTACGAGAGACGTTCGCCGTCAAATCACTTTCTCCCGCTGAACAAGTCCCAGACGATTCTCATCTGTCAGAGCAGGGCGCTAACGGTCGAACCGATCAGTTTTCGATTCCTGCCTGAAACCGCGACGACGCTCGGAAATCGGCGAATCGTGCTGTCGCTCGGCCTGAGAGAAACATCCGAAGTGGCGTGAACGACACGTCCTCCTTTTGGAGTCGTGCGACAAGTAGAATGAATCGATTCGCGCAAGCCACTCGATCAGTATGCAACACGGAATACGTTGTAACGATATTTAATTAAGTTTGAATCAATTAAATTTTCAAATCTTCACGAAAATAAAATACTCCTGATGCAAATAAAAATGTATCATTGTTCTGATTCTTGCAACTTGAAATGCAACTTGAAATTAAAAAAAATTTTAATTTGGGGGTGCCAATATCACACACCTTAAAAGATGATGAAGCAAATCGATGTCAGACGAGTAAACGGTATAATTAACATTTATACACGTCGACAATTAAAACTCGAAGGTAAAAAAAAATAAAAAATTAAAAAAAACAATAAAAGAGAGAAAAAAAAAAATTACAAATATCCAAAATTAGCACGAGAAAGCTCAAATGCGAAATATAATGCAAATAATATATTATTTGCATTATATTTCGCATTTGAGCTTTCTCGTGCTAATTTCGGATATTCGTAATTTTTTTTTTCATACGTGCATTACAGGGTGGAGTGAGTCTGGGCCGGTCGGCCGGCCAATCGCCGCTGAAACGCTACCCGATCATCAGTCGTGAAAGTGTAGCCGCGGAAAATGATTACCCGCGCGCGCCGCACCAGTTGTGCTCGCTGCGCACACCCGCTTTCCTCCGTCTTTTTGCCGATTTCTCACTCCGTTACTCTCCTCCCCCTCTTCCATTACGTTCTTCTCGCGAGAGTCTCTCTTTTGAAACGCATCATCTATACGGAGGGTTTCGGGCACTCGCAATTTTCCGATGAAAATAACGATCTCTTTAAGAGCTTGACAATAGTCTATTACAATGTTTTAATTTTTTTTTATTTTTTTTTTTCTTAGTATAAAATATTGAGAATTACTGAAGAATAATCTTTGAATTTATTGATAATTATACCCCTAAAAGTTTACCACTAGTAGTATTCTTTAAATTTTCAGAATTTTTATGGTTTAAGAATCGTGCTTTTGCATTGAAAAAAATATCGTAATTATTATTATTTTTTTTTTGCATATAATGCCGGCTATTAATTTATGCAATAGTAAGTTTGAAACACCCCGTATATCTGTGCCCCATTACCTTCACATCGGATTATAGATTAAACCGCACCTCCAGCGTAGACGTACAGAAAACGATAAGCGGAGAATATGGCGCGGGATTTATTGTAATTGGCGGTAATGACGGTTTTATGCCGCCGCCGCCACCAACCACTATACTCTTCTCGGCTGTGTTCTTCGTCAATATGTACGGTCGTAAGTCAGGAAAGCTGATTGCAAAGGCAGGCGCTTGCACTCATGGGATAGACTTTAAATTTAGAAATGAAAGGTCCTGTTAAGCGAATTTTACCACGAAACCAGCAAAGCTAAATAGATATACAATTTATAAAAAGTCGATTTATATTTAGAAAAAAAATTAAGACCATTTAATAGGATATAGTATACTATGTATAAGTACACACATATAAAGTGTATAACGAAAAGTTGATACGGAGAAAAGATAAGGGTGAGAAGAGTCAGACGATTCCACTAAGCAACGCTATTTTCCGCGAGCAGATTATCCCGGCTACCTCACCCGTGCGAAGGCAAAGTAAACTTCTCCGCTTAAAAGAAGAGAAAAGGGAGAGACTTTCACCTCGGCCACGGCCTCGCGCGCGCTTGGCACGACGATCACGAAGAATTTACTCTCGTACATGAAGGAGAGGATGAATCCCTCGGCGCGCGAGCGGCGGGCAGCTCTTCAAACGGAACAGCACGCAGAATGAAATCCCTGTTCTACCGGCGTGGACCGACCGGCTCGGCTCAGCTCAGCTCGGCTCAACGCGGCGCGGCGCACGGAAACGTCCCTCCTGGCGACTCGTAGGTGGAAACTCGAGTCTCGTGCTCGTACCGATCGACCACAGGAGCAACCACCTCTTGAGTGGCATGAGAGGCGAGTGCACCGTGTTCGCTCGTCCGCTCTCGCTCTCTTTCTCCGTCTCTCTCCCTTTCCCGCGCTATATACTCGCTTCTTTCTATCTTCCCGGCTTTTTCCGCTTACTCGGGCTGCTTTTATTAACCCTGAACCAACCGTACACGCTTCTGGCAGCGACGATACTGCAAATATTTGTCCACCGATTCTACGCCGTTCACAGGCGGAGTGGAAACGGAAAGGTCGCTGCCCTTCGTCGTCGCGATGGGAATTATTATGAATCTGCCGGAGTGGTCCATCGTGGATAAAAAATTTTACGATTATCATTAAAACTTCTAATTATTTCTTTTTTTCTTTTTAAATATGTCTAATTAAATACAAAAAAGGGGAGATGTAAGTTTGTATCGTAAAATTTTAATCATATTTATACATATATGATTTAAATTCTTTTTTTTTTATATATATATATCGTTAAATTGCAAATATAATAATCTTTGTATTTGTTCGTGTCACAGACTTGTCGTTAGACCAAATAAATAATTAACAAAATTGAATAGTAACGCGCGATAACACGATACAGCAGTGTTTTAACGTTGATATTTCGTAGCTAATATACTTTTATCGTACAACTTCGCTCGACCGTTTCCCTCGATTAAACTTGTTTTTGCGACACGGCCCGTCATTGTCGCGGTAGAATTTTCTGTTAGGTAACTGTTGCTGGTGCGCTTGATTCCCGGTTAATTGAGGTCGGTTTCGAAAAGGCGATTTAAGGGAATTGGGAGATTATCGTGGGGTTCGTTAGCGCAACGAAATCGACTTTCCGCACTAGGCGTGGACGAGGGCAGGCCTCGTTCGCATGCAAAGTGCCGTTCGCGTTTACAGTTGGATAACACGAACGGCAATTATTCGTGACTCACTCGATTAGTATTTATTAGTACTAATTAGTACATAACGAACACTTTCCTCGTCGACGAGTCGCGCTTTCTTTCAACTTCTTTACGTCGGCGCTATTTCGGTCGTCGATTCTCGCATGAATCATACTAGATACAAATGTACACTCGTCAGTCGCGATACGCCGCATGGCCAAATCACTGTCATTAAGCCCTCGCGAGATACTGCTTTCCGTAAAGAACGGGTTTCTACGTTGAGAATGTCAATCAAATTCGCGCGAATAACTTCCTGAATTTTTTTTTTTTTTTTTAAACGGCCGGAGAGAGATTTAATGACAGAGACTTATAAATGAGCGTCTCAATCCGCGATCTGTCACATCTTTATTATTATCGTTCGTTATTTGACATTATTTGACTTTCCCCTATTTATTTCAAAATACTTATGTGAGGCGTATACGTGAGTATTGGCTATCACCGTGGAATTACCGTACGAGGCAAATAAAAGAAAAACGCGATCGTAATCTCTCGATGTCTTTTAAGACTACGCAAAGATTTTTTATTTTCGTTTAACTATTTCTTTTCGCTCGTATCTTTTGCATTTTGGCTATCGGGATTCGCTAATGAGAATAAAATACCCATTATTATTGTCGACTGTTGTTATTAAATGCTAATTAACAAACGGCAAAACATCTGGCAAACTTTTTCTACGAATGCGCCCGAGGACAAAAAAAATTTCCCCGAAAAAGTATTTAATTCGAATGCGAATTTCTCTCTCGCGTGCGCACACATATGACGAACTAAAGCCCCGAAGAACCGATCTTCGGGAAGTTACTGCCGACGCGCGATCCAAGATCGTTTCCTCTATCTTTTAGCGTCACGCGATTTAGCGTGTAACGCAAATTAAACGCGCAATTACGGGAATTAAAGCGCCTACTCCGTTCACGATTAGGTTTCTCGGTCTTGTTCCTTTCTTCCTTCACTCCTACGAATATATTCGCGCACAAGTTTAACCGTGTGGTGTCATTTTATCGAAATTCACGAATTGTAGAATTTTTAACCTCGTTTTCTGATAGTATACCGCAGCGTTTGATTGATCGAACGAATAGTTTTGATTTTATCGAGTTAAGGAAAACGCCTCGAGGCGAACAAACATATGAGCCTGACATTTCAATTTGTCTCGCGGCAGTCCCTTGTTTTTTTTTTTTTGGTCAGGTTTCTAGAGACACGAAAGTTAGAACGCGCCGAAGGTCGGACTGCGATTCCAGAAAAAAGCTTTGAATTTAAAACCGAACAAAATGGGATATTCGGTCGCGCGCGACGGTGCGCGCACGATTACCTTCCCTTTCGTGCCACGGTTAAACGGCGGCGTTTGTAATAGCGGCCTCGTCGCTCCTAGCGCCAGCCGGAGTCACAAAGGGTATGGGAGCGACACACCCACCGGATGCATTTTATACACACTTCGCTCTCGTAGGTAACCCACGGTGACGTCACCGTCCTATATACAGGGTTCCGTGGCAGCCGTGACCCGTCGCCGCGACCCGTGGCAGCGACTAATCTTTCGTCGCGCCAGTACCATTACGAGAAGGTAACTCGCGGGTTTCTCGGTTTCGCTTAATAACGGTGCCTACTCACGATGACATTTCCTCGTGATTTATACGACGATTAATTAATTGATTTCTTCCTCGAAGCACGAGTTGCGCTTATAAAAAGTTCGATAAGAAAATAACGTTACTGTTATAAGAAAATAAGCGAAATGCTCTCGATCATATACTACAGTAAAGTACAAAAAAAAGTTCTTATAAATTTATTAAAAATTTTTACGCATATAATATGTCGAAAAAAAAGTTTTTTCGTTATATCGATTCAAGCAGAACCTTCGCGCGAGCAGATAATCATCAGAAGATTATTGCAAGGAATAGAAATATCTCAAATATAGCACGTGTGGGGATATCTGGTTTAGATTCTTGTTTTACGAAACTGAACGATATTTGTCTTTACCTGTAATCATAGGCATACCAGCGGATGAGACGCGCGACAAAGAATACTGCCGCGCACTGAAATAGCTCCGCTCGTAACCGCAGATATTGATAAGTAGGATAAGTAAGATCGGGGTTTGGAATACGAGAGCACGGAGGATGTTTGGTCCAGGCAAATAGATTTTATGAGCCTGGCTGTTCGCGTACGTAACAGTTAGCTCGGACGAAGTGCCTCTCTGTGGCACATTTTCGCTCGGTGCAGAATCATGATAAAGCGCAGGCGACAGGTAAGGGGAAAAGAGAGAGAAAAAAAAAAATGACACGCGGGAAAAGAAGACAGACGGGCGAGATATGAGGTGTAAATATTCGTACAGGGCGCGCGTGGGCGTCCGGTCTCGTAGTAAAGATACTAGATCGACAATGCAGGTGCGCATCCCAGACGAGAAACGGCCTGAGAAACATCACCTGCGAGAACACGTGCTCTATCATAATATCGAATTGTCCGGTGACATCGACACTTATCGCGCCTCAGCCGCGCGAGTAATAAAAGACCGGCTGATCGAACCGCTTGCAAATTCTAAATCTCATATAATCCGCTCTTATGTTTACGTACTTTTTCATCTCGCGCAACACACTTGCACCAAGTTTTGCCGATAAATCTCTCACAAATTTTCCCAACGCGGACGAGAGAAAAAAGAAAAAGAAAAAAAAAGAAAAAAAAAGAAGTAAAATTGTAATACATTCTCACTCTTTATACATAGAAGTTTATATTATTAAAAAAACTTTTGATGAATACACCGTATATCACGCTATTGACAATGTATATTTGTATTCCGAATCAATTCAGTTATTATACTACGCCATACAGTATCGTTATCACCCGTTCGTGCAACATTATCTTATCGCAACAGAACAAACCGCACACACATTTGAATAGCAGCCTCGTGCTAATGACAACGAGTTCAATTAAACTCTCGTAAACGTAATGGCTAAAGCGACTGTCGGTGGTCCAGCCCTCAAAGCGACATAACGAAGAAACAGCCCCCGCCTTTAATACATGTTTTCGCGGATTACCAGCAACCCCTTTACCCTCAAGAGAGCGAAACGAAATCGGCATTCAGCCGAAGCACGTGGCCTACACGTGTTTAATTGCGAATTGCGAGGGTACGGAGACGCCTCGAGAGAGCATTCGCGAACGCACCCAACCGATATCTTATAATCCGTGAATGCGTTAATTAAGACCCCTCGAAAAGGGTTAAAGCAATTAAGAGGATAATCTTTCGAACAAACGGCCTATCAGCCAGACTCCACAATTAATTAAACAATCTGGGAAATTTATTCCATTTTAAATAATTTTTTTTATAAAGATGGACAAATAAAATTTTTAGTTGGACATACGTGGACAAACAATGGACAAACGAATGCAACTTGATTAAAAAAAAATCTTAATTTGGGGGTGCCAGCATCACGCACCTCGTGCACGGCTGTGTTCGCGCGGAACCCACCGAAGGAACGGTCATTTGTAGCCTACGGTAGTCCCGGTAACGAGAAGTCGCCGATCGTCAATACGGGCATATAAATGGCCGCGATAGCGAGTACGTACGATCGCTGCGCAACGTCAAAGAAGGATATGAACAGACGTGAACGCGGATAATTACGCAACGTGTGCTCAAGCGCACAATGAAATATCATGTTATCGCGAGCATTACGAAATGCGCTTCTGTGAGAAGCAGTTAACCCACGATTGGCGATGTTGCATCTGTCGCGATCGTGTGCGATTCATTAGCGTCACGTGGAAAAGCGATTTCATGGAAAGAAAAAAAAATGGAACGTTCGTGCCCGATCAACAAGATTTTATTTTTTATTAATTTTTTTCTTTTTTTTTTAAACTTTCTAATGGACAATTCGTCATATTTTGTCACCATTGCGAAATTCACGAAGCTTATTCGATCCGCTCTACTATAACGTTTATCATCACGCAATGATCCAAAAGATGCCCGAAACTAGAAGGCACATTCCATCGCGATATATGATATAGTCATCAATTATGAACCGCGGTGCAAGACCGAACGTGCTGCTACATGGAAGAGGCGCGTAAAATAATAAATAATCTCTATTACACGCGCGCGCGATAAATCAATGCCGATCTAGACTGACGTGTGATATGCAATTCCGGGTGCAGTCCGCCGCGCGAATACATCCCCGAGCGATCCGGGATGCGCCTTCGCGAGAGCACGTCTTTGACACGGCACGCCGAATCGCAAAGGCGCGCGATTAATCTTCCTCGTATTCTCCCGCGTTACCGCGAAGGCGTTCACGCGATATCGACAACAATGTTAATTAGTCCGCGAGATAATTTATACCCCCGGTACTCAATCGCCGTCCGGGAGCGGTGCGGATCACCATAGGAAAGGGCCGAGGAACGCTCTAGACGTAAATCACGAGCGAGATGCGGCGCATGGAGAAAACCTCGCTCTTCTCGTCTCGCTCGAGAGCATCGCCGGTTAAATATTGAATGAAGATCCAGCCCATGCGCATATATAGCACGTGTAAATAGATATATGTGTATGTGTGTGTACATCGGACACGATCGGCGTGTTAGACTGTCTCGGCCTCCTGGACGGTGTTACCGGTCAACGAAGCGTACCACGGTGATAGCACCCACTTTATTACGGCGACCGTAAGCATAGACGACGTATTTATCGACCAGTGATTCGCACCACTTACCTAGTATAACTGAGCTCTCACGATGAAAATTACGAGCCTAATCTGGACCTATGAGAGGAACGTGTAAGTAAAGATTGTGTGATTGTTTTAATTTAATTTAATGCGCGAAAAAGACAAAATCCACAAAATGCTATTAATTGAGGGAGAAAGAATATTTTGCTACGTGGTTGGGGTGGCTGCTGCGCGTCTGAGAGCAAGGGTGGAAACTGTGGAGCGCACGCGAAGGGATGCGATCGATGTTAGCCCCACCCGGATGCAATCTGACGGGAAACGGAGGCAGCGTTGCTGATTCTCTTGCACCCGGCTAGACGGATACTTGAACCAGCAAACATTTTCAAATACTGACATAAAATTTAATCATACGCCCGATATGTATTGCCTTATGATAATATATATTATATATAATTACAATAGCGTACACAAAGAAATAATAGCGGAACAAATAGAATTTTTCAATGAGCATGTAACAATTATCAAGGTGTGTGAAGCTGGCACCCCCAAATTAAGATTTAAAAAAAAATCAAGTTGCATTCGTTTGTCCATCGTTTGTCCACGTATGTCCAACTAAAAATTTTATTTATCCAACTTTAAAAAAAAAAAGTATAACTGTAGGGCCAAAATTCCGTATTATTTAGAGTAATTAAAACATGTATTATAGTACTATTCCCAGCTCTCGCCTCGATATTAAATAAAGACTGTGTCGCCCGACACTAATTTACCAAAAAAGTAGTTTTTATTTCAAACCGAGTGAAACGAACAAAACGAGTATACCGAGTATTTCTATATAACAATATCGTATTTCGAGGTTGTTAAACAAATTTCACGCATGCTTATCGAGTTTCGTATCGTTTAAGTACGGAGAGTCTCACGCTTTCGCGACAAATTCTATTGTGAAATTAATATGTATTTATGTATCATTAAAACGGCAGTGTTAACATGCATATCTCCTATGCAAATGAGACATGGCGACCGAGGCCGTTGCGATAAGCATCGGCGGTAGTGCATCATATCACGCGGGATGGTTTTTTGGCCGCGAGAAGTCAACCCGGCGTCGTTAACGGTACGGCGCGAAATACCGTAAACGAGATTGAAGCGGCACGTATCGCTTTTCATGCCTGCCGTGAAATTGAATCGAGAAGCGCGCGCGTCTTCGCACGCCGCTAGCGATCCGCACGATATTCGGGAAAAGATGACTATCGCGCAAAGAACAGGCGGCAGTCCGGAATACATCCAAACAAAAGTATGCGGCGCGGCGATGGCACAAGCGCGGGATAAAACATCGACGCGGTCGCACAGTTTTAATAAAAAATGTGCGAGCCGTCTTGAAGAACACGACGACGGTCTCACTTTCTCATTCCTGCGTTCTTTAAAACTGTCCGAAGAGAACCTTGCGTGCCTACCGCCAGAATGTTGAATTACCAGAATTACCGATTTTTATTCGGATCCCGCATTTGTCACGAGGCGAGGTTGCATTACTTCGGAATGCACGATATCAATTTGTATATTTATCAACGTCTTCAGCCACGTTGTCTTTTAATCTTTGACTTTTATTCGAGTCGGAAGGTGTAACAGTTAGGAGGAGATAGACAGTTACATCAATTTGCACGTATTCGTTCCATTTAGAAATTTATTTCAGGTGTGTGATGCTGGCACCCGCAAATTAAGATTTTTTTTTTAATCAAGTTGCATTCGTTTGTCCACGTAAGTTCAACTAAAAATTTTATTTGTCCACTTTTACAAAAAAAATTTTTTTTAATAATTTTTTTTATAAAGATAGACAAATAAAATTTTTTATTGGACATACGTGGATAAACGATGGACAAACGAATGCAACTTGATTAAAAAAAAATCTTAATTTGGGGGTACCAGCATCACACACCTAGATTTACGAGCATCGAAGTTAAAAAGCAGAGTCGAGTGCGGCCGTAATCCCTCGCATTGTACTTTTCCACGTGGCTTTGATTAGATCTAGGGTAATCCGGCGGATACCGCTTTGTAATTATCATCGGCGGGCATCGGCCCACGATGTGCAACAAGTACGAATTTAGTAGCGATCAATCATCGCACGCACAACCGACCTCGCCCAGCTGTGACTCGAACTTCGAGTGAAAGCGTTATACACGAGGGGGCAAGCGCGGCCTGGGATGTAATAATTATTCAAAAGTACGGGGCTCCATTCTCGTTTCCTGATAAATGATAGCACCGTGCCGGAAGAAGTCGCTCTCGCAATGAACAATATCAGCCGTGGAGAAATGATCGAACGAACTCGAAGATTTTCTGGCAGCTGAAAGTGCACGCGCGCGCGAATCGCGATTACACCGTGTCCGCGGTACTTGTTGCGGACACTTTTTTCTTTTATTTTTTTACCTTCTTGTTTTTCGCGAAAGCAGAAGCTCCTAGCGTTTAGAAATTCAAGCACCCCTCTTACTCCCCCCGCGAATGCAATGCTTTATAGCTTCGCCTAACAACTTCCTCAGCGATGGCGATAATGAATGGTTACGCGAGTGCTTCCTTGTTGCCTCGGTACGGCCTTATGTGGAAATTCGAAATATATAAACAGCGGCCGGCATCAATAAAAAAATTAATTCCAAGGTACAAAGATCCGTATGTATAGGAGAATTAATATATGTATATATATTGACACGCGAGACTCACTCGATCACGGGCCTGATCGAGTGACTGCACGAGGCTCGACGCCGCGGAAGCGTTTCGCGAGCGAGCGGGCCAGTTCGCACGGCGCTATTGACGAGGCAGTTGCTCGAAAGTTGGCTTGTATAAAATATTATTATTAAAACGTGAATTGCGGTTAATTTATATGCAGACTCGAGACTAGAGTGTCCGTTTTCATCCCTACGAATCCCCTACGGGAGATGCGCGCCTCCCCTAACGAGCCCTTTATGCACAACGCCGACATACCCTTTTCCCATAAATTTTGGATGGTCAAATATTAGTACTGACTCGTGTCGGTCTGTTATTATGATCGTCATATCCCGTGGGATGGTATTATATGACAGAAAAAGAATTATCGATAGTATTTATTCAATATGCAAGTTTACTTAGCTGCGTCTGTATCGCAATATTTCTCGAGTAATAACACGAAGTGATAATTTATACGAGCGAAAAGAACGGAATTATATTTTTAAAAAATTCGATTTTCCCGCAACCACCAGCGATCGTGCTCGAGCCACGTTGTGGGCGCTCGGCGACGGTCGAGGGGGGTGATGGAAGACCCCAGCGCGCCAACGATCGCCTGATCGCGAGCGATCTACGCGACCCGTTGCTCAGTTGAGAATATACGCCGGCCGCGTGGAGATTATCGGTTTTCGCGACGGATATCGAGGCTTCTGCGTACGTTCTCTCGCGGTTTATCGTCGTGTTCTTGTGTCTCGCGTTGCTCTAAGGACCCTGTGAACCGCAGTGCCTTGCACAGGACACCGCCGTTGTCCATTCTTTTTCGTCGCGTCCGAAATTTCTCGTCTCGTTTCAACAAAGTATCGGCGGAGAAGTCCCAAGGGGCACGGGGAAAGGGAATCGGTGCTGGCTGGCGGCAGTCAGCCGGCTCGTCGTATCTCATATGTATTGCGTAGGTTCGGGAGTCGACGGGTATAGGCGCGGGGTGCGTGGGGAGAAGGGGGGGAACGGTGCAGGCTACCGTGCTAGCGCTGGAATTTGCGTCCGGTCACCTCAACATCAAAACACGCGCGCGGTAAGATAAACAACTCGCGCTGAATAGTACATTCAACAGAACACAATATAATCGCATTCTTTTCTGTTTCAGATAATATTCCACCATTGAAAAAGAACCAAGGACCAACCCGACATCCCGCAGACATTCTGAGAGGAGGAGGAGGCCCAGGAAGGGTATCCTGCACCAACGGAGCAACCCCAGGGTAAGTTTTAATCTTTCTTCGGAATTTAACTGTTTTACATTTTTGACAACGTTTTATTAATATTTTATTAAGTATCTACGATACAGGGGGGGGGCCCTGCATTGCTTTCCCATCAAGATTCGAAATACCAACGTGGACAAGTGGCTATGTCGTCTTGCGTCGATGTGGGTGCATTATATCGAGCTGCATCACCGTCTCAAAGTGCATAAACATTGAGGTTTAGCGAGGGCATGCGAGAAACGGGGAAGAAGGGAGAACGACGCGCCGTGTAACCATTATATGTGCGCCCGATCGCCCACGTATTTCCGCCCTCATCGTGCGTGCGGATGGTCGACCACAACGCGATCGTCGAAGTGTTGAGAGCGCACGAGAACTTGTCTTTTCGGAGAAACGCACACCACCGCTGAGGGTTTACGTGGGATCTGGGTGATCGAAAGCGAAACCGGATGTGGCGAGTATACGTGCAACGCATACAAAAAGATGCTACTATAATGCACAGACCGCAACCATGTAGGTACGATCCAGTCGATAATTTTCTTCATTTAAATTTAGGTAAAACAATTACTTTGACGAGATGTTATTTTAAAAAAAGTTTATATTGTAAAAATTAAATTGTACGAAAAATTAAATTATTTCTTTAAATTTTCTTAAATTACAAAAACCTTTAAACGAAACAAAAATTTAGAAATAAGCAATATTATTTTTATTTCAAGCTGTATCATAAATGTCGGTGTCTAAAAAATATTAATTTATTTGCTGTTTGCATTGGCAAGTTAAGAATAATAATACCACGTACTGTACGCAGCTGATACGATTTTGCACAGATGCGCTTCCGAAATAATGTTCTAAGCGATATTGGTTTAAGCAATGCGCTCGGTAGGGGATATTAACGTTTCTTTCCCGTGGGTGTTGCTGCATCCCCAGACAGAAATTCTGCCGGCTTTTGTCACGGAGTCCAAATCACATCCCCCTTGTTTACTCTCACGTCGAGGGGGATAACTGCCAGTAACAGATTTTACCGTCGAGTTGACGGTAAAAAGCGGCAAAGCGCATGTTACTCCCGTAAAAAACGAATTTTCGGAGGTATTTAATATCGAACTAATAAATAAAGAATTTTTTGTATATAATTAGACATTCGGGGCGAATGTAAGTGCAGAATGGCTGAGTTATAGAAGAATTAATATATATTGTCGATCCGCTGTACATCGGAGATCGGGCAGATCTCTCGAGTATTGAGAGAATAAATTAGTTATATTTAATTCCAACAATATAACGAGTCGAGCGCACTCATTTATTTGCATCCCACCCACATCCGGGAAACGCCGAAATACACGACGGGCGAAAACCTGCGAGAGGCCTTGACAGTGAACGTTGAGTATCCGGAGGGTCTAAATTTCGACTCGGGAATGACAAAATCATCAAATTGTAAAAAAAAAATATAAAAACTCACCGTTTCGGAGACGACATTCTTGACTTCCACTAGCAGGGCAGCAGCAGGTGAGAGATAAGTTCGAACAAAGTTCTCCAAGTTGCCATGATAAGCACAAACTAAGATATCCCGTGCTTGTCTTATCAGTAGATTCATAACACCGTCGCCATAAATCGGTCCGAGTAAGTTCCGCACTAGGGAAGCGAAGTCCCCACGATTCTGTAACATACGTAGTACAGTATAAATTAATTACTGCAATATAATAAAAACATACAATTTGCTAGCTTTAATAAGAAAACTAATTTTAAAGTTGTGCTTGCGCGAATAAAAACGTATAACATAAAAAAGTAACATTAAAAAAAATTTGTTTTTTCTTTTTTAATCGAGTCTTGTAATAAATCTAATTTAAAAATTGCAACGAATTTTAGAACACACGCATCGCACATTATTTGCAAGGTTTTAATACACGTCCGGATACCGGAAGTAATCGAGACGAAAGGGATCGAGGAGTTTCGCGGATCCATTCACATCGCCACGAAATCACAGAGATCCAAATCCGGTATTGTGTGTCTACTCACATGTCGCACCGAAACTTAGTTTGCATTTCATCAAGCCTGACTCATCAAACTGCTGCATACCATGCATATGCAACAAGAATCTATCCCAGAAGTTCCTAACACGGTAATATGTGTATATACATATACTGACGATTTAAATACCAATTAAAAGAAATAAAAAATAAAAAAAATGTAAACTTTAAGAATTAGATAAAGCATCTATAAAATATAATACACAAATTAGAATTTAAAAAATGTATAAAGCTTTCATTATAAGATGCCAATTATCAATAAAATTATCAATTTAGATATGTCATTAATATTATTTACTTTTCTATACGTTACGATTTAATCTACAAACTGCAGATGAGATAAAGGTCAGAAGAAAACTCGATGCAATATTCAAGGATTACAAAAAAAGATCAAGTTTGAGCCTTGTTACTAACTTGGCGTTTCTCCGAGGCTCGAGGAAGATGACCTTTAATTGCGGTGCCAGATAGCGACATGACCTCAAAGAACACCAACTATCGGGAGCTTTCGCGCCTAGCAGAGAGGACCAGCTAGTAGCTAGATAAACAAGGAGAAGACGACGGGGGAGGAGGATGTCGTATCATCCCGTTCCAGGACCCGATTGAGCCGTCCAGGTGAACGTTCCGACACACCGGGACGCCAGAGCGAACTTTAATGAAGAGAGACATCCAGCGTCGCGATGCTTGACGGACTACAAGCGTTGCTAACGCGGCAACGAACCTTCTTCCTCATCGTCTTATTTCTTTCCCATCTTCCTGCTGCTCATCTTCTCCTTCGTCCACTACCTCCGCAGACTTTCGAGCGATCCTTCGCGCCTCGACATTCGGCTTTCTTTGCCAAAGAAACCGCTAAGGTGCGATCAACATGCTGTCAGGTACTTTCTACCGATCACGAACGTAAAAAGCACTGGCACGTCTCAAAGAAGTATTTTAGAATCGAGGAAAAAAAAATCGAGCGAATCCTTTCTCTCGCTATTCTCTTATTTAATTTAAAATGCAGAATATAATATTAATAACTTTCAAACTGAATTACTTTTTAATTTATAAATAAAAAAAGATTCTGCTCCACGAAAAACGTTTTTATTTCTAAGAAACATCCCACATTAATCCTGCGAAATTTTTTACTAGAATTAAAATTCCATTCTATTCACTTTACAATAATTTTTTTTATAAAGATGAACAAATAAAATTTTTTATTGGACATACGTGGACAAACGAATGCAACTTAATTTTTTAAAAAATCTTAATTTGGGGGTGCCAGCTTCACACACCTGAAGAAGGGCCCTGTAACGACGACGCGGAAAGACGCATTGCTATTGCGCCACGAGGAAAGTAGAACGATATTTATCTCGCGATACAAAGGGTTGCCGATACCGTTCAACGACGGTCAGTGAATAGAATGGAATTTTAATTCTAGTAAAAAATTTCGCAGGATTAATGTGGGATGTTTCTTAGAAATAAAAACGTTTTTCGTGGAGCAGAACCTTTTTTTATTTATAAATTAAAAAGTAATTTAGTTTGAAAGTTATTAATATTATATTCTTATAAACTTGATTTTTAAAAGATCTTAATTTGGGGGTCCCAGCATCACACATCTGAAAAGCTCGCGACCTTGAAAGTCGATTCCGAATCGGCCGTTCTAACCGGCACGTTGAACACGATGTGAAACACGTAACACTCGCTGCCTCCCTGATTCGAGTCAAGCTGAGGCGCAAACACGATGTAAAACATATATTTAACGGTAGTCGGGTACCGTAGCGAGGATTGTAATCGTATACGTTTAAAGTGGTAGGTATCGAATGTTGCTGTTCCGCAGTCGGACAATATTAATGACGAGAGCACGCAGCCGATTCGAGAAAGTTCATTGGCTCTCGTTATCTTCCACCGTCGTCGCGCGAATCCCGCAAAAACGTAATTATACCAATGCAAGGATGTCTTATGCAACTAATCGCCAAGCAGAAACACGTCTCACCGGTCGCTAATCAGGTAGTTTTCTTTGATCTCGCGCCGGACGACTCGTGCTCATCTCTAAAAACTCTAACAAAACTACAAGACGCAAAGTAAGCAGAAAGTATGAATTAATTTTTTTTTTCTACGCACTGAGAAAAAAAATAATTTAATCCAAAAAAATATTTAGTTGAATACGTTCAAACAAATAAATTATTTAAAGTAAGCAAAAATATATTTGAATTAATAAAATATATTAAAATAGACAATATATTTTACTAATGTAAATGTATTTTTGCTCACTTTAAATAAACATTTGTTTGGACGTATGCAACTAAATTTTTTTCTCAGTGCGGTAATAGAAACCTCTGTTACGAATCCATTAGATGGCAAATAAACTTAATTATTGAAACCGCACTATGATTTTGCCTTCGCAATACAACAAACGTTAGGCCCCGTTATTACGGCTTTCCATTTTAGCGAGTTTGTTGATCATTTGTTTGCACCGCGTTCATCGCGGCATGATTCTGCAATTACAAAGAGACCAGGTTGAGCCCTTTGGGTACGCACGAGCATAACCCGGAAATCGTCCGACACTAGGACTCGATGTGCACCAGGCACCGCGAACGTTGACACCTTATTATCGTCGCGCCCCCGGGCTGCGATCGTCAGGAAGACATCGGTGCTCTCTGCGATCTTTGCGCCTCGTCGCGGTACGGCGAAAGTCACTTGGAAGAAAGAATGGCCCGCTAAACTATATACTGATCGGAAGTCACGCGGAATAATCCCGGCTCGGCCTGTCGCTCTCGAGAGACTCGCGCGCCATTGCGATTCGATCGCAACACCTGCGAGCACCGATGATCTCGAGTACCGACCACGGTTCAATGAGAGAACGACTCTTTATTTGATCCTTATACACTTCAGAACGTCGAAGTAAAAAAAAAAAAAAAAACTTTCGAGGACCTTTTAATGCGCTACTAGCAATGATTAAAACGTAATTTCCACGGATAGGAAGATATACGGCGTACTTGCGTTTTCCTTCGCTTTGATTTACGGCGCTTTATTTTTCTTCGTCATGATTTATACCGACGATCGTTCTCCCTCGAACGCGACGTTCAATTCATTCCACACGTTATCGAATAAAATCTAACAGGATATACGCAAACCGGTTTTTAAAAAAATTTTTACGTTACATCGTTTGTTAAATGCGTAAATTAAATATTTCGTTGTATAAAAAAAGCAAATTAAATTTCAAATTAAGAAAAACTTACCCCACAGAATGTAGGAACTGGTAACTCATCGTCTGCAAGCTCCTTCGATGTGGCTCCTTCTTTCACAACGATCAATTCCGTATTGAGATCCGTCGCGTTCTCAGTTGTCTCAGGAACTTCCGCTATCAATGTGTCACTCGAGTCGCACTTGTTCAGATTCGTATCTTCCGTCGTTAATGTTTCGAGAGAAAGAGCCACTTTTTTTTCTTCATCACGGAAAACTTCCGGTTCCTTTGTCGAAGTTTTCCTGTCGGAAGCAGACCGCTCCGAATTCACGTACCCGACGTCCTCGTACAAAGACGTCCTGCTTCTGCTAAGATCAGCCCGACGATCCTCTTCCAATAGCCTGGCGAGAGCTTCGTGCGAAGTCTCCTCAAGGTTCTCGCCCCTCGAGAAATTCTCCTCGAGCGTTTCAGGCGCGGGATCTTCGACGGACTCCGCGGCGCAGGCCGCCCCCTCGAGTCTTTCTTCAGGGAATTCCGTGTACTTCTCCGAAGGTTCGTCACGATCCTCCTGCTGACTCGCGCAGGCCGGAACATCCTCCAAGTACCACGAAGTGCAGCACTCCTGGCGTTTCTTCTCCGTGACGCTCTCATCACCTTTCGACAACGCGCCCTTGCACTTCTTCAGGTAGCTCTTCACTTTCTTGGTCTTACTCTTCCTGGTTTCCTGACTGCGCGGCAAAGTGTGGTCCACGTTTTCGCTCGCGTCCACGGATATTACTTCCGCGGGAGGCTTCAATAGTGCTGCTTTTTCGGAATTCGGTGCGTCTTTCACTTTAGAATCGACGGTACCGTCAAAAAAAGTACACGAGTCCTGCTGATCGGTGGCAAGGGTCCACGTTTCTTCCTTCTCGGGCGGCCGGCGATCTGCTGGTATCACCTGTAATGAGAATATCATTATGTTAGAAAAGAAAACAATCATAAAAGCAATTAATTTTCATATAGATTTATTACGGTATTATCGCTTATATAGACCGCTAGTCGCTCGCGTTCTCCATTGCCGTTACGTCTATCATCGTAAATGATTATAAATCTAGCGAATCGGTGGCGCAGATTTTCCCACAATACATTTACGTTTTGCGACTGATTAATTTACATAACCGACGCGGGAAAAAAATCTCGATTGTACATGGTAAGAATTGCATCAGCTTGAAGGCGAACTGAACGATATGGCGAGACCGGTCACTTGATCGCTTTCATAATAATCTATTAGATCGGTTAGATATTATAGTAAGACTTGGTACAACTGTAACGACAGCGATCGTTCGGCTGGCTGCGGCGTGACGTAAAACAATAGGCTTGTAATAAATATCGAGAAATGACGACGACAACGGCGGTGTCGCCGTTAGCTAATATCAACCCTAAGCGGCGCATAACGATGACATTTTACGCCGTGGCTACGCGAAGCGTGCGCCCATAATACCACCGGGAATACAACTTCCTCCCGTAATATCTCCGATTTCATAATGCGCTAGCCCCTTCGTTTCCTGCTCTCTGAAATACAACGATGCGCCACTCCCGGGGACGTGAGTCATAGCGCACGTAGAACGCAAATCTAAAGTGCTCCAGCTACCTATCTCCTCTACACGCAAAATAATCAAGAGATGGGATCAAAATCTCTTGCAAGTCTTATGAGAAGAAAAGAGGGGAAGGGGGAAACAAAATAAAGATCTAAAACGCAGTGATTAAATATTGAGAATTTTGTAACAATTGTGTTGTTAAAAAATAATTCGTAACAAATGTAAGCATAAAATTAATAAATATGATTTTAAGCGATCTAACTTTCGTTTCCTGTTGTTCGTAGGAATTTAACTATTTTTATGATTCAGCGAAACCTTGACAATGGCTCGGCTGTCTATTTTACTAAATCAGCGAAATAGATGATCACGTCACTGTCAAGGTTCCGCGATCTCATCTTTAGGCTTCCACGTAAGCGCGCGAAAGTTGCAGACGAATATCCGTTCTCGAGTAAATCTTGGTCTAGCGGAGTTTGCATGTTTTTGCGGCGGGCAAAAATAGCTGCGCGAGAGCGAATCGACAGCGGTCGGAGCTGGTTTTATATCGTTCTCTGTGAGAGGAGGGCCTGCGAGAGCCCGGCTGGAGATCGAATCTTTGCGATGATGCGATAGCAAGATGAGGCGTGGGAGCGAAGTCGGGCTAATCTTTCGAGCAGCGCGCGAGCAGCTCTCATTCGGAGCGCGTGTCTCCTCCGTTTGCCAGCCACTCTTGTGCCATCAAGAGGGAAAGTTCCCTCAAGTCACTTGGTCGTGTGCCTTTCCTCGCGCGTCGCGAATGAAAAAATACGCTCAAGGAATAAATCGAGAGCGTAATAGAACAGAGCGAAGCTGTTTATTGTGTCGCGCAAAACAGCCAAAACGACAAGCGGTAGTCATTTATCCCTTCACTCCCTCACTCTCTCTCTTTCTCTGTCTCTTTTTCTCAAAGCGTGGATTGCTAGAGCGCTTAAGTGCTTTAATCAAATTATTGACCAACGGCGAACCGACGCTTTTCCGTCCCTCGTAAATTTTACTCTCGTTTCCCGTGGCGCGACTGTAAGACACTTTATTACAATGAGTTCCGAACCTATTAGAGAAACTCGGAATAACCGGACACTGACTGGCTAGATGGTTAAATGAATCGATCGTCGGCCAATACTAACTGCTTCGGTAACCAATAATAATTACTCTTTTCTCTACACCCTGGCTACATGCATACGCGCACATATGTCATGTACGCCATAATTCATTTTCTTTCTTGATACGTGAAATCGGGGCGTATTTCGCGTTGCGTCGTGCTCCACTGTCGGACTAACTATGCTTACAACGGCTGAACTACAGATAAGAGATGTGCGTATGTAATTGTATGACACATATATCGTGCACAGAGGTGTGTGATGCTGGCACCCCCAAATTAAGATTTTTTAAAAAATCAAGTTGCATTCGTTTGTCCACGTATGTCCAATAAAAAATTTTATTTGTCTACCTTTATAAAAAAAATTATTTACAATAATTATTTTTATAAAGGTGGACAAATAAAATTTTTGTAAATAATTTTTTTTATAAAGGTAGACAAATAAAATTTTTAGTTGGACTTACATGGACAAACGATGGACAAACTTATGGCACTCGGAAAGTAAAGAAATTGTATCGTAAGGGTGCTAGTACCAAAAAAAAAATTTTTTTTAATAATTTTTTTTATAAAGATGGGCAAATAAAATTTTTTATTAGACATACGTGGACAAACGAATGCAGCTTGATTAAAAAAAAATCTTAATTTGGGGGTGCCAGCATCACACACCTGAACCAAACGGGTCGATAAAAATCGTGCAAAATTCGGCCTAACAAACTGTACCTTCTTCCGACGCAACAACTTCCAATCGAAATGACTCATCCTGTTCAGCTCGTTAGTCTCTTCTTATTCTCTTTCCTCGCCGCCGATTCCGTTCCTTCGCCCTTTCTAACCGTCGCAAACGGATGAGAACGAGCTTCGCTTAACACTCCGGTCAATTTATTCCCACGGTATGTGCATTCGCGACGCAGCTACGTTTCGGGCATACATTTCAGTGGAGTAAACGACGACGGCGGCGACGACGACGACGACGTCGGCAACGACGGCAACGACAGCGCGAATGACGTCGTAGACGAAGGGCAGAACGACACGGCTCGGAGTTTGCATTCCGGGCACAGCATTCCAGCATCGTAGCGAAACGACCGTTCTGAGATCCTCATTGTTCTCGGACGCGCGCTCGAGGATATGTGTCCTTGACGTGGACAGCGGCATCCGCCCACCTTCGAACGCATGCACCAAGATAGCTCAAAACCGACCGAGAGCGCGAGAATCGGCTCGAGAGGCCCCGTCAAGGTTCCAAACGGGATTTCACGTTCTGAGAGACGCTTCTGACAGATGGTCGGTTCCACGTTCGTAAGGAGCAAAGCACAGCAGGTTCGTATCCAGGACCGCCCCGGGGGAAAGACCCCCGCCCTTCTCACGGCGAATCACAAAACACAGACACGTCCGCTACGAAAGCTACATTAACGATTTAACGATTGTCTCGCGATGCGAACGTGTATCCCATTAAATCGCGATGATCACGACGATTTTCGAAGTACTTGACACGGAGCAGTTTAATAGAGAAGACGTTATTTTGTATTTCTTTCCCCCTTTTTTTTTTTTTTTTTCCTCTTTTATACGACACACAGCACTCACACCCGTACACACAAACACGCACGCACACACATACACACCCGCGCACGAAACCTGATTCTTCAACGGAACCGTCGCAAGATTACTTCGTAATTTTCAGGAAGATTTACACGGCACTTTGGGACGCCCGCGCCGGTGGTAATCCAGCGACGCCGAGAGAGCCGGGCCCCACCTCGCCGAGGAGGTATTCATGTCCGTGAAATCCGCATCCTCGAGTTAACACAACCACCTCCCCGCGCAAGTCATTCAAACACTTCACTCTTTCACGACTACACCCGCCCACTTGGCTCAAAAACGAGTCAACGCCTTGCCCCGAGACGTCGCGAAGATTCGGACCCGCCGCGCTGCCATTCCTTTCTTGGCCACCCCGAGAGCGTAACTGAAAAACGGTACTGTCTACGCGAGACGGGTGAGCCTTTCGCGATGCGACCCGACGAGAATTAACCACCTCGCGATTGCCCCTCGTCGCTTATGACGTAACGGAAAGCTCTCGAATCGAGGACGATGCTCGCTTAATTAAGAACTCTCATCCGTTTCCGAGCCTCGGGAAGGCTTTCGATTCCTGCTATTTTCCACCCCCGATCCTACCCTACGAAGGAACACTCTGGGACGCGCACAAACACTCGCTCAGATTCTATCGACTGACCCGATTCCGCGAGCGGCGCTGTTAAATGCGCACGTTTAAGCAGCGCGTCCGACGCACCTTCCTCCTTCGGCGTAATGCATCGAACGTTATCGCTCACGTATAAACGGAATGAGGAGGCTGCCGTGAACGACAAGAATCGAGATGCATCTCGACGCGAGGGATGCAGGGCGGCGTACTGTCAAAATACCCGTTAGGTGATTCCGCAGACGAGGACGCGAGAACGCCGGGGAACACGGGCATGCGTGATAACGTTTCTCTCGTCGTCGCAGTCGTCGTCGTCGTCGTCGTCGTCGCCGCCGCCGCCGCCGCCAACACGGGAATAATCGAACCTCCCCGTGGCGTTGACTCCTTCCCCGAATAAGAACGTGGCGTGCACGCGGCAATCTAATCGAAGGTATTGCATTCCCGTTTCTCTCGCATAGCTAAACACACGGACACGAAAATGGCCGCTTCGGTTCAGCGCGCTGATACAATTAGCGTTACCTAGGGCGACAAATTCAACGCGAAAGAACAAAGAGCTTATGTTCACCACCGTTGCAACACGTATGTGCGGTAATATGTAATTGAAATAGTTTGCGTCTTAAAATTACTGTATCACGCGGTAATAAACCTATACATATTACTTACGTATATGGTATATGTATGTATATTAATAAATGCTTATACGATTTGAATGCGACGATTGACATCGGCATACGACAAAACCGACGGGACTTTTGACCGACCGTGAAGACGACGAAGTCCTTAATACCGTGAATAAGTCACAGACGCATAAAGACCACGGCCACTACGCACCGAGTCGCATTTCATTAGCCGGATCCTTCTTCGGATTCAAGACTCGTCACCAATAATTGAATACCTCTTTCATCGCGCGCTCGAACTGCCGTGTCACCGATCAGACATCGATCCTGTCGCCAGGTCACGCTCGCGACATCGCATTTTCAGGATCGTGTTAACGATTATGAGTCTAGCGAATGCAAGTTGATTGACGGATTTTTTGCACGATCGATTCTGCATCTGAAGTCGAACCGGCCGATTAACAAGCGTGATTTTTACGTAAAACGTACAATGCACCGAAAGTAGATTTCTAGGTACAAATAATCGTGATCTTTGCAAGTAAGTAAAAGCAAAAATAAAAATGTATATGTTTTAGTGAGCCACTTACAGTACTTCGCAAAGCAGCGAGATGAATTCGCGTGTCTAACGCGTTTCACGGATGATAGAGCGAATGAAATCTGTTACCCGAATGCATTATTAAATATAGAGTACCCTATAGATGCACGAGTGAAAATTGATAGGCTCGAGATGCATTCGCTTAACGTAGATCGTGCGAGAATTGGGCCGCGTGGAAAGAAAGTACTACTAGAAATAAGCACCGTAACAAATTCGCGAGTAAAAGTGATACCTACTCGTTGGCACTTCCGTTATTTTATTCAGAATAGCCAATTCGCAAGCGCGTACATAGAAATTATATAATTGATGAAATTTTAACACGAAAAACAAGATAAGAAATTACGATGATTATTCGTACGATCAATATTTTTTTTTTTAACGAAAATACTCGGACGATTTTGACGTATTCGATTTATAGCTTCAGGGTTTAATTATTTCCATATAAAATTATATTTTTTATTTCTTATTAAGTCTTTAAGTTTGTTAAACCTAAACGACCGTGAGACCAGATATCACCGCGGAAATTGCAATGCAACTGCATTTATAAGCAGCATGGTGCCACCTGTTGGTTGAGGCTTTTACTAGCGCATCTTCTCACGTTTGATCAACAACGTAGAGCTAACAGAACACACGTGTACGTTAGCCACCGTCGTCGAAGCAAACGCTGTATCTGCCTTTCAGTATATGAACGTATATATTATTACGAGAATACGTACATTTATTATTTTCTGTGCGCCGTGAAAAAACTAGAGCGTCTCAGCAGAGTCAATGTCCTCGCGACGAATCGCACAATTGCATACAATAATTACATGCGCACGGGACACCCCTACATATAATTAACAAAACTCTAAATAAAAAAGTAAAAATAAAAAAAAATAAAAAATTTTAATTACATTTACAGCCGTAACAAGTTACAGATTTAAATCGAATTAAGTTTCTTTTTTCTTTCAAAGAATACAAAACCATTGATAATTAAAAATAGTCGTTGTAAAATTAGTAACAACCTCATACATATAATGTACGTTATGTGAGAATAAATCCGGCGAACTAGTATAAGCTGTGTTAATCTCTGCCTCATTTCAAGCCCTGTACCTCAATGGCATTATTTAAAAAATTAATGTGCATGGTATCGCTTTACGTCAGAGCGTTGCAACGTGCCGAATGATCGTGAGAAAAAAGAAATCTCTTTCACATATTCCGCAGTATCACTCGTCTAATTGTAAGAGGTGAGAGACATTTGTCGTTCGCGAGCGAGCTTAGAAGAAAAATAAAATATATTCCATACATAATAAAGGCTAAAAATTAAATTTAATTTATCAATTGCTTAAGCTGAGAATTGTTTACAATTTTTTTTAAATTAACCATTAATCGTGATGTTAATTTAATAAAACTATTAATATTAATTCGGTGTTATTAATTTCAATAATAATCAATTGTAAAATATTGCAAATCTCTACTTGTATTTCGCGGTTAAAACGTAGCTTGCAAGTAGCGCTAGCTTTTTTTTTTTTTTTTATTTATTTATTTATTTATTTATTTTTAGGCTTCCGTGTGTAAAAACTTAATTGTAGCCTTCCGGTACACGTTCATTTATACCCATCTCGTGAAAAATAATAGTCATAATTGAAACAAAAGCCGATAAACACAACGGCCGTCGCGTTTTCTACGATCGCAACAAATCTGCGCCCCGTGCGTGCCTATTTACAAGTCCAGCTCGCAGTAAGGATTATTATTATTCATTCTTTTAAGCCCATTTATTTCAGGCTTGCAAAGGGTGCTTATTACGCGCTCCCACCCCTAAGCCTCCTCACCCCGCAATTAAAGGATTATAATCTATGACGTCGGGCTCTTGAAAATTCAGCGCCGTGGGCTCGAAGGAAAGTAAGTGCCGCTGCACAATAGACACTCGCTCTCGTGCATTTTCTGCGTCTCTTTTTTTTTTTACATTCAAAGACAAGCAAACGTAACTCAGATAAAAAAGAAAAACAGAAGTGGTAAACTCGGGAGAGTAGAGGAAGGCCGTGATGAGAAAAGTAGAGAAAAAAAAAACAGTAGAAAATAAGTGTAATCATAAAAAAAAAAAAAAAAACTTACCGGAAGATTCCTGATGCCCAGCCGCACCTTAGAGTACTTCTTCATGAACACTCGCCAGAGCACGTAGGCCATGGCGACGACGAAGACGACGACGTAGACGGGCGCCGTTGTCGTGGAGAGTGCCGCTGTTCTCGAGGCGCCGGCGATCGCTTCCGTTTTCGAGGCGCCGGCGATTCCTTCCGTTCTCGAGGCGCCGGCGATTCCTTCCGTTCTCGAGGCGCCGGTGATCCCGTTCGTCCTCGATGACGCCTACGTCAAAGACGATGCTTGTCACACCACGCACAAACCACCCGGCTTTCGAGAGTCCACAACATGGCGGTGAAACTCGTCGCGACACGAATTCACTCGCTACCGGAATCGCGAGAGGCCCCCCCCAAACGCGCACGAACTTACCGCAGGGCTCGAGATTACGCCACGAACTACCGATTGGCACAGGACGGGTCTCGTTCAACCGTAGTTTTCGAATGTTAAGTTAACAGCCGTCGTAATGACGACGTTCGTTTCGCTGTCCGATCACTTCCGAATCACACGCATCACTGGCTACTGATCTCGCACGTCCCGTCGTCCTACTCGCGCCAACCTTCACAGCGCGACTGTCTTCGCGGGATTACTTGCGCGCCCCTGGCAACACGAAACTGCGACATGAAACTACCGAGCCACGAAACAACGAAACAACGAAACAGCGAAACGGCGCGACAAAAGACGCTCGAGCGTCTCGAACGAGCGAACGAACGAACGATCGTCACTTTTTTTAGCCCGGGAGCGAGGTTCGGTCGTCCGGATGAAGCAATATTTACATTCGCGCCACCTTCGGCGATTCACGGTGACTCGTCGACGGTTCTCCTGTTGTCGGTGCCCGGGGAGTCGTTTTTTAAGTCAGCGCTTCCGTACGACCGTGTATACCGCGATGATCTAACGCGAGCCTCGCTAATCGTCCCGCGCAATAGACACGGGCGCAAACGGGAAGAGTCAATGAAAAGGGGGCGAGAGACCGCGCACGCGATACCCCCGCGGCATCTCGTCACTTACGTCCAACGGGGCCGCCGCGTCTCGCCGTGCCGACATGTCCTGGCACGAAAAATCGTCCCGCCGCTCGTCCGCCGGCGACGATGATGAACGGGATTTCACGGATCACGCGGATCGAAAGTACACACCGCACGCCCGCCGGCGTTCGCTGCCGCGATGTAACTGACACGCGACACACGCAACAGCTCGCGCTCTCGCGACCACTGCCGCCTCGGCCGGCCGCCACGAACAACTCGGGCGAACAAGCGAGCAACGGCTTGCCTCGCTTTCGCGATACGCGACGAAGCGGAATATCTTGTTGAATGAGACGCCGGCGTCTCCAAAACGGCTCGCTCACCCGCCTTGCTTTCGTACAAGTTGAAAAATCCGTTAATTCGCTCGCACGACCACCTCTCGTTATCTCTCAATTGCTCTGAAAGTTTCGCAGGTAACACTTTTTGCGCCTGGCACGTAAACGACTTCACGACCGTACGGCTTGAAAAAGGCGTGCGAATAACGCTTCTATTCTGTACGATCGAATCGAATCAAACCGTAACAAAGTCTTTTTTTTACTTTTACATTCGAATGCGAATCAATCTTTTCCAGTTCGTTGTGCGTTGAATTTAACGTGAAACCTAATTATTTTTTCTGCAAGATCAAGGAATGTTTTAATCGACCGCGTTGGTGAAATTAAAAATGTCAGGAAACGGTAAAAGTAATTACATCTATATAAGAAAGTCGACTTCAACTGATGAATATTATAAAAAATAATCCGATAGTAAATAAATTTTGAAAAAGGAAAAACAGTTTTTAATTATTAAAAAAAAAAAGAAAAAAAATTTCCCTTGTTTCTTTCATAAAGTATAATTCGCTTTATGTGCTCGTTTAGTTCTGACAAGGCGAAAACGAAACGACGCCGGGACAAAATGCCTCTCGTATTTCGCAATTAGCATCAATGATATTCCGCATTTCCGTCTCTCCGCGTATTACATTCCATTTTTTTTTTTTTTTTATTTCCTCGACTCTTTTATATCATTGTCGCCGCTATTGCGATAACCTGTGTTGTATCGCGAGTGCACACGTGCATTACGAAAGGTAATAAAAATATCTATTACGTACTTATATAAGCAACGCACCTCCACCCCATGGGAAACAATGGGTGTGCCATCTTCACGCAACGGCCACGTGAGCACCCTTCAAAAGGGCTTTCCCGTTCTCTGGCGTTCATTCATGCACCAGGTTGACCCGTACTGTGGGCGGCGGTGATGACCTTAGACTGCACCAGCCGAAAGTGGAAAAGAATTAGGACAGGTTACGAAAAAAGGGCAGAGAAAACGTACGGATCGACACGATGCAGACCGTTCACAAATTAAAAAAAATTTTGCCGTATCGTTTTTACGCGAGTTATAAATAAGTTCGACAAGATGGTATTCGAGATTAAAGATCTTGTAAATTAAAAATATAGCATAATGGTCTTAAAATTTTTTTTTTTTTTATTAATTTATTTTCTTAAATTTTTATGCATACTAGAAGAAACCATGCGCGCGATGTTTTTTATAAGATCATAATTCGTAATAATCGTGGGCGTTATTTATACGTTCGGACATAAGTTATTTATAATATTTTTTTTTATGTTAATTACAATTGAATGATTCGGCTGACGGCGTGTTACCGGTTTACTTACATTTGCAGCTTTCGGTCAGGTTAGAGTAATATATTTTCCGTTTGTCCGTCCTTCCATCCATCCATCCATCCTTCCTTCCTTCCTTCCTTCCTTCTATTACAGTTTCTGAATTATCCTGACGGTACCGAAAACTTGCTTCAAACGGTGAACGAGACGGGCCGAGAATGAAATGTTCCCCGCGCACTCAAAAATCACTTTTTCGAAACGAGATGAGAATCCCGGCCGCGACGAAGAAGACGGGCGAAGTGCGGATCTCACGCTCTCATAATGGCGATCGCCGGAATTCGCTGAATGCCGCTGAAGGTGATGGCAAGTGAAACGGGCTGGTAACGCCGAACGCACAGCGCAATTCAGGTCGGACGCTTCGTGCGCTTTGCCGGTGCTATAACCTTGTCTTTCCAAATCACTTTTGCGAGGCACGAAACGGTCCACAGAACGATGAGTGGACCAGCACATGAGTACAGAAAATAATCTTTCGTTTCTGAATCGACGACGTCGACACTTATTCGTATGCGACGCTTCCTATCCGCGGTCGAAAATACACGTAACTGCGGAGCGATTAACAACACGTCCGCACGCCCGAAGCTCCGCAACTAGACTGAAGTGACCGTTAGACGATTTCGGCTCTTAGAAAGAAAAAGAAAACCGTGTAAGAAAGTGAGACAGCCGATGCAACTCGACCGTTGATTGCTCGCTGCTCGTCTTGCAAAGATGGGAAACCGAGTCCGTTTAGATCAGATTCTCGGAAATGATCCGCGACTGAATAATCTTTCCTAGCAGATTCTTACATTTCTTACCCCCGTCTTTCGTTGCAAGACGTCTCGCCACTTGGCGACAATTAAATTTTCGACTGCAAGCGAAAAAAAATAAAAGAACGGTTGTTTTCCATGCGTCACTCTCACCGAGAAATATATCAATCTGATGTATAATATACTTGAGTCACACTTTCGGTTTCATTTCGTCGATTGTGTCGAATTTTTCACAAGCCCGTTACGTGGGCGAGATAGAGCGATGTATTACAGGATGCAAGACGTTGTGCAACGGGACAAAGCTTAATGTCTTGTAGATTGCAGCGAAGAGTAGCGAGATCATGTCTGGCATTAAGATGCTTCAAATCTTGTTTTAACAGCGATAATGACATGCAACTGCAAAAAAAAAATATATGAGAAGCGATTTAAAAAGCTTGTTAATTTTTATTTTTTAACGTAAATTGTCCTCTCTATCTCTCTTTCTCTGTATGTAATTTATTTGAGTCGAATTAAATTTGAAGACAAAAAGTGTGACCTTTTTTGACCAGGCTCACATACTCAATTTCCAGTGGATTCGCAACATCTTCACCTACGTATATAGCGGTTTGTTACATATAAGTAAAATCGTGGGAGGTAAAGCGAGCGCGTTTGCGTGGGACTGCAGCTTGTTCCACGTCCATTTGTCCCTGTGTCTGTTTCGTTTGTCGACAGTAGTATGTATGTGCTGTTGGGCTAAGATTATTTCTCTGTGGAAAAGCAGATTACCGTAAATCATTCTTAACATTACGATCCTTTGACCGACCGACGTAACGGCGACAGCACACTTTCACTCTTCTTAATCAAAATGTTTACTACTAATAAAAATTAATACAAAAATAATTACAAGTAAAAAATAATCAAATACTTACATAGGAACGAATCAACCTAACAAATATATTGTCGACGAGATAATGTTTATTTTCAAGAGAATGTTACACCTTTTTTTTTTTTTTTTTTTCTTTGGGATAATGTAAGAAAGTGCAGAATTTTAAGTGCATACAGTAATAGATCACTAAATTACAATTGTACAATTTGTGTATGTAAAAAAAATTGTACATATTTTTTTACAATGATTACTTCGCCTACTAGATAAGCGGATAACATATCTCATGAGCAATATTGTACGAGCATTAATTATACACTTTATGTCTTCATTCCAATGTGTATTCATAAAGATTCATATGACATACCACTTTAATACAGCAATGTTATCAATTTTATTGAATATTACTTTTCCAGTTCGTAATAAAAAGGCATGAGCACACGATTTATGTATTATAGAAAAAATGTTATCTTAGCAGTTTTGTTCTCACCTTACTTATTCTAAAAATACAGGATTAGTCAAATCATTAATTTTAATACACGTAAAATAACTTACATGGTCTTGATTTCAAGTTTTCATGCCCTAAATTAAACTGGAAATACTACGTGCGAGGTTGTGATTAAACACTTATATATATTTAATACATATCAAAGATTGCTTAGTATAAGTATAATTTTAAAGTAAGATCAATAATTGTACGATAAATTGGAAATTTAATAATAAAAACGTATATAAAGATTTAACAAATACAGGAATTTTTTAATAAACGTTACAAAAAAATTATAATCAAAAAGCAAAGAATAAATTATATTGTTTTCTTTTTTCATGAAATGTAATGTTATGTATTTTGTATTTTAAATTATTTTTCAAATAAAAATGACACATTCCTTCATGTTATGCACTATACTAAAATTAGCATATCATAATTTGTAATTTATAATTCTATTACTTTCAGATTTTTTAACATAAAAAAAAGTAATCGTAATAAACAATATAAAATACTGTTGATAATTTATTCATTGTTTTTTTATACTTCCAATTTATAGTGAAATTTTAAAATAATTTTTAAATCGTAAAGACAAACATTTATTTACATTATAACCTATTTTAATGTTACTTTTATAAAGATTTAGCCTAATGAACTAATCTTAATTCTTTAAGATTGATGTTAGTTGCACACATATAATAAAAATCATTATGAACTTCTACCTCAAAATTATAAATAACTAGTTTAAAAATATTATGCCAAGATATCGATAAATTTCCTTATAATCAACATACGCAACCTTATCTAACTTTGTTAATAGTCATATTAAGAAATTCTTATTGACAATAACGTAAATCATATTTTACATTATAATTGTACATTTGTTGGATATTTTGCTAGCCACAAAACTACAATATTCTCATAAATTATTATATGTACCTAATAAACTAACGTCAAAAAAAGTTCTTGTACCATGCATGTGGATCACACTGCAGCCTTCTAGAGCTAGGCAAAGTATTTTTAGATGATAATACACATTCGCTTCAGTTTATTATACACAGTATATATATTTTTTTTTAATAATTTTCTATTTTAAAAATTAATTATAATAAGATGTACAATCTAAATAAGGAAAATTGTCAATTTTTTTTTTTTTTTTTTTTTTTTTTTTTTTAAGGGTATTACACTAACACTGGGACAGAAGTGAAACATTTTACTATCAAATAGGGTTTTCTTTTTCTTTTATACTTGTTATTACGAAATTGTCTGTAACATGTTTATATTATTACCGCTTTCTTCTTCTTCCTCTTCCTAAAAACATAAATATTAAAAAAATAATTTTTTTGAAAAATGAAAAAAATTGCAAAATTACTTACCTCATCAAATCCGAAACAGGTTTCCATTTCCTTTTGTAATTTAGAATCACTTTGTGAGTTTTGTGTTGAAGCTTTTGTTGGCGTAGCGGAGTCCATCTTTAACTCTTGCATTTCTAAATGTTCTTCTACTTCATCTATTTCCTCTCCTGTTCCTGTTACAATGTTATTTTCTTGAGTCAAAGGATCTTCCATTACCAACTCTCCATCCTCACTGGCAACAACAGCCATCTGTTTAAAAATATTTACGTATTTATAAATAATAATTTCGGATAACATAATTATAATTTAATCTAAAAAATAGTAAGTTCTATCAAAATATTTCGTTTAAGAATACCTGTTCGGTTCCTTGATTATCTGCTAACTGAATTACTTCTAGCACAACGTATTGTTGACCATCACTGCCTTGAACTGCCATCATATCATCTTCGTCTTCCTCTTCCTCTTCATCTTCATAACCTTTAAGTTTAGAAGCTAAATCACCTGTTGTTACAACATAACACATGGATATTAGTCAATGATCCATATTTAGATCATATCGTAAGTGTCCTTGTGAGTGTCAAAAATCATGTAAATGATATATATGAAGTAATATAAAGAAATCACATTTATAAATGACATGGCATGCAAATTTCAAAATTTATCGTGATTTCTTTAATCCTTCTTACAATTTTAAAGCCGTAGCTTAAGTATTTTACCTGTCATTACTTCAACACGTTGACCATCAATGATTTGGATCTTCTTTTGTCTTCCAATTTTAAGAGCTTGCTGTTTTTCTTGCAGAGATGATTCCGGATCGTGGACGGCCATATGGCGAATAAGATTACCTTTATGTCTGTAACAAAAATATGTATAACAAAAAATTTCATATTATAAAAAATTATAGTTATTAATGTTATTATATCGATTTTTTTCAAATAATCGATTAACTGTACACACCTAAATGCTCTTTCGCATTCAGGACATTGATGTGTTTTTTCTTGCGGTGGTGGAGGAACGTAAGAAGGATTATGATAAAGATTACAATGCCGTTTGAGTAATTGTTTTTGTCTAAATGACTGAAAGCAATGATCACATTGATACGGCTTCTGATCGGTATGAATAAGCATATGACTTTCCAAATGACGTGCTGATATAGATGCATACGGACATAAATCGCATTTATAACACTTTTCTCCTTCGTGCGTTTTGCTATGCAACTTATAGCTATATCTGAAATACAAGATAAAAATTCGATATTATAATCTTTATATACATATAATATGTATTTAATTCTTTAAGTTGTAATAATTCTTATTATATGAAAAAAAAAATTATATACATACCTGTCCGGGAATGTTTTTCCACAACGTTTGCATTTTAATGGTTTATCAGAAGTATGTAACTTTTGCACATGAATTCTAAGATCCGTTTTTCTGCCACATGTAGCTGGACATAATTCACATTGAAATACTGGTTTATCGCCTACTGCAACATATATTGTTATGATACAGTAGGTTTCTATACAATGATATAAAGTAAATCGTATATAATAAATATTATACATGTCTCAAGTCTAACCCTAGAACGCTAGTATTATACTGAAATATTTTACAATTAACATTTTTCATAAATGTTTTATTATAATTTTTTAAGTAAAAATAATATTTATATCAGTGTAAATCGTATTACATTAAATCATATAAAAGAATTTTTTTAATAAAAACAACATATTTCCTTACCATTATGTATTAATTTATGTGCTTTCAAACTGTTCGATTGAGTAAATCTTGCTTGACAAAAATCGCATTCATATGGTTTCTCTCCTGTGTGAATGCGAAGATGTCGTTTAAGTTTGAAAGTATCTGGACTTGCATATGTACAATGTGGACACTAGAAAACAATAATTATTAGATAGTACTACGTTCACAGTTCTCACGTAGTTTTTATAATAATAAATTAGAAAGATATTTTACCTGATACGGTCGTTCGCCTGTGTGACATCTAATATGTCTTTTCAATTTTGACAATTCAACAGATGCATAGTCACACTCGTGACATTTGTGTGGTTTTTCATGAGTATGTCTGTACCGAACATGTCTTACAAGTTCACCTATAAACATTTTTGATAAATTTAGTATAATACTTTTAACATATTATACATTTAAAAAATATTTAAATATTAAAACTTTGAAAATACATTTTTTCTTTACATATTTATCGTATATAATTCAATGTATGTATAAAAAAAAAACATAATTAGTATTAAATTACATACCTGATGTAGTAAATGCACTTTCGCAATATTTGCAATGATGGGGTTTTGTTCCGGTATGAGTGTTGACATGATTTTGAAGTGAAGCTAGAGTTTTAAATCCTCGCTCACAAACACTACATTTATGTGGCCTTTCTTCCGAATGTGATTTCATATGGCGTGATAAAAGATATCTGTTATATAAATAGTTAATTAATTATTTTAGTTTTTTTTTTATTATAACACAAATAAACTAAATAATATAATATGTACAAATACAAAAAATATTGTAAAAAAATAATTAACTAAAAAGTAATACCGTTTCGGGCTGGTATAGTTGCAGTAGTTACACATATGAGCTTGCGTTACAGTTTGAGATTTCTTTGGAAGGAATTTAATTATTTTAGATTTATCATCTTCGGCTTCAGATTCCACTGGAGCTTCATTATCCTCATTATCTTCGAAATCATATACAGTGAGATCTTGTTCACCTTCTCCTTCCTCTCCCTCAGCAGCTGCAGCCGCCGCTGCCACTGTCGTCGCTTCATCTTCCGCAGGTTTATTAGTTTTTTCTTCAGAATCAGGTTGCTGAACTATCAGAACGTAACTAACTTCTCCAGGATTTGTATCGGATGGAACAATCGTAACAGTTTGATATGCATCACCAGAATTAATAACAACTTGATTGCTATCACTGTTAACTTGGCCCTAAAATTAATATAAAATAATTATAGTATTTTTATTTTGTAAATTATAATTATTAATTACATGTTAATTTAGTACTGCTTACATCTTCATCACCCTCTGCATTTTCAAGTTCTTCAATCTCTTGATATTGTTCTTCCCGACTTGTGTCACCTTCGTTTTGTACATCAGCTTCTTCTACTTCTTGTATCTGCACCTGTGTCATTACAGGTGGTTCATCACTATTTGCCTGGTAGTAATATTGACCAGACTGATCAACAAAATATGTTCCTCCTTCTTCCCCACCAGATAATCCTTCCACTTGTTGCACTATAAGTTACATAAATAAGATATAATTCTGCATAATAAAACTATTTATAAAAAAAAAAAAAAAAAAAATTATAATAGATACTAACATTGCACATGCTGTAGCTGTTCACCCTGTCCTCCTTCTATCTCTTTATTAAATGTCTCCAAGTAAGTTTGTATCTCGGTGACAGATTCTTGTCCCTCTTCCAATTTTATAGCTGCTACGTTACTCATGATTGAAGCGTGTAGCTCAAACAATAGTAACTTTGCTCATTAGTCTGAAACATATTATTAGTACATACATTATGATTGTAATGTTCAATAGTAAAATACATATTAAAGCCCTTAATCAGATATGATCTGCAATTACAATGTATAATACTTGTGCCAAGTTCTAAAAATAAATGTACAACCATGTGAAGTACATATGTACTGTACACATAAATATAAATACACATTTCTCTCAGATCCATTTCTCACATGACCTATTGTCCATTAGAAGATAAACATGCAACAATTGTAAGAACTTTAAGATATATCAAATATAGGTTTCTAGTTTAGCTTTATCGTCAAAATTAATTTAAAAAATTATGAATCTACATTGCGCGGAAAAAGAACACGGAAAATAAAAAAAAAGAACAATAAAAAGCGAGAAAAATAAAGCGTTGACCATCGCCGAGAGCGAAAACATGTTTGTACATCAGGAAGCCCGACGTCGTTTCTTCCCGAGCGTCCGAGGAAACGACGTAGCGATCTCAACGATGGACATCGCCGCGATCGAATTAGAGGAAGGTAATAGATAATGTGACGAAGAGGAGTGCCGTGTCGAAGACCCGACAAGCGTCCCCGGTAACCGCGGGGCGATGGGGCGCTCGCGCTTCTCGGCGTGGCGCGCGACGATCAAGGGGGTAACGTCGCGCCGAGGCGACGGCGGCGACGACGGCGGCGACGCCGCCATACGACACAGCCTGCGGCGCTGGAGGTAGCCCGACGTACCGACGCCATGAAAAGTAAGCGAGGCGACGCGCCATTACGGGGACGACGCCAAGCCAGCGAGGCGCGGTGCGGTGAGGCGAGAAAGGTACGGCCAAGCGTGCTGCCGCGTCGGTGACGCGGGCGGGTACCTGGGGGAACACGGTGGCTCGCAGACTCTCGTAGAACACGGCGCCGGCGGCTCCACGAGATCGCGCATTCTGTCGGGAAGCTTTTAAAGACGAACGCGGGGTGCTTTCGATTTCAGGACACAGGGGGCATTAACGACAAAAATTTCAGAAAATTATCACCGTCGGCGCTGTCATCAATATGGAGGACGACCGTGCGACACCACGATGCCCGTCGAAGGGTCAGCGTGCCTTCCGGACACCACAAGGACCGCCAGGGTGCCGCCCAGGTCCGTCCACCCGCGTGAATATCGTCGAGACTTACCGTACGTCGTCGTAGAACACGCCACGGACGCTACTAGAGGCGAATGCTCGACACGATGCCACCAAATATAAACACGTAAACTTACGATCGTCGCGTGAGGGCGTTGTATAAGAGCAAATATGGCTACGATCGAATTGCGATGTTCAAACGCTGCGCATAGGCAACTGCGCATTCGTCTATCGCTTGCGCGTTACCGCATCACGCATCTTCACGCGACTGACTGTTGTTTCTAGTCACAAATCGTAGTTCTTGCGCTGACTCAAATACCTACATGTCGATCGAATTTTCAGGGAGCTCGCGAACGCTTCGAATTTTCTCGGTCGTTAATTAATTTGCACCCGCTTGAATGGATTTGCATTTAATTCTATGATTGTGACGTGCGTAGAAAAAACAGTCCATCGCATCAGCCGCGCGGCGGAAGGATAGCCAGGTATCGTGTTCTACATATCGAACCGTTTTCAATTTCTCTCGTACGTCTGCGTCTAATTTTTTAAATATTTTTAGAAATGGAAATCTGTCTGAACGAAAGCGTTTCTCGCGTTGCGTTTAAATCATACAGTTTCTACACACGATACGCAGTACAGACATGAAAGTTAATAACACGGGAGCCAATCAACTTTTCACTTTTTCCAGGATGGTAGGATGTATGAGCGAATACGATTGGCCGCTTCTTATTGTGTGGAAATGATTGGTCGATTTTTCCGTGCACTTGCATCGCATGAGTTTCTGAACGGACCTTAAAAACCATTTTAGCAAGTTGAACACACGCACGAAACTTGGATCGTCATCAATTGTCCTTACATTCTTTTCTTTTGCAAAGAACTACCATTTCATGCTAATTTATCACATCAGCATTTTATGCAAGTAACCAAATTTGTTATATGACGAAATTATTACGACAGAATTTATAAAAGGAAAAATGACGAAGCAAGTGATGAAATTTTACAGATAAATTTTTCAACATAATTATATTTTCAAAACAGTTTGTGAAATCACACGCGAATTACATTAAAGCTGCAATTGAATGTAACAGTATCAGGAAAAAAATTAATCTGTAATATAAAAATTTGCGCATATGTGTGTGCGTGACTCCACATTTGAGTTCAATACAATCAGAATATTTTGTAGAATACGTATAAAAATAGCAATTTCAATAGAGTTTTACAGTATATTATTAAATGTCAATTACGTATATATGTACATATACTAAAAAATTATTTAACATGACCATATAAACTTAATTACGAGAAGTACACAAATAAACATTTATAGAAATTTTCTTGGAAGAACAAAAAACATATAAAATCATTAACTAGTAGCGACCAGATTAATAAAGAACACCGTGTAACATTATTTAACGCTGTAATAAAAGACTTCTTATCTTCACACGATTATAGATTTAATTTGAGTAAAAATCTTTTTATATTATACTAGCATATTAAAGTTTTCGCTATTACAAACGTATCTTAAATTTCGTGAGAAATCCGACAGGATTTTTGTTGATCTGTCAGATTTTTTATATCTACTTGCAAAATATAGCCCATGAATATTGCCAGTAAAATTATCAACATTATGGAAAAAAGAAGCATATATTTTATAGTAACAACCTCATTATATATGCTTTTGTTATATTTTTCTAAATAATTTATCTGAAATAATGACAACGAGTCAGTATTAAAATATTTATATTAACGCATATTTAAGTATGGCAATGCTAGCTTACCTTAGAAGAAAATGCATCAATACGATCGTGTCCTACTGCTGTAGAAGATAACACGGAATAAGATTTTTGAATGTCGTTATTTTCAATAGTTCCGTCGCAACATCGCAGTCTATGCATCTCTGTCGGTTTTTCAGACTATAACAAAACAGCATTTTAATGTACAATTTTAGTTATTTTACATCTGAAGTTGACGATGTATTTTAATATTGCAGTATAAATATATTGAGTACAAAACTAATTTACCTTCCAGAGTGCACCCAATTCCTGAGCTGTGGCGCTTGTATTTTTTAATGGGAGGCACATGACTAAAAATCGATCGTTGTATAATTGACTACGTATATTGTAGCCAGACTGTAGTACAACCATAATATTTCTTTGTTCAGATGGCTGCAAAATTCCTGTGCTCGGTCGTACTCTAAATTTCTCGGGCGACGTTGTTTTTATCTACAATTATCAGTATCCTTTTTTTTTTTTTTTTTGTTTCGTTTATTTTTGTGTTTTGTTACCTTATAAGATAAAGACTTGTCGGTTGTAATATTCTTGAGTGAAATCGTCCCAGCAATATCATTTCCATCTTTATTAAATGTAATAATTTCTGTAGGTTCTATGGACAACACTAAAACAAAAATATATAATTGTGAAATGCTATACATGTTTCTGTGTAATATATATTTAAATGTAATATAATTTAAAATAAAACAAGTTTTATACACACATTGTTCCTCATTAATTTGGTCACCAATACTAGTCGGACTTTGTTCCATAAGTGGTGAGTTATCCACAAAGTGTACCTAGAAAATAATTATACATTAAAAAAAATTAATCAAAAGTTTTTACATTCGTAAGTAACTCAATATACATTTTCTATATATTCCATATTGGCAATTTTTTCTCGAGACAATAATTTGAAGTATGCAAGTAATGTAGAAAACAAAACAAAAAAAAATGATAATAAAAAAAAGAATATGGGTAACCAAAAAGCAGTGAATTTAACATATATAAAAAAATTGGATACCTTTTTATTATCCAATTTCCCATTCATTATACCATCTCCATTTGTTTGCTCTTCAGAGATAAATTTGAAAACATAATCGTTATTACCTCCCCAACACTTTAATGCATCATTTGGATTGACATAATCCTTCAGTGAGGATTTATTCACAAACTTAATTTTTGGAACAGCCTTAGCAGGTAACCATGATTTTATTATTTTAAAAGCAGCGTTTAAAACCCAGGGCATCTCAAAAATTATAATGTAATTCAAAAAATTGGGATAATATGATTTGAATAAACCAATGAGGTATTTTGTGAGCTCCATATCTACATTGGAAATTCCAGCTTCTGCCATATCAAAGAAAATTGAAATCTGATTTCCATTTCCTTCTCTAAAAACATAATTAAAAAAATTTATATTAATAGAGTATAGATAAATTGCATATTTATCACTTTTGCATAAATATAAGAAATATATAAGTGTACTAATACCTTTCCAACCTCTCAAACCAGTAAACTATACATCTTTGAAGTTCTGGAAAATCTTTTGCACCTTTAACATATAACTTTGACTTAATTATAAAAAGTTTCTTGCCATCTTTGTCTTTGCTAAAGCCAAAGATTACACCATCTTCCAGATAATCTCTTCTCACATTATCTTCAGTGATATCTGTAATATGATTCATAAGGAAAAATAATATAATACAAAAATTTTATTTAATATTATCTTGTTAATATTAATCTCTTTAGTGCTAACTTTATACATATGAATCATTCATATTGATAATTCTATAATCTCTAGTGTATATCAGTAATGAATATTTTTATTTGCTAAGATGTGCCATATTTTTATTTGCTATCAGATGTGCCACCCTGTCCCCTATGTTCACATATGTTTGTACAAAACACTAAAAGGATTAATAAATTATACTTTATCTAAAAAGACTTGCAGTGGCATTACCATTTGTGCCAAACTTCTTTCTCCAAGTACATGTTTCCCAAAGCATGTTGAGTGCCTCTTGCTCATTGAACTCATGATGTTCCAGAAATCGTTTCAGCCAGTCATTGCTGTTTTTTACCCTGGCTATGTCAGCTGCATGGAAACCCCCTGCAAACAATCATTCATCAATCACTTATATCAAAATCTAGGTGAAAAGCTGCAGTTCCCTTTCTCGTTGTATTTTGTGATTTTTATAAATAATTAAAAGCAGACGAGCGTCGCCAATTATCAACGCTTTGTTGCTTCAACTAGAGTGTCAATTATTTTCAATTGAGCCGATCAACCGGATACGACCTTTGCACATGTTGCACGAGTATCATTACGGTGCGAATAAGTATGCATAGTAGTAAATTCACGTTACGACAGAGAACGTTCCCGATTATCCGAGGGGAGGAAGGAAAAAAAAAAAAATCATACTGGAATCGGGTGGTCCCTCGTCGTCCAGTTTTTTAAAGAATCTGTCGCGAAGGTCGGAGATCATCTTCGCGTGGGTATCCATTTTCCGTTGTTGGACCTGCGAGGAGAAGAATGATACTTTGACCGGCGCCGAGAACCGACTGCACGATAACCGGATGATGGATGTTTATTCACACACGCCTGGTCCCAGCATGCCGCGTCGTTCTGCGCGTGCCAAGGAAAACTCCCTTCTACATACGCACAAGTCCGTGGCTACCCCGACAACGCGGCAGGCGGCCCGCCACGTCCCGCCTTGACGAAGTCGAAAGTGAAACAGGGACACCGCCGAGTCGCGAGGCTCATAAGGAGGGAAAAAGAGAAAACGAGGGGAGCTTTAGAACGCACGATTAGACCGATTGGATTTCTTGCGACCTTGTCCGATCGGGAAGCTGACAGAAACGCTTGTCAGCACTGCTGCGAATTGACGGTACTCCATTAGTAATTATCAGTTCGACGAGTCGCGATAATTGCCGCGAATCGCCCGCGACGATTTCTGAATCGCGAAAGAATGACGAAATCTCTCGCATGCTCCGTTGCTCGCGTCGTGTACGCCTGCTGATCCCCGGCGAATCTATCGCACAGCGTTTACCGTGGCCTGAATCAGCTGTGAAAACAGCCATCTTATAATCGTCAGCTGTCATCGGCATTATCGTGATTATCGTCGCGAAAAATTACCTGTCCGTCACGCACGCGACTCGGTATGAGAGCCTTTGCGAAATGATTGTTCAGTCGTTACGTGATGTTTGATCGTAAAAGGTTGTAAATACCGTGCCGCAATCGGTGGAGAACGTAATCGAAGTACGCACAATTGCACGTATTCTGTAATATTTATGTAATAGATAGCTTAATTTTCGTTTCCTTTAGGATTACAAACTTATGAACATCTAGATATATCTTAATCTAACTTATTTTCTTTTTCCCTCATACCCTATCTTACTCTTATTCTCTTATGCTACTTGTAATATTTGTGTTATATTTATATATTTCCTCTTTTTTTTTTTTCAGAGGATTCAAGATAATATCGAGCCGCGATAGATAAATATGGATGATGAAACGTTGAATAGGTAATTGTGCGATTTCACCGTGCGTCATTACCCACTGTGTTATTTATATAATTTTTTATAATGTAGTGGGTGCCACATGCACTTGTCCAAATTAATGAACAATAAGCGGCTTTTATTTTTATCTGAAATTAATAAAATTAAATTATTACATGATCACATAATTACGCTTCCGAATGCAATTATAAATAACTATGCCACAATTACAGTAATAAAAGCCAGTGATTACATTAATTACAAAGAATAAATAATATCACGTTATTTTACTTGGGTTTAAATGGCTATTATGAAAGTTGTGGGATTATTATATTTTTTTATCGTATTTAAAAAATTACTTTTAATATACACACACAAAGGAGACTATTTAATTGTAATAAAATTATAATTATTATCTTGCTATTAACATTTTATGTATTAAAATTTAGCAAGCATAAATTTATAAAAAGGAAAATACATATTTGCTATGATGACGTCTTTGTAGTTGTGTAATAGCTCTTGTCGCGAAATGTAAATGTTTATTCTTTGGCAGGCTGGCAGCAGAGGCTTTATTGGAAGAAGCGAAACTTGGTGCACGAAGGGCCGCAATAATGGGTCCCAGTGGATGGGTGAAACCTAAAGAAACGGTCAACAAAAGGTTTCTCCACTCCACATTACGAAACGCAGTAATATCGAATAAGCATCGGTCGAAGCAGGAAAAAGTGAAAGTACAACCACGTAAAGCAGACGCTAGTAAAAAATCATAATACACATGTAATGTTCGCTCTTACATATTCGCGTTATCATATTTCTGGTATATATTTTTAAGAATTTGTCACATCTTGTTAAAAGAGAGGGGAAGATTTACGCAAACGCGTTAAGATATTAATTGTTATTACTGAAGTAAACGACTGTAGTTGTTTTAATTTATTCTATTATAGTGCATTCATATTATAATCAAATATTACATATTTTTGTATGGAATACAAAAGGAAATTCTATATAAATATTCCAATAAACAGTATAAAATGAATCGCTGATTATCAGTGTTGTACAAAAATACTTCGAATTCCTTGTAAATATGTGTGATAATTTTTTTCTCGCCAATATTTAAATGTATATATATATGTATCCACATACACATATATATATGTATATATTCTTACGTGATAAGCACATTTTGAATTTTTCAAGCTCTCGCGAATTTTTTATAACTGTAATTTCCATAGAAGTTCTATATACAATGGATTTCAGAATTGATTTATAGAGCTTACAGACAAAATTCTATTTTACAGTTTCAAATCTAATTTTTACAATCATTATCAGAACTTTTATTATATGTATAAAGATGAAATTAAGTATACAAAATGTTATATGTGTATTCCTATTTCACCATCATTTTGCATATCTCATTTTCACTTAAATACCTCAATAACGTTTAATTATAACACCACCGAATGTAATAACAACAAGGCTTTAAAGCACCAATATCTTTAAATATAGCTTTAACAAATACACGTGGAGAAATGTAATCATTAAACTCTTTTTTTTTTTTTTTCTAAGTATAAAATCGCTTATAGTTAGTAATTACCTAATAGTTAAAATATTTTGCATTGATAAGTTGCACATATTAATATATGGCATCGCTTAAATGTTTGCTTAAAAAAAAAAAATAATCACATATTCGTAGTTGTACATCCCTATCACGGATATTCAATTGATAAAACTGGTACAGATCGAGATGTCACTTCGTATTAAGATACAGGCAATACGTGTCTACTACTTGTGCATATTTATGAAGACAAGACGATTTTTCAAATGCTTAAATTGCATTGCATATAATTCACTCCGATACTAAATTGTAATAAGAATATAGTACACAACACGCGCACGTGCACACATACGCGCCCACATACGTATAATGAAATTAATAAATCACTTCTATACTTGCAGTAGATATGCAATGTAATAATATGCACTCATAGTAAATTTTTCGAAATTCTGTTATTAATATCAAAAAATCTTAACTTTGATAACATTTTTTTTATCACATATGTGAAAAGTTTCAACAGTTTTAATAAGATTTACAATTAATTTTTACGTTCTTGTATAGTTATATATATTTTTTTAATTTGCAATATTGTACAGCAAGTAATGGTGATTTGATACTTGTACTTTTATGCGCACACTTCTGTTGTGCAATATTGTTAATAAATCACGTATAAATTGTCAGTTTACAAACAATTATTTAATAATAAAAATGATATTTAATGATAATGATATATATTTGACAAAGATGTGAAATGATCCTATAAAAATTATTTCTATATGTGCAGTACCTAACTTATAACGCATCTTGAATTTTGGGCCCATTATGTTTTTCCTGTAACCTTTATCTACTAAAATAATTGTCTATAAAAAACTGCCTTAAAAACATTATATTTTAAAATTAAATTATGTTTATATCATTAAATCCTTTCATAAGCCAAAAAACGTTATTTGGAGCTGTAAATCCCGCTTAATAGCGCATTTGTAATTACTTTTATACGATCACTATAGGTAATGAATAAGTTACGCAGATCCGTTTTGATGTATCTTCTTTTTTTGTTCCAACAAGTCTTTCATGTCACCAAGTGCTCTCTCGATGTGTTTTGCAAATCTAGCAGCATTCTAAAAGTTTTAAAATTAATTTATTATAAAAAAAAAAATTATTATCATCATTTATCAGTTTATAGTAGTAAAATAAAAAATATTAATATTATTTCACCGTTTTTGATGAAGATCGTTTACTGGATACATGGAAAAATAAAAGATTTTCTCCCGCAATTATATAAGAAACGCCATAACCATCATCAGCTACGGGGCCAAATCCACCGCCAGCTGATATGCAATTAGGATACTTTTTCAAATCCAGTCTTGAAGTTTGACCGTGTGGAGTTTGCGATGTTGATAATCTCCATGGCTCGCTTAAAACTTCCTATAATAGAAATATTTACCGCAATTTAATAAGTTTCCACTTAATTGATTATTGCCTAAAGAATCATAAAACAATTACCTTTAAAAATGGTGAATCTACTTCTAAGTACTTCGATACTACGTATAAACAGAATAAGTGCCTATCTATTCCTTTACCACACATAGCATCTTGATATCCTCTTTGATGTCTGGCTACAGCATCCATTAATAACTGAATTTTTTCTTTTATCTATATTAAAAGAGAAATCGATTAGTAGTATATGGAAAAAGAAATTTTTTGTACCTTTTATATATTATATTATGTTGTATTTACCGTTGTTGTTGTGCTCTCCATTGCTTTCACCCACTTAGAAGATTCAATGGTGCATGGTCTCACCGTTTCTGTCCTACCTTCCCGGAATAATCTCGTCATGGAAGCTTCATATGTTAAATTAAACTTGCCAGCATCGCGATAGTACGCCAATTGCAAGGCCATTTGTATATAAGCGTCTGGTGATATAGAATGAGTTTTCATCAACCCTTTGCCATAAGCATCATGTACATAAATACGTAATTCAACGTCGTTCAATATATTGTGTGCTACCTATAAAATTTAAAATTAATTGTTACATAATCGTAATAATTATTAAATGTAGCATGTATGCTACATTTAAATAAAATTAAATTAATTGTCATTACCTGGCAAGATCGTTCAATAGCTTCGATACACTTAGTATTTAAATCCCATTGCAATCGAGTTGGAGTTGGAGGTGTAAATTCTGGAGTACCTGCGTTATGTCCGTCTTTATATCTAAGAATAATATAGATTTTTTTTAATATCAGAAAAACAATTTTTTATTTTCTTATTTTATTAAAAATATGAAATTCATGAAAAAAACTTCACTACCATGCTTTATTTGAAGTAAAAGGATTACATATTTACTATTAGTATTTACTACCAATATACACGATTTGAAATATATTTAAAGTGCGAAAAAAAAAATCTTTACTTTCCAGAAAATTTTTTTACAATTATGCAAATCTAAATAAATTTTACTGTAGCTGGTAATTGAATTAATCATTAATTTTTTATATAATTATCTTAATTTATAATTTTTTTCAAATAATCTTAATTATACTTATTTGTAATACAATAAACAAGCAGAGAATTATATTTCGATATTAAAAAGTATTATTATAAGCTAAATATAGAAACAATTATAAAAGCAGAAAAGTTAGTCATTAATCATGATGAAAACGCAATAAAGTAATTGTTAGAAACGATATAAATTAGTAGTTAATAATCTGTGTATCATTACACCAAACCGTGCAATAACATAACAAAAATTACCCAATTTCTATATCAACAGCCATAATAAATTCCCATAGAGTTCCCATCACTGGCGCATCAGCCCTAATAAGCACATAAAAAAAGAAACATTAAAGACGAAGCGCAAAAGAGAAACGTGAAAAACACTTTTCAGCATAAATATCCGGTAGAAAAAAATAATCCCCGGTAATCTAAATATAATATTTAGATTGAAACAAAATCATAGAGCATAAGAACCCCATAGAACTTTAAAGATGACTGCTGCGAAGAGAGTTTGAAGACACTATAAAAGTATTAAAAAAAACATATGTTGCAATCCAAACTATATCCATAGAATTCCTTTAAGAAATAGACAATAACGTACAACAGTTAAGCCAAAAAAGAGAAGATAGATATGCAAAATAAATAACAGAAACTATGGATTGTAATTCTTACTCTCGATCCAGAAACTCCGAACATACTATGTACTCCCACAAGTGTGACATGACTGCAGCATCTGCCCTGCTCATTACTTATGATTATATGCAGTGTTTCAATATATACATATATTTATATTCAATAAAATTATTTTTAAATTAATAAAAATATAAATCTGAAGTTTCACAATATAATATATGTAACAAATATATGTGTATGTTTATAGTTATTTAAAAAATTAACACACATATTTCCTACATAATAATTTCACATCATCAAGTATTAAAAAAAAAATATTAACGATTTAGTTATTATTTATGTGTAATTCACATAAAATGTATACTCACCAAGAATGTTCTGCGTTGAAACCAATCTACGAACAGAAATTATTATTATGAATGATAAAAGCTAATGACAATCAATAAAAATTTATTAATAAAAATATAATATTACTTACTACGCCATTGTTTCCAATACATAATGTAAAAGATTTATCGAACCATCGATCATACCCTTTTCCATGTAATAGGGTTCTGCCATAATGGTCCAATTTCTCTGGATGTTTCTAATGCACGAGACAATTATAATAATTTGTACAAGTAAAATTAATATTTTTATTATTCAAAATGTTTTTATGTTCTTAAGTAACGTACCGGATCATATTCATAAGGTACATCGTCCAATGCGACTACAAATGCAGCCTTTTCAATAATATCCAAAGAAGCCTTATTTACACCTTTCGAAAAGAAATCTTGTCTGGCTTGTGCCCAAGCAGTTCTTTCGCCAGCTGTTAAGGCGGCCAATTTCTCTTCTCCTTCTGACGGTGCTGAATTGTCATCCAAAATTTGTTGAATCTGACTACAAGACGATATTATCGTAATATATGTGTGTAATAAAAATAAATTTGAATAAAATAATAATTACTCACACTTCTATCTCGCAAGCTTGAAGAATTCTATTACGATAATAGATTAAAACTTTAAAATATCTGCCCTTATGATACACTACAACATGTTTGGCATCCTGGTAATGGACGATTTTGTCAACTTCAATTCCTGGTACTCGTGTAGTATTAAACACTCTTTCATATTGCCAAGAACACAACGGTACTAATCCTTGTACTAGAATCTGAAAATGCGTGTAAAATTTCAAGTATGTTATAATATTTTTGTATAATATAAAATAATAATGCATATTTTTCAACAAAACATGAATAGATATATATTATAAGTGAATATTCGTAAGCTTTCACTAAAAAGAAATAAATGTCTCTTTATTTCTTGTAAAAATATAATAAATAACTAAAAGAATAACTAACCGGTTCTAATTCTTGACGTTCGATAAGACGTCTATATTGCAAGCAGGAACATATTACAGCTGCAGCTCGCGCGGCTTGCACGTTCGTGGGATGCGAAAGAATGGCATCGATTCCGTAGAAATTCGAGTTGACCATTAGAGGCGATCTTCCGCGTAAATAAACATACTCTTCCCACCAGTCAGATACATAGTTGGTGGCCCACCAAGATTTGAGAATCAGGTAACGTTGCAGCTTGATTCCGATGCCATTTTCGAACTCGTTAGCCAGCTTTTCCATGCGAGAGTAATTCTCGTCATCAAGCAACGGCCGTACGCTCCTCAGATACTATTTAAAGGTACAATATTTTGATTTTTCCACTACAATGTTAAAGAGAAATGCCTAAAATCCCATGATGGGCTACACTAATTAAAATTAAAATATTTATTTAGAAATAATGCCAAATCTAATTTATCTGTAACACAAATTTCTAACTATCTTTAATCGAAAAATAAATACTCATTTATGGTGAACATAAAATCATAAAATACGTTGATCTAACCCGCTTCATAGTATCAGGTACTGATGGTAGTGGCAGTCGTGGCAGTGATCCTTGAAAGCTGTAGAGCATGGGTTTATGCCAACCAGAGAACAGTTTTACCAGCAACAGCCAAAATTGAGTTAGCTTCGATGGCTTGCGACCTTTACCTCTAGCTTCGTACATCCATCCTTTGTACATGAGTAATAGTTTCAGCGTATAACGAATTGCGTATATTACCGCTAACCATAGGAACAACCCGACTACGAAAGAGCCTGCTAAGTGCGCGAGTATCGAAGACCTGTTATGAGAAACATATCGAGTTACGACTTGTTCACACACATGCAATAAATTATAAATAATTTGTAATAGAGATACGAAATTGTATAGACTTACCCAGAAATATACGGTGAAACTTTCCCAACGAGGTCATACGGGACTTTGTAACCGGCAAAATGTATCGCTGTTACTATAATCACAGTGACCCACAGGCTCTCTAAAGAAGCCGGATAGACGCCGCTTTTTAAATTGTTCTGTAAATAAAATAAATAAACATATTAATAAAACTTATTCCGCCCGCAGTCCATATTTAAGTAAAAACATTTTAATTCTTTGTTAAAACACTGCGACTCACCTGAAATCGAAAGAATCTCTTCTTCCACGACCGTAAACCGGAAAGCCAGACCAAGTGGAGGACCTCTCGATCGAAGTTTACATCCCATCCTTCGTGTGTTATCGAGAAGCTGAATGCTACAGCCGAATGGGCTTCCGCCATCCTGCTTTAGCCTTCCTGTAAAATTTCTCCATTAAAATCTTTCCAAGAATTAATACTTTCCGCGAGTAGATTAAGTCTATGCCTGCTTTGTCATGTAAATGACGATAATGTCTGAATAAAGTTAAAAAATTCAGAATGTTTATACAACAATTATTAAGTTTAGAAAAATACTAATTAATGTTGGATAATAAAGCAATTACAAGTAATTCGATCTTGAAAAAAGGCCAGAAAAAACAGCCTTGTAATGAACGATCGTAGCGGTGATAACGATGCAAAGTGAACGCAGATGTACCAGTTGACCTTACTTAAAAGCTACAATTGCGGTGCGCACGAGTGCATGCGTGAACATATTGCAGAACGTCGTCAAGCTGGTAAATATGAGCTATTATATGGCAACGAGTTCAGTATACTTGCAAATCTGTCGTCCACCGCGCAGACTTACTTTATGGAGGTCAAGTATATTCGACTTTCAAAAGAATGTTTAGAAATTGCGCTGGTGTTCGATTTGCGCGCAACTTTTATTATATCCGTTCCACCGGCTTCTCGACTCTTACTGAAAGAGCTATAAATTCCATTCGCAATTTTTCATGATCTTTCCTCGCCAAGTTATGGCATCGGGGGCAAGAAAATATGATATTTTTCGTGTAAAATAAATTTTGCTATCAATGACACATTTACCACCGGCAATTTAATATTTACAAGATGTCGTTAAAAATCGCAGGCTGATTTTAGCCATCGAACAGTCGCAGGGTTACACGAGTTATTAGCGAAGTGAAAGTCCTGCGCAAGAAAAATTGTATTAGAAAAATTCAACAAATATGTTTCAAGCCAGGAAATATGTTGTAACGCTAAGTGTTTAAATAAATTAAATCTTACATTAATCTAAAGTTTCAAAAGGCTGTTTTCTTCTATGTTTTGGTAAGGATAATAAAAGCGCGCTGTGAGATAGAAAGTCTATCTGCGTTTCACTTGATTTCCACTCGAGTCACGATGAGAGGATTATTGGGAGAATGAGAGAGAAACACCTCGATGACGGCTTCCGATCGATATAAAATATATAATTAATTTAACGAGACCAGAACGCGCATTTGCTCACGTAAGTTTCGCTCGTACGTCGTAAATATATACCAAGCAAATGTATCTCACTTAGGAAGAGAAGACGATAACCGATGATAATTCTACGGAAGGTGTGCAAACGGACGTATATTATGTAGACAGTTCGTCACGCTTTCAGATGAAAGAACTTTTAGCGAGAGTGTATTACTCAAGTCATTCAAGGGTCTTTTTCTTTCTGATTTCACCAGGAAAGCCGTTTTACTAACAATGTAACAAATGTCGTACACCGCTCGTCGTTTAGCAAAAGTAAGTGCTGTCTTCGGTTAAAAAAAAACAAAATTTGATTTAAGCTTCGAAATATGTAGGAAATATCTATACGCTTTTGTTTAAATTTATTGGAAAATAATTTGCGGGTTTATTTGCCAGATAAATTAATTGACAACATATGTCATAAGTGGTTTGTATATAACTTTACACAATGTTGTATAATTACAAAAAAAAAGTAATTTGATTTAACAAAAAAGTGTCTGATTATTTTCAACGTAAAAACATTTTTTAGAAAAAATGATTAACTCGTGGATATCTTCCTACAATTTGCAGGTAACTATACTCGTGTATGCGATAATAACCTTGGACTTTGAACAACGACTCCTCCGGTTAGAAGAGTCGTCATAAACGTAACGAATAATTGAGCACGAGCTCTCTACGCGGTCGGTTTTATTATGTTGCGTCGTATATCGTTATTGCAAAATTAATTCGACAGTAAGGTGTGCGATGGCTAATCAATTTGACGATCTTAATGAATACGTCGTATTTACTCCACACTTGTCTTCGGTAGGTGTGACTCAGCTAACTCAAAACTTTATTGGCTGCTCGTTATCGTATTTCTTTTAACAGCAAATAACTCTACAGATTACGATAAACCGTTGACAGATAATACAAAAGTTTTGTTTTTTTTCAAAAACATTGTATCGAAGTTAAAATTTATAACTTAGAAATATATATCGGTGTTTTCACAGTAAATACACCGTAGTCAGCGAATTCCTTTCACGCCATAAGTAGGTCATGTGCCACGTTTTATCTTTTTAACAGTATACGTGTATTTTGTTGATTTCAAGTAATTATTCGGTAAAAAAAAAAATCATTGAAAAAGACTTCGAAGGAATAAAAATAGCTTGTTAATTAATTGTAATTAATGCAAAATCAATGATTGCGCTCAGCCAAAGTGCCTATTTTATAACTGTTGCAAAATTTCCAATTCTGGATAGTGTGTAATTTTAGATTCAGCCAAGAAGCGTCTACGAAGTATCTTTTTCTGCTGAACGCGGCTAATCAAAATCGCGATGAATGAGGAAAAAATTGTGTTTAGTTTTTTATTTTTACTACACGATTTACGTAACAATACGTTTACGATCTCAGTAAATTAGCAAAAAGTTTCAAAGAAATTAAATCCAAGTAATCACTAAATTTTCTATGACAATGCATTTATGATAACGCAATGATAAAGCAGTAATATACAATCGAATATAAATGTCCAATCGGACCTCAAAGCTGGCTTCAAGTATAACTAGTGCTTTAAATTGAAAAGTATAGTTCTAAAAGAAACTATTTTTTAAAGAAATCTGTAATATGCCGAGCTATGATTTACGAAATAAAATATATTAATACCACAGAGCTCGTAGCCGGACATTGACGATCGGCAAATGCGTTTCATCGTGCAAGAAATTCTACTGTACAAGGTATCACGTCACAATTATCTAGCTATGCACCTCGTTTTAATCATTACGACGAAAGAATAAGGAACAATTAGCGTCTCGATCGCGTATATTGCGAAATACGGCGCATATACACATAGAGAGGGGTCCAAGTTTATCGTGTTATGCGTCACAGACCGCCATGGAGTCGTATAAAGTTCTTTGAAGCACGCAAGGAAAGAGCATTGAAACAATGATAACGCTAATAGTCAAACCAGTCTATAGAGGTTCAATCTCGACGCAAGTCACGTGCAGCAAGTCTTTATACTTCGCTTCCTCTCTTTATCTCTTTTCACTCTTTTAAAATCGCGCACTTACGTAAATAATCACCTATCGTGTGTAACCGCGATAGATAAAAAGGATTACCAATCACAAGCAATCGTTCAGATATAAATTTTGAAACTTGCTTGATGAGCGCATTAAAAGTTATTAATTTAAATAGCTCTCTAAACGTACTTTTGTTCCAATTTCCGCCCGAACGATACGATATCTGTATTATTCATACTATTTTATATCATTATTCTAATAAAATTAACCTGCCATCAAGATAAAACATTTCATAAGACAAATATAGAAGCATAACTCTCTTTTAATGTAATTTTTTATTTAACGCTTTTTACGCCGCTTCACGATAACTATCTTTATCGCGCGTCACATTTCTCATTATTTAATTAATATACGTAATTAATAAATAAATAGTTTATTATTTCCAAGACTTTACTTTCGCGACACAACTTATCGTTGAACTTTACTCTAAGCTAAATACTTATTATTCGATGACGTTAATCTTACGAATTTTTTTATCTAACATTTTGTGGTGTAAATCGTAAGCTATCAAGAAATGTTTCACCAGGAAGATAAAAATCTTTGATGTTATCTGGAGCGACCTTTAACCTGCTGAATCAACTGGTTTTCCTAATCACAATGTAACGTATACTTAATAAATCCAACGTTTCTCTGCCACGTATTGTAATTAACTTTAAACTTTTAAATTCTAAAAGAACCCACAAAATTAAACTTTTATATTATGCGTATACATATTTATAAGGTCAATGACTCATACGTCTAATAACCAACCGATTATATGATAAGTGATATTAATATATTCATATTTTTTGTCAATGTTCGCTATTTAAAAAACATATTAGATCTGTGCCTTTTTTATTTTATTTTTAAACCTAATATTTCTCAAATTTCCAGATAATTTGTAAAAAAAAAAAAAAAAATTTAAAAGGATTAATTTATTTTATTCATCTTAGACGTGCCCCTTTAACCCGGATATATTGAGTTTGCTGATAAAAGTTTTGATCACATCGTGCGAATGTCGCAAATATCTTCTGTGTGGGAAACTACGTCAAAAGATATCTTCTTATCCGTATAAATTCTGTCTGCAAGATACGAGAAATATTACGTACCAATGAGTATTTTATCATTTATTAAGTGCGAGACGAGCATGTTTTCAGTGGCACGTCAGATACACAATTATTTAGTCACGATCATTGTGATAAGAATATAGTATATTTTGCTACCGATGTCTTAAATCTCTTAAACGATACCAAAAAGTTAATTTAATGGTATGCCCTTCGATACTCGTTAACAGTAACTTTCTTTTTTTTTCTATAATACTTAATAAGTTTAATAAATTGACAGATATACTTGAAATATAAATTAAATAACTAAATAATCGAATACATATATTTCAATAAAAATAAAATAAAATAATTATATTTACATATTTAATTTATATTAAAGATTATAGATTTTTATTAAAGACCAATCTTCGACAAGAAATATTTCAAAGCGCGTAGTATTTAATATTATTTTACGTCGAAAGAAAAAAGTTCAAATTACTTTGCGTATCGTTTTTTATCCATCAATACATAACTCTGCATTTATTTATTCCAGCGGCATGTATGCATATTTATTAAGTCCACTAAGTATAAAAAAAAAATTCCAAATATTCTTGAAATATTATACGACGTTGGAATTCGAATTTATAAAAATAAGAGTAGAAGATAACATTAAAAAATTTAGATTATCTGCAATCATGCTTAATGCAGCAGTAAAATTTCTTACGCATCATATTATTTCGTGTACGTAACGTTGCGTTTCTTATTTAAAAAAAAAATAAAAAAATATGACAATATATGCAATGATTACCTCCTCATTTACGACTTTAATCTAAATTCATCATATTGTTAATGACCTCAAAATTGATTACGCGAAACAGACAAAATAAATCGTGAATATCTGCAATTTTTATTAATGCACGTATTGGTTACTAATATATACGATCCTTTCATCGTTATTTTCGATTACGTAATTTATAAGACACAAAAACGTGAATATACATTATAAATTTAAGACTATTTAAATAAGTACATCATTATGTAAAAACAACAAAACGTATATTTTGATTTATTTTATAGCAAATTAATTCCTAAATTATTTAATGTCGGTTTCACATATAATATTTCATAAAATCGTGAATGTTGAGTAATAGCAAAATAATTATTACTCATGCAATCAATAAAAAAAAAAAAAATGTGATGTATTTTCTATTGTGACTATTACGATTAGTCGAAAATTTAATCAACAAAATCATTTATCAAAAAATTAAAGCAAAGCGATTCAAACAATTTAATTTCTACTTAATTATGTTTTCAATTCTTCTAAAGTCATATTTTGCATTACAAATAGAAATAATAAATATTAAAGAAAAACTACCGGGCCATAAAATTATTCGTAGGTAGGTTTTATCAAAGTGTCAAATAAATACTTTTTAAAGTCTGTTTTATATATTTCTTACAATTAAAAAAATAATTTTAAAGTGTATTCCTATTTTGTGCAATTCAACACAAAATGTTATAAAAGTCAATTGAAATGCTGGCGAGACAAAATATTTTAAAAAATTTGTACTGTCACGGTGAGACATATTAAAGGCACATACAATCGTCTTTTAAAAGTAAAATTAGATATTATCCAACTTTATTTATAAGATATTACAAGCAGAAGTATTATATGCTAACAACGGCAAATATTTATTTAGACACTTTTGGCCTATCTTTTAATTACACTGCTATAAAACGAACATTACGTTTGCTTGATGCAAATATGATTGTCACAATGTCATAGAGTTACATGACGCTTGTAACAAAAAAATGCATTCCTATTGTTAAAAATAATTACCCTTTACAATTACTTGCAAAATGACTGTCCACATTGTTAATATATTGTGTAATGGTTTTAAAGTGTCGCTTATCAAGAAAGAAACCTTACAGTTGCGTTAGGCAGTCAGAACTCAAGAATAAAAGCTGCTAAAACTCAGACGGAAATTTAAATAAAGATATTACTTAATATAATTATTTACGTAATTGAATTAATTGTTACAAGTAATTAAGAGTGCATCGTACGGCCTTCAGGTTTATTGTGAAGACGGCGAATGGAAGCATCTCCAGGAATAAAAGAAAATTTAGTGTTACTTTCTACTCGATAACGCAAGACTGCATGCACCACCGCGGTATACATGCGGTTTTCGCAATAAAGTTTCGTTAATAGATATAATTAATAGAAATAATACCATCGCAATAGGAATTAAAAATAGAATACCGCGGTATTTAGTTGCAGGTATTTGCCAATATTGTTCACGTTACAAACAACCGGCACGCAATTAAAAACTGTATTTATTTATTTATTATTGCAGAAACAAAGAAGGCTGTAAATTATAGAGCAACCACGTTAAGTGTAAAAGTTGTTTAAATAACACTTAATGTACGTGTGCATAGATAAAGAAAAATTTCCGTCTGATTAACGATGCACCGCTATGTAATTTTCCTCGAAAAAATTACGGAAAGCACTGAATTAACGAATCAGCAAAACGTCAGAGAAAATTTGCAGTTTTTGAAATAAAATTAAACGTCTAAGGTACCTGTCCAAGGCCTGATTCCACATTATAACTGGTATTTCAGCACATTTGCCGCCGTAGTGGACTTTGACCGTCGCATGGATGTGACGCGTATGTTTAATCATGTGTGTATAAAACCCAAGCTCCGTCGTACTTCACTTGGTAAGATACGATTGTAGTGCGTATAATTTTGATTCGATGAGCCAGCTTTTTGTAATTCTTTAATTACGTCCATTAGATAATGTTATATTTATTATATAAATTAATATTGCAAAAAAAAAAAAAAAAAATTATAACATGCACAAAACAGCTTTGTGATAAATAAATTTATCTAGTCTGTAGAGATGACACGTTAAAATTATTCAAAAGAATTCACCGATTTTAACAATATTAATAATTAAAACTATCGTTACTATTTTAATTAGTCACTCATAATATTATCATTTAATTATTTTATCGATATAACTTTTAAGAGTCAAATCCTACCTTTACTTAAGTAAAATTTAATAATATTAAAGATTTCATAATTAATATAATTGGAACATAATAATTAGAAAAAGCGATTAATTTTCAAAACTATTATAGACTTTACACGTTTAGTTGTATTTTTTTTTTAATTTATCCATATTAATTTACACAATGTAAATTGCTTTCTTTCACGTTACGCGTCAATTCATTTAATTATTTTCACTTTCATACAAAAGGTAAAAAATAAACACTATTAGATGTTTGCTACGCATAGCTAATACTGAAACGTTTCGTAATACTGCACGGAAAATAACAGTGCATACAAGAAGCAGATTATTTTTATCCGTGGACTTTCATTCGGCACGTCAAAGAAAATTTGAATATAATTCAACTGACTGCTAAATCAAATAATATAAAACGCAAACCTCACGAAATAATAAAAGAGATAAAGTTAATTACTAAACTTATGTGCTTGCAATGTCCGATAGTTTAATTCGTTATCGTAAAGCATTTTCATGTGACACTGTAAATATTTAGACAACTCGATTGAATAAATCACAGAACGAAAGAATAATGTGGGGGAAGTCGATATCAGTGATGGTTTCACTGTGTCAGTGATTGTGGAGCAGAAATTTATTGCAATGCACTATTATGCATTCTAAAATAGTCGATTCTAGAATATTATGTCAGACTTAATATTTGTTGAAATAATTTTATCGCCAACGGTAATTTAAGGAAATTCTACAGAATTTTAAACATCTAAAATAAAGCATGCCTTGGAAAATAATGTGTTTTTCTAATTTGTCACTTTCATTATAATGTTTTCAAGTAAATATTGTGTAACGTTTGTCTCAATTTTCGTCACATGAACGGCCACCCTATTTAACTGCGCGGTATAAGCTGTCTGGGTAGCCGCAAAAGGGCAATCGCCTTTATGTGCGTGAAACACGTAGACGCATGTCATTAGTCGCGTTCTAATAAGAAAATCTTGTTTTGAACGGACATTGACGTGGATAGAAAAAAAAAAGAAGTTTGCTCGATTTAACGCGAGATATTAGCGAGAAAGATGCTGGAATTGGTATCTGTTATAAAGCTGACATTGTTACAAGAAATAATGATAGTGATAAATTTTTGCATAAACATCTCTTCATTAAATTTCAAAACAATCGCCTGCCTTTTTTTTGTACCTTTTAAAGACATTAAAAAAATGTATGCATAGTCATTAAATTATGCCACTGCGAACATGTCGATAGAATTAATGTAACAAACAAATTGGTATAACTGTATTTTGAAATTTATGAAAAAAGGTGTGATTAAATATGTCCATTAACATTTCAAGTGCATAGAGTAATGTAGGTATTATGTAATATGTATGTGCGTTTCTGTTGCATATGAGTGGCTTACGTTTTCTCTCTTCTTCGAAATCATTCAATTCATTTACGTCGTTTTATGCAAATACAATTAATCGTATATTAAGTACATGAAAAAAATATAATAGCATAGAAATTTATGTATAATTAAAAAAGAAAAAAAAAGATTAAAGTCGATTTTAACGAAATCAAATTGAAAAAAAAGGCTAAAAGCTGAATTATTAAATATTAAAATCCGCCTTCATTTGTGAACATTTTTTATCACTACAAGTTTGTTTAAAAATCCTGTAAAATTTATGAACAATTATTAATTCAACTCGTGAGTAAAGAACACTTTTTTTTTTCAAAGAAATTAATTTTTAATTTGAAATGACGGTCTATGTTTAAAAAACGTAAATATTGAAACTTTAGCGTTAATAATATTTGCATGTGTCATTCATTGATAAACAATTATACCTCACACATTTTACTAATTGGACAAATAACTTTTTAGTTTATCTATCTTGATTTAACGGCGTACTAAAAAGTATCGTTAAAGATAAGCTAAATAAATTGCAGGTAAAACTCTGAATTAGTTTTTTCAGTCTGTTTTTTTTCCCCGAGTACTAACAAAATAGTGCAGGATATCCTATTCCATTTTTTTTTTGTCTCTCGAGATTTCAAGTTGCGTTTTTGTCCAGCTTACGGTGAATCCGATTCTGCCGCGAGCAACAAACGTCTGCGATACCTCGTGAAATTACGCAAACTTTGAGACTGCACTGAGAGAAAAGTATAATTACTTTTGGACGCAACCGTAATTCTGATACTTCTAATAATAAATATAATTGACTCAATCATATGTATAATTGACTCAATCACATTTACCGCTAGAAATCTGAAATTATAGCCGGGTCTAAAAGTAACTGTATCCTTCTCTCACTATAAACGCAATAAAATGCTTGTGTTCTCCAGCTGACATTTCTCCACAATGTTGTACACGTGGCACGGGACTGTTCGAGAGATCGGCAAAGAAATAACAAATCTGCTCTCTTTAAAATGTACTTTCTACGCATTCTTCACCGTCATCTTTCCTCCCACAGCCCCGCACTTATATCGTTTCTCGCGCAGTGCTTGTGAGCAAAGAAAAAAAATAAAAAAAAAGAAATTCAAGTAGCTATAGAACAGGTCCAGTGCAATGGTATGTAGCCCGGGCACTTAGAGGGAAAGGGAAGAGATTACTTGTTAAGTTTTGCCAAACCAAGTGGATATCTGTGTTATCGATGTGACTTCAAGTACGTCCATGTAATTGTTTTAAAAAGACCTCTGCATGGCTTCGCCTAATTAAGTTAAAGAAAAGAACGCGAATATCCGAAAAGAGAACGTAGAAGCTTTCCGCATTTACTTGTAAAAAAATTAAACAGAGAGAGAGAGAGAGAAAAAAAAACCTATGCACTAATAATAGACAGAGACGTAAGCATAAATTAATAAATTATAAAAGTCGAAGACAAGGCAGTTTAACGAGCGTATAATTATTGTGTGCGGATGTTTATCTTTAAGCCTCGTGATGTTTCAGAATATTATTTCGTAGAGTTTCACGTGGATGGTTTTGTTATTAGATTTTCTGTTGACGCAATATGTACATTGGCGTAACCAGTGTCGAGAGGCGCGTCTTTGCTGGTCAATTATTACGTCGCGGGCGCACCGCGGAATTAAAGTCCTATGCGTGTATACAGTACATACATTCGGACGTACGCATCTCGCGTGCCACATTATCGCTGCCTCGTCACGTTTTGCGGGCGAGAAAGCGTGACTCTCCCCGTTTCGTTAAACATGGACGTAAACGGCTACAAGGTCGATCCTCCGCGCGGGGTCCATTTAAGTTTGTCGTTCGCCGAGGGCGACAAGACCTGCCGGGTGAAAAGCACCGGAGGAGGAGGCGAGAAAAATATTACGAAGGTTCCCCGAAAAACAGACACCTATCTGTAAACGAAGGCGAAGCTAAAGCGCGCAGACGATTGGCTGGAACGTGAAGGCGTGCGGCCGCGCCTCCGAGCCTGAAATGTAAGCCACGCTCGCCCTCTCTCTTTCTCTCTCTGTCTCTAAGTTTCTTCCTTTTTCTCTACTTGTTTCTTTGCTTCGCTCGACAATCTCTAATAATAGAAGCCAGTTTCGTCATATTATCGCAGTCCTGGCTGCGTAATACTCACCGGCGAAGTGTATACGCGCGTGCTGTTTCGATCGAGGACTGCGCGGGGAGTCCCAAGGGCTACAGGTACGAGCACTGCGAAGATTTTGCCTACGAAGATCCGTCCGCGAAGAGCTGGTGGCCACTGGCCGGGCCCGACAAAACGCACTTCCCGTTAGAACGTGGTACTGGGTCGTTACGCGCACCGCATCCAGCGAAGACACGACTGTACGAGTCTGAACACTGTCGTGGACTGGTCGTGGTCCGTGGATTCAGGCACTTCGGTGAATGTTGACCAGTTCTCGGTGAAGCCGGGTGGAGGAGCTAAGTTCCACGCATGCGCAATAGTTCGCTTCGCGGGAGATCGCGGGTCACCGTCGGGAAACTAAGCTGGCGAAAAATCGGATTTGTTACAATTAATTATGAATTATTATTAATATATTACCGACATTGGTTGTAATAACATTACAAGAGAATCGTAATACAGTGAGACTGATAAATATTATTACGTATATACATATGAATGTGTGTATCGGGTAATATCGTGTAATAATTTTCTATCTTATCGATCATCGCCAAGTCTCGCGAAGTTGTCGAGAGATGTCACCATCTTGATTAAAGCAGCGTAACCATTTGCAAATGGGTGATTCATTCGCGATCGTCATTTGAGTTTAATTCCTAAACCTGTGTTGAAAACCGTTGTGTGCGAAAAGTATTTAACGAAAGTGTAAAGTGAGTTTAATGTGGTTTAACGTGAGATTACGTGAGGCTGTAAGTAAGTCTGATCAGTCCGATCATGGTCAAACATTCGTTTTCTTAATAGAGTACAAAAACTTGTCATCGCACTTTCGCGATAACCTTACAGAAGTGTGGTGTCCCTAATTGTTGGAAGACAAGACTCGAGGAATTCCATAAAATGAAGGCGAAGGAGAAGACAAAAATGGGATATAAAAAGAATAATCACCTTTGCTGTATGAGTAATCTGGAGAACGACAGGAGGATGAACTGCGACGTTCATGAAAGGTATATAAAATTTGTTTAAATCACTTCGACAAAAGAGCCACATTTACATGCATATGCAAAGTAATTTTTTGCATACGTGAAACATTTTAAGCCGACACAAAGGACTTCTCTGAATAATTTATTGCGAATATATTTAATTATTAATTATTTATAAGTTTACGTTGGCAAATCAATAAAGTCATTGAACGCTCGGAATCGAAAGCATCAAATGTATTATAAATGTCATTAAAATATGTCTTTTCAGAGGTTAGGAATTGAATAAATAAATAATAACGTAGCAATTGGACATCATTAGTGCTACAGAGTTTAAGTACTTATCTTTGGGAGACAGTACCGGCGCTTTCTGACTCCGAGGTAAACCACCACGACGTAAATCTTAGCAACAGACTTGTAATGTTTAAATCGCTATCTCGCAATCTTAATAGCGTGAGATTATCATATAGCTTCCCCTTGCAGATACCATATTCCTCGAGGAAATTGTTCGATCTACTCTGCACCGAGTAAAATGTTACGCACACGCGGAACACAGATCAAACGGCTCGGATCTCGCTGATAGTGTCCCTCGGATGGAATTAGTAGCGGAAACGTGAGTATTGTCTCACCAGCTTTCCTGCGAGTGTCTAACGTCGCGGGAACGGTGAAAGCAAAAGCGGAAATATGCATCGAGCGATAACAATACTGGGAGAAATGCCGCCGATAAGCGCGAAGCACGGCGGCGGTGATCGATAGAAATTGTTCGGAATTCGATTTCCTGCGACCGCGAGATTCGTTTCTCGCAGAAGAAAGGTACGACCGTTTTCGCCAACGCCTGACAATACTGGGACGAGCGTGGGAAAATAGATAGGATCCGATTGCGATCTCTCATTTCTTATTATCTAGTCATTCTCCGGGCGCTCAACGTGTAATCGTGTGCTTTATAATGAAGTCCCGATCTCTCAAGGTTTCGTCGGTATTCCTCTTAGAGCTGACGGCTCCGTCTTTCCCATCGGAGAGAGAGGTGGACACACGCGGAATTATCTTGAAATAGCTCTTAATGCGATTTGCATTAGATGCAAATTAGCAATCAGGTATTTACGAGAATATTTACGGTTGGGATTTGCCTGCGGGATAGAAAAAAAAAGATACGTTTTGTCTGAAATGGACAATCGCGTATTGGGAAGCTACTTGTATTCATTAGATTAATTTATGTTAATTTCATTAAGGTGTTAACGATGTGTCGTTCTATAAAAAGTTTTATCTTCGTAAAAAAGAAAATGTACATCTATCGTGGTATCACGTTTCTCACGAGAAAATATGCATGTGTTAATGTTTAAAAAAAATCGTTTTATAATATGTGACTAACGTAATCTAAAGACTAAAATACTATAATATTATTATCGCGATTACAATCATCTCCCGCAGTTATCACTTTATCGCGTTTGATATCTTCTGATTGAAAATGAATAAATAATAGAAAAAGTGAGATAGAAGAGATGAGGTTAACGCAAGAAAATTCAATTTGTTGGGGGAACAGTTCTTAACCAATTCGGATAATTAAATTATGAAACTTATTATTTTGCGACATGTGAAATTAACGTGTAGCATTGCTACATGAAATAATCTATTTTTGCAACTTTCGATCGCTAAACGAGCAGGATCGAGCGAATGCTAAATGAGATAATTTTGCAATGACTGTTGATTACGGATTTGGCAACATCACGGAGATGTAATTGTATTCCGCGTCATTTCGTCCAGCAGGGAACATTCACTAATTATGAACGCGCCAATCATGCATCCAGTCGCAAATTGGGGATGACATTCCCTCCGCGTTCGACCCTTTTCGAGGGGCAAAACTTTCACAGTGCGCTACATTCTTCTTTACGGACATTATCCCGTTTCGATCGATTTGATCGGCGTTCGGTTAATTTAACACGGTGAAACTACTTACTGCATCGCCGTCGCCTTGAGTGTGTTCCTCTTCACTAAACGCCGATTTCGAAGTCAGTGACCAACGTCGTCTGTCACTAATGCCGCTATCGAAATCAATTGAACGTACATTAACAGATCGTAGAAAATTCCGATTTATAGAATATCGAAAAATTTTTTCTTGTTACGACAATCACACGGATGAAATTTATTAATACTATACTTACGTAATAATTTGTTGAATAAAATTAAACAAGTTTTATCTAGGCGATTTGATCTTGACTTCGTCAATCAAGTAGTATCATAATTTTTTTTTTTTTTAATCAATTTTAATATGATAATAGAATTTAATTTTTTAAAATATTTTCTAACAATTTTTAATTTCTTTGAGTATTTTAAATATTTCTTGGTTTCTAACGTGATATTATATCATTATGCGACACAGGCCTACTTCAGCTGTAATGCACCTTAAGATCTTGAGCCCGGAAGAGGCTGCGTCATCGTGTGGTGCGTTACAGGTTAATCGAATCGGGTCATTGCACCTTTCCTCCGAAACCTACTTTGGCGTTTGTCGTGGAAGGATAGTGAAATTTCTTCGCGCGACTCGTCCCGCGCATCGATTACATCTTTTTTTTTCTTCTAATTCCAGTCAGCTCCCAGCTTCATTCCCATCCCGTGGAATTTCCATCGAAGCGTGAAAATCACGTCTCTTTTCGCGCAGCGTGAGAAGGCCGTGCGCGAAACGAGGTCGGAGGAAATCGTGGCGACGAGGATCTCGGCGATGACGCGATATTCATCCGGACCTCGACGATCGTCGGAACGGAGAAAGCAATACGTGCCGAGTCAACTGTGTACTGTGACTCATTTGACATCTTCCTTACAAATCTTCGCCTCCGTGTTTCTTGACGTACACCTCTCCCATTGTGATCCAACAATGACGACATACGTTCTCCGAAGTCTTTCGGTTACTGACCTTATCGAGTTTCACTTTATCACTTCGGCTAATTCGACGTGAGGTACAAGTTAATCGATCTTAAGTAGTCAATTCGCTGTCCCCTTAGCGCAAGTAAAAATAGGAAATTTAATTGCAGTTTGGACTCTTAGGTCGATTTTCTATAGATCTTAGATCGAGTCTTTCAATATTGCGAAACTCTACAGCATTCTGTATATATGTAACTTATTAATCTTTTATCGTTAATTCGACTCATTTACATTAAGCTTTAAGCCTACTTGAAATAATTACATATCGATTGTTTAAGACATTATTTTATTATCTGCACGTTGCGTGCAAAAGCGAGTGTTTGCTCACGATGGCGATGCTTGACTTCACGTTTACGTGTTAAACAGAGGATTGAAGTCTCTCTCGCGCGTACAGTTATACGTTTGTTCGTTACGAAAGAATACTGTCTCAGATGAATAAGTTCAGCAACGGCGCGGGCAAACTATACGTATTATCTGTCGGGGAATCGAAACCGAGCACAGTAACGGTTTTGCATCTGTTACTTGCATGCTACAGTCTATGCTGCGTTAATGTCCCGAGTCTTATCGCATAAAAACACCGTTTTGCGCCATTGCGTTGTGCCACTCGTAGTTTTGCTTGGTATTGTGCGCTTCAAAAAGCAAACCGCGGGTCGTTAATTTATTATCAAACACGATGCGCTGCAACATTGACAAATTATCATTTAATCGGTCTCATAACTTTAGAACAGAATATTCAGAGAATGTTGCAGAATCGCATTAACTTCATTTTTTAAAGTCTTCGAAAGCGTGCCGGTGGAGGCGTGCGTCAATCGGCGTAAACCCCGAGGAGAAAGCGACGATTCTCGTAGTCCTATCATGTCCAACTGGATTCGTAGAATTATGAAAGCGTCAAAGATTTTTTTATGCCTATTGAATGCGCCAACGTCATCTGCTGTTAAGCATATCGCTGTATCAAGTAGCCATGTAAGAACCGAATGCAACGTTTTTTTATTTTTTTTTTATTTTTTTAGAAATTGATATTGACGTAAGGAACTTATTTTGTGAGCAATGCGAGTAAATTTCACATTCAGGCCTCGAACTTTGCGGAGATCAGACGTGAGAGAATTACAAAAATTTAGTTTACGATATATTTTTGAAATATTTAGGTCGTACACAAAAGGTGTAATTACGACACGCCCGTGGTAGGAATTACACGTACTCAATTTCAAATGATGAAATAATTAATGGTTGTTTTCTAAAAATTATTTATAAAAACATTTTCCTAATTGAAAGTAAAAGAAACTTCTTTTCACGGATGAAAGTCTGCGGAACATTTATACGCTTACTTATGCAAACGTTTTTTTATTCCGGTATGTAACGACTCTTTTGGGCGCCAACTGCTTTCTAAATTAGTCAAGAATTGTGACGATAAATAATTCTCTCGGGACCTCTTGAGTGACCTCTTTTCGGATGATATAGCAGAATTTTTTTATTTTATTATTTTATTTTATTTTTTTTTTTCGTAAAATTCGCCAACCAAAAGTATTTAATCGAAACGATTCCGGTGAGAGCATCCAATTAAAAAGAGAAAGACTCGAGAGGAAACTTTTCAATGTTGGATGTAATAAAGATTTGTTGTTATGACTTGACGGGATCAAGACACAAGTTGAGACAGTGACAAGGTTAATGATAATTTTTTTTGCAATTAATAGCAGATATATTTTGTACTCTAATTACGAGAGAAAGCATGCAATAGAAGATCAACCTTTCCGCCGCTTTGAAACCAAACGTGTTATTCTAAACAATTCACGTTAGTATAAATACCTACCTGACGTGTACAATTATCAAGAGAAATATTCCAAAAGTGTATAATTTAAAAAAGTAGATATTACAAGCATTTACTATTGTTTTTTTCTTTTTTTTTTGCGTTAGAGAAAACTTTTTAGTATTTATTATTTTTTAGCGATAAACTACGCAGACGTGTATAAATCTTACATGGCTACATTGAAACAGTTTTTCTGAATATAACTTTGATCATGCAAATATTAATTATATTTTTTTTACGATTAATTAGATGAACTACAAATAATTTATTTAATTGATCAAATATCGCGATCTACTTATTACAGATTCGCGATACAGTAAACTTAATATTTAATTAATATTTTATATAATGTTTGGTGCATAATTTTTTTTTAATTTTCTAGCAATTAAAACTGACAAAGTGGCTGGACGTTGGAACGTTTGCAAGCGCGACACATGCGCGGTGGTTTCTTTTCCCCGCGGGTGGCTAACTAAGCAGCATCTACGAAGAAGACGCGTCGTTCGAATCGGAAGTTTCGTGCACATTTGACGAACGAGAATGCAACCCCAGCGCAAATTAGTTTATCTTCTGTATACAGAGAGCACCTACGATCAGCTATCCTCGTTTCACAGTAAGTAATATATCTATTTGTAAGCTGAGAGATCGCGGGACGCGCGTAGTGCCAACATCATCGCTTTGCGTGTGATTCCTAACCGCACAATTGAAGCGGACGGCGTATGTAACTTGGGCTACCGAATTCCAGAGTCGCATAAGCCGGATGTCGAGCACGTAATAATTACGTAGATTACGCAGAGCTTCATACGAAAGTGAAATTCTTTTGTATTTGTCGAATACAGCTATCGGGGTACAGCGAGTTAATTTTTACGATTGATAATATCAACGCGGAGAGTATTAGTGAAGTGAAGACTTCGTACGTAATATTTCTAATTTCTTATTACGCGGTTATTTAATTTTAACAAAAATAAATTAATTAATCTATAATAAAAAAATGAAAGAAAACAAAAATAACTATAGCAATTATCTAATTTTATGTTACTTACAGAATTTTTTTCACGGAGACGATAAAGGAGTTGAGGATTTGACCCATCTCGTGCAGTCACCCTGAGAGGAGGAGGAGGCGGAGACCTGGAAGAAACATCCCGTATTAGCGGAGCAACTCTATGGTAAGTGTCTCTTTTTCTTTACATCTTTAACTAATTTTTATCGCTTTAATTATAAATATATTGATTTTTAAATATTTAATTGAAAAAGTGATTAGAGATGCGTAATTTTTTCTTTTTTTTTTTAACAGTAGACATTAATTCAAATATCTCTACAATTATATTTTTTTATTTGTAATGTTATAGATCACTGTCGCTGTATCATCAACTCCGTGTTGCTGCGCAAAAATGTGGTCGGTGAGTCGCATGTCTTTCTGTTAAACACGTTCACTTTAAAATATTTAATGCACTCAACGTCGTTCATTATACACTTTAATATTTATATCTTGTTATTCTCTTGGAAATTTCTAGATTTTATATTGAACCGACTGAAAAAAGTTTTACTGTATTTTCCCGCAATGCATTTACACGCACGTGATTTCATCACTTTGACGTTCGGGCGCAGTGAAAGCGGGATAAAGGGCGCTATTAGACGATTAGAGATCAGGCGACGCTGCGTGCATTACAATGTTTTCATTTGAATGTATTATCGCGATGCCATGCGCACTGATGTGCATACTCGTTGCAAGTCGGATATTACCGCTATTTAATAGCCATGAAAAATTTCACAACTTTCCCCGTAAACGAAGACAAATTATTTCTTACGCAATCGAGACATAACGCACCTTCGTTTATAAAGGACTTTTCTAGCCGCAATTCGTGGTGCAATTGCAAGTTCGCCGGAAAGGCCTTTACAGAAAAATCGTGCCCTTCCTTCTCCATTGAATTAATTGGTCGCTAGTGAATTAACTCGTTGCTTGATCAATCGATTAAAGTTACACAAGAGTGCAAGATGCACAATGGTAGTGGAAAACGCATGGCCGCGTGTGAGAAAATTTATGCGCATTGCGCATACGAGCGGACAACAATATAATCGCAACTATATCGCCGTCTTCCATCTCCTCGCTGCTTTGACTTTCCATAGGCATCGGCTTTCTTAACAAATTTCCGACGGGCTAGATCGGGGTCGTACGAGCCCGTAGTAGCGATGATGTGCAGTAGGCAGGCTGCGGGAAAAAAAATAAACCCATCACACACGCGCGAAGAACAATTTAAGTTATACCAGCAGCATGCATGCGTGCTCTGGGAAAAAAGTACACAAAAGTTTTTCTTCTTTTTGCAATAGTAAATTTACACGTACGGTGATTGCACGGAGAGATCGAATCTTCCTTACACTCGGTACGTTGGATACAAATCTGTAATGGAATGTTGTTTGGTATTCAGTTTGAAAAATTTAATTCTCTTTATCTGAAACGAGATTCCTACAAAGGCGTATGGAATTTAGAAAAAGACCAGTGTCTAGACAATAATTAATATTGCTCTGTATTCCGAGGAAGTAGTTGATTTAAGAAAAAAAAATCAATCGGAGTGCAATTATATTCCTCGTTGGAATCACTCGGAAATTCAAAGACGTCAATTATTCGATCGTGTTACGCACGCACGAAATGAAGAAGTGGTATCATAAATATCAAGTTCTCTCTCTTCTCAGTATGACTAACGGATAAGCTTGCGTTCGGTTCTATCAGATTAGAATACCGGTCAACGAACTCGCGTTCAACTTTATAGGTACGTGCTCGAGTCATTCAATAATTATACAACGAATTCTCCGAAGATTTAATAACGCGCGCAAAGCTGGTGACGCAGTAGAGAGTCGCGAAATTTAATCGTCATTGCGTACTTGGCAGTCGAGGTGAAAGGTAAGAGAGAAACGTTTTAATAGTTCCTACTTTTTGCAGTTAAGATGAATTTAGATCGCACGGCTGGAATTCCTTATACGGCGGCCGTTTCTCTAAATGATTAAGGTGATAAAATGGTATTCCCGACCTGTTCCGCGATCAAAAATAACGAAATACCGAGCGATGAGCACGATTTATACAATGAGGAAGCTTGTAATAAGGAAAGTTTCGTATCTTTAATAGATATTTTGCGAGGAAGCGTCGAAAAATTGTAGCGGTAATATAATCCAGCCACTTCTCTTCCTTTCTCTTTGCGTATAACGACGTTAACGATATGAGACAAAATGTTCGAATTACTTAATTTTCTCTCCTTATAAGTTCTATTACAGAAAGTGCAATAATTGTTCCGGGAACAATACCGTAACTATTTCCAAGAAACCGACGTATCGTACATATAAAATGCGTGAGCCGACGAATGGAAATTCCTTGCATAAAATTGTAGCAAAGTACCGCAAGATAATTCACGCGTAATACTCATTTTGTGCAAATCCGCAGCGGCTAATTGACTACGAGCAACGTGGAATCGTATGTTCTCTTATTATCGGTTGCTTTGCTAATTTAATTTTTCACACATATTGCCGGTATTGCAATAAGAACGCATCTTTAGCCGAGTGAACAGAATAGCTATGTAATATATAACAAACTAATTACTTTTAGAGTGATAATTATCCGTTGACGAACGTTTAATTGGCAAGATCGCGTATTGCAATTACATCGATAATTACATTGACAATTACATTTGCCTTTTTTTTTTGTACCATTATACATTTTGTTCTTTATGAATTATTTAATAATTATTCTTTCTCTGCAATGAGAATTGTGAATGGCTTTTAAATGAACGGCAACTATGGTTTGTTCAGGTTCGAATTCAGATTGAATTCGAGAATCATAATCTTTTAAGTGTAGGTAGGGTCTAGGGGAATCGTTAGGAAGGAAAACCAGTTGCTCGGTGTAGGTGTGCGGCGCACACATATACATGCACGATATGGATATGTGTTCGATGCATTCGTTCACCCGTTCGTGAGTGCACACACGGTTATAAAGTGTTACGTTTGTTATATGGCGGTCGCGGTATGTAGGTCAGGAAGCCGGCGTTACTAACAAGTGACTCGATTCGAGGTGACTCGTGAAGTCGACACACCGCTAGCTTTCGTCGCGCCGAATTTCCACCTTCTACCAAATCTGGCCTCTCGCTACCTTTCGATCGAATACTTTGTACGATCGTACCTCGTAAGATGACCGCGGAGATAATACCGCGTGCTCAGTTCCGCGACTGGCGCAAAGTAGCTCGAATCAGCGACCGTCGAGAATCACACGGTTAATCCGATGCGATCCACATTGTAGCACGTACACGTCCGGAAGTGACCGGTCAAGATGCACCGTTGAATAATTCAGTAATATTTTAAATCAGTATTTTTCTCAAGTACGGAATAGAATTTTACGTAAATATTATGTTATTTTTAAGAAAAATAAGGATAAAAATTAAAAAAAAAAATTTTTTTTAATTAATTTAAGTATATTCATATTTTTATGAGTATGATAATATTCAATAGTTCGTGGTGTACTTGCTTCAATGAAACGTTTGGACCTTGATTCTTTGCAGAGATTTTAATGCGTGGAACTACATGTGTCGCGGAAATCTGAACGCTTCCTCACGCGCTTTTGCGTTTCCTGCATCGAACAGGTAGTTAACGTTGTAGTATTTTGATCCTCGTTTTGCTATTGGTCGCGAGTATCCGCTTTATCGCAAAGTAGACTAAACAAGAGGTAACGTAATCGAGAATCTTGCGTGGCTGCCTCGGTGCAGTGTGTCGTAAAGTAGCCGGCATGAATGCAACGCATGTGACCGCATACGGCGGCGATGTGCACCTACAGACGATGCTGCCTGTATGCTCGCGCATTTAATTTCTAATTGAATAATCGATCGCGACCTCTCTTGATCGAGTGGCACGGAATGCGGCAGACAAACTGTGCGTCGTTGCAAGAACCCGGTTACATAGCTTTCGACTTGTTCATTGCTATTCTCTTTCACGATAAAAAAAAAAATTATGAACATATTTAAATAAAATTTAAAAAAAAATTTACACACATATGAACTAAGTTTAAAAAATTTTTAGAAAATTTTTTTATTACTTTAAAATTATTAAAAAATATTTTTAACCCCGAATTATTTATTAATTTCTTCTGTTAATGGCATTAAAAGAAATATTTTTGAATCTAGCAAAAATAATTATTTTATCGTATAAACGTATGTAGGAAATAAATAAGGAGCACTTCCGTAATTTTTTTTTCTTTTAGAATTTTTTAAAGTCCTTAGTGATATTCACTGGTGCAAAAATAAATCCCGTCATGAAACACTTTTAAAACGCACGTAGACTATTGAATTTCATGGTTGTGTTGATGCACGCATGAGGCGCTTTGCAAAGATAGAATTATGGACGCTCTTCATTGTTAGCATCACGAAGAAACTATAATTAACTCGGACGAGGAAGCGCTGAGGGTTAGGCAAGCGGGTTTAGGGTGACGCGCTTGGGTGATTGCTTCCTTAGTCCTTCCTGCTTAAGTGCAAAGAATCTAGGTTCTTTCTTACCTGTGAAGAAACAAGATTGCACGGCACATATAAACAACAAAAAATTATTATTATATTATATATAATTTTTTTTTTAATAAAAAAAATTTTTTTTTAAGAACACATACTTTTTAACGTTAGCAATGCAGTTTTCCCTATCTAATATAAATATTAGAATTATTTTGACTCTTGATCTATTGCATTGTGTATTTTGCAAGGAATATTTTTCTTCCGCGATTTAATTTTAATTCGTCGCGTTACGAAAAAAGAAAAAAAAATTACTTACACACGTAGAAATTATGACCCCACTTGTGCTTTTCGCAAAATTATATCATATTGTTCTCAATGGTGAGTACATTGCTACAAATTGCTGTAAAATTTCCACGGGTTTTCACAATTACGTGCACTTCTACAGGAACTCTACATATGTTATTTTCTTTCGAGATATCTTGTTTCTATTTCTATGGTCCCATGTCGAGCGACGCGCACTTCGCTCTGCGAAACTGTAATTATATCCCGTATGACGATTGTATGCTGGTAATTATCAATTATCGTGCGGAATAGAAACGTTGAGAATTATGCGAATCTAGGAGATTTAAACTCGTAATCCTTAGAATTAATTTTGACGTAAAGCCGTTGATTGTAATAATTCGGATCAGGCGTTTTCGACATTTTACCGTAACGATAACGCGTTACGCGATTCATATGTAAGCTGCAAGTTGTGTATTCAAGTAACAGAATTTCCCGAGCACTTTTTACAAATTTTTTTTTCTAAAATACACTTCAAAAAAACCGACCAAAATTTTATTCTTAAAAAAAAAAAAAAACATAATAAATTCTACTATCCTATGGGATAGCGTTCTCGCGGCTTGGTGACGTGTTAGCTTGCAAGTTGGCCTGAATACCGAAGAAGAGGCGCGTAAGTAAGAGGGGGGCTGAACAGTCAGTCAGTCGCACAAGCCAGCCTCATTCCTGATGGCAACCGGCACAGCGGTCGTTACCTGTTGAGGTGGAGGTAGGCAAGGAACAACAGGTGGGGAGCTGAATACCTGGATGACTTCCTGCCGAGGTACAAGCGCCTCAGTCCGCAGGCAAGAACGTCCGACGTCGGTTAGAACGTTCCGTGAAAGGCTCTGTCTGCAAGTAGTGGACGCACGAGCACATTATTACTACATTAACCCCATTTGAAGACACCTGCAGGGAAATAAGTTTACGCGCGCTCGTTCGATTCCCCGATTCGATCGCGGTTAGTGTTCGGAAAGGAAATCTAAAAGGAGGGTATATTCTCACCCCGAAATGACGTTTTCTTCGAGGTGCATTCCGTGAACTTCTCTGACAAAGTGCGTTCGCCGCCGACGTATTGATTACCATTACAAATCGTTCCTTCAACAGTTTTCTGGGAAGGCGGTTCGAGGTTGGAATTCGCGTAAAAGGTCGCCCTTATGAACGATATGAGCCGCAGAACGATTTTCTTCCTTTTCATTGCTTTGGCTGCCAAAGGTTCGTAATATCTGTTTAACGTTAATCGGTTACATAGATAAGTGTATTAAATGATTGTTACGTAAAACTTTTCTAGATTATCAGGAATACCTTTAGACATAAACTTAAAATCTTTTAATATTAAGATTATTTTTTAAATCTTTTATACGTGTCTTTTAAAAATTATTAATTATATGCTTTGTTATTTTACAAACAAGCAAAAAAAAAAAGAAATACTTGTATTTCTTACTCGCGTTGCATAAAATAAAATGCGATATGAAACTAGTAATTTTCATTGCCTTAATCACGCCTTTGTGTAACGCTTCGTTATGAATTTTCCATAAAACGTAATTGGATATCTTTTTAGAAATCTTTAATATAGCGGATAGGCTGCATTTCATGCAAAGATAGATTAATCTTCCGTGGAAAATATAACGGCTCATTAATGCATGCACTGGGGGGGATTATAATAATTATTTCTGCACCCCATTCGCTTGTTGCTTTCTAAACGCTAAAGTAATTAATGAGTCGATTGATTATGAGACAATGCTTACAGTTCGTAACAATATTCCTTATGTTACGTATCATTGAAACATTTTATTTTGCGGAACCAGCGACGAAACTACCGTTAATCAGGCATGCGTGTGCAATATAGCTTCTAATCGAACATTATAAATTAATTACACGATCCTTAGAATATTAGTGTCAACTTTCGAATTTTATTCGAGTTGTAGAAATATTGCATTATTGTAATACCCGTGATTCTCGCGCGATAGACATACGATTGCATTAGACATATATGTAATGCGATAAATTTTTTTTTTTTTTTTTCTAATAATTGATAAATATGCAATTCAATTTGAGGTCAAGATCATCCCACGCTCGTGGCGTTATTGAACTTAGCAAGGATTACCGAAGCACTCGTTTATATATGCAATTCGCTAGCAAGAGGCATCTGAAAATAAGCGAAGCCTGCTCGTTAATTAGCGTATGATGTATGTAACGCGTGCGGATTATAGTCTATGCGTATTTCGTGTGAGAGGATACACACCGACACATTCTTCTTTATCTGATTAAAAATTTCACTCAGCGCCAGCATCCATAACTATGAACTGGATTTGCATTAAAGATCATTTAAATGATACCGTGGTTAGTAGCCGGCAAACTGGCTCCGATTTAATAAGCGCCCGATGACGATTAAACATATATTCATAAATAAACCAGCTTACTCTGGAAATTCTCTTAATGCCGATCGTGCTTATCCCCCGGGATAGTTTGTATACCAGTTCGGTCGTATATTTCATTTTTATCTCTGAGTTCGATTAAGCAGGGATAGTTTTTTCAACGTTGTGTTAGCTGCGAGACACCTCTACGTTTCGCAGAGGCACGTGCTCGTCTTTGCACGCGCAAACGCGCGCCTTGTAAATGAGACGTGGCGTACTCACGCAGCACGCGTTCTCATCTCCATGGTGCACGCAGGTAATCGACTTTCCACAAACCTCGCACGTTTTTCCACGGCGTGGAAAGTGGCTGGTAACGCGGCATCAACGTGGTAATAACGCGTGAGAAGTTCTCGAAGACTTGTAGCCCGACTATCACTCGATCGTTGTCGTGAAGAAAGTCGTCTACTCGTTTACTCGTAGCGTGTTACCGCGAAGCGCAGATTTTCCATGATATGCGAAGTATATTGAATTCCGTCAAAACTTGGAAAGTGCGCCCTTTCATACGTTGCAATTTAACACTAGATGCACAATTTTCTGCACTGTTCTTGAATACTTTTTAAATAATGACGTTTAAGAATTAATATTTTTTTTAAACTCATATATTGCTATTGCTTCGATTTACAACGAACGTGAGAGTGGACATTTTATAATTTTTTATTTATTAATTTGTCAACGTAATGCAACAGATTTTCTAGATTCGCAAGTGTGATTTACACTTTCGTAATTTTGTTACAAACTCTTTCGGTGCGAGGTTCTCGTAGTCCTCTCACGAGCAAAATTAAAGCTAGACGTACGATGAAAAGGTTCTCTTGTCGTTTCTTGATTTACATTTTACTTTAACACGTACAACTACTTCCGTGGGTTAATGACCGAGATTGTCTCGTGGTAAAGTAATGGTTACTTGCATTTCCCACGTGTCGCCGTGCACGTCAAACTTTTTTTTTTTTTTCTTTCTTTTTTTTTTCCTTGCGCACGTTCTTCAAACACTTCCTCTAACCGCACGTTCTCGACCAGCTGCCTCCTACCAATTGCCGTTGAGTCACATTTAGTTGTCTTCTCGAGTACGTGCCATTTCCTGTTGAAACTATAAAAGATCAATGCTGTCGTTATCGTTAAATCGATCGGTGTCGAATATCAACCGAGACGTGAGCAGGGTTCATCATTGCTCATTGTTTTATCCAGTTAGTCGCTTATCGCTGATAGATATTCAACATACAATATTCATATTCTTCTTTCAACGGAATTTAAATTAATAAACAGACACAATAGATTTCCGCGTACGTATTTATGAAATAATGATCCATCAGTGTTTTATAATCCATAGGAGACAGATAACGTGCAATCTGTAAAAAAAAAAAAAATTATAACAGTGCTCAATATTGAATGCATTTTTAATTACGGTTTGAGAGACGTCTTAATTATTTGGTTCTTAACCATTGTTTACTGTTTCATATCATTTAGAAACAGTATAATCAGCTTCTTACTCTCAGAATTATCGACAGAATTGTTGGTTCTCGTGACAAGTGCATGCACTTCCGTCATATTATGGAACTAATCGCAGGTTCGCGCATATACGGCTCGCACGTATCGCACCTTGAAAACAAAAGGTCGGTACGTTTAATTAACTCGACTCGGTACCCAATTTCCCACAATTCCATGAAATAACGGGAGTATCTGGCGAGCAGGCAGGAAAAAGAAGGCGAGTTTGCGGCGTACCTTTTCTCTTCCACTTATGCCCTGATTATCTACTTTTCTTAGGTGTGGGCGAAACCCCGAACATTGAAAATTACGCGTTGAACTACATACGAACAAAAGCCGATGAGTGCAAGTCGGTAGAATCTGTGAGAAATGAAACTTCGTCGCGGTAAAAAGAAAAGTATTTATATAAAGTCATTGTATATCTGCACAGAAAGAGAAACTCCTTGATCATTGATTTTAAATCTAAATCAAACGTAGTCGCAATTTGACACTTGCCAATTTAAATTCATTAAATTTTACGGGAGACGTTAAAACACACTGGAAGGAAATTATCGTTTCGAATATAATATTTATTGTGCTAAATAATAAAAAGAAAAATTTTATTTTTAATGCAGAAAGTTACTTGAACGTTTTAAACTGGCAAAGTCTTTGTTAATCGTCAAGTATATAAATTGATGACAATATTAGAAAAGAAGTTACAAAAGTTTTTCTATTTTCTATGTAATTATGCAAATTTATATCATTTGTGTATTTTCACGGTATTTAGATCCAAATATGATTATAATGACTACGCATTAAAAACGTTTCAATCTTACGTACTTTGAAATGATTATAATGGCAAGTTATCGTATTTTATTGTCATCAAATGCGAGGCTCAGCGCGAAAAATAACAAAATTCGAAAATAATGCTGGCAATCTGCTAAATGTATTTGTCACGGTGATGAGATAAGTTGATAGAGGCGTACGATAATCGCTTTATTTTACGAATAACGGTGAAACAACAGTGACCTGATATTTACACCGGAATAACTTTTATCCTTTCTATGCGATTCCGACACGTTGTCTCCATTCTACTGTCCTACATAGGCTCATTTACTCAAGGCACGTACTACTTACCATTATACTTCAAACGCGATTTATCCAAACGTCCGAAAAATTCACGTGACAGAAAAATTATAACTGCAGCAATGAATACACAATGAATAGCACAGGAAGAATATTTGACTGCGCGTATAATCGGCGATTAAATAAATTTTATTAAAATTATTGCCGTTTGTTTTATACTACTTCTTTTAGTCTTGCAATTTTGATATTTTGTTATAACAATCCGCAGCTTAGTGATTTATTTTTCTGCTTTGTAAAATGAGAATCGATCTTTTTAATCAATTTCTTGGCGATTCACGATCCACGTGGCTGCATACGTTGATAGCGATTACGTACGAACGCCGGTAGGATGAAGTACTTTTCAAATCAACCAGACCTCGGTTTTTGCCCCGGTTTACGGCTTAACAATTACGATGATGCCAGGTAGCAACCTACATTAGACGGATATAACGAATAGTTACTGCCTGCAGCGTTTATTTCGATAACACGATCAACGGTTTCCGCGCATGCCCTGATCTATAATTCCGACATTTATTTACAGTTAATGTGTGCAAAAGAAATATAATGTTACATAACGTGCAGTAAGATTTTAGTGTTACTTTTTACAATCTATCTCGGCAGCAAAGAAATTCGATTAAATTGAAATTTTAATTGCACGTGCTGAATACATACGACGTTATAAGCACGCAAACAAAATTTTTCGCGTAAAAGTCGAATTGCAAAATTAAAATGTGTACTTACAGACAACTGAATTAAAAAAAATATGTGTATAAAAAATTATTTGCCGTTTTACCGGCGTAATATCGATATTTATGGCTGTATTTATTAAAAAACAAAAAAAATTAATAACTGCTACTAAAGCGGATGGATCGCTCATAAAACGGGTACGCATTTTTCTTTAGATTATAATATCTTCTAGTGGTTAGTGCGATCCTTGTTTTTCCTGGCGCGTGGACGTGATGCATCCTGGATTCCCCCACAAGAATATAAACATATAACGTGCGCGTATCGCAACACGAGCGGATAATGTAGCACCTGCTTCGCGCGTGCCTTACATCGCCGCGATCTTTATCGATCAGTTTCCACCACGAAGAGAACCGTACAGCGAAATCGAAATAGGAGATATAGTAGCGAAGCAAGAAATTTTACAGCGTACTATAATACAATAGAACATAATATACGTGAAAATAATAAAGATGCAAAGATAATTAATTTTCATTAGATTCGAATATTTTTTCTCTATCTGTATCATAATTAAAAGTAATATTTATTATCTCGTAATATTCGACTTATCTTGAATTGCTGTAAAAAGTCTGTTTTAACTGTACAGGGATAAAATTTACTGCAAAAATATGTTAAAAAGATTTTAATTTATATTCGTCGTATTTACCTCGGCAAGCGGTTGTCAGATAGATGTTTGACGCAATAGTGATATAATAATGAAATTAACGGGCCTCGCGTAGCTACTCCATCTGCTTCCTCTTGCCCATTCTTTACGCGACGACCAACAGCTTTGCGAATCCTTCCTGGCGCATCGCACGCACGATTATAAGAACGTACGATAAATATGTTAATTGAATAGTGCGAACCGTTACGCACTCAGCCCACGAGGCGTCGATTGTACGCGGTTGGCACTAGCACCGTTTGCTTGCTCACTTCGAATGGAATGCCATCCCTAAATCGTCAGAAACATGTCCATAGACATTAGCCCGTCGAAGATTCCTTTTATCGCGCGTTAGGCGAGTGATTTGCATCCTCCGAAACATTAACGCGCTAAAATTTTGTTTTATCGACAAATAAAGCGCCGTCTCCTTCTCATCTGACAGTTACATGGGTAGTGTTTTCTTTTTTCTAAAGTATGGTGCCATGCCAAGCATTCCCCCCTTCGAGATTACTTTAGATTTTGCCGATCACTTTCGAAAGAGTGTTTTACGACTGTGCCCACCAAAGTGCTGCTGTGAGATTTGGGAGCGGCTCATTTTTTAGGATCACAATAATATATTATGGAAGGCAATAATCGAGGATGGACTCTCGTTGTTCTTTTCGATAACCTTATGATAACACCGAAGTATAAAATTACGAGGGTATAAGATCAAACCCAAAATTCGCCGACTGTGAGTCGACTACTGCTTATACGGCACCCTCAAATGGAATGTCATTCCTAAGTTACTAAGAACAGCTCCGAAACATTAACTTCTTCTTTAAAGGTCTTTTTTTTTTTTTTTTTTTTTTTTTTATCGCGCATTAGACAGATAATTTGTTTCTTCATACTTTGAAAATTACATACGTCCTACGTGGAACGCTCGAGAATCGCACCTCGCACGCGATTCATGCGCAATGTGGTGCGAGTTATTTCTTAGCTTGATTTACAAAAAATAAAAAAAAAGAATTGCTCGTAAATATTTCTAACAAGAATCTTTTGTAAGAAGAATTAAACTTGTATATTTCATATTAGTTCCAACGAAAAGATTGCTCAACTACCGATATGCGTTTAACAATGGCGTGCGTATTCATGCGTACGCATTGAATTCCTAATTCGACACGAGGATCGTCGACAAAGAAATAAAGAAAAAGGCAGTGATCGTTGCACAATGAAGACGGGTGAAATTCGTCAGGTAGTTTGTTTCCCTTGGATATCGCATTTCGGATTAGCACACACGCGCCGGCGACTGGGGAGTGCTGCATAGGACGACGACTTCCTAGACGATTGCGCGACTGCTGCAGGATGCGATCGCCGCTTGCTTGCGTTATCACTTCCGTTACGTCGTCTCGCAGGCGTTTTACGCCGCATCCTCGGCTATTTTTTTTTTTTCTTTTTTTTTTTCTTTTGCGAAAACCGGCAGACGGCAACTCGATATGTTGCACTTTGCTCGGGTCAGGACTTGCAGCCGCGTGTATGCACGTAAATGACAGGATAGTGGTAATAGCGGGTTGCCACCGAGGCCCGTGAGTATGTAGCATTTCTGTATTTATTTCTGTCTACGTAGTTGTTGAAACGTGACGGGATGGAAGAGCGTAGTGTAATCAAGAGCAGCTGCGGGCGTTTCTGTATCTCTCCGCGCAAAGTTGCAGGGATGCATGCTTTCGTCGCGGTTGTTATCCGGCCGGAATTCAGATTGACGGGAGACACTGCGAGATCCGCGAAGCTCTAGTTCGATTTTGTTGTCAATAAACTGACGAGAAATCATTGTGGCGGCAGCGTTTTTCAAGCGGGAAAGGATTAAGAATGAGCTACGGTTTGGCGAATTAAAAACTTCACCGGCAGGATTGTTATATCGTACAATCTTGAGATATCTTGAGCCAAGTTAATGCCTGCGCATTAGCACATTTTAGCAAACACCTTTACTATGTATCGCAACGTTATGTTATGGTGTCATAAACTTACTCTACTGCAACACCTTTCGCAATCTCAGGCAGCGGATGTGTATTTAGACCGAACCTATGTTTTTCATCCGTCGTTGGAAAAAGCGAATTGTAAAACGTCTAAGACAGGGACTAGCTTCCTGTGCTCACTTTCGTTGCGCAAGGGACGATACGGGTTACATAAATAAGACCCTTTCGTTTCGCACGAGATTATCGTAGAACGTTACTACGTCGGTGCTCGGTGATTTGAGCATTTTGCTCAAGAGGGTAACAAGACCCCGCCGCCCATTGAAATCATCGGCTTGAAAACGGCAGCGGCAAACCCGATGAGGCAACGTCCCGCCTTGCATCGTCCACCGTTGATGGGCTCGGTGCGTGATGATGTGGGGTTGCGTGTCTTCGATGTGGCGAAGAGATTGAAAAGCGTGCTCACTCGCGATGCGCTCGCGATGACCGGCCAGAAGACGCGTTGCATTACTCGTGCAATTAGTCATGAGAGATTGAATAGCGTAGATAGCAGAAAGTGTATATCCTTTCTGCGAGGGGTTAACAGCTCTCGCGAGAATTCGCGGCACTTGAGGCAATTTCGCGCCGTGAAATGGACGCGCGCGATTAGACATGACTATCGCGGAAAAACGTTTCCGTGCACGGTTGTTACGAGAGGAAGAAACGTATAATTACAAAAAGATGTGATTGAAGCCCAGCATCCTCTTTCGCTTTATTAGAAAATGCCTTGCTAAATCGACCACTTAATTTATACACATTGTAACTTCCGTAGACACAATTGCGAATAGATAACGCGCGATCAACCGATGTTTGAAAGGAAAACAAGAACGACCGTATTAATTAGCACGTTGTTCTGGATAACTATCGTCGCCATACGAGGACAAAAGTGAAACCTTCCAGTACATAGAAACTAGGCCTCCGCACTTGAATTTTTCAGTGCACGAAAGAAATATACGAGTATGTGGAGACGCGAGTTATTTCTGTGATACAATTGTAAATTTTTTTTGTACGTTTTTTTTTTTTTTTTTTTTTTTTTTTTTTTGCGTCTTTAGCATTAATATGATTCATCTGAATTATCTATGCTACATCTTTTTATGAAACTGACATTAGCATAAACGTATATATTTATCTGTGCCGTTATTCGCGGAATAATTTACGATAATCACATTAGAATAAGAAAAAATACGTCTCGTTGCAGGGTCGAATGGCGCCGGATGCGGTTATCCGGGTGCACCGGCACATAGCAGCGTGCGCTTCTCCGGTAAAGCCATTGATGATGTCATAGACGAAGAGGATGCCCCTATTAGGGACACCACGTTCCCTGAGCACACCATAGCCACGTATTCTTGTGAACGAGGATTCGAACTTCTAGGACCAGTGAGAAGAGAATGCCAAGCCGATGGCTCGTGGAAGCCGGAAGGCGTGCCCTTCTGCGGTAAGTTTTTTTTTTGTCTTTAATGCCTCTTTTTTTTTTTTTTATTCTTTCTAAATTTTAATTTCGAATTTATGTAATGAATTTTAAGCTAACACTTATTAATGAAATTAAATTTAAAAAGTAAATTTCGAAATTAAGAGTTTTTTCCAAATATTTAGTTTTTATTCATTTAAGTAATTCAAAAATTAGCTCTCTTTAATTCTCGTGAAGTAGAAATCGAGTTCAAGCTGAACAGAAAATCTGTACGAGTCTAGGACACTTTGCATAGGACAGTGACATGTTCATACGAATAATCAGCGTAATTGCATTTGATGCCGATGGCACTCGACTGTATTTGCGTCTACGTTGTTTCGGGAAGGCAAGTGACCCGGTTCTGGTGTCCTTGACCGAGCAGGTCCGACGACGACTGGCACAAGAAGTGCTATGCCGTATCGCGCCAGTGGGAGAAGTACACCGTTAACTCTGAACCTGTTACTGCTTAAGAGTGCCCGCGGCCTTCCCAACCTCGCGCATTCCACAGACACAGACTTACCGGACTCTTCGTTGTCCTTGGACCAGGTCGAACGAATTCACCCATTTTTCGTAGCCCCCGGAACCATTACTGTATCTTTTCCCGGCGCTGTCATTACAATACTTTTATCGCTATCGCCTGCTTATATCGATCGCAAACTCGTCTTTATTTTATTGCGAACGGATAACTTAGAGGAAATGCTCGGTTTATTTTCAGCGGGATGGAATGTTAATTTTCTCATAACGATGCCTATGAAACCCATCGAGCCCAGGACGATTATCACGTTCATTAGTAACTCGTTTATTTCATGGAGTACTTCATGTACTTTCGTGTACACATGCGCGTACATGCTAATATCTGTGCTTCTCACTAGCGAGAGATATCTATTCGGTAATGAGTACTTCATACGTTCCGTGTATGCGCTATAGGCAATTACTTATTCCGCGGAATGCGTTTTCTATCCTTGTGTTCGATTATCTCAAGAATGAGGTGACCGATTCTCCTTTCTTTGCTTTTCGATTGTGAATACACCGATCCTGAAGTGAACTGAATGCTTATCGTGTTGAATTTTAATTTAACAAATGTAAAATAATACAATATCTATCGAAAAAGAAAATTATTATACTTTTACATTTTTTGAAAATAGTCTTGAAATTATATCATACGGCAACATGTATTCCGTTTTCTATTAAGATTTAACATTTTTTTTTCTCAACACGTTAATTTAACTTTAATTCGTCTGTTCTTTCATCTTTGAAAAAACTAGAATCAAAGAAAAAAATGTAAAGTAAACCGCGAATTTACTCATTTTTTTATTTTGTTAGGCAGCTATGCAATTAACTGACGACTCTATGAAGTACGTTCACTTCCGGAAATGCACAAAACTGCCACTGCCTTTTACAATTCTTGCACGTGTTCTCGCGCGAAATTTATCGAAGTGAAAGAACATGGCTCGGAGAGAATCGCTTCTGATGAGATCTCACGGCCACGCTCCGCGAATTCAACGACAGGCCGAACTGGTCCAGGATCACGAGAAGTAGCGCCGTGTTGTGGGCGGAAGTGGGTCGCGTGGATTACGAGTACACGATGTCGACACGCCCCGACGATTGCAAAGACTGTCTCTTCGTGGCGTGAGCCAAGCAGAACGCAGAAAGAGAAAGAACGAGATAGGAAATGTGTTTTATCAGGCTCGGTCAAATTTTCACTGACAATGAGTGATAAATGTAATCTATACGTATATCGATGGGGTGCAAGATGTCGATGTAATTGATTTTGTAACACATTGACATAATTAAACTCTCACAACAAATCGACGTGCTACTTTATGAGCGAGGAACGTATACAGAAAGTACTTGTTGGTGCAATAATTAATATAAATTAATCTCTGACAATTAATCTTTAACGATAATCAATTTTTTTAAATCGACCGTGAAATGTGAGATAACCGTATAAATCTCTCTCAATTATGCACGTCAATTCATACGCATACATTGTCGTTAAATCATGCCTAAGGCAGCATTGCTAGATATAGGATGTTTGATAAAACAGTCGATCAAGATTAGCTGCAACCATCGATGATGACGATGTAAATGCAGTTTTTGTTAATGCGCGACGTCACGCACGTATCTAAATGGCATATCTTAATGGAACAGGATTATAGGTCATGATTTTCGACCGATTAGAGAAAAAAAGGGACAGGTGTGAGTGAAACTGTCTAATCAGAAAGGCGGAACATTACCTCTGAAATTATTTTCGAATTTCACGGTCTGCATATAAAAATCGTTAACGACTTTTTAACCTAAATATTTTTAACTTGACCCTATTTTCGAGTGATATCACCAATTATTCTTAGGTCTTTTGATTTTTAAATACGTTTCTAACATCGAGCCTTTTATTATAAGTTTCTCTTTTCTTCTTCTTTTTTTTTTATTTCATGTTTTAGTGTATTCAAATTTTATTTGTCGAGTTTCGTATTTATTTATATCTGGAAATTGTGAAATATTAGAAAATTATTTTAGAATGTTTATTATGTCTCATATGTGTTATATTAAGCGATGGAGGTTCGGTAGTTCGGTGGAATAGAATCCGATACATTCCTGTGGTAATTTTCATACCTATTTTTCGAGGTAAGAGGAAGTACCGTGCAGATTGATGACGTTATAATGGCATTTCTTGCGCGGGGTAATAACCGTCGTACACTCCCGGGCATTCCTTCGTCCATTATTTTGACGATCTCGAGGCAAGTGTACGCGCGAGTAATGTTTGCACAAAATTGTTCGACTGCCCACCCAAGACGGTCGCAACAGTTTCTCGTGATCCGCCGACCGCGAGAGCAGGTTGCCACTTGCGCAACTGTGCGTAAACTTGACTTTTCGAACGTATACCTCTCGTTCGCCTTCCGCCACAAGTACGCCCTATTTCCGTAAAGAATTAATTTGCGATTGCGGACTTCCGGACTTGACATTAAAAGGGGGAGATATACGAAAGTTTTCCGCATTGAGCCTCTAAACTTCAGACCTTTTTTTGAAATTTACCAGATTTAAAAAAACGTATTTAATACCATTTGTGATATTTTTTTTTTTTTTTTAACATTTAATGATATATTTTGGATTTTTAACGTTGCCTTGGATCATTTAATTATTCTGCTGAGATGATAAAGAATTCTGTGGAGCGTAACGTGTATTATGCAAAATATTCAAGTTAAAGAGATATATGTATGTCAGTAAAAAAATGAAAAAAATGAAAGAGAACCACGTTCTCCATCTAGCAAATGGCATAGTAAAACTTTAAGACAAACATAAAATCGGCATTTGCCTATGAAATATTTCCTGTTTTTCAATCTTAAAAATACATAAGTACTTCTCATTTTGCGAAAGTAAGATCGCACTTTCTTTTTCAATACTTGATAAAGAACTTTCTGATCGCTGTCACGAATAGTTCAACGAGTGCTCATGCAAATTAGAATACCGCTTGTTATTATTGCACGTTATAATAAAAACGATCCAGATGAACTAAGCAGTTTTATAAGTGCAAGCATTTTTCATTGTATTATAAATCTTTTCGATTCGTCGATCTTTTTGTCGCGATAGAAATGTGGCGTACAAGGATACATGAGCTGTTAGTATGCGTGGGACTACCTTGCTTTGATGATTATATGATTAAACTAGGAAAATTGTCGAAGCCTTGCAAAGTTATAAATATTTTATGTTGGAATAACATTTATAAATGGTCTTATAAGAATTGCAACAGAGGGTTAATCTTGAAATGAAAAAAAATACGCATAATTACAATTATTAGATCGGAAGAATCGGATTGCTTTCTGTATCTCGTTACACGATATCGACGGAAACGATATGGTAAGGCAAAAACCTTTCGCGTTGCGTGTGTAAGAAATAACTGTAAATTATGAGGTAGGCACAGCGTGCATACGTATGTGTCTTGTGGGAACGTGCGCAGCATACATGGACTACCACCATGGGGGGTACCAGCTAGTATGTAGGTTTAGGTCGAGAATGCATCGATTATCGTTTTATATGATGAACCGACGCCTGGTCGATAGAATCTTGATTGCTTCGTTATGATAATTATGCACAACAAACACGATTTATGCGAACACACGTGATTTAATAACAGTTTTAATTTAACCGCGATTAGTATATACGTATTATACGTTGAGTTATTTTATTTTATTTTATTTTTTTAAATAGAAGAAACCATGCGCGCGCTACGCGCTTGCTATTTTTTGAGAGACTCATATTATAAACTACGAAAATAAAATCATGCGACTTACCAATCTGCATGAGCTTCAGCGGAGTTGTAAAATTCTGCCGGTGACTGTAACATAAAATAAAACATATTAATGTAGACATGTTAGTATTTAAATTAATCTAAAGGTAAAGCTTTATTTTTAGAAAGATTTTCTAAAAGAAAAAAAATTAATATTCACCTAAAAGTTGCTCCGCCGATGTATGATGCCCGTCCCGGGCCTGCTCCTCCTCTCAGATGGGACGTGTCGAGTCATCCTTCCGCGCACAAGTCACTCGCGAACACCCCGACCGTGATTTTACAATCGCGAAAATTATTCATCACTTTCGCGCGTCCCTGTCCGCCACTCGCGTTTAGAATAAAGCCAAAAAATTACGCCCGAATACTTTGCGGAACGACCGACGAACCGGCTGCGACACGTGCTCTCCTCACACGGAAAATAGGGAGGAGAAGATAGTTCTCGTGTCGGGCGGTTTTCGTTAAACGAAAGTACGTATTAATTTCGGCACGAGCACGCGGTCGCTGTGATTCCGTACGTACGTGTGCTTCGCGCGACCGCTAGCAAAGGACAAAGCGATAGTGGGGGTAGTGGGGGGAATACACCTAGCGCGCGGCACGTAGGCTCGCGCTCACCTCTCACCCCATCCCCCTCCCCCACCCTTGGTTACCTATTCGTTATTCTCGTTCGATTTAATTATAATATTTCGGATCGATCGAAAAATTAAAAGGACCTCGTTTTTTACTATAGATAAGATAACTATGTTTGTGAATAACAATAACTACACGTAATTAATTCGCGCCAATCGAGAAAGTAATAATTTTCGACAGTATATAATTACAATTTGCCTCCGCTCATATTATCGATGACTCTCTAGCGTTCTCGTGTGAAAGATTAATTTTATTAAATTTTAATACCGATTTAATATGATCATTTTTGTTTTACCCGGAATCGATTGTATAACTTGGCGCTTTTTAAAAAATTTATTATACCGTATAAAAATTTAAAACGATTAAGCTCGAAGAGCTTTTTAGTCTTTGGCGAGTGAACCTGACCGCTCTTTCCCAACGCGTTTATCAGAGTATCTTGAAGATGCGCTTGATGCATACGGACGAATTTTCAGTCGGCCTTTTGTTTGCGTATCGGACTTTTGCTTGCATGATACACTCGCTGTCTTGTCTGTGCATCTCGCCCGATTGTTTCACGCGAGATTCCACGAGATATTTTGGGGCCGTGGTAACAGATTGCGTACAGAATCGCGCGATATCTCAAAGCACGCTACGAAATGTTTACACCGAGCATTTCACGGATCGCGAAGAGCGTTGAAAAAATTTATTTAAGGCATCGCATAACAGTATGCACTTTCAAAGATATCTTGCAATGATATTAAATTTCTATACAGAGTGACATTTATGACGACGTATATAGAGAAGGCCATAGGATATTAATATAATTATCGATGGAATTCGCTATCGCAAAGTATTACAGCGTAATTTCAAGCGCATTATTATTACTATTAAATAAAGACCGATACCCAGACTTAGCTCATTTATTCTCGTTCACGGGTAGAAATGAACTAAATGACATTACACGACTATGTAATACAAGAGAATTACGAAGGCCTGCCTGATTAGCATCGGCGACTGTAAAGTAAATAATAACGCCGGATTAGCTCATTTATACTCCTTCACGAATGTCATTATACTATGTAATAACGTTGCAAGATGCAAGAACATTACGGAGATCTGTTTGAATACGCGGGACAATGGAGAATACCGATTCTATTGCTAGGCTGGATGCTGATTAGACTAATTAAGGCCGAGGCAATACGTATTGCGGGCTAATGGTACGCATCGGCGTGTCATCATCGGTATCGCATGGACGCCAATAAAATTCTCACGTTACGGTACAGTAAAACTACCGCAAGGCCGCCAGCGTGTTCGCGAATGTACGGAACTTGCTGCACAAAACTTGGCTATGGCCACCGATGACCGTGGTCTCCATCTGTGCGTGCCGTTCGGCTATTCACCTGTGCGACGGTGGCGATGGTGGCCGACCTTCTTTTTATCGAGCAGATATGGCAATGAGTTACAGCGATTTTCTCACAGAGAATTATTGCCGCGTCACCAAGGTATGCGCGAGTCGTAAAAAAAAAAATCCAACGCAAGAAAGAATCAGCTAGCGCGGTAGTGCATGCGAATCATCTGTCGCGTTCGTCCTTGCCTTATAATTATGTGGCGAACCGTTTAATTTATTGACCAACTTTGGTATTGCAATCTTTAGTTACAGAGCGATGTAATCTCACGCCTGCCTTGCCGTCATAATGTGCTCGTTAGGAGGCTTTAACCGAGCATTTTGTATATGTTAGGAAGGTAATAAGTCGCCGATGAGGAATCGATTAAAGAGAAGAAAAGACTCGGTTTTTATCGTATACGTTTAAGGATACAATGGGTGCGGGATGCTATTTCGTTTAACTCGATCGGATTCAATTGCGTCTCGTTGCCGTGCTGGAATGTCTATCTTCCAGCACCTGCGGATACCGGTTCGTTTCTTACCGATTATCAAGCATGACAATCAATTGCATTAATCTGTTTTTGCAGTTCTGAACGTGGCAGGCGGCAAAGCTCCGATGCAAATTAGCGTTGCGGAAGGCGGAATTCCGCAGCGCGCGGTTGACGGAAGCAGCAGCCAGAGATACACGCCGCAAACCTGCACCCTGACGAAGCCCGAGCTTAAGCCGTGGTGGTATGTGAACCTGTTGGAGCCGTACATGGTGCAGCTGGTGCGACTGGACTTCGGCAAGCAGTGCTGCGGTAAGTAATACCGTATACTTCTTCGCGCTTCGCCGCTCGCGAGAATTTACCGTTCCGGTTAATAAATGAACTTTTGCGAATCACAGACGATATTTCTGCACCTTATCATTCGGCATTCAATAAACTCTTCTAGCGTGTCGTGCATCCGATAAAAGTCCTAATCTCGCGCATTAGAAATAACTTCGAACGACCTAAGGCGATTTTATTCGGAATGCTTTATTGCGTTTTGAATTCGAACTTTCTTTGAATCCAATGTTAAATGTAGACGTGTTAACAATTTCTTTTAGAGCACTACTTGGTAGTGATCGAAATAATGATTAAGAGAGTGAACCATGAAAAATTGATATTTGCAGTTCGGCCTTTCGAACAACCGCGCCTCGCTCTATTTCAAATTATTGCCCCGGCCAAACGGTTGACCGTTTCTTTCCAGCAGGGCGATTCGCGCCGTTAAAAGGTCCGTCGTCGGGTCTAAAGAAAGAAACAAAGTAGCGAACGATCGTAAGAAAGATCGCGATGGCGACGGTAATTGGACCTCTGCCGTTTATGCGGCGGTTTACGAGCGCATCAAATCGCAGTGTCTGTTTTCTTCGTGGTGTCAATCTCGCGGGTATTGAATCTGGCGCTCGTTACGATGCTGCGTCGCTCGGCGGACTAAATCGGTAAAAAGCGACGGTAAAGAGCGTTCTCCGCGTACGTCGGAGTTCGCCGCGAAGTTCTCCATTCTGCAACGAGCGCGCGTTACCACTGATAAGCGCGAAACGATAAAGTCTCTTGTATGAATTCTAATGCGAGGCTCATGCCGCCGAGATAGAGTTCTCGCGATGCCGCATAATACCCCGCCCGTCGCTTAGCACTTTCGTTTACGGTGCGTTTTCTCAACTTTCTATCAATAAATAGGCATTACCGAGATAATTACCGGGAACGATGCCTCCTCAGCAAGATGGATTGCAAAATAAATTTAACATTGAATGCTATCTGTTTATGCCTGCATTTTAGATCGCGTTAATTATACCGGGCAGTTTTTTTTTTTCTGCAAACAAATATATAACGAAAAGCACATACGTAATTATAATGCTGACGACATTTTCTCTTTCATTTTGTATTTACAAAAATTTGCTTCTTTATTTAAAGCGGCGTGCGATTTGTCCTTTTAACACATTGATCGTAAATTGCTTTTTATTGAAATTCTAATATCGAAAGCCTGCCCATAATCGGTTCTTAAACTTTCTAATATACTATTATTCTGTTTTACTTTATTAAAAATATTTCTTGCGCTGCGTATTATTCTTACATTATTATTTTACTTTCTACTGCCACCCGTTTTGCATGGTTTATGCGAAAGGGATAATACGCAGGCGTGATTTTACAATCGGCGCTGTAATCTACGATGTAGATTGCGTCTCTCTGGACGCGAGTTGAGATTCATCTCAACGCAATCCAGCCTCGAAAATATCGACGCTTCAGCGAGCATTTGCCGATTTGAAATCATGATTGCGAACGACTGCCTATCGCTGGGAGAGTGGCCAATGATTTTATTTTTCATTTTTTATTTTTTTTTTTTTTTTTTACGTGAAACAAATGGATGGAGAGTTACGCGCTTACAGAGTCGTGGAAAATCTATCTTATATTCTACAAACTGTCTGTAGAATTTTGCCGTAAAATTCGCACTTCCTTTCCTCACCTTTAACTCGATCGAAGGCCCTGCTTGCATACGAAATCATTTAGAAACTCTTTCATGAAAGTGAGAGTCTTTCCACTTTCAATTGTTAGAAAACCGTTGTAATACGTCTGCCGCGGTACGCCGCATACATTTTTCAGCAGCCTTCGAGAAACGCGAATTCAGTCATCAATCAGCTCGAAGTTATTGCATATATTAGAGCAAATACCAGAAGAGCTCAATGCATCGCGTTACTATTTTTCTGTCTCGTAAAGATCTAAGTAACCTACGATTACGACAGCCACGTTATTTGTCATTAATTATTTAATCTCCACACAAGACGAAAAAGTGTGTTCGGTCTGGTCGGTGCAGAAAATTATGCCGATTAAGTCACGCATTTCCGGCATTCCGATTCTATCGGACGCTTCTTCGTTAATGAGACTCGGCGCGGCACTGGAAAATTCGCGTTATCGTTTCGAAAGTTCATCCGCTTGAACGAGGGAAACTTTCACCGTTAAACGAGTGATAATAATGGGCATTGTCGGTGCTGGGCACGCGCAAGGCAGGAGCAAGAGCGTTTCGTTATCCAAGGAAGACCAGTCGACTGTTCCTTACGCGAGTAAAAGTATTTCCACTTTTTCGCGATAGGAAATCACCTATCAGCGGCACATTAGCGAGATCATCTAGTTATGTATCAGAAAGATAAATGATTTCGGGATCACGCAAGCGAGGCGAGCGGTTAATCCCGCGCCGGAATAGTATATTAACGACTTCCGTGTCGCCGTGTTCGCGCAAAATTCGCCTAGGAGAGATGAATTATTCAAAACGCGATAATCGACAATCGGCCTTTCTGTCCGCGGATCGAGTCGGAATCGGTTGCGCGAGTGCAGATGAAACAATAGTCGGCATAATGCGGTTCGTTTTAAGCAGCTGTTGTTTAGTTACGGCCCAGCACCGAAGAGATACTCGATGATAATTCTCATACCGGCTTCGCGACTCCTTATAATTGAACAGACGGCGCATTACAATTACCGAGGCCTGTCTACGTAAAAGACCAGCTTTCACGTTACGCCTCAACGGTGAAAAAGAATCAATTTGTTCGTTTCATCAATAAATTGTATTATTAACGCTCATATACGTCTCCCTGTTATTATCGCGATGCATATAATGAATTAGAGAACTGAATAGCATCGAATTTAACTACGGATACTTTGTTCGTTCAGTGTGATAATTTGCCACTGAAGATTGGAAGCATAAGCATCTTTCTCCGGGATGTAGGTGGAGAAACAAGCTATATGCATTTGAATCTAGCTCGCGAGAATCTCTATTAAATTTCGAGTTTGTTTCCCCGCTTAAACTTGATTATTTTTTAATTTAAATAGAAAGATCGCTGCATTGAATTTGTAAAATAAAATTAAACAGCATTGAGCAATGAACAAAATCAGATAAAGTGTATACTTAATGATTATCTATTAACATTCGTGATTAATGGTAGACCGCATCTCCGTTGCTGTCTTTTTACGCACGACACTTGGAGGAAGGCACGAGCGTGTCTCTCGGTCCTTTCTCAATACCAGAGTTTCTCCTCACTCATGCGCTACATGTCTACGCACTCATTACAGGCGAGAATAGTAGCTCGCACATGTGCAACAGGAAAACCGGAGATTCTCTGTGGTCTATGCATCCATGTACGTACGTGTCGCGTGTAACGTATCTCTTAGCGCAATTCTTTTGCCTAGGCCAGGGTACTGTCGCGCGAGTTCGAATTCGCGATCATCACTATAAAGACAGAACGTGGAAAGCATGTAATTGTAGCGGTTTGCAGCTCTACGAGCAACCATAGACGGTTGTCCATAACCGGTCACAGTCGGGATACCATGTGGGTCAAAAGACATAGCGCTCGAGATGATTTTACTCGTCCAGATATACCTGTAATCGGCGCGCGTTCTACCCTTTAAGCTAAACCGCAAATGAAAGTCTCCGGCCACGGTTTTCGATTTACGTTAATCCGTTGAAATCCACGGTGCAGCCTACGATCGAAAATTATTAACCATTGAGATGGCCGGGCGTAAAAGTATCAACAGAAAGTTGCTTTAACAAACTTGTTCTTGCACGATGTCGTTCGAAAGTTTTATCTAAAGGGGAATTTTTCAGTGTATACTCGATTAACTGTCGCAGAGCCGCGATTATTATAGCATTGACACAGATTAAACTAACGTCTTGTTATCATAAATGTATGCCATTAATTACATGCATGAGCGCAGAGAAGCGCGTTTCTTAGGAGGACTCGATAATTACAGCCATCGCTTCACCCCGTAATCTTCTAAGTTTTCCTTTAGTGAAACTACGTTATTCCGTCACGCGAAAAAAAAGATCGTATCGGATCTGCGATGAGATGTTTGCGACGATATTTTTCGATGATATATAAGATAAGCTCTAGGATAAAAATATTACGATTAAAGTTACCCGAGTTTTAATAAAAAATTTTTTCAACTGGTTTCCAGGCAATTTTAACGGCACCATCGTCGTTCGCGTTGGAAACAATCGGCCAGACTTAGGAACAAATCCAATTTGCAATGAATATACCGGATCTTTAGAAGAAGGACAGCCGCTTTTCTTACCTTGCAATCCACCAATGCCCGGAGCTTTCGTTTCGGTTCATCTAGAGATTCGAGGATTTACCGTTCCCGTGGAATTATCCTTGTGCGAGGCGTTTGTTTACACTGATCAGGTAAATTTAATAATATAAAATTAAGTCTTACGACAGAACGGAAATAAATCCAGTTTTCATTCTTCCATCGCGCTAATGATTGATTGTGTAAAACGTAAACGCAGGCCTTGCCGATCGAGAGGTGCCCTCAATTCCGGGACCAACCACTGGGATTAACGGCAACTTACAACGGCAAATGTTACATATTTTACAATCGCCAGCCGCTGGTATTCAAAGATGCTCTGTCCTTTTGCCGCAGTCGAGGTGGTACTCTCGTAGATGAGAGTAATCCCGCTTTGCAAGGATTTATCTCCTGGGAATTATGGAGACGGCATAGGTACGTTCTTACTCATGCATATCTAATAAAATAAATCAATAATAATACATATAAAAAAAGTTGGAGAAAGTTAAAAAGTTTACCGTGTAGAAAAGTATAGATAAATTTTATAAGAATTTTTTAAAAAGATTATAACTTTAATTAAAAAATATAAATAAATAAACGTAAAGAATAATCAAATAATTGTCTTTTTTGAAAAATAATAAATGAAAATGTACTTAATCATTAACGAAGGAGCGACACATCCAGTCAGTATTGGATGGGCGCAGTTAGAGACCAGAATGATCGAACATTATGGAGGTGGACCGAAAGCGGCGGCGAAGTATCTGTTTCGTTTTGGAACCTGCCACAAGATACTGAAGATGACTGTGCTCGTTATGATGGCAGTAAAGGATGGCTTTGGTCCGCTACACCTTGCACAGCTCGACTTAATTTCATCTGTCAACATCGTAAGAATTTTGTGTTATATATTACGTCTCTGAAGTTGATTCTTTATTATACAAAATTCGAAAAAAAAATTAGAATTCTAATTTATTATCGTTTCGTCAATTAGAAAAATAATAAAAATATTTTTATCTTTTTAGAACCACAGGCTTGCGGCAGACCCGAACAGCCACCAAATTCAACGATGTTAGTAATTAGTCCGTCGAAAAAAATTCCCGGCAATATATATCAAGTCGGGGCAACCGTGGAGTACAGTTGTAACGTAGGTAACCTCTTGATCGGACCGTCGAACCGTACTTGCCTCGACACCGGTTTCTACGACGAGTTTCCACCAGTGTGCAAAAGTAAGGAACACGATGGTCATGGAACTGTACTCTTGAATGAAATCATCGCGAACGTGACTCGCATCGTAACGTACTCTGAATGTTCCAGGTATCGAGTGCGGCTATCCTGCGAGCATAAAACATGGTGGTTACACGCTCATCAATAACACCGTCAGTTACCTTAGCCAAGTGCTTTATTCCTGCGACGATGGATATGAGATGACCGGTAAGTATTACAATCAATTGCGACCTGCCATAATTATTCACGGCGCATTTGAGTTGGAGAACGGTTATTTCGTATAAATTACCTGTGAAAAATTATTCTAAGCTGATGTTTCTCCACGATCGCAGGACGTGCCCGATTGACTTGCGACATCGATGAGCGTTGGAATGGACCACCACCGCGATGTGAACCGATTTTCTGCGATCCACCGGCTGTAGTACCACACAGTCACATTAAGGTGGATGAGGTCAATAAAGAAGGAAATAGGGGAAGAAACCTTAATCGAAGTTTACTGGTTAACAGTATCGTCACCTACACATGTGAAACAGGTTATCGACTTGTTGGTTCTCAACAAATTACGTGTTTAAACACCGGATTATATGATCGCGCCGCTCCGAGTTGCATAGGTATTTATTTATATATTTATAATAATAAAATAATTTAATTTTAAAACTGTATAATAAACGTTAATTATAAGTAAAATTTTAGGCTATTGATTAAATTACAATTTTAAACAAAATTATTAATTTAAAAAATTAAAAATATATCGTACGTTCAGATGTGTATTATGTGTATATTAAATCTGTGAATTTTCTTTTATCAGAGGAATCACGCGTAGCGAGTTCTCCTACCCGAGCGACAATACGCCCGTCAACTTCGAAAATTCGGACGTATCTTACTTCAAGGATTAGAACTACAACAAGTGCGACGGTCACCAGTACAACCTCCGTGCCGACTAGAAATATACCTAATACCGCGGAACTTCCGGCGACGGTAAGAGAGACAGTCTCAAAGAGGCCAAGTATTGGTCTAAATAGGCCTGCGTCTCCTCCATCGATACTTAACGACGCTGGTAGCGATCATCCACAAGACAACGAAATATCCGGGAGCGGGGTGGACCATGCACAAGCAGGTATCGGTGCGGGAGTGCCGGAACCCTCTGGTCCTTTCCGAGTAGACAACGCTGAGCATCCTAGTGGCACTCATCAAGCCAAATTAAATTTGGGAGCCGTAATTGCCCTGGGAGTATTCGGCGGTTTTGTGTTCCTCGCCGCGGTGATTACAACGGTCGTTATACTCATACGCAGGTAAGCAAAATAATGTATTATGTACCATCTTAATTTTAAAAGTTATTTTTAAATTTCTACTCCGTGAATCTTCTCAGTCTGATGAATATGAATGCGCACTTTAATATTCAAATGACATTTGATCGAGTTGTACATTATATCGCTTACTTTGTATTAATTTGATTTACTTTCTGTCTTCTACCGCTCTATCTTTTTCCTAACTTGTAATACATATACATGTTGCGTTGTAATCTGGATCCTTTTCATATAAAATGATTTTGCTTACTGAAACCGCGTGTATATGTTTCTCAATCTTGATGTAACAAAAGAGTTTCTAACATTTCGAATAGAACTACTCAGGGATAGTACTATTCGTTTCTTCATTCATTGATCATAAGCTTTCTGTAATTCAGCCTGTAATTTACCTCAAACGTAGCCTCGATTACGCTTTGCAAAGGAGATATATTTTCATTTTCCAATTGATCTATGATTTTCTTTAGTTTGTTATCACTTACTAATCAATGGTTCTCAATGTGAGTCATACGGCTACTAAAGATCCATGGTATTTTTTTCACATATGAAAAATGGAACAACAGGGATAATTAAATAAATCAACAGAAATGCCTATAATTGAGAATGAAAATAACTGTAAATGTAAGCGAAAATGATTTGGTCGTAACCGAAGTTGTGAAACAGTGGTGTAGACATGTCGAAAGTCCTAAAATATAACGTCAGGGAAACGTGTGAGTCTCGTAGATAGTCTCTAGTCTGCCATGACGATAATTAACACAGAATCCATTTGTGCATTGCGATGGTTAGCGGCAGTGGCAGCGTCGGAGGAAGGCGCCGCAGGGGGCTCGGTGGGGTTGGTGCGCTGAGGGGTGGCGGTAGTGGTGGCCTAGGGAGAGGCGACACCGGGATGCCCTCGCGTTGGTATACGCTACTCGCGCTGCCCTTCCCCGACCAGCACCTGGGGCGCCGCGACCTCACGGCTCGCCGCGGTAGCGATCATCCTTATTCCTTTAGCCTCTCGGCGGCTCATCGCGCCGGCTACTTCTCAAACCCTTCTCTGTAAACCGTTGTCGTCGCTTCTCCCTCTCACCTCCGCCGTAAAAAGGACAGAAATAAGAGAGAAAGAGAACCATTCCACTCTAATATATAAAGCCTACAACCACCACTACCACTCCAACCCTCCACGCAACCATCGCCCACCACATCAACCATCATTACGTACCACCACCAGCTACCACGCGCCACCCTCGCGAGTGATACTAGTCAAGGTAAACGAGAGCAAGGTTTCTACTTGAGCACCTTCTTTTAGCGTTAGCTCGTCGTATATCACGCCTTGTAAAAATAGGAAACAGCTTTTAGTGCATTGCACGCACCCCAACACATCAATATCCTATTACACAGTATATTATATAAAAAATATGGAATAAGATGAGATATATGTATATATATGCATAAATGTATTCAAGGATTCCTAAAAGCAGTCGTATGTTTTAGGCACAAAAATCTTTAAAAAACGTCTAAAAAATGTTTAGACGAAACAATTTTATTGTTTTTTTTTTTTTTTTTTAGGATTATTATATTCTCTTTATTTCGTTTCAGTCGATGGTAAAACTCGATTATTGTGAAAACGACTGTAATTAAAAAATCCTGAATATTGCATTACGCAGAAATTACAGCGGCAAACAAAATTATGTACAGTGTTTTTCATAGATTTATTAATGCTTATGTCTTCATGTTAAAATTTGTTTAGAGTTTTATTAATACACTAATTAAACATGTGTGTATGTGTGTATGTGTGTATATGTGTATATGTGTGTGTTAAAATATTAATAAGTCTGTTAGTATATTATTAGATTTATTGTATTAAAATTCAAATTTTATTTTCTCTGTTGTACTTTTCTGTCTTCACTTTGGTAGTCAAAGGCTTAAAAATCGCTTTGAATCGTAATAATAGAACTACTGAGCTTATTTTTACTTACTTTTAATATATAAAAATCCAACGATGAAGAATTCTGATCCGACTATTTTCCTTTGCACATAACGCTTTGCCTTATTATTTTATGCAAATATATTTAGCTCTGTGAAATAAAAATTACTCATAATTATACGATAGCTTGAAAAAGTGATTAACATGTTCATTTTTTATTAGAAACCGCGGAAGAAGCAGCAAACATTATCGTCACCGTGCATCGCCTGATTGCAATACCGTCGCCAGTTTCGATAGCAGTTCTTCGGAGAGTCGAGGCGGTCTGAATCGGTATTATCGTCAAGCTTGGGAGAATCTGCACGAAACCACCGGCCACAAGGCTGGCCATCCGCCGCTTCGTCGCAAGGAGACCCTAGATGAACCAGGATATCGGGAGAACTTCCGTGGCAATAACACCGAGCGCGACGGCTCGGAATTGGTTGTTAGCGATGTCGCCGCATATCCATCGAGCAAGCATGCCAGCGTCTCCGATAAGAAACGTCATCATCACCATCATCATCATCATCACGGAAGCGCGACGCCCGATTGGAGGCAGTCGCAGTCCCATCATAGATACTAAACGGAGAGCAATACTGTAAAACGAGCAAGAATCTGCATTGAAAGATATTTTGCTACGTCATTTACGATTATCGAAACGATGATTCGTAAGACATAAAATGTCCGTAGTAAATGCTCACAACTGTCGCGGATTAAAAGATCTTCCTTCTTAAACGAGGGAGCACAGCGAATCTTCCACTAACATTAAGCTGTACCTAGATAACGTTATACATGAAATAGAAAAAAAAAAAAAATAATTCGACATAGTTACGTTATAAGTTATCGTCAGTGTGTAATAGAATGTAAATATTAAACATATAGTTGAAAAATGAGGATGAATAAAGATAGTCGCTCGTTTTAAGGAAAGATAGTAGAAGGTGGTCAGAAAATATGCCAAAAAGCAAAAAAATGATATACAACAACGATCAAACACAGAAACGCAGTAATATAAAACTTAAAGATAAGTTATTGTAAGATCAGGGATTTATATAATCATATTCAAAAAGATTTCTAAGAAATCTAACAAAACATTAGATATTGGCAAAACTACGTTTGTTATGGGTACCTTGGCCTCGCTTTAAAAAGGTTACTGTTTCTTAAAAAAAAAAAAAAAAAAAAATCCAGGATATTATACCTAAGTATCATTAAGGGAAGGCCGATGTTATCCATTTAGAAAATAGGACAAGTATCATGCTAACTGCATGCATGTATACAAACCGTACGTAAATAAATGAGGATTTAAAGCCACGTTAAAGCGTGTATCGTTGATCGCTATACCTTCAATATATGTTGCTATCAAGATTGTATTATAAGTATATAATACTTAATTATATTAATTATTTCTCAAATAATTCTATCAAGCTCATTGAAATTGATAAGATATTGATTTAAGAAATAACGTAACTGTTAAAACAATAGGTTTTTGTTGACTGAGATAATCACATTCAAAGTGACTGTACATGCGTTTCCGTGATTTTATTTATCGTAATAAATTACAATAGTGCCATTTGGGGCAAACTTGTAATTTTATAATTTGCAATTTTGTCACTCAAACATGGTACATAACAGATACTAGCGCATTCATAAATTATATATATGTATATGTATATCATTAGATTTAATTTCACATTTATATGAAATTAGAATAAATATATTTATATTGAATACATAAATATATATAAATGTTCTTTTATTTTGCATGAAAAAAAAAGTAATAAAAAAAAGATACCCCGTAAAAAAAACCTTTTAAAAATATTTGAAATGTTAAAAACTAGAGTAATATAGAAAATTGGCATTTTTAAATAATATGTATACTTAGATTACAATTTGTTCGTACAACACCACATCGCTCAATTTTGTAGCCATTGTTTGATTAGACCTTTTATTTGTAATCTGGCTTTCTTAAGTTGAGGCATATCACGTTCAGATGGAGGATACATGTTTGCACAATGTGCAGTGCCTTTAAATAAAATAAATAATGCATTTTATGAATTGGTTAATAATTGGATGTCTATTAGTATGTAGTACATTTATTTTACCTTTAATATAAATAGCAGGCGTTTGTGGATTAGAAGATGATACAATGCCAAGCATATGCCAAGGATCTATAGAACCATGTACAAATACTATATTTGTCGCTTGTAAATTAAATGCGCCATACAAAATATTTGTTCGTGTGACGGCAGTTTCCAGTAAATGTGCACCATATCTGCAAAAGAGTTAATGTTATTTATGTATAAACGCATAAATAATGCATAATTTAAATAAAAATAAACCTAGGTCCGAAAATATCGATGCATTGCTGTACAAAAAATTTCAATGGGAAATTATTTCCATTTCCAAACACATTGGGCTTTTTACTAGAGGTTTGATAGAATCCGAACTCTGTACAAGTCTGATACATCCATTGACGTCCTGAAAGTATCATTAGTGATTTGCTATTAAATAGTAATAAAGTAATTTTTATCTTAATATAAATTTAAATATATAACTAACCTCCTTCTGCTTGCTCACTAGCCCACGTAACATTTCGTAGCTCATGAATCATTTTATCGTATCTATAATCTAAGCATTTCTCCTTGGTAGCATTCAATATCATATTATTTACGTAAGCAAGTCTATCAATAGATTTTCCTATTTTTTCATCCGTTAATATATCACATACAGTCTCAATAGTAATATTAGCGGTTTGAGAGCTTTGGCGATTATCTTTATTGTATTGTACAATGTCAGCAAAATTACTTGCTAACGATTCATATAAATTGGAAATATCTATTTTCTTTGTGTGCCCAGGATCAATTGGATCGCATAAACTGTAAAATATAACTGTTAACAAAAAGTACAAGTATGTACATCACTGACAAATGCCTTACACCTTGACAATGTACTCACTTGAATTTTTTCTGTATTTGTAATTGACCATTAATGTGGTGTAACAATATATCAATTTGTGAATTGGCCTCTTGAATTGTGTTAATACACTTCTCAGAATAACCTTCCAAAGCTTTTGTGACAACTACATAATAGTCTACAATACAAAAATATTTATACACACTCATTGTTAAAATTATACCAATTATAATTATTACAATACCATCAAAATCAAGGCGTGCTGCCACTGGTCCACTTGAAGATACAGCTCCATGTACCAAGTGAGGATATTTAACACGCATCCAAGCAGCTAGAGATCCACCATATGATCCTCCAAATACAATCCATTTTGTATTACTTGAAAATTTATATCCAATATTAGCAGACTCAATAAAGAATGCCAAGTCTGCTAATGCCTGTTCTGAACTTAAATACATTAAGTTCTTTATACTAAGATCCCTATAAATAATTTTGCAACATGTTATATACATTATTCTTAACTTTTTTTTTTTTTTTGCATTTATACATGTTCTACTTACGCAGTGGGATGACTTTTCCCATAAAAACGGTGCTCTAAATAAAAACACATTGCTCCAAATTCTTTGGCATTTTCTATCCATTCTCCTTCTACCATCCATTTTGCATTTGCTATTCCTTCAGCACCAATCATCAAAAATATTGGGCCATTGAGTTTATAGAAATCAGAATTAACAAAGTATCTCTGTAAATAAAATAATATAAGCAACAAAACTCAAATTTCTTTTTCTAAATAAAATATAATGCAAATAATCAAAATTATGCTTTGTAATACCTGTTTCCAAACCCTAGTATCAGTTGGATTAAAATGATCCAAATACTGTGTGAACCACTGTTCCTCTGGAAGTGAAATTGTTTGAGAAGACAAAACTGGTTCTCCTACATTGCCACCTTTAGCTCGACCTCTCATAAAATTACGCCATGCTATACTATTATTCAGAATGCTCAATAAAATAGATAGAAGTAATAGAATCTGCATTGTAATTATTATTATCGTTTTTTTTACGTTTCAGCAGAAATACTCTGTAAAAAAATTAAAATGTATATACAATAAAATTTAAAAAACAATAATTCTTTGTTAAGAATAATCTTATCTTACACTTTTCCGTTTAGGTTAAGAACCTCTTTGTCTACCTCTTGCGTTCACGTGCTCTTGGCTTATACTAAACGATAAACAGGACAAACTTCTTTTTGTAGCAATGAACGGCGTATTCGTGTAACCCGTGTAGGTAATACGATATTGTAGATTAAATCTATTACCCTTCGGAATTTAGCGTAAGCCGCGTACTTCGAGGTTTACGGTTTGTATGCATCGGGGCGCCACATGGTTTCTGTCGTAAAAACTCTGGCATCTGTTCTTATTATTGTTCATTATTGTCTATCTGTGTCTGTCATTCCGTTATGTTCGTGTGAAAGAATTTGTTAATACTCATTACGTACACTCTACTTTATAGTCGTTTTGAAAATCGTTTTGGAAAAGAGTTTTTTTTTAATTTGATTTATCTAAACGTAACGCAAATAGTATATAAATTGAATTTTTGTAGATATCACGATATGCAATCGTGATCATATCTTTTGTGATACTTAAACAAACTTGCCGTCAAATCTATTGGTATAAAATAGTTGGCTTATTGCAGTCTTTGATACGTCGTTGATAATGATAAAAGACTTTACGAACGAGCGTGTCGTCATGACATCAGCCTCGTGAGCTGTCCCGTGAGCTGCCTTATGACCACGTGTGACGAATCGATATATGACGAGCATTGTCGCGGTACGTTCTGCTCGCGTAAGTGAAAATATATCGCGTGTGCTTCCGAGAAGTACGCTTGGTAGACATAATTAGCAGTTCAATTAATGGCACGCGCGATAACGCGGCACGAAAGGATTAGGTCCTTCCGTCGGCCGCGAACTCCATTCGTTGCGGCGAATGCTAAATAGTTTTTATCTCAGCGGCCGGTTAAATATTTATTGTCGCGCCAAACAGCGGCGGACGAGACGTTTGATCGGCCGCCGCCGACAAAGTTCCAATAGCTATAAATGCTGTGTATAACCTCGTTGAGGATTCAGACGAGCTCGGGTGAGTATAGAAATCGCATTTCCGAAATGTCGCTTACTTCTACTAATAGTATTTTTTATTTGATATTGTTTGCTTTCAACTGTTATTACTTGGATTCTTCTTGTAGATTAGCACGATTACACTGTGCATAAGACAACATGAAGTTTGCGGAGCATCTGTCGGCCCACATTACTCCTGAGTGGCGCAAGCAGTATATTAGCTATGAGGTGCAACATTAAGTATAAATATTTCAACATTTATGCTATACGAATGCATGGATAATATAAAATTTGTTTATTTTTTTCCGGATTAACTGCGTATTTTTTTTTTTTTTTTTTTTTTTTAATTGAAATTTGTACAGCTTGTTTAATTATAAAAAATAAATTTACACAGTGGGATTGTAATAAATGTTGAATTATAAATATCATTATGCATGTAGTATTTTTAAGCTTTATACCTCTGATTTTGTAGGAAATGAAAGCAATGCTTTACACAGCTGTGGAAGAAGCGCCCTCAGATGAGAGTGTAGAGCCTGAAGTAATATCACGCCACTTTGCATCGTTTGATGAAGTATTTTTTACGTTTTGTGATCGCGAGTTGAAAAAAATTAATACATTTTATTCAGGTGAGAGATTATTCCAGTATTAAAATTGTTTATCTTGTAGTTATCTTGGGATCATTTACAATTTATTTTCTGTTTATCACAGAAAAATTAGCGGAAGCTACACGGAAATATGCGGCTTTACAAAGTGAGCTGAAAACTGCAGTGGAGTTGCAACAGGGAAGCGGGAAAAATAAAGGAAAAGCCAGTGTAAAGCCACCTTTACCCATCAGGAAGCTAAGAGATTTGAAACTTGCGTTTTCAGAGTTTTATCTTTCCTTAATTCTTCTTCAAAACTATCAGAATCTTAATCATACTGGATTTCGAAAAATTCTGAAAAAACACGACAAGGTATTATTTTATTATAGTTTCATTGTGTTTTCTTAATTTTCACTCGCTAATTATATGTTTGTGTAATTTTTGAAATTGTAATTACTGTGTATATTATTTATGACGTAATATCTGTGTTTTCTGTTTGTTCTAAATACAAACCATTGATTATTCTTAATTTTCAGTTACTGTCAGTTGATGCTGGTTCAAAATGGAGAGTCGAATGTGTAGAAACGTCACACTTTTATACTTCCAAAGATATAGACAAATTGATCCAGGAAACGGAAACCTCGGTGACGAACGATCTCGAAGGAGGCGATCGGCAACGAGCTATGAAACGTCTTCGAGTACCACCTCTTGGCGAACATCAGAGTCCATGGACCACTTTCAAAGTTGGCTTATTCTCTGGGAGCTTTATCGTTCTATCTATCGCAGTTGTTCTTTCAGGTATTGTATTATTTATCTGTTATAAATTATGATTTTGCAATTGTGATAAAATAATATTTTTTTCAGCCGTCTTTCACGATAGCGGCGAGAATCTTAAAATCGCATTTAGATTATATCGAGGTCCCTTTCTTATTATTGAGTTCTTATTTCTTATCGGAATTAATGTTTATGGATGGAGATCTTCTGGTGTCAATCACGTTTTGATATTCGAACTGGACCCGCGAAATCATCTTTCAGAGCAGCATCTTATGGAATTAGCTGCAGTTTTAGGAGTCGTTTGGACACTTAGCTTATTAAGTTTCTTATACAGTGCCAGCCTAAGCATTCCACCATATGTGAATCCATTAGCACTGGTCTGCATCATGGTAGTCTTTCTGTTAAATCCAGTTAAAATGTTTCGTCATGAAGCTCGTTTCTGGCTGTTGAAAATCATAGTGAGTATAGTTCATTTAATATCTTTTTTGTCATATGAAAATTTGAAATTGAATGTTTGAATATAGCATTTTATTTTATTTTAGGGACGTATTTTAATATCGCCATTTGCCTATGTCAACTTTGCTGATTTCTGGTTGGCAGACCAGTTCAACAGTTTAGCAACCGCGTTCTTGGACTTTCATTTTTTCATATGCTTCTATATTACAAACGGCAATTGGTTGGAGGCGAGCAATACTTCGCAATGTATGTCTGGCTCTCTTGTTATCAGACCTATTGTGAATTGCTTACCGGCATGGTTTCGATTTGCGCAGTGTGTTCGTAGATATCGAGATTCTAAAGAGGCTTTTCCACATTTAGTAAATGCCGGAAAATATTCTACAACGTTTCTTGTTGTTGCTGCCAATACTTTATATGCTTATCATACAGGTATATTGAATTATTTGAACTAAAAATGTGGTTTTACAAATAATTTTTAACGATTTAAAAATAACAAAAAAATGGTTTTTTTAGTGGAATATACTAATCGATGGGAGAATCCGTGGTTGTGGCTGTGGGTGTGTAGTTGTCTTATTAACTCGATATATTCATACACATGGGATCTTAAAATGGATTGGGGCCTTCTAGATAGCAACGCCGGTGAAAATCGTTTTTTACGTGAAGAAGTGGTTTACTCGGCATCTGTAAGTATAACAATAAATGACAATGTTCATTTGTCAAAGAAAATATAATATATTACGTATGTTTTAGTGGTTCTATTATTTCGCCATAATAGAAGATTTTGTACTGCGATTTATATGGGTTGCGAGTTTTGTACTCGTTGAGTTCGGATATATCTCTGGTGATTTAATGACTTCTATAATAGCACCTCTCGAGGTTTTTAGGTAAGTGTATTTTTAGATAGTACTTAATTTTAGTTTTAAAGTTTTGAATATCTTTTTTAATTTATTGTAATTATTGCTTAGACGATTTGTTTGGAATTTTTTCCGTTTGGAGAACGAACATTTGAATAATTGCGGTAAATTCCGTGCCGTACGTGATATTTCGATAGCACCAATAGAGAGCTCCGATCAGACGCAAATTTTACGTATGATGGACGACGAGAACGGTGTACTTAACAGGGGTAAACGTAAAGGTGGAGGTAAAAAGCAGACTAATACAAAGGAGGAAAAACGAGCCTTACTTAAAGAAGAAACTATAGATGTGGATATATCAAGTGCTAGCTGAATGTACAATGCAAGATTATTATACGATTAATTTCTGCAATATTGGAAGCCTCCAAAACTTCTGGTTTTTAGAGGAAATAATTTGTACAATTTTGTAAATGATACATATCAACTTCATTAGAAGGTAAATAATTCACATATGTTTTTTAGTTAATAATTATAAAATTAAAATCGTTATAGTGCCTTTTCGCGCTTTTCTTACATAAAATACTTCAATAAATTATAAAAATCTATAATATAGCCTGCACCAAGAGTCTTCCAAGACAAAAGCGATATATAGCTTAAATAAACAATTACGAATTTTATAGCTTCTAGATATAGATATATAAAATGTAACGTCATATATGAAGCGTGTGCTTTTTACATGCAAGCCTACAAATTATTAATAATTAAGACCATTTTTTTCATTTAGCTGTTATTGTATACTATGACTATTAGGGATATTACTACTAACATTTTTTTCTACAATTACTATTTTTTAAATAATAGATAATGCCATAAGGAAATATGAATATAATAGAAAAAAAGGAAGTATTAATACAAAATAGTCTGATTACTACGCTCATAACATAAGTAATACTATATATGTATTAATACTGAAGAGGCTATTGTTAATGTGCTTTTTTTATACATATTGAACAAAGTTATTGTATATTATATACATATATATTTATATTGGCTTATGTACGTGTATATATTTATGTAGTCACACACGTTTTACAGTAGGAAGATGAGTAGATGTTGAAATATGTAAATGACCAACATTTTGCGTTATTTATAAAGTAGTTTGTATATAAAATAGGATCAAGATTAAGAAATTATTTCATATACAAATATTGTAATATAGTTTTTTTATTATATTAGTTTTGAAGAAGCATCTACAATATACATTTTTTTTGTAATAAGAATAATTTAATATTATCAGTTATTATATATTTAAACGTAAAACATCTGCTCAACCAAATAATAAATAATTACTGTTGTTCTATATATTGTTTCAAATTATGTTGACTATACCCTTTTTATATTATATATATATATACCTGTATCTATTATTAATTAATAAACAAATTAATAATATATTAATATATTGCATTAACATATAAAGTGTCCAAAATAAAATGTTAAATTGTACAACTGTAGGTAGGGAATTAGAGACGAAATTAGAATGGGAAACGAAAAGTTCTGTATGGGTTTATAAAATTCGTGACCATTGTTGGGAAAAAAATTAAAATGTTTAGGCGTAAGACGCCGTTGTGCGTCTAAAACTGTATAAAGTTTTAGGTATTAGATGGTACTTTAATAAAATTGTGATAATTTTTCATAAATCTTTTCCTGTACAATCAGTTAGGAAGTCACAAATGTTAAGAATGTAAATGTTACTTACTTTTGTACTCTGAAAATACCGAAAAATATGGCGAAAATAAAAATAATATTATAATGACAAAATGCATTCTTCGAAACTATTCTAATTCCAATATAGTCATATTTCTGCAGTTTAAACTCTTAAACGTTCTGACTTTTCGTATTCAAATGGTTGATATTCCGATAAAAGGTTTTTGGATACTTTAGAATTGAGCAATGATTCTCCGTTAATCGCTGCCATTACCTTGTCGCTGTCTAATATCGTAAAATGATTACCTTCGATGTAATGTACGTCTACTTTAGCTCGCGTAATCTGAAAGTTTTTATATTGTTATTAAATGTCGATTACGGCAATTTAAGTTTCAAATTTATAAAAAAAAAATACACAGAAGCATAATACCTTGTGTAAACCATAATCTTCATCGGCTATATTAATTAATTGTGTTGTTGGTTTCAAAAGTGTTATAGGCGATCGTATCCATTCTAACGATGACGTATCATATTTTTGGAGAGCAACGAAATGCTGATAAGTAATTGTACAGAATAATTTCCCACTTTCAATGGAAGACTTTGATAATTTGTCTTTAGGAACTTGCGAAAGAAAGATATCGACTTTCTCATCCCAAGTCGTACACTTCTCAAGTTCCAAAAGTAGCTAGAAAAAGAAAATAAATAAGATATTAATAAAAAGATACAGTCGTCAAGTATTGTAGCTGTTAGTAGTAAAATTTACTTTTCCACTTAAAGCCGATTGTATATTATCCATGATTGCAAGCAAGACATTATTTTGAAGTTCTTCTTCTGTAGCAGATGGAAGAAAATGCTCCATTAACTTTTTCAAAAAGTCAGGAGCACCGTCAATCAGTACTACTCGTCCGTTCAAACCTCGTTTTTCCAACTGTTTTGTTAATGCGAGGGTAATTAATGCACCGTACGAATATCCGACTAAGGCAAAACCATTTTGTTCTTTCGCTTTTGGTAAAATGTACTGAAAGTGAAAACAAAATGTAAGTATGTGAGTTTGGCACGGTTAAATATTTTTTAATTCAATGAAAATTTTTGTTAAAAGAAATATCGAATAAATATGTCATTTTATTTTTTATACATTACTTACTGGTAAAAGATAATCAACGTATTCCGATATCGACATAATGCCAGCTTTTGTTATTCCATATTGAAGAACTGTCGCGTTAGCTCTAATTTTCGATGCCAGTGGATTAAATATCTGTGCGCAACCCTTCAGGTCTGGTACTAGGAACACGTTAATCATATGCGGATCTCTTCTAGTTTCTAATTCCACACATGTCTCAGTGGACAAATTACTGTTGTCCGATACAAACCGAATGAACAAATGAATACCAGTTAATCCGCCTGTTGGTTCACTCGCATGCTTATTCTCTGGTTTTCGTTTTGAGTCCTTATCGTGCATTTGTACTAGTTTGGTGAAGTTCAGAGTGCGAATATCTTGTGCAGTGAGAAAGATATCGTACTCACGTTCCAGTGTTTGCTTAATTTCTACGGCCATCATCGAATCCATGCCGAGTTCGGCTAATGGAGTTTGTTGAGCCACAGTTTTCAGATCTTTAACACCTGCAAAAGATATATTTTTTAAAAACAGTAAGTTTTATTTATAAAAATTGCATTAATATTGAGTTGTGTAAAGCACATTATTTTTTAATTCTTCTTTTTACATTTTTTTCTAAGAGATTATTTTAAAATAATAATATTTTAAAATAATAATATTTTAAAATAATTCTAAAATAATTTTACCTAATATATTCGCCACAGCCTCCACAACGTTGGCAGCTCCATAAGCTCCTACACGTTTCTCTGCTACCACCATACTAGATACTATTGGACAATTTTGCAACAAAAAGTGCTCCAGTTTTTCAAGACAAGAAGATATCCTTTGCTGCAAGGTACCACCAATAACGAGCTCCTTGTTATTGTCTTGCCAGTCGGCTACAAGGCCAACTTCGCCTATCGCGCCCCATTGAATAGCTAGTCCTGGTAGACCATCCGCTACTCTACGCTCGCAAATTCTCTCCATTATGGAGTTACCCATACCATAATTCGTCTGTCCAGCGTTTCCTCTACCACAAGAAACCGAGGAAAAAACTACGAAATGTTGAAGTTTTGGACACAAGCTTCTAGATAACTCATCCAGCATTTTCGTGGTTCGAGCTTTCGCTTTAAAAGATTCCTCGAACGATTCTGGCGTTTGATTCTTGCAAATGCTGTCCTTTAGCACCACGGCGAGATTAAATATCGCATCTACTGAGCCCTGTTTCTCCGCAGAGTTAAGTATAAATTCGCAATCTTTGCGATTCGAAGCATCTGCGCCCGAGATAATAAGCACGTTCACACCATAAGATTTCCATCGGTCGAGTTTCATGTGCTGATAACCGTTCTTTATTCCTGTTCTTGATGTTAATACTACATTTTTTGCTCCTCGAATTATTAGCCAGTCAGCTAATTCCAATCCAAAACCACCTAAACCACCCAAGATGAGGTAAGTTTTGTTACTGTCACAGTAATATCGAGGCTGAGCAAGAACAGGTTTTTTTTCAAGAAGTTCCTTTTCATCGAAAATTTTTATAATAACCTACCAAAGACATATAATATAATCTTATTAGTTTTTTCGGCTTCTCTCATTTGAATTTGACAGATTTTAATTTTATAAAAATATAAAATTTGTTTAAAGCTCAGAAGCTAATTTTAATATTGCAAAAAAAAAAAAAATTAATAGCAATTAATCGCGTGTAATTATAATATACAATATTTATAATAAACAAAATTTGAATAAAATATTATAGATTGCTATAAAATTATTTTTTACCTTTCCTATGTGTTTTCCAGCTGCCATATATCTGAAAGCAGTTTCCACTTCGTCTTTTTTAAAAACTTTTCTAGTAAGCGGTTTGATAGCTCCACATTTTAATTTTTCCCTTATAACATTGCTTAGTACTACCTTATCTCCTGCATAGTCTTTTCCGGAATAAGTTACTGATAAATTGTCAACCATAACTCCGTAGAAATCAATTCCTTTTAAAAAGGCCATCAATCCCAAAGGATTATTCGCTACAAAATCAAATTTGCCGATTTCCAGAAAACGACCTCCTTGCGCCAAGCAACGAATCGACGCTTGAAGTTTCTCTTCAGCCAACGAATTTAAAACGATATCCACCCCTTTACCATTTGTTTGCTGAAGAATCATCTGTTCAAAGCTGGTATCGCGCGAATGGCCAATATGATCTTCCGGAATTGACGGAAAGGTTTCACGAATAAACTTTCGTTTTTCGGGCGTTCCTACAGTAGTGAACACTTCACAACCTTCGTAAAGGGCAAGATGTATCGCCGCTTGGCCTATACCGCCAGTGCCACAATGAATAAGTATTTTTTCACCTTTTTTCACCTTGCCACGCATGTATAAAGCAAAGCAGCACGTTGCGTACACGCATGGAGCGGTGGCTGCATCTTCCAACGACCAAGTGTCAGGTACCGTCCAGTACAACAGTTTATCAGGCAAAAGAATATTCGATATACACCTAAATAAGTATAAACATATTAATTACACAAATTTAAAAATACTAAAATATCTTAGAAAATCTAAAATTATATTTTAAAAAGACATTTTATTATAATATTGCAATAATAAAGTATAAAAATATATTTTTAATTATTTTATTATATTTAATAAATATTTAAAAAATATTAAAAAAAAAAAAATAAAAATAATTAAAATATATATTACTGTTGGTTGACAATTCCCATTACACGACGACCATTCGCTTCGACACCTGCATATTCTATGCCAATGTTGCAGTCAACAAATCGATTAAACTTTGAGACGTTATTTAAAATGAGTTTTCCTGTACTCAACATGATATCCTTAAAGTTGAGTGGCGCGTATGCTACATAAACCTGATCTTCGTCATTGGAACGTATATTTCCTTCAACCCAACGAAACGAACTTAAATCGCCAAATGCCTATTGTTCACAAATATAAAAAAATTATATTATATATATATCCATGTATAATTGTGTACACGGATCACCTGATTTAGCGTTCGGCGGTACGCTAATCTCTCCGATCTGAGGCGACGGTGGCATACGTGCGCTAGCGCGTCACGCTTCACACAATGAAGCGTGTACGTGTGCCGTGGAGCGCCGAGGAGATCGAGAGGACGGGGGAAAATGTAGTGGGGCGCGATTTGATGCTCCATCCTTTAGTGAAACGCGTGATGAAGACCGCATCGCCGCAGACCAGAGAGACCAGCATAGGTTAAAGGTATGGTTATTACCATTTGAGTGACATATGCATGACGGACAAGTTTCGGCTGTAAACTCGACAGCAATAAATGTCTGTAGGAGCCCCATATTTTTCCTGGCCTTAATACATTGATTGGCAAATCTAATTGAAGTTGTTCTGAATATAACGGATTTTGTAATGAAAATTTAGGAGCTTCGGTATCTTGTATCAATATGCTTCTAATTACTTCTCCGCCTGGCTCTTTTCTTAAACAGTTCACAAAGCCTAGTAAACCATTTTCCAAGTCTCCCTCGCTGACGAGTATTATCCTCATTTTGTCATCAATCCTATCTTCCGCATTCATTAACGAATTCAATTTCTCGAGCCAAGTAAACTCGTCGTTGTTAATATAGATAATGTCCGTTTTTCTACACAACTGTGCTTTCTTTTTTAAAAGAATCAAAGTCTCTTCGCCAGTATTCTTTTCTAAAATCACATCTAAATTATATTTCGATGCTGTCGAAATCTTTTTAGACGATTTTTCTCGAGTCAATATAAAACCATCATTTTTCAATTTTAGCAGAATTTGGTTTAATTGATGTTTCTTATTTATTGAGAGTAGTTCGACGCCAACCGCAAATAGAATATTCTCTTCTTTCGATACGTTATTTATATCTTTGGCAGTAACATTTGGAAATAAATTATCATTGAAACGGTTAAATGGTGCTGACAAATATACCTTTGCCTGAATCAAGGGTAAGTCACCCAGAATTTCAGTAATTATGGGTGATGCTAATTTAGTCTCCGTTATATTGTCGGAATCGTGGATCAACTCGATGGTGTTTACATGAATAGTTTGATAATATTCAAGCGCGATCTGTATGGACAAACTAATCGCTTCTTTTAGAGATACTTGCGCACCGTCGCGATGAGCCACGAATTTATATTCTTCGAGAACTGGGTCTCCGGCTGGCAAACGACGAGGTATACCCATGGCTTTGACATTACAGATTTCAACTCCTCCTGACACTATTGTGTCCAAATATTTGTTCACATACACAGCAATCTCTACAATAAAAAATATTAACATAATTAATTATATCAAACTTATCTAATAATAAATGTATAAGAAATATAAATAATTAATATAAGTAGTTTTTAAAACAATTTTTTATTACGTAAAATATGTTCCTGAATAAAAAAAATTTAACTAATCTTTTTATATTATATTTTTATAGTAAAATTTGTGAAATACATTTGCAAAGTTAAAGGATAAGTAAACTTACGTCTATCTTTTGGATTTAAGTTTCGGATTTCCTGTTGATGAAGTTTAGTATCGATCACAATTTTCCGTATTTTCGTAGGTACGAATAATTTTCGCGTATCTAGTTCGAGAATTAATATTTGTAACATATTGTCGAGAAACATTGCCCAGTTACCCATCCAACCAATATGTCCTTTTCTTCCTGATTTAGTTGCGCTTTTTAAAGAACGAAACGCGCCAGAATATTGATAGCCTCGTAATTTTAATTCTTTATAAATATCCTTGGTATTCATCACCTCTTCTTCGTCATCTTCTGGTACAAACTCAGGGAGTATCTTTTCTTGCACAGGATTCGTCACAATTCGAATAATTCCAGTCACAACAGCTGTATCATTTTCCGTTACTTCGAATCTTCCACTGTCTGCAAAAATAATTACCACGATTAATTTAATACTATAATTAAGAGGAGCATATATAAATGTTTAAAAGCATTAAGGAAACCTTTTTGAACCATTACTCGTAACTCAAGATCGCCGTTTTTCGGCATATGAGTAGCACGAATAAAGCTGATATCTTCAAAGACGACCGATAGCTCTGAGTACATGTTTTCAGATCCTTCTAACATACCCATAGTTTGCCATACTAAAATAAGATATGCAGTGGCAGGTATCAAATTCTTTCCATCGATAACATGACCACTAATATATTCAGTTTCTTCGTTCTCTAACGACAAAGCAATTATTCTCTCGCTGGTATAAAGTGTTTGTGTCTTATATGACACTGTGAACCAATCGTCAGAATGATTCCATCTTAACAGAAATCAAATCATTAATTTCAGTTTATTATCCTAATCTTTCAATGAATCTCATTAGAATTTCCAAAATAGTTTTTACGAAACTATATCTTATTTTTTTTTTAATTGATAATTCGTAAAAATAAAATTACCGAAACATTTAAATGATTTTTACAAGCTTACCTAATAGAAGGCGAAATCATCGGCGTACCGCGACTAACAGGATATTCAACAGACGGATAGAGGCTCGCAATATTTGGTTGTAGCCCCGCATTGTAGAGCTTGCCAATTGCTTGTAGCAAGACCTCAACATTGTCTCTGTAACCACTTTGGGTGAGCGCGATATTTGTGACTTCCGAACCGAGGGATTGTCTTAAAATCTCCTGTAAAATACCATGGGGCGCAATCTCAATAGTCACAGCGTTCTTCGGAATCATTCGTGCCGTTTCCTCAAATAGTACAGGACTTAGAAGATTGTTGGTGTGATATTCGGCAGATGACAATTTCGCAGACGCGATCGACCACTTATTGCGCGGTACAGATGTGCTCACCCATTTCGAACTACGCGGTTTTGGTTCAGGGATTATTTTCTTTAAATAAGATAAAAGTTTCGATCCAACAGGCGCAACGTAACGACTGTGATAAGGTATATTGCTGCATGGCACTTCTTTGACGAAGATTTGTTTAGCCTAGTTAGATAAACTTAGTTAAAATAATATTTTAAATAATACACAATTATTTTAAGATTATTTTATATCGTTAAAATTTCAAATTTGTATTAATATATTTAATATTTAAATAATATAACAGCTTTATTAAAAAAAAAAAAAAAATAGACCTGTAGTTGGGCAAGTAACTCCTTCATTGAATCAGCAGGTCCACTAATAATGCTACTATCAGAAGAATTATGACAAGCCACGTCGATATCAGACGGGCAGATATCTTTAACGTCATTGTAACCAAGACTGACCACTGCCATTAAACCGTAAATTACTTCAGTTTCAATAAACGCTAAACCTTTCAAATAAGCTGATAGAATCGTTTGTTCAGCGGTAAAGCATTCATCTGCGTAAGCGCAACCAAGTTCTCCGGTAGAGTGACCAATTATATTATTCGGCACGATGCCAATTGATTTAATAAGATCGACTAAACCAATCTGTAAAACTCATACTGTATTAGAATACGATAAAAAATTAATGCGATTAAAATATTAATATATATTATATTATTCGTATGCATATACATATATAATATTTATAAAATTATGTGTAACTCACTTGAACTGCTGCGATACCCACGAATAAATGCAAAATATTGTCGAAAATAGTTTTGTCTTTGCTTGTCACTATATTAATGATATCTACCCCACGCGGTTGTAGAACCGCATCGCATTTTTTAATAGCTTCGGCAAAGACAGGAAATTTCATTAGATCAGCACCTATTTGAAATTAATAAAACAAATAAAAAAAGTATTAAAGTAAAATACAATTATTTTTATTTTTATACAGGCATTAACGTAATAAATACCCATGCCAGGCCATTGCGATCCTATGCCAGAAAACACGAACCAAATCGGTCTGGGTGTTTCTAAATAATTTTCTATTTCTTTTATGGTACACTCCGAATTCTCCGAACCAACTATCGTAAATCCTCGATACAAATGATCTAGGATATTTTCAGAATAAACGCTGTGTATCAGGTTAATATATTCAATGTCTACATTCAATGCCGAATGCTTTTCAATCTATAAAAAATTAAAATTTCAGCGATCAGATTCGACTGAATTTAAATTCGAAGAGCTTAGCACACCTTTATTATTTTTTAACTGTTTTTACTTACATCATCTAAAAATACTTTAACAGATTCCTCCGTACGTCCAGATACTGTTACGAGTCTCGGTAAATTATCAGATGGTGCTCCATTCTTGATTTTATTTTTTGGATTATGTTTTAATATAAGATGGCAATTGACACCTCCGAAACCGAAAGAACTAATACCCGCGTAACCACCATTCCATGGTGTTGGCTCAGTGACAACTTTGAGCTTACCATCTATGATAGCTTTTGAGCTTTCTTGTGGCCGAGTGTAATGCAAATTAGGCGGAATTATTCCAGTTTCCATTGCTATTATTAGCTAAAATAAATAATAACAATTAATTTAATTAAAATTTATTATTTGTCATTTCTAAAGTTTTAAAAGGCTTAATGTAAATTCGATATTTTGATAAATTCAATATTAAAAAAAAAAAAAAAAATACTTTTGCAACTTGAGTCAGGCCGCTACCACCTTCGGAATGTCCCAAGTTTGATTTAACAGATCCGATTAACAAAGGGTCAGTTCTCTTTTTGCATATAGATGTCTCAATCGCAGAAATTTCTTCGGGATCGCCAACTGTAGTACCTGTACCATGGCATTCCAAATATGATAGATTATTCGGCGATAAGTTGCAATGATCGTAGCACTCCTGTAATAACTGGCTCTGCATCTTGCTTGATGGGAATGTGATGCCCTGCTCCTTAAAACCATCACAGTTTGATCTACCGTAAACCAATGTGCCATAAATCCTTTTCGCGTTCTTCGCTTTCTGCAGATATACAACTGAAATCGCTTCACTGCGAGCATAGCCATTCGCATTTACGTCAAAAACTTTGCTACGGCCATCGGGCGACAAAATTCCTGGAATTATTACAAGCTATATGAAAATAATTGTCTATTATATCCTCAATTCTTTATTTCAGATTCTCTTGAAAAGCCGCGAATATAAATTAACAAGAGTCCCAATCTTTTCTCAATTTATCTTTATATATTTTTTTTAACATATCTTTTAACATGTTAAAATATCAACAAATTTTATTAAAATTTTTTTTCTATTTTAAACAAATTTTGTTTCTATTTTTTACAACATAATTGAGAATAAAAGATCATACCAAGACGAGAAAATTGTAGTGACATGTAGGGATGAAGGCACAATTGTGATCCTCCCACGAGAGCATTATCGCATCGATCATTTATTAAGGACTGATAAGCACACTCCAATGCGACTAAGCTCGAGTTACAGGCCGAGTCCAAACAGTGAGATGGTCCAGTTAGTCCCAGATAATAAGAAATTCTATTCGCCTGCATGTTTTTGTAATAAGCAAGTCCAAAATGAGTTTCCTAATCAAAATAAAAATCTGTTCGTCAAAATAGCACATATTTCACAATATCTTTAATTGCTAGAATTTTCGTCCCTTCTATTTATTCTATTCTATTTATCCTACGTTTAATAATAAGCAAATAAATTTTTTTCATTTCGAGCAATGTTATAAATGTGTTACAAAAGCTTCGAAGAAATTTCTTATCGACATTTTTTCCTGCACTTAAATTTAACTTAACAATTTTTAACTTTTTTTTTTAACTCATTTTATTGTTAAGTAAATCTATCGTTAATAACGTACCTTTGGTTTGTCAAAAAACCAATTTACTTCAGATTCCGAGCAGCATGTGCCCACGAAAACGCCAGTTCGCGATCCTCGCAATTGCTTTGGATTAATTCCAGCATCAATGACGGCCTCATAAGCACGTTCCAATAACAATCTACTCATCGGATCCATCATATGGGCCTCATAACAAGGAATGTGAAAAAACTGCGCGTCGAATTTTCTAACGCCATAAATTTTTCCTGTACGCTGAGGGATATCCGGATGATCTGTTGGTATTTAAAAAGAACACAAAAAATTATTATGTCAATTTTAATATATCAAGAGACACTTTTTTACTTTAATACTTTTTAAAGAAAATTTCTTAAATTGCTCTGATCTATTAATTACCTAATTTCCATCGGCGATCATCATCCGAAATCACATCAACTTTATTCATTAAATTGTTTTTTAATTCTTCAACATTGTCAGAGTTTGGAAATTTCCCAGCAATACCAGAAATGACAATTTCTTCTCCAGGTAGAGGTTCCTTATAAGTGTTTTCAACTGAATTTGTCGCAAACATCGTTTTCAAAATTAATTTTATAATTTTTGTCAATAAGAAGAATACTGCGATTAACTGTTGAAATATTATCTCCTTAATTGAGATATTGCATTGATTAGTATATAGCAAATAAATCTCTTACTAATTTTTGTACTATATAAAAGTTTCAAAATGTTCTGAACGACTTGACGAGCTCATGAACAGATTCTGTGAACGACAAACCGCGACTAAAATATGAGACAGCGAATATCAGCGAGGTTTTATAATAAAGAGACTTCCTTCCCCCTATAAATTTTATTATTAATACTTTCATCTTTCTCGAATATATGTATGCATTCCTAATGAATAAAGTAGGTTTCTGAATAACTTTTACTTATATAGTATGTTTCAAGCATTAATATAAATAAATTTTAATTTCACAAATAGTCGTAGAACGATTGACAAGTATTTAAATATTATCGACATACCCGCGTATTATAATGAAAATACAAGCGTCTTACTTAACGTGCTTTCGTTAAACGTTTTTTTACAAAAACGTTTTAATTAATTTCTTGATAAACATTACGCATTTTTCAAAACGACACATGACTCTTGATCTCGGGTTTTTCATAATCTATCTACAGCTTTCGGCCTTGAGACATCCTGTATTTTATTTTACGTGAGTGTATATGTATATAGTATTGTTACGAGTAAAATAATGTAAAAATCATTTACATAAACTATTTATCATAAAACTTTAGCACTATTCCATGTGTAATGTGGAATAATATTAATTAAAGTTTATTTTAATACGTACAATTTATTTTGAATATACATACATACATATTAATGATTATATTATATTAATATATTTACTTATAATTATGTTTGCGAATACCGGATATGATTGATATTCGGTAAACTTTGACACGTCCTGCATATATAATCTTTATTTGTAAAATAATCACGAATAATATCCGTTGAACTTTGATATTTGTTGCATATGTAAACTTTAATTGTATTATCGTGTCTGAACACACAAACGGAGAAAAGATTTTTTTTAATACCAGTCTCACATGTAACTGGGTCTGATTAATAAGATGCTGTTTAGTTTTTTATTTACAATTCTATACAAACACACATCTAACATTTTATTAAATTCTTTTCGTTAATAAATTTCAAGTATTCAATAAAGTACTTGCTTCTTTTGTAATATTATCCGCAATTGTTTTATTAAGAGATTAAAAAAAAATTTTAATAAGTCGAAAGAATATTAGATAACTAAGTCACGATTAAACGTTAACACAACTAGTCTAGAATAATTTATAATTTACACATAAATTATACAGTTCTAACAAATAACAATAATATTAATAATGAAAATAACAAGAATAATAATTCAGCGTCCAATAATTGTAGGTTCATCAGCCATAGCTATTTCTTCGGTAGGTGCTTTATCCCTTTTCCTCTTTTTTGAGAAAAGCATAAAGGCAAGACCGGCGACAATATTACACAAAAATACGATCCATGCGAGGATAAGAGAATAATCATACCTTATCAACGGATTTTTTGAGTAAGTTTTCAAGATGAGCTTACTCTCATACTCGATTGACGAAAGTAGAACTTGTATCACCACCATATTGCAAGCAGCTTGGAAAAATAAAATTAAATTAAATAATATAAAGTGCAATAAAATTTATTCCAAGCAAGAAAGTTACCAGTTATGAAGTGTATTCCTCCAGCAAGACGTTTAAACATATAACGTGGATTCAGGAATGTGTAAATTGAAAAGCAAAATCCCATTACCATTATAAATAAACTAATCACGGCAAATGAAGCTTCAGTCCTAGCGTAATCTGAAAATAAAGAAACCCTTAAAGTTAAACTTTCGATGCTATTTCCTTACAGTAAAAATATTTTTAAAAAGGTGTTAAATATCTATGTTAAACATACGCTCGAGACGTTTCATACTTCGCGTAATATTTCTACTGCAGCCTACGCTTAGCGAATATTATTATCACTTTATTTCGTCGGTATGACGTTTCGACAGTTTTAGTCGACAGTTTTGATATACTTTGGACAATTTTATTTAAAGTACTTACTCACTATTGTCATATCCACACCATCCAGTTCTACTTGTATCTCTGTTGGAAACATATTCACATATTTGCATTTGTCTGAAATACATAAATATAGATAAATATTTTTATATCATTGTATTTAACGGATCGATCATATAAATTGATGATATGATATTCATCGTCAAGTATTTGGGTCGAAAATTTAATTTATATTTTACCGTACATATATAATACGTATAATATATACAAAATCTTGTGTCACTACGCTTTGCAGTGGCATTAATAATAATTAACATTACAGTTGCTAAAGACTTGAGTTATAATATTTCATACAAACCTACGACGAGTTTCAATTAGTATAAAAAAAAAAAAAATTAAATATTTTGGAAATTTATAAAATAGAATAATTACGAGTAAGGAAATATGAAACATATACTTACCGTATTTTATTAGATATGTGGAATTTTCTGGCGAAGGCTCCAATCCATTAATGCAGCTCCTCCATAAGCCTACACATTTATAAATTAATCTTTTACCAACTTCATCTCGGCCTTCCATTGGTAAACCTTGATCATCTGGCGATTGTAGCATAAACCAATGATTAGTTGACATAGCAACAGTCCATATACAAATCGAGAGTCCAACGAGGATAGTACAACTCAGAAGAACTCGCCTCTCAAAGATGACCTATTAAAAATTATTAATAAACTTGCCGTAAATATTTATATAGGATGTTATAAAAGTACCAGAATAGTAGAATAATTGGTAAAATATGAGTCCTAGAAAAAATGCTAAGTACTTGATTATGATTTTTTTCTTCGCTATCTGATGGTGACTCTGAAATCCTACCTTGACAGTGACCTCCACGGTTATTTCAAGGATTAATTTTTCACATACCTGATTGTACAGAGCTTTTAATCGATTTGCCATATTTTTTTTCCCGTGCTTCTTGAAGCAGTTCAAGAATTTACATCAATATGTATAAATGTTTAGTGATTACTTTAGATTTTTATACTATTTCTTTATCTGCCAGTAACCTGATTTTAATCACCTAAGAAAACAAAAACCAAATAACTTAATAATTGATTAAAAATTTTCAATGTTGAAGTTAAAATCAAGAAAAATAAACCATGTAGAAAATTAAAAGCAGCAGTGTCTGCAACTGCTAGTTATATATAGAACGTCATATGTCGCTCTTTTTTTAAATAATAATAGACCGAATGGCATTCTAACGCTTTTGTACACGTGGTGCATTCATTAGCTAATTATTTGTTTAAAAATGTCACCGCGGTATAACATTTTTTTTAAATACATAAATGGAATTGCAGCAATTGTTATCGCACAGTTGATCTCGGCGCGACATACAGTGTGCACTTGGCGCGAGAATCTATTGTGCTTGATCTGATAATCTTAGGCTGTCGTCAACTTGGCAGCTCGCGTATAGGAAAGATACACAGTTAAAACTAATGAAAAGAGAAATTCTTCTTTTTCAGTAATAATTATACAATATTTATTTCAATAAAATTTTATTATACTTAATTATTACGATATTTAATATTAATTAAATTAAATTGAATCAAATAAATTTAATTAAAGTAAATTGATAATCATCTAATATAAATTTCTAAATCGATACAAATTATGTATTAAAAATATACTTATGTTGATAAATAATCCGTAAATAAAGTTTATTATTGTAGTTTCGTATCACCCGGCCTATATATTTATACGATTCTAAATTAGCGGCATGAATACAAACGCACACGTGTTCGACAGTCGGTTGTTCGATAGATCTACCGTTTTGTATTGACTCACCTCGAAATATCTCGGGAAATGTGGCTCGAGCGCAAAACACCGAAAATACCGTTCTCTTTTAGTTGGCACAGCAGACCTCACAAAATAGGATATAACGCTACACTAGACGAAATGCTATCGTCTGAACGCACTGATTGACTGTCTAACACTGATCATATGCTGACGACGTGAATAGTACGTAGTTTGAGAAGAGAAACAAAATTTAGCGCTTAGTTAAAACCGAGGAGTGGGATAACTAAATTCTTTAACATCCCTTACATTCATACAAATATAGAATAGGAAAGACGAAAAGGTATAAGAAACCCCATGAAATTTTCTGTAAATCAATAATAAAATATTTCACTTTAATGAAATTCGATTCAAAAAATGTTTGAGCAGTAAATACTGAAATATATATATATATATATATATTTTTATCTAGCTTTTTTTAAATTTGCACAAACTGTTGTTAGATTTAAAAGTCAGTTAATTATAATTATATAGTTATATAGTTTATAGAATTAGAAAGTAGTAACTCGTAACAGATAATAACAAATTTCATTAAAATTAGAATCTGTTTGACGTGCGATAAATCGTCTGATTAAATTCGAGGTGTAATATATTAGTAAATAGTAAAATATTTGATTTTGCGTCATTCGATTCCCATCGCTATCTCGATTTTCGGTGGCGGTCAACTCCCATCAGTACCGCGATTTTTTTTTTTTATTAATAGTATAAGAACAGTACCTCGAATTGGCGCCGACGATTGTGGCGTCGCGTTTTAGGATTTCTCGGTACTGAACAAAATTTAATTTTTCCGCTAAGTACCGTGCGGTAAATTAAAATTTTTTTTTAACTCCCGAAAATCTCAAAAAAATGTCACCAACGCGCATTTTTTTGTTTACTTTAAATTTTTTTTCAACCTCTTATATGAACACATAATTAAATTATTCTTTTTGTTTAATTGTAGCTGAAAATTAAACATTATTTGTTCGGCATTATAAAGTGAGAGTTTCGCTCGTGTCATTTACTCTTGCTTTCTCCACATTAAAAAAAAAAAAAAAAAAAAATTATACATTTAATAATTTTCACCAATAAACTATTTATATCTTTAATTACAATATTTAAGAATAAATTACTTTATTTATAGAATTACCCGAGTGGAAATTTGTCTACTCAATCTGATTTTGCAGCTAGTGGTTAGCTAGATTAAATATATTTCTTAACTAGTGACTAGCTTGATACTAGCCATAAATTATAAGAAAGTATTTATTATTTAATGACTATCTTCAAAAAGTAAAGTTGTCATTAAAAAAAAAAAATAACAAATTCTGTCTAGTATCGGTCGTCTAGTCACTGCCCAGCGCAGACCACGTATCTAAATAGATATTTAGCTTTTCTAGCTCGTTATTAGCTAGTAATAATTATTTAGTACCTGGTACGTTTTGAGTGTTACATTTCTGGTTCAGTACTGGACAGTTTTGCTACACAGCCACGAAATAAACCACGAATTGGCTAACTAATTATTAGGTAACGGTGGGAATCAATTTCCACTCGAGTATCTATTTTCAAAATTAAATAAAATGTATAATTATTGCTAGTGCATTAATTATATATAAAATATTGTCACACAGTATTTTTATGATAAATAAATTCACTAAGCGATGGCTCATTAAAACATAAGTATAAATAAAGTAATAAAAGGAAAATCAGAGTAAGATTTAAAAGAAACTCGTATTAATTATATTTTAATCGACAATTTGAATAAAATGATCCTTATAGTTACATAACATTACGTGTTGGACATAATGACATAATAATATATTATTAACTGTAGCAATAATCTGACGATGTAACAATTACTGATTGCAATTATGATCAATGTGTCATCATAATGTACGATAACAATCGCAATAGTATATAAGAAAATGAATATATAATAATAATATACTGTACAATCTATCGGACACATCGACAACAATTGGCGTACGATTTCATTTATTGATTAAACAACAAAAACTTAGTATACGATGAATCCTCTTAGCTCATCTAAGGATATATGTATAACAACCGCGTTCATGCACATCTAAAAAATGGTAAATTTAAGTAATAGATTAAACTTCTTTGCCGTCCCTTTATACGTTTCTCGTGATTAAAACAAAACAAGTATACGCTCACGTATGTCAGAGGAGACATGAGAGAATAATCATGAGGAGCTAAAGGATTTAATGGTCTTGAACGCAGTAGGGAACGAAGAGGAATGCACTAACAATATACCGGGAATTGCGTTCTTTCGACGCGCATGAACGTGGCCAAATAAAAATTAACAGAAAACAAAATGTTGTAAAGACTCGATATGTGTGGCAACGTCCAGTACTCTTTCTGTACGGTGCCATTATATGCTTAGCGATTAATACTAATTGTATATTTACAAATCTCAAATAAGAGCAAGAAAACGTAAAAACCGGAATGGTCCCACAATATGGTTGACCCGAACCGATGAAATCTATTCTCTCTGCAGATCTCCTAAATATATGTTTCTTTCTAAATGTACTTCTTAGTAAAATCTAGAAAGTCTAATCTCGCAGGCCATATATATATACATATAAATTATATATATATATATATATATATATATATATATATATATATATATATATATATATATATATATATAAATTAGATCGTGGTCCCTGTTAAACCATGTCTTCTTCTCGACACATTCGAGGTGCGAATTCTGTGAATCGTAAGTTCCTTTCAAAAACTCAGCAAAGTAAAAAATAGTGATCTTTCAAAGAACTACATACAGATATTCCGGGTACGCTGCTCTCCTCTCGATCTTGGACTGGATTTCTCCATCTGTTCAACTTATCCATTTTATTTCGTGTCGAAAAACTACTTAATATAATATTAATATGTGCAGCAACCACCGATGAGTCGAACTATCGAATTGTATTTCGAGTGAGGAGGCAACTCTTTCTTCTGAAAATTTATTCTTGTATTTTATACTTTCATCGGATTCAGCGATCCAATCGCTAATATTATTCGTCTGTCACTGCTACATCACAAGCTAGTCGGGGTGTTTTTTTTCTTTTTTTTTCTTTTTTTTTTTTTTAATCTACAATGTACGCAATATAACAAAGTAAGGAATAAAATAAAACAGAAAGTTAGAACGATATAGGCAACATTCATTCTTGATATGACTATAAATCTGATAGTCTATAATAACGCATACATAACGTATATAAATGTATCGTAGATACGTATGATAGAACGTATTATCTTGACAAACGTCTCATATCAAATCATTATTTATAATGCTACAGCTTGCACAGCACATTTCCAAACATTTTCTTTTCTCTCTTTTTTTTTCTTCTTTTTGCAAACACTTAATGTAGATTCTCCGATAAAAATTAAATTACTCAGAACGTTTATCTCGCCAATGTTTAATTAATAAATGCACACGTGAAGGAAAGAAGAAAGGAGATTTAACGTGGCCGGTCGTTGTTTCGCCACGTGCGCCGATTTATTAATACCGATCGTCTTGTCGCCGCTCGCGTTTATTCCACTTTCTAGAACGCGGTGAGCAGGAATTCACCGCAACCGGAGGAAAGGAGGAATGTTAATGCGGCGCGGAATTAAAAGCGCGACCCCCAAGGAGCACGATACTTTCTGCGGCGTCGTGGCGGCGAGGCAAGAGAAGAAGGCGGAGGGAAAAAGGCGAAGATAAGAGGAGCTGGAGGAAAGACGGAGATGCGTAAAATCCACTTGGTAAAAGCGAGCAAAGCGAGCGGCCGTTATGCGGCAATGTTCCGTTCTCAACGTTGTTATTATGGAGTTGTCCTCGCGAGACGGCGGCGCCGATCGCACAGAAAATCGCGACGCACCGCGCTACGCCCCAGCAGGACGAGTTCTCGCCGCAGCGGTATAGAAAACGAGCAGGAGAACTAGGCAAATAATAAAACAGGAACACGCCGAGCTCTCGTTTAAGGTAACTAGTCTATGCGATGTCAAGTGGACGGATTGGTACCGCGCGTGTATATAAATAGGCGGCCGGTATCATATTGAGTATCCTATCTTGGAGACGAGATTTCCGCGAGTTTCCTGTGCCTCGGCCCCGCATGCCTGTCCCGTTCTGGTTTATCGTAGAAAAGAAATAATCGGCTTGTTCGCGATCGTTTGTGGAAACGCGACTAGAGCCGCGCGTCCGGTTTTATCGTTACGACTTGAAAAGCACGTGGGGCAAATACGCGATGGACGAAGTCGCACAAGGCCGATAAGCGCAAGGTAAGAGCAGTACGCGGCGCAATTAATCCAGTGAGCCGCGCGATAATAGTCGGAAATGGGTTAAGCCAGAAATACTTGATTTTTACAAGCAATGCGCTACGGATATAATAAAATAATTTCGATCCCTATAACGTTCTGCAAAGGTCTCGTGAGACGTTTTAGATGAACGAGAGAGGAGAAATTAATTTTGATAGAAACACATGGTATGATATTCTAATTTTTTTTTTTTTTTTTTTGTTAACCCTTTTTTAAATCCTGATGATAAATGTGGCGCGTCGAACCAATTTTATTATCACCAAATTTTGTAAAGATATAGCTTTCACAAGTCAGCAACGTCATTGATTCTAAGACGAGGTATTTATTCTTAGCAACGGTGAACTTTCTCTCGGTCTCCTTCGTCCGTTATAATTACACGCGGCGAGATGCTGGGAAGGAACTAATCTGGTGCATTAATTGAGATATTTGCAGAACGTTTGTAATTACGTGGAATTTCAGCAAAACGTGAATTTCCCATATTCTCATGTTCTGGGGATCTCCCTCCGCGAATAATGAAGCATACGCTTCATGACGCATGATGTAATCACCACGATTATTTTCCTCCACACGTGAATATGTTCAAAGATTTGAATTTAATTCGTTTTTATAGCTTCGCGCTTTCAATTTCAATAAAAGAGATAATCACAGTTCTATCAACGCACCCGACTCGCAAGAACAGATTTCACTAGGACTGCGTCCGTATCCTAAAGCTTACGTCGTAGATTTGAGCTACGATATACAGATTGCGACAGGACGGAATTAATCCAAGCGATTTGTGGTGTTAATAGTAACTTAATATGCTTTTTTTTCCACCTAACGGTCTAACGAAAAACGACGTGCGATAAGATTCCTGCGGAGAATGTATCATCATATCGGTAGAAAATCGACGGTTTTATTTTTCGAGATTTTCAACCGTGATGCGGCTCTACGAATATAAAGTGAGAAGAAACTTGTTTTAATGCAACAATAGTGAAAAAAAAAAAGAAAAAAAAAATTACTTTCAAGTTCTGTTAAAATAAGTTTCCTCCTAAAATAAAGTGTAAAGTTAGAACTGGAGTCATAGAGAATATTTGCGTATAAACGTGATCACGAGATTAACAAAAATCAGAAACTTAGTCGCGTGAAAAATAAATCTCTATGTATTCTTCATGACTCGTTTATTCTTGGCAGGAAAAATACTGTTTTCGCGTGTAGACCCACATCGTTATCTCACGTGCTTCTCTCGCAAGAAAAGAAATGCGAGGAACTTCGACAACTGCTAATGTGACTGATATCTACATTCCTCGATTATGAATGTCGTTTCCCGACGTATAACGATTGCTTTTCTTTTTTTTTTTAATTTTATTTTATTTTAGATGACTTCATTTAATGAGTATTGTAAATTCTAAAAAAAAAAATAGTATTATCTTCAAATATCTGTAAACAATTTTCATATTGCTAACATTTTTTTTTTGAAGTGCAATAATTCATCAGATTTGAGAAAGTAAAAATGCATCTGGTATTTTTTAATTCTTCTCAATGACGATTGCCGGGATTCGGTATGTAATAAATATGCAATACAAACTGAGTACTTCTGCGACACATTTTTTTTAATACACGTCTTGCACACAAATTGACGCAGCAAAATGCACTTTTTGTCTCTACACCGCGCGTTACTTTCGTTTTTACCGCTTCACAAACGCCACAATAAAGTCTCGCAGAATGCGAATCGGAGCGATTCCCCATCGTGGCACTGATTCGACAGTTCCGAATAACAGCGGTGGAAGTTCTATTTCTAGTAGCACGAGAGCGAACTTTTTTCACATTACCACGCATTTCTTAGCACCGCTAAGTATTAATTACTTATCTATCATCAACTCGTTCCGGTTCCGCTGAGGAAGGAAGCCAGATTTCAGTTTGTACCCGGCATCTCCACTTCATCGTGGAAATCGCGAGCAATACCTACCGTTCTCTCGAGGTCGTGCTTCTCGACTATCTCGCGATCAAACGGGGTTTCACGGTTTTTTTTTGTTTGCTTTTTTTTCTTATTTAATTTTTTTTTTTTTTTTTCGGAAGTAGTATCGATCTACCGATAGGAGCACACTTTTTTTACCCGCATCGCCGACGGATGAGAGCATCGCGGCTGCTTATTGATCTCGCGACTCTCAGGACAGGGGAAACTTATAGATGAGAACGAGAGGATGACAGACGAAAGATTTCGATTGACACAGCGGAGAGAGAGTACTCACTAATCGATCAATCGGATCTTCCGATTGTCATATCAATTCGCTCGTCGACGAGATGAAAAAGCAGTGCGGACGGTGAGGACGTTCGAGAAGAAACGACTAAATCGTCGTTCACAGGTGTGTGATAATGATCTCGTCGTCGAGATCGTCTTTTTCGTCATCGGTCTCTTCTGGTTGATTCGCCTCGGCGGCCGCCTGGGCGGCTTTCGGGTCTTCGGCGATCGCTTTGAGCCGTCGTTGCTTACGTCTGTGCAGCAGCTCGACTATGATGTAGCCCACAGTACCGGTGACCAGCACCGTCAGCATCACGTACAGCTTCATACGGGCGCAGAGGTGCGTGCTGTACGCATAAGCGATAACAAAACCGGCACTCTCCCACAGCCTGTAGTTCGAGAAGGCTGCCTCCTTGTTGCGCCTGAACAGCGTACCGTAGAGTCCTACAACATTCAATAAAACAAACGTAGCAATTTAATAGCGGGAAATGAGTGGTACGCGAAGAAATTTCTTCTCCAAAATAATTCCACGGGATAAAATTAAAATCAAATATTACAAACGACACATGGTTTTTATATTAATATTTTTTTTTAAACATAAAGAAACACGATGTACTCCAAAAGTGTTTATTAAGTAATCACTTGCTCGCATATCTAATTGAAATGATAAACGGCTTAAACGATTTCATTTGTTACGGATTCACTTGGCAGGTGCTTTTATCAAATGCTCGGTTACAAATAGGTGCATTCAGGTACCACGTGTATGCATCGAGGTCGATCGTTTTGCGTTTATCATCGCGTTTGACGGGGAAATAACGAGTCTACTGGTGGATCGAATCCTTGACTCGTCGGCACTTGTTAGATGCGCTTTCAGAAAGCACGTAACGGCGATAATGATAGCGTTAGTGATATACGATACTGAGTTAGAAAAATAAATGACCTAAATGATGAGTGGAAAATCCATGAGAGAGAAGTAGAATATATGAGAATGTACAGCTTGAGAAGTAATAATTGTTAAGGATGACTTTTATTTAAATTAAAGAAGAATATGCTCGAAACTCGACAGATAAAATTTTTTTTAACTTGACTCTCAAGATTGTACAACAATTTATTTATCACTTCAGCAATAACTTTAAAATTGTTTGAAGAAAACTTTTTGTTTATATATTATATTAATTTCCGAGATTTCTTCGTGACATTTTTTTATAAACTATTTTGAAATAATGACGTTGTTAAATAATAACATCGCTCGGTATTTAGCGTGCTAAAATTAAAACTTCTCACGGTAGACGATACACGTAATTAACTGATCAAACCGGATGCGCAGCGAGTGTACATACATCATGCGTTTTTGTATACACGTGGTCGAATTTGCATATCGGTTTCTGTAAAATCTCATGACGTGATTCAAATTGGCAAAGAGTAATTAATTTCGCAAGAGTTACACGCTAAAGCAAAAAAAAAATCAACGTCCAAGACTTAGTTTCCGAACGTTTCGTGTGGAAGCTCTAATTAGAAACAGAAACTAACTTGCTCGAACAACGTAAAATTACTGTGCTCATTGTATAAACGAACAGAAATTATTAAAGTAAAAAATTATTAAACGTTTTAATTTTTTTTTCTTTTTTTTTAACGTAAAAAAAATCAATTCTCTTTATTTACAATTTTATAATTTTATATTATATTCATTGTTTAAATGTTTCGTGGATCGTGAAACTGAAGTTCAAAATCGTGAATTATTTCAGTATTCTCCTCGAATGCTCTTCCGGGCGCTCGATTGAAACTACTTTCATTAATTATACACTATTTAATAATTCAACCGATCATACGACGACAACGTGTGTTAACCGTAAGAAAAATTACTTTATTATCGATCCAGCAAGCTATAATTATCAAAGTAATTTATTCACTCATTAATCCGCAATTTATTACTTCCCTTTAGCACGCTTGATTTTTTTTTTAACACGATTACGTCATCGAACTTTTCACCTAACGTCTTATCAATGACGAGTAATCGCTAAAAGAGGGACACTTTTTACAAACGACATCCGTTTAGAAAATCAGCGTTTACATAATACAATATACTAAAACTAAAAACAGTTTTATGGGTCCTGCAAAGTCAGTAGCGATAAAATTCCGTTCTCTCTCTCTTTTTTTTTTTTTTTTTTTTTTTTTCGGACTGTGCCGATCAGTGACCCTAACTCTCAGCAGAGACGTTAATATTGATGAGAAGTGATATATCTAGACAAATATTACTTGTCGCGTGAGTGCGCTAAGAACGCTTGTCAAGTGTCCGTCTGATCTATCAATATCCGTATTGACCGTAAGCAAACAGATGTAAAATGTAGTCGGTAAATCTTGATAGAATCGATGGCTTATGATCAAAATTCATGGATCCGGTTTCCAAAGACGGTCAAAGATTAACTAAACCTCGCCTAGTAAGACTCACCTAGTTTGATATTTAACGTTAAATAATTTTTTCACGAGTATACATATTTGATTTAACATCGCGTTTGACACTCACCGTTAACTTGCGTCTGCCACACGGCATCGCCCACGCCCCATAGTCCCGAGACTGAGTAAAAGATGTAGGGGTTATCGGGATGAGGTTTCCACATGAGGAGGACGACCACGAGGGAGGCGTGAACGATAGCACCTAACGCCATGAGCGGTTGTCTGCCGACAAATTTCATTAACGAGCCGAATAGCAGGGAACAGCCTGCGTTGACTACCCCGAAGCAGATCATGACGTAACCGACTCTGTGAACCCCCAAAGCGCAGGAGATGTACGCCTGGAAAAACAAAAGGAATTAAATTAATTAAATTTAATTTTTAATTCGTTGAAATCCACAAAATATAGCCAGCCTTTCTTTCCTGTTGCTTTTACTAACTTATACGTATCGACAAAACTCATATGCATGTAAATTTTATTTTAAAAACGAAGATATGCTTATTGATCAGTTTGAACGGTACGTTCTATTTAGAGTATTATGAGTAAAAGATTTTTTTTTCTTTTTCACATTGAACCAATGCCCTTGTTCTGCAAAAAAAGTTGATGTCATTTCGCTTTCATATGCATTTAGAGGCAATTATAATTCCATCAATCATCAGTACGCACATAATGAGACGACGACCAAGATCGAGCTTAAATTTTTTTTAACCTGTACAATTTTTTAAATGTTTTTATTTCCATATATATTCATAAATGACGCAAGATATTAAGGACCAAGGAGACTCCAAAGCGTAGACACACGTGTCCTTGAATCCTTGAGAGCATTATAAAGATTGTCTTTTCAATAGTGTATTGGAATTATTTAATATATGATTATTTTTATTTAAAACACGAACAATATATCACAAAAAAAAAAGATATTTGCTACTTAAAATGTTGTAGAATACATTGCAAAATTTCAAAGTTAAATTTAATTTATTTTATGCATTTTCATAAAAAATATTTTCCGCTTAGCGATGTCTGCGAACGTTTGAATGGGCTTGTAGTATGCCGGAGACATTCACGAGATCAAATCGGAGCGAACAGTGGCCACGACACGTGCACGCATACGCGTGCACGCACCGATGCATGTGTGACTTAAAGAACTGGCGCACAAGATTCCAGATATGGAAGCGGTATTACCGGATCAACGGCGAGAATAAGTTTGCCGAGCTATTTATAACAGAACCAGCTGATTCAGCGAAGCCTGCAACATTCTCCTTATTTTTTCTTCCTCTTCCCTCCCCTCTCTTTCCCCCCCTCCCAATCCCCATCTCGTTTTTCCACGACGTAAATTTAATTGCCCAATTATTCTGGCTCCCCGAGTCGAAGATGTCGTACGACCTGTTGGCGAACCAATTTCGAACGAGTCGCGAACCGGAGGCTGTTTTTCTTATAATGCAGGGTCGCTCAATAATGAATTTTACCCACGCGACCTTCCTCGACTAATTCCAGTCCTTTACGCAAAACTCGGATTTTTTTTATAATTTCCGTACCGATATTAATAAGCAGTTTGATTTTTGGCGTCCGAAGTTGACCATCTAGCACATAAACTTTATATAAATGTAAAAAATATATCTTAATGCATTTTATTTTCGGAGGAAAAAAAATGTAAAACTATATAGAAATTTAAATTAGCACGTCATCTCGAATAATTTTCAAGTGTTAAAACAAAATTTTATAGAGAGACAATCTTTGCATAGAAAGTACCAAATACTCTGACTGTTTTTTTTTCTTTTCTAATAAAAAAAAAAATTCTTTAAAAAAAACTGCTGGAGTTCAGAAGCGTCCGGACATAAAAAAAAAGATTGATCCGTTACAACCGTATAAGCTCGAACATAATCGTACTGCAAAAAAGTCGACTAACTCATGACTGGTTGATGTTGCCCCGGAGCGTTTTTTTTTCGTTCTTTTTTTATTTGCAGTCACGAGATATTGTATTTTTGTAACGTCTGAGAGAACGTAAAGATACTGGATCGATTTCTGAACAGACAGCATACAAATTACGCAAATCTATCTTTCCAATCGGGAGTGATTAATTTGCGCAAGGCCAGTGATTACCGCCGTATTCTTTCTTTCTTACATATCGCTGGTCACTTCTTAGAGAGACTTTTAATTGCATCCCTTATGCAGTACGTAAACAAGCATCGTGCCACATCCTGCTACAATTTTTTTTACGTATCTATTCGTTTAATTGCTTTAAATGCTTCTGTTCGAGTATCTAATATATATTTTACTGTATTTTCCCTCTTCCACAAAAACTTTTATTACAATTTAGCTTACTTTCTTTTAAAGTTATTGTTTTATTAAAATGTACCGCGCATAACTCGGAGTTCGGAGATTTTAATGCTCACACAACCGAAGCATTCATGTCTCGTTAAACATATATTTAATGTTTTCGTATTTGTTTCACAAAGTTCACATTTTATAATTTATATGTATGAGAAATATTTCAATAATCCAAATTTTTCAATTTATTATAATATAGACATATAGCATGCGTTTTTTTTTTAAGTGTATGAAACATATCTAATTAGCGATAAAATTTTTTTATACATATATTTCGTTGCTGTAGAAGGTTTTAATCGTGTATGCGGCGTGTAATTTATTTTTCAATAAAGCCATCAGTTGGAAGAGTTAACACACAAGCTTTGTTCTTACAAATCCCATATCTCTAATCGGTAACACGTGTTTCCGGAGGACGGTCGTATGTACGTCCTCGTGTGGCCGTCACGCATCGAGAAACCGGCGTTCTACATCGTGTACAGCTGATCCAGATTGATCTTTCGTTACATTTGATCGCGATTTGTTATCTGTGAGATAGCGCGTGAAAAGAAAGATCTCGAGCAAAAGGTAAGAAGAAAATAAGTACGAACATACATACGTGATTTTGCAGATAAAATAATTACGGAAAAAAAAAATAATAATAAAACAAATATAAGATTAAATTACTTTACTTGTTGATGTAAAATTAAATTCTGGCGGGATAAATTTATACTTATGACGTCAAGTGTACAGGTACAAGAGCTAATTTAGAATCTGTCGAACGGAAATTGATACTAATTTCGTAGAAAGTGGAGCTGGAGCAGTAAATCTCCGCTTCAGCTTCAGAGGCGACGATTAAAAAGTCAAGAAGGATATAATACGTCAACGATCCTGGCCGACAGTTTCCGCGCCGAAGAAAAGAAAAGTGTCTACTGATTTCCATCGCGAGTAAGAATCATTAGCAACAAGGATAAAAAAGAATGTTACGGCTTGCGGTGGTTCGAGATCAAGAAAGACAGATTCTGGCGCCAGTTAAAGAGCGCCGCAAAAAGAGAAAATCTGCGGAGAGACCGACCGGTTGCAGAGCTCGATGACTGACCAGATTCTATTACATATATCCTTGTGGTCTCGGAAGTAGGTTAATCGCAGATTCTCGGGATCCGATCGGGAAGAACAATGTCTCTCGCGAAGCGCTAAAGGTAATTACATAATTTTACATAAAAATAAACGGAGCTGAAATACCTTTGTTAAATATAACCGTAAATCAAGCGACAGTTCTGCGCAAGAAATAACGCGCTTAAAATCATTGTTCGAGTCCTAATCAGACGTTCTTTTCGTGTTTTTGCATGTACTACTAAAAGCTATTGTATCGACACGTCTGTGGCTACATATCCTGCGGCGAAGTAATCCTTCCGCGGTCGAAATTTTACTGTTTTCTCGAAAACTGCCGTCTGTCATGACAAATAATTACATCCGCGGCTTACGTTATCGCGGAGCAGCGTCGATAAATCTGCGAACGTGGTCTGCAACGCCATAAATACAGCCAGCTGTACGTGTCCGGGAATAAGAAAGGAATGCCATAAACGAGAATACGGAACTCTGCTTAAAAAAAAAAAAATGTCTTTTTTTTTATTATTTACTGCTCGCCACGATGACAGTTCGGATTATAATTACGAAATCGGACCAAGATGACGTCATTGTCAGCTGCGTTATTGTTGGATTCTAGTATAAAGTCAAGGACGGCCGTTTCCTTATCAATACTTCGCGGGAACACGTAGACCCGGGGGCAAAAATAGATCGATGCACAACGTAATTATTTAGATTGCAAAATGGAATACCATTGTTTTACTATAGCGACTGCAATTTACAATGCGCGCGAAAGAGAGAAACCGACGTCGATTTATATGTCGGCGAGTGATCGAAACTGACATTAGAAAGTATTGTGCATTATTAATGCATATGATCGAACCCATTTATCGTGATAAGCACATTTGCATATTTTACTATGCATTAGATTAACAAATATCATTGTAGTTCTTACAGCTTATCCTTTCAAACTCTTCTTAGGAAAAAAAAAAAAAAAAAACATGTAACATTTACAGCTAACAAAAAAACTTTTTTTTTCTACTTTTGAATAGATCAATTTATTTCCGAGTTATGTATAAACATTATTTATCTTTTTGATTAATACCAGATCTCATTTAGAAACCGTTTCTTATCTAGAAAAATGTCTAATGGAACTCTTTAAAATTAATATAGATTTAAAAATCCTACCTGCGTGAAATCGGCACCGATGAAAGCCTGCTCCATGCCGATCCATATCGTGATGGGTATGAGAAGTTGCTGATAAGGCTTCTTCAGCTGATAAGCCGTAGCAGAGAGCAATTGGATGCCGCTCAGTTCTTGACTGTCCGAGCGCCGTTGTTTCTCGCCATACCTGGAAAACGATTAAACAATCAATGAATATTAGTCCCCTTGAAAAGTCAGTTAAAATATAATAGCTTGGTGTTTTATCGTTCTGTTAACTTATCGAACACAACGAGTTGCCGACGTTGCTAGATCTGCAAATGTGTAGAAATAAAGCGAGTGTACGTAATAATCGGTCTGATTCCGGGAAGACAAAATTGCGACCGCTGAGCGATTCATCTAATAATAGGCTTCAGCGATAATAGAGGAATTCTCATTCACTCGCTTTTCCGCTGTCAGGAAAATTTGTGCAATTTTTATCAATTTTAGATGAATAGTACAAACATCTACATTTGTTACGATCATCACGCAATATTTATGTCTAGCCTCTATCTCTCTCTCTCTCTCTCTCTTTCTTTTTCTTTTAATTTTTCTGTCAAAATATAAAATTATATAAAATTTATTTCAAAGTGACTGTCATTTATGTCTACTACTTGTGATATATATTAATAGAATGTTTCGCCTTGTATTTGGTTATATTTTAAAATTTACAACGTAACGTCGCACGGTGCATGTAATGAGGCATAAGTCAAGAGTCGGGCGAACAAAAGAGCGGGAAACGCGAATGAACAATGATGATCGGCTGCCGCTTAGAACATATGATTTTCCGGCAGACTTTTGCGCTGCTATTCGCAAAGAGGAAGAGCGCGCTCGCTCGGATGGGGATTAATGACGACCGCGATTAATTATCATCGCGATTGTACCGTCCATGTACTTATTCAGTGTCCGTGCAACGCGAGCCACGCGGAAACGGGTTGCGCAATTAGCGAACTTCCACTATGCACTGCCATTGAACGCTGCCGCGTGTGCCAGCCAGCAATTCATTCATTGTTTTTGTCCCGATTAACCGGGTGACAATTCGATTTACACATCTCTGTTTAATCGCAATATAATAATTCGAATTTAAAACTTCTGAATCTGAATTTTATCTGGAATTTATTTATAAAGTTTGATTTTATTATTATAGGAAATATTTTAAAATGCAATGAAATTTTAAAAGCTTTACGTAGGAATCATAAAATTAATAGCTGTTGCGTGTTTCGCGACGACATCCGACGAGTGTAGGCTAAATTTAGCCAGCGTACCAAGTACACGTAAGTCGCCCCGAGAGATCCGCAAGAAGTTAAAGCCCAGGATGGTACAGCAGCCGGTACCGCGCCGTCGTCGTGTTCGTGAGAATTCGCGAAATAAATCTCCCGGCGCCGCTAAACGCTCGGTATACGCTTGACAGCAAATGTTCTCCACCCCGGGGAACGGCATTCCTGAGAACACGTTTGCTGGATTTCTGGACCCGACCGAAGCCACGGCCACCGTTGGCAGCAACGAAGAACGAGGTACGAATCGATACTTGCTAAAAAAAGCAGGTACCCCGCCTTTTCTCAGGCGGAAGGAGACGTCGAAAGGATGTCGAACGGCATGATCTTTCTTGACGAGCTATGCGATTACTTTATATTGTTTTCGAATTGTGCATTTTAATTGATCACTTAACCCCTAGCGATATTGACAACGTGATAAACGATAGTAAAAGACGAAAGGGTTATCGCATGTATCTAACTAAAGACAAATTTAATTACGCTACGGGTTTCTTTTTTTTTTATACGTTGATTTTTTATGGTACCACAAACAATTTACTTCTGCGCGTGATTTAAAATTCAGAGAAAACATTAGCCTACTTGAGAGAAATTAACATCTCGTTAAACAAAAGCAATTAATACGATAGCGAGTAAATTATACATCTCGCGTGAATCCCGGAGGAATTTATATTTATTCCTGAGAAGGTTTTTCAGTGATAAAATTACCTGGCTGACGACTATTTAATTGACGAGAGGCGTCTTTTTGCGGTTTCCGCGATTTCATGATTGAGCCCGGTCGATTCTTGTTCGATACTTTTAAGCCTTAAATCCCCTCGCGTCTTTCAATCGAAGTTGTATTTTCACAAGAGACGATTTTTATATTTTCGTCGCGCTTTCCAACGTTTCTACAGACTAGACCTGAAACCGTTACGGCGCAACCTTGGAAGTAATGTAAATGGAAGATAGCGGCAACAGAGACGTCTCGACCGCGATCTGCGTACAGATCTAATACACTTGTTTCTTACGTAATACTCTCTGTAATATGCAGACATCACGGACGATGTTGCCATTAAGACGAATGACGGAAAAAGAGAGCGGAAAATTGACATGTACAATGTTTAGATCTTTCGACACTTCGTGAATAATGCGTTTCAAAGAGAAAGCTCAACCAATGACCTTATTTGTCAAACTGATTTAAAATCAACATTACAAACTTTTTATCTTTTCTTTCTCATTATGTATATAATTATATTTTATGTTATTTACGTATACAATTATAAATTATTATTCGTGATTATTTGGTACTTTTTTTTTTTTTTTAAATTATACAAACTATAAAAACAAAACTAAATATATTTAATAATCACGGTAACAAGTTTATTGCATTATTTATTATTATACCATCTTTAATGTGTAAATAATTTATCAAAAAATGTATATATTTGGCATTTTATTATTTTAATAATTTACCGACCACCGCGATCTCGTTTTACGGTTTGCCTTCTTCGACAACGTGGTGAACGTTATGCAGGTCAGGATTGTCTTTCTCCTAATGATGTCGCTTGCTAAGTTGCAGCGATGTAGAGTCACGTTTGCAGCGTTAACAAACTACCAGCTGCAGTCGTCAAACTGGTTCACTATTTCTCGAACCCGTCAGCGTGTCAATGATGCATTTCATTTAGAGATCAACTAAAGTACGCTCGTGTTTTAAACGTAATTACTTGTATATGTTTTAATATTATATCCAAACTTCTAAAAGATATAATTAACTATTTGAAATATGTAACAAATATTTTATTCCTTTTAAAATAATTTCTTTTTCCAGCGATAAAGTAATTTTTTTCTTTTTTTTTTTTTAATAATAAGACTAAACGTTTAATTATTCTGTTGTATTAATAATGATTTTTCAAAAACTGTTATTACTAATGACACTTGCAACGCATCAAGTAGACACGCGACAAGACACGCGACATGTTTAGGACCGTTGGGCATCGAAGCTACTTGCACCGGAAATCGAAAGTAAGTCAAGTGATATGGGGGATATATAAATACATAAACATATATTTATATACGCATTTGCCTTAGAATCCCGGCACATATCTATCTATTTACGATCGAGGACAAATTAGCAGCATGCATATGCACCGAGTCGACCGGAAAGGGATACGGTGAGCGAGGGAAACGTCAGTTTTCCTAACTGCATCGGTATTATGTGCGCTCCACGATCGTGCTGCGTTTCATCGTGAGCGATTATTGAACGACGGCGGGTATCTTCATAAACGATCGCATGAATGAAGCGCATCAGCTCGTGCATCGTGATGCATCAGTTCACGGATTACGTAATGCCCAACGTCGACGATCGTGAGATTTTAATGCGCGAAGAGAGAGACACTGTGATTCAGGCACCGACACGAGTCCGTTTTTCAGAAAAGTCGTTAATGGAAAAATACGGGAACGTTTAAACAAAAATTGTTTAAAAGACGCATGCATAGAATAGACCGATAATAAAATTTAATAAAACACCACGAATAAAAATTAAGTATTTAAATTTTCTTTTTCTAACAAAATTGCAAAAAGATTTGTATATATGTATATAGTTCTAATATTTTCTACTTTAAATAATATAATTTTTTTTTATTTTTTATCAGTTCTGTTTGTCGCAAAAATGTGATAATAAGTGGTTGTGCACGAGAGATATATTTTTGCTTGAACCGAGAACACGAAGAGGTGCTATTTGGCAACAGATTTTAAGCATGAACAGCATATGAGAGTTGTATCAGTACGTGCTGTCGCGCGTCCTAGATACATATGTTTCGCTACAAACTACGATAAATCCAACGCAGTGTTTTTCATTGCGATACTTTTCTGTCGATTACAAATTTTCTCTTTCATAGCTATGTTCTTTTTCTGATAAAATTTTTACCAAAAGAGAATCAACATTAGAATAAAAAAAAAATTGTAGTTAAAAGTATTATGAAAAACATTTCTGGATTATCGTGTATGTAGTGAGGATTTTGCAACGGATATGCTTTATCACCATTTTTTTTTTTTCGTCAAGCTAACACTGTGTGCTTTTCGTTATCAAAAACCAGCACCAACATACATAAATCAGAAGAAGTACGACTTTGCGAAAAAAACAATTGCTAGCTCTACGGCCATAAATTTTCCTCAGTAGTTAAGGACTTTTAAGTGTAGTACAGAGTTCCGGACAAATCTGTCATTGAAATAATAAAAGAGCAAGTGTGATAAGAGCCGATGGAAAATCTCAAAAATAGTTGTAAATTTACGGGCTTGAAAATATTAGCTATTATTTGTATTTAATGAACACCTAATATAATTGTCATAAACGTGCTCCAATGCATATTACGATTCATAATTATTTTTTTTTTATATTATATAAAAATATTTTGCGCGCAAATTTTTTTTTTTTTTTTTTGGTTAATTGTATAAAAACGTTAAATGCACCAAGATATTAAAAGATCATTATGCTTCGTCGTGCGCTCTGAGTACAGGAAGTTATATTCGTCAAAGGATAAAATTAAATAGCATAGGAGTCTGCACAATCTTTTATAACGGCGTAAAAAACAATGAGAATCTGTTGTCGTCGGAAGTCATGGAATCGTAACACCATAATTACAACCGAGAATAAATCCGGCATGATAGCAATCTATCAATTCAATGTAATTATGAACGTAATGCTTCAACGTTCGTAGCTGACTGGTTTATAGAAGAGTTGCATTAAAAGAGACCTCGCGCGACGCGAAAAGTGTAAATGCATATTTATTATATTTCAATTTATCTATAAAAGAAATTTATTGAACGAGTCGATCAAATGTGAACAGGAAACAAAACCTATGTGTAAGACGGCCTGTTTTTCGTCTTTGCCAATCGATAAAATTGTCCTTAACATCGTACTTTATTAGCCTATATTTTTTATCTTTTTTACCTTTCTTTATCGGAAGTTCACGGAATATCGGCTGCGTTAATTGCAAATGGGGTAGTATGCATTAGAACGTCGTGCGCATCTAACCGAGGTATGTATTTTCTGAGACTTTGTAACATTGAGTTGCAATCTAATCTTCGGCCCGATAATAATTTGGCGGGCAACGTGTCATTAAGAGTTGCCTACATCCGGACGGGCACGTGTCCTTGAGCATCTCTCCGCGATAGAATGAATATGAAAGAACGATTTTTATCGGTGACAAAATACGAAACGACGCGTGTATAATATTGAAATACATCCGATGTTATTCAACATCGCCCAATATATTTAAAATGTTTAAATATTAAAATAAATATTCGCATAAATCAATAGTAATATTCAGCACCGTATCATTAATACTACTGAGTTATTAAATTTACCTCTTTCGCAAGTTATTGACATCCGTTCGTAACTTATAAAGTTCCTGTCATTAATTATAAATAATTATTTCGCGAATTTGTTAAAAAAGAATAATTGTTTTGTTCTCCATGTTCATGAAACAAATCTTTGATTTAATACCGACTATAATGTGTCTGTTTCACTCTGGGCCGCAATAAATATGTCTCTAGAATTGTTAATTCTAACATCAAGGTTAACACTCGGTAGCGTTTAATTTATCAATTTTATACACCGATCAACGCGCCTGAATATTTTTTTTTTTTTTGCCATAGTTCCGATAAGCGAGACAACGCGTTGAATCGTAAATTGCAAATTAATTATCTCTCAATGATCGACGTTAAAAAAAAATACAAAGATTTTTTTTTTTTTTTTTTTTTTAAGTACAGACCAATCGCATTGCTATACAGCGTTACTGAAGGATATAGCGTTGACGCAACGTAAGCCTCCAGAAACTTACCGACTTTTAATAAGTACGATTCACGCTACGTGTAGCGTTATGCAACCACCGGCGCATCCTGTCGGATGTACGTTATTTCGCAATCATAAGCAGAGCAATGGTTACAGCTATGCCGAAACGGAGAGGGTAGGGGAGAGGAAATTCGGGCTGATGTTTCGCGGATCACGTCTATCAAGCTACGTTTCGTAATACCACAAAAGCTCGACTGTCTTCTGCTTCTCAATTTTCACGTACGTTCCACTGATGAATCGCCGACGATATGGTCGCAAACCAGTAATTGCCGACGATGCACCGTGAAAATAGCTACAACTTAGTTGCTCATCGTCTTTGAAAAAAAAAAAATAATACAAAAGAGGCACGATTGTTTGAAAGATTTTCAAATTTTCTAAATAATCTGATAACTCGTGTAACGTTTCCAACATGGTAATCGAGCGCTGAGTGTAACTATAATTGCTGCTTGTTACAAAAAGAGGGAGAGAGAGAAAACATGATTCAGCCAACGCAAATCTGTTGAATTAATTTCCTTTTCCTGGGAAACTGTGCATATCACGTGGCAGATTTAAAAAGAAAAAAAGACGAAGTTTGAAATGATTCGAATCGCGTTTTATCCAGATATTCCTGGGAAACTGCTTTTATTAAATAAGAGCTTCTCGCGAATTTCAATTAAGTTGCTAATTTTGTTGTAAAACGTGCACGTTTCGCTTTCTTGGCTGCAAACAAAAAAGGCCAACGACTTGGCTACCGACACTTGACCAAAACAACACCTCGTTGTTATCAAATGGAGAAAGAAAAGAACTCTTACATTCACTCGGCCATTTATTTTAACAGCCGAGCGATGAAAATATATAATATATCACGCTGTCGCGCGAGAACGTCATATATCCGTAAAATTGCACGGCTCGCGGCGACAGTTTGAACCGCGTAATTCAATGTAAAATCGCAAATAAAATATATTATTGTCAGCGATCGTGTGCACCGATAAGACAGACTGGCACCGAATGGTAGAGGCAGCTTCCTTTGTTACATCTCGTGCATGTCACCTTTCATGCGGCGCATAATTACGACATGCTCTACCTCTGCAAGTAAGCTTCATTGTTGACTCAACGCGCAATTATAAACCTCTTTGTGGCGAACGGATTTCGCATCCTACTCACACAGATCAATATCGGAGTAGACAAACGAAACAGTGTACATGTTTCGTCTATCTGAAAGTACCGGAGAAGTATCGAATTTTTTTTCTTTTTTTTCAAATTAATTTAGTTATTTTTCCTTTTATGTAAAACAGAAAATAATTAAGTAATTAATGAGTATCTCGATGGCAGGTTGAAATTTATTAAACATTAATGTTTCAATACGAATATGAAAATTAATTGATCTATTATTGATAAGCGCAAATTGATACGGCGGCTGTATATAAATGTGTAATACGTGTCATTTATAGATATGCAAATCCGATCAGTTGATTAATATTCTGTCCATTAGCTTTGATTATCACGTAAAAATGTTAAGATCTATCTCGACCACTCTCTAATGTTTCTTAATGACCACGTTGTCCTTGCCCGTTCAACATATTATTTTGTCACGAGACTACTTGGTACTGATAAGCGAACTATTAGCATCCCAAACGATAACGTACGTTTATTAAATATACTCGGCACTCACCTGGAGAGAGGATCAACGAAGAGAGCTACGATGATCACCGCAACGACGACGCACGTGAGGTAGATCGCAGAAATTTCGTAGATTTCTGATTCCGGCGGTCGCTCCAGGTTCTCATGGCCTCCGTTACCAAGGACGCAGAAATCCGCACCGCACAACTTGATTTTGTCCCAGCTGCTGGTTGTGCTGTTATCACCGCTATCAGTGTGTCCGCCATCGCTTAAGACTGTAATTCAAAAATATTCTCCAGTTATAAATAATTTTTTGAATCGTTTACATTTTCTGCTATTTGAATTTAATTAAAAAAAATGTAATAGCAATCAAGAGAAAGTTTGCAAGGCTTTATTTTTTAATTTACAAAATTATTGAACTTGTACGTAAACTGTTACATCACAGTTTACACATTGCAGCCGAGAAATAAAATCAATAGAAAGATATCAACGCGAAAGATCTGCTTGGCAACTGCATATACTTGGATAAGAGAACGCGTAACAATTTATTACCAAGTCGATTATGCCGTTTCGAACAGAGTACTTAAAGAATCGCACGTGTGAGTGAGAGGTCGATCTGTTACGCTGTACCGGAAACCAGCGATATCGGCTCATCTTGATTGTAAGAGAGCCGAGACACGAGGAAAACGAGACGTGACGCTGGGCGCTTCGTAAATTAATGTTTCACTCACGAGTTTCACCGCCGACGGGAGTCTTTTCTAATCAATTTTGCGGGCTCGCGGTTTTGCGCATTATGCACGCTACACCTTAAGCCTTTTCACGATCGAACAAAAATCGATTATGCGCATCGGTTCGTTACGATGGAGGTGACGATGAACATCGAGGTCACGGTTGCAACCTAGTGGAATCCAATCGCGTAATTCTGTACCTTTATTCGCGACACGCGAAGCCACCGAGGACCTTTGTCGAATGTAAATCACGACTGATTACCTCTGACAGGGATGCAATAGACATCGCAATCTAGCGTGCTCCGATTGCTTTATTATCGCGGTTAAGACAGCTGAAATTGCGCAGTCATGCTACACAAGGATTCTGCGTATGCTTCGTACAAACGCGAAGAGAACCCGCGACAAGCGATGTGAACGGATTTTATCGCGTTCACGTGCGCTTTACGTCGCCATAAGTTATTTTAATCTTGAGACAGTGGCCCTGTATGAAAATTTCATGTTTGACTAGCGAGCGAGATCACTGAACCGATCGGCGAGGCGCATCGAAGAAGTGCTCGCGAACAATCGGAGAAAGAAGGTTCCCGGCTGCAGCTGTGCAAACGTGACCACGCACGTGTGTGTCGTAAATGAGGAAGCGCATAATATGCGATCGAATGCGTTCGTTTGCACGAAACCTCCTCGAAGACTTTCATTAGTATTCGACTTGTATCGGATACGTTCAACTAGAAATCGCGCCACGCGCCCCAAACTGTAACAACTCGCTCGAACGCCTCCAGCGTTGCGGCCGCTCGTACAAAGTGCCATTATTCGCGAGTGTGATGTAATATATAACAAGGTACGCGCGTTTACTGGCGATAAAGCCTCTGCGAGTGTGCCGAGAAATCGACCGGCGCAAATATCAACGCGCGTTTACGATGCGCTGCCGTGAAAAATTAATGGCCGCACGCGCTTCTCGTCGGTTAAATCATCGACCGGAACTACTGACACGTACGACTTTCATCTTCTATTGCCGCGGCGTGCCAGGAATTTTGTTAGTCGTAATTTCACACGGAACGCTCGAGCACTTCCCGAGACGGGAATTAATCGAGAATTAAGTAAAGCCTATCGGCATTCTGAAGTCTACATTGGCTGTGATCTGTGTGCGTCGATCAGGAAAACTTTCACCGAAGCACACGACGTTGATAATGTTACATCGTGTCCGACGATTCTCTCCACTGTCGTCACCAATTGTCGGAAATGTCTACTTTTAAACTCTATATAGTATCGAGGAAACACGCAGGAAGATCCGTACGGAAGTTTACGTAGTTTAATCCAGTCATGCGATTCCAAGGTATCGTCGACAAATCAAAAGTCTATTAAAACTATCGTAAAAAATAGCTTAATAATATAATAATGGTCCAGTTTAAATTCCGATAAATTTTACTTTCTTTAAATTTGAAATATCATGACTCGAATATTAAAATACTTAATATTAAATGATCGTAACAAGTAAAATAGCCTTCGTCGAAATTGTGTGTGATAAAAATATAGACTTTAAACACAACCAAAAATGTGCCGCTGATATTAAGGTTGCAGATTCAGGAATATATATATTTAATTACAATTTACTGTAATACAAATTATTAAAACTTTAATTAGTTTGGCAAAAATAAACCGGATCCTTTAGGATCGATTATATTGTATAAACGTGTTCTCTATATGATACACTTAATCGACTTCTTCCATAATCGATGTCATAATGCATAAGAAATTCGTTATCTGCAAATATTATCGAATCATTCCACAAAGGCATCGTCGATTTCGAGGAATTATTCAGTAATACCTGTCCATGCAATCTGCAACCTTCATGCAACTACCGGCCATTCATCGTTATAATATTACACACATGTCGGCCTCGACAAGGACTCAAACCGATCTTGACCTTTGTTGTTATTTGAGAATGTTGCTTGGCGTCAATGGCATCGACTTTTTTTTTACTGTCCGTCAAATGATTGAATAATAATTTAAGACGAACTTGGCTGTCCACATAATTATTTACATTTATTCGAATCAATATTTTTATAACGTGGAGTTCTATATTATCTGATACTTCACACACATTATTCGTAATTAAATCCTAATTATGTTCTTTTTTTCTTTCTTTTTTTTTACTCTAGCTTTATAATTTGACTTTAAATTTAGTTTTATAATTTATTTTGTATGTTCTTTTCACGTGTCGATTTCTAAAACGTTGCGAAGTATTACTGAATCTTGTACAAAATGGCATCAGGCCGAATTCAATCGTAGGACACAGGCGTTCGACGAAACGAAGAAATCGAAGAAACGTTTCTTCGCACGTAAGACCGGCACACAATGACGTGCGTACGTGTGTATATGTTTAAACATGCATGCAGTATCGGGGAATGCGTACGAGGTAGTACGGAAACCGACTGGCGCGGGTTTATACCGGATAAATCTCGTTTCTTCTCAGCGAGCGTGTGCGATTCTCTCTCCGTCGCTCTTGTGGCTTCTCATATTTAACAAGTCCCTCACTGGCCACGTTATCCCTCACACACACAGCGGAAACGGGACGGTATAAAGATACGAGTACACGCGTGTCAGGAGAAGCGTCATGTGATTAGTCGGACAGTCTGACTACAACGTTCGTTTCCACTGCGCGTATGCAAGAAAATATAATTGCTTTTGGACCCAATCATAATTTTATATTTTTAATAATAGATGTGGATAAGTCGAATATAAATGTTAATTATCAATTATTAATATCTCATTAATATTCAAGTCGATCTCATTTATTATTGGCTCCAAGAGTAATTATACTTTTTTGTTAGTACATGCTGCACGTATATTATACAGCAATTAATTTACATTTTCCTTCATCTTCTTGAAAAATTATTTAGCTCGACAAAAAAATAACGAACAAATGGTTTGTATTGCTGATCCAAAGTTGTGCATAATATAGAGAGTAGTATACAGGAATAACATAGTTGTCTTTATCTAAGCTGATAAGCTGACACGCAATTGTATACACATTCCACTGGAATATTTGCGCAGTATTAACAGATATATTGCGAACCGCTGGTAATTGAGCGTGAAAAACAGACGGTGATAGTATTGAGATGTTGTGAATTATTGGTTATAAAGAATGTCTTGATTACTATTACAGCCAAGCATTTTTTTTTTTTTTTAATCGTATCTGAATTATAACGCATCGACAAAATTTTATAACCTCAGACACGGAGCTACTTTTAAAGTGTTAAAATAATAATTTTTATATGCCGACTTACCGAGAGAAGATATGAGATTGCCCCACAGCTCAGCTGTTTGCCATGCCAGGAAAAAGAAGCCGAAGAACCGTACAACGATTGCGTCTACTGGCTGGTCGGTGATCTTGGCGTAAACGCCGCCAACTTGTGTCAGATACGTGGCCTTAGCGGCCCACATGGGCGCTGCACCGAGACCCAGGAGCACTCCAGCGGGTACCAGGGTGTAGAATTTCGGGTAGAACTGCGAGCCGATGTACGGCGCGTAGCACAGCATGGAGACGCAAAGGGTCCACTTGACGGTGAGCCTCTTGATGAGGAAAGTGGGTACGAAGATGCACGAGAGCACCAGGGCGGCATAAATAGCCGAGAGCGAGACGGTGCCGAGGCCGTCGCTTGCGTTGATCGACGATTGCAGATTTGCCGTGCCCTGGAACGCGGTGAACTGCACCATAAAGGCGACCGAGACGGTGCCGATGTTCTTTAGAATACGCCATTTCTCGCCGCGCGACAATTTGAATTTCCGCGATTGCGTGTCGTCATCCGCCGCCGGAAGCTGAGGCGGCTTTTGTGGCTCCGGTGGTATGCCGTCGGAACCGTCATCCTTGAAACTCTCGTTTCTGTAACCGACCCCGCTCACGGTCACCGTGTAAACCGTATCATCGCCGCCGCCGCCGCCACTATCACCACCACCTCCGCCCATACTTCTGCCACCGTCATTTTGCGATGCCACCATTTTACGTATTGACTACCTAGATACAAGAATTTCAAATAATGATTACTGAGCAGATTTCATTGGAATTTTTTTTTTTTTTTTTTTTTTTTTTTACCAACTCAAAGTTTCACTGAGTAATGACAATCTTCAGCATTCACTGCAAGATACGTTGATGATCGATATGAATTAAGTATTCTATACGCAAGTGACATTTCGATGGAAAGTGTAATTAATTGCAGACCAAGTTGTAATCTTTTGTCAAAGATTAATGGTAAATCTGTAATATTATTATAATAATTGTCAATGCATGGAATATTATTAATATACTTAAAAAAATCCGTGTTTATCACTTTTCTAGAAATAAAAAATAATTCTTAGAATTAATAAAGGATGAAAAAATAATACTAAAAGTAAAAAACATTTTAGTATCCCTAAGATTATAACTTATTAATACCGTTGCACTCAACGTTGAAAATGCTCAATAAGAAATGTTCTTGCATGAGTACCTGTGATTAACGCGCGTTAAATGAGAGTTTCGTCACTGTTCTTGACGCGAATAAAACGCACACAATTACATGAAATCATTTACGTATACATAGATGCACGTTCACATCAATATGGCTTTATACACTGCACACAATATTATGATCGCGTACATTGCTTCCTGTGTTGTTTCTTTATCAGATTGCCGCTTCGGTTCTGCGCATCGCGTGCATATCTGTTTATAATTTATGCAGTCGCAGCCTATTCCTAAATACTAATTTCTGATTATATTTTATTCATCCATCAATAATGCGTCTTTTTCTTATATAACTTTTGCGACTAAAAGTTTGTAAAAAGAAGCAATTTTATTCGATAAAATCAAGATTTTTACAACTTTTCGATGCAAGTTGCGTTTTGTTGCTTTTACGTCACTACTGCAAACCCAGAAAAAAGAGAGAAAGAGAGAGAGAGAAAAAAAAAAGAGAATCAATTTTATTAAACGATTAATCCGGCTCATTTATTGTTAGATATTACTCGTCTTGTAGCTTTCTCATAAATTTAATGAATACTTTTAATGCAATATAGCATGCATAAAACACGTAACTATTATATAGCATTATAATATTATAACACGCTATTAGAAACAATTTTTGCGCATTTATTACTTTCTTGTGCTACCGCTAACAAGAATCCGCAATCGAGGTGAACACGGCATGCACAGACGGCAACCTTTCGATAGAGAGAACGGCAAGGCCGCGTAATCTTTAAAGCAGGTCTACGACGTCTCGTTATGTGTATAATATTCACACGAATGGGTAGAAAAATATTAATCAACCGCCAGGTGTGTATGCTAATTTCGAGTGACTGTCGCGAATAACGGACAATATGCTATGATCGGAAAAGAACTTTTAAATATGCACACGTTGCCCTGGTTTTATCGAAGTATCAGAATTAAATTCACCATTATTGTAATTAAATATTTATTAATATTTAAATCATTAGAAATTATATATTTTTATCTGCATCTTTTTATTTTATTTACGGATATAATTTCAAGCGCGTTGAAATTTAGAGATAAAATAATAAATGCTATGATAAAATTAAAAATATGCATCTATGCTCGAAGAAATGTACCAAATGCAGAACGCAATTAATTTCACTCCACTTGTACGTGCTCGATAATTCTTTAATGGGTGTGATTCTCTGAACAATCGCCATATCTCTTTCGCGATAAAAAGCTATTGCTACTCGTGCCCGTGATGGTTTTACCGTTGAGTTTTTTTTTACGAATAAAACGCATGGTGCGCGTCCGTTTAAAACTGGTGCTTATGATTTTTAGAAAATAAATGATCAAGGTGTTTTCGCAAAATTTAATAATTATTACGTATTCTTCCACGCAAGATTTTAAATCGTGTCACAGATAGTTTCATTAAAATTGCGTGTACACGGATGAATTTGTTTAAATTGCAAACGTGGCGAATCGCATGCCTATTCTGTTGCGTCACTAGCAGGGAAAATTATGTGGCGTAGAGATAGACACGCTTCGTTACAGCCGTACGTAAAAATAATCAAAGTGACGTTTTTCCCTAATAAACTTTTGTTCCGACGCATCGATCAGTGGCTGATCGCGTGGGATATTTTTATACGACGATAAAATGTTATTGAAAAAAAACTTTTTCCACGTCTATCTCTTTTTTTTTTTAATACTTTGTAGAAACGCAAAAATTCGAGCCCTCAGCCTCGCCGTTGAGATACGACTAGAAATTGAAGAGAGATCAACGATTTTTATTTTATGACCTATTAAATTTTAACAAATCTCGATCGCGAAAACGGATTGGTTGACCCAGCACCAGAAACCGGTGGAATTAATGCGATTCGCCGGTGAAAGCCGGTTTGGATCGGTTAGATCCGTAATATACATTTGGTGTCGACGACTGAAGGCATTCCGCTCGAAGGCTTATAGATATATTGACATAATCGCATAAATCACGTCGAGTAAGTGAACCATTGTAAGTTGTTAGAAAGAACTATTGCTAAATAAATTAATATCGCAAATTTAATACATCGTTTATGCAAGAGATGCGCACAATGACTGTTACAATAATACATAAAAATCTATTCTATATATAGACTTTACAAGTTGCTCTTCGAATCAGCTAAAGAGAAAGATGCATATCTCGCGGAAAAATATATATATATATGTGTATATTTATGTATACGTATATGTATATACATATAAGATGGGCAATTGCAACGATTATTCAATTTCAAGACGATGTCGCGCGTTCGTAGGACGGCGAAGTGACGAAACGTCTAATTACCTTGACATGTTTCCCCGTGAAAACAGAAAACACGAACGGTGTCTAGATTTTTTCCGCGTGCACAGCGCGAATTATGCAGTTACCCGTCAATGACGAAAACTGTGATTGCCACAGACGCGTATTCGTAAAACAAGACATTTAGTAACCGAAGCCGGCTCGGTTTATCCCCTTTTTCTTCGAGATGTCTTCTGTCATTTCTGTTGAATTTACGTCATCCGTAAAACATAGTAAACTGTATACCGAAACTCTTACTAGTTTAAAAAAAAACTTCTTAATTATATGTACAATCACTGGTAAAACTGTATAGACTTGAAATTAAGACGTCGCAGTGTTGACTGAAAAAAGCGACAATTCCATTCAAGTTCCGTGAGATAGGGTTTTAATTATTTTTACCTTGCCATTAAACGTATCGTTCGCAAATCAAGATTTGCCGTAATTACTTTGCGGAATATCTCCGACAATAACCGCGTATTACGCGAGCGCACAATGGTCGAGAACGCGTGTGCAGATAAACCTGTAAATATTTGCCGCAAGGACAAGTAATATCATCGCCTTCAATCATCACTTAAGTCACACTGACTATTCAATACACACAAGACCCCCTCCAAAAAAAGAGCTAAAATTAATCCTAAAAAAACTTTATGATGACATAGCTTACTTATTAACGTTGCTAATTATATCAATCATTTATGTTAAGCATTTTGCTAGCGGTACTTCAAAAGATGTCAATGCGCAGTCGCCTAGCAAAACGGCGCACTTCTCTGAAATTGGGAACACAAACGGACGGAATTTTTTTTTTTTTCTCTCGCACGGTGAAATCGAACGTCAGGACGAGCATCGTCGCAAGGAATGGGATGGAAAAAAAATTCCATTCGCTTTGCACTTTCCAATCGCGTGAGCAGACGTGCTGATTGGGTTTAGTTAAAGCCGGGCGCGAGAGTTACATTATGTGAACGTCCTTGCGAGCAACGTTAAAATCGTCATTTTACACCAGCTTTTGCTACTGTCAATGGCGCTCTTAAAGTTTAAAGATTTAAATGGTACACTTCGAATTGATTTATGTATTGTCGTTTTTATCTTGGTTCGTCCGATATTTTTGCAAAATTAATGCCTTCGCATGAATTGTATAACAGTACAATCACATGAGGCTAAATTTACATATGAGCTAGAAAAATTTGAATATACCCATAAATAATCTTTAAAAAATATATACTTTTTTCAAAATTCTCCTCTTCGATATTTTAATTTTAATTTATAAATATAAATTTATTCTATATAAATTACTTTTTTTCCTCTTTTTTCTGTATTTGGAAAAATGATGAAAATTAATTATAAAAAAATATTAATTAATTAATAAAAATTAAAAAAAAAAATTTCTATGTTTTCTATAATAATGTGTAGTTAGTTTATTCAGCTGATGTATAATAATGCCTTTTTCTCTTTTCTATCTAGACAGTTCTATAGAGTGTAACTAATCTTACAGTCAGTGTTCCATTTTCTCATTTACGTAACTTCATGAGTCCTCTCGCGGAAAGGATATACACAAGCGTTAGATAAAATGTACACTGAGAAAAATATCCGATTCTACATGTACTATTTTTACAGTTATACAGAAAAACAAGGGGGAAGAGATTGCAGCTCTCATCACATAAGAAATAAAAAATAATCAATATTACAATGATTAATAATACGCTCTCCAATTACCATTGACATTTGCAGAATTGAATGTCATATCGATCCTGCGTACCTGGCGTAAAGCAGTACCGCGAATTACCGCATTCGCGTCTTCTTAATTCCGGCAATTTACGCGTACATTTTATAAGCCATAATAATTGAAGCGAATTGTTTATTTGATGGCCGTATATAACAATTATTCACATTATTGTAATCATTATTATCCGAACTAGTCATCGGTACAATCAATTACAAGTGAAAACTATCTAAAAAGATTTCAATAAAAAAAAAAAAATTAGGAAAAGCTTTGATACTAAATATAAAAATATATATCTCGAATAAAAAAATTTTTTTTTTTTCTAAAATTAATTAAATCGATAATTATATTAATTATAAAATTTATGAAAAAAAAACGTCTTTCTCGATACAGTTAACCCTTTACGTTCGTTTTCGCAATTCTATTAACGGTGCTCAGATAGCACGTACGAGGGTGCTTGTAGATTCGCATGTCGTCGATGTAATCAACGTGAATGCGTGACCGACCGTGCCATGCCGTGACACGTGTCACGACATGCATCACAATTAAACGGCGCTTACAACGTGTAAATCGACCACTCCTTGATACCCTCCGCGTCTAGGTATCCCGAACTATTCTCGAACGTTCATCGCTGGTTTTTCCACCATTCGTGTATTCTGTACGAAAATCGTGAAATCCGGAGAGAAGAATATTAAGTACCCGAGAGAACGCAAAGCGATATCGCGGAATGCAAATTAAGTGAAATGACGTGACGATGAAATGTTACGCGTAATGAATCAGCGTGGAAAAATTTTAAAGATAAACAAAAGAAAACAAATAAAAATTTGCGCTACCATAAGCGAGCTGCCGTTTTAACGGCGGTCGGACTATTGGAAAGTGTCGAAGATTACTCATTAAACCGACCTCGATTATGCAACGGTAGAACGCAGCGCACGATCGCCGTTCGTCCGGTTTCGCCAAACTGTTATCGACGTGCGTCGCCAAAAGTGCGATGTCCAATGATAGATTGCCATAATAATTGATATACTCATCTCGCGAAATTATAAAGTAACAAAGTTATAACGTACGATATTTCATTGTTTTCATGTGTAACACATTATTAATATCCCATATTATCTTATCATTTTCAAATATTATTTTTTTAAATTACAATTTCTTTTTGTACAGTAAAACGTACGAATTAATTAGAATGTTTCATTATTTTTAAGTCAATAAAAAATGTTTTGTGGTTTTTCAACCTAATTCTTTCGTATAACAAAACGGCGGGGCTGTGCAATGCACACGCAGCTGACTCAGCGCGGTTATCAGTGAATTATTAACGGCTACGTGCGGTATTCGAAAATCGTGAACTTGATATTAAGCGCGGCAGTCGATTATCCATAAGCATACAAGGCACTCCAACAATTCAAATTAAAATAATAGCGTTTTTTTTTTTCAATCGTCGATATAATGTACGATATTTGGTAATAAAATAATATAATTTAAAAAAAAATTAATTTGTGTTACTAATTGTGCGTAGATTTTTCATACATGCTAAATGTATGAATTCTTAAAAAATTAATTTTTTTTGGAAATATCACGGAAAATAGATATGCGATATGGATTTAAAGCGAGCCTGTAGTTCGTGAGATAAGGTCAAGGTACTGGCAAAGTAACTTGACCGGCATTCAAATCTCTTTCCGTTTCCTCCTCCTTTCTCCCTTCCTCTTACTATCACATTCAGGCTTGCTCATACTGTATCTCTACTACTACCAGAATACACTTGAATTCCCCGTAAAAATGTAATTCTACAAAAATGCAGATATAAATATGTAATTTTCGAGAAATCAATAGAAGCGTGTTGGAATTTTTATTTCAGAATTTTTTTTAATTATCAAATTTAAATGGTCATTAATGCAAATTTAATCGCTTGCGAATATACAGATGATTCAGTTTCACGTTCCATAAAAAACAGTTTAAACATTCTTATTCGTGACGTAAACCGTGTCTTTCATAATTTCAATTTGTGCATTCAGGCGAAGAGGGCAAAGAAGAGAAGAAAAGCGAGAAGCAAAAATTTACAATGAATTCGGTTTTGTTAAATGTATCTTGTTAAACATGTTATGTGAACATGTAAATTTAAATAGTAATATGATAATTATATATGTCAAATTATTCGATTATGACAATATTGAAGAAAGATACGTATTTGAAAAAATAATTTGAAGCATTATCGCATATTACGAAATAAAGTTCATATTTTTTTTATGCTAACGTTTATTAGATTTCCTTGAAAGATCGAGGAAATTAGCAGGATATGCATCATCTTTGCTTTTCACACACGGCAATTTAAGTGATATAGCAGTTGCATAATATCTAACTCGATGAAACCGTTTACTAATGATTCCTGATGACAATAAATGCACTGTTATGTTCGTCAAGTGATTAGAAGTATCCGGTAGAAGTTTTCTATCGACACTGTAATTTTTCTACGGCACTTTTAAGCTATCATTATATTTACGGGAACAATACGTATGTATTTATCTACTTGAGATGTAAATTAAAGTAACAAATAATACCCTTTAGCAACCTGTTTTGTTCTTTATCAACCTATAAAGTGCTAATAACATTGATGTATCTGTATAAAATTAACATAATTGGTGATTAGCAGTTTTGAATTAATATTTCACGATTAAGCAGAAAAACTACAAAAAAAACTGTATCGCTTCTAGTAAATTCACAATAAATTCATTAAATCTACGGCATACATTTACATATATTTTTTTCATAGCTGTCTGTCCCATAATTGTCATAAAAAATATATAATAGTAAAATAAAGATAATTATATCTGAAAAAAAAATATTTAAAAAATGCCGTTGATTAAATGTCAAGTAATTGAAGAGCTCACTAGTTGTCATATTACGCGTTACATCATTGACCATTGATGTCATTGATCGTCGTGAGAAATGAGATTACATGCGGCACATACGTGACGCGAAAAGAGGGAGAAAGAATTTCTTGAAGAATCTTCTTGATCAAATCGATCGATTACATGACGTCATACATATCATTAGTCGACTCGCAAGAAAGATAAAACTGGTTTGTAACAGTAATCCAAACTTGCGACTATTATCTGTTATACCATCAATCAACGAAAAGCGGTCTACCGGTTAAAGAACCCAGTCGTTTTAATTGCCATTATCGTTCTTTGACACAAGAAAAGTAGATATTCTTTTCACTACACGCGACGAAAAATGATATATTACGTGCGTAATCACGTGCATGAGAATGTGTACGTTAACTGATACCGCTTAATCAATGCGTAAGCGAAACTCAATCTCTTTAATGTTATACAATACTAAACAATGTTATCTTAATCCGATTTTATGATCAAAATCAGTAACATTAGTTCCTTTTAATTCTTTGATTTTCTTTTTTTCACTAAAAAATAAAAAAACGCAAGAAAATTCTTAGCAGTTTCAATTAACCTTTAATGCGAATTACTGCGAGACGCGAGTATCTTTCTCTCAATACATTAGGATCATAACGATGACACGGATGACACCGATCCATTGTATGCACAAAGACGACATGAAAGGTCCTTGTGAAAAGGAAAGATGCCACCGAGCTATGCGCTGCTCGTTCGGCATGCATGCGTAAAAAGCGCGCTGTTCGTACATGCAAATGCACGCGATTACATCGTAGATCCCGTGAGGTTGATATTTGTCAACGTTAATTATCACGAGTATTTTTTTTTGTTTTTTTTCTTAAACTTCATTCATAAATTAACGAAATCTACATATCTATTTCTCGCGAGACGCATTTCGATAAATGCTATTTATTTTGCAAGCAGATGTATATCAGATAAATAATTTTTTTTTTTTTTGCTTTAAATAAGCAATGTAATTCTTTTCGTGTGAGTTTTATAAAAATAATTATCGTGATAACTAATCATATAATTCATTTTCGTCTATTCTTCTATATCCCTTGTCGAATGCATTGTTTTAACTTATTAGATATGTATCAACAATTTAAAATTCAATAGCGCTGCAATGTAAACTTTGCATATTTGAAATATATTACGTGTTTCTAAATATTGGTTTGTATATCACGTTTGGCCGCGGAAGGATTTTGCATTATTTATACACACATATGCACCGTTGGTCGTCAACGTCAGTGCATATTACGTGTTTCTAAATACTGGTTTGTATATCACGTTTGGTCGCGAAAGGATTTTGCATTATTTATACACACGGGAAGCTTCAACCGGTTGCATTCGTTGACGTATATATGCACCGTTGGTCGTCAACATCAGCGCATTGTTCTTTTAAATTAGGCTAATGTTAATTACAAACAATGAGCCAATGGATTTAGTTTTCTCAACGGCGTGGGGCGTATACTCATTTTATATCTCGACGATTTCGATTCACCAAAGGCTATGAAAGGTAAAGCGACCGATCTGATTAATATCTTATCCTTAGTAAAAGTACTTCTCATCGCTATGTTATCACGACGTATTATCAAGCGGGATTCAACGTGGAATAATACAAGCGAATCGTGGAATAATACGCAGGAAATATAATTGTAGCGATTTTCAACCATGTGGATCATAATTATATTCGCATGACGTTAATACTCAACGCACGTCGCCGAATACAATGTAGAACACGCGCGGAGCACGCGATAGATCTCGCTTTTCTGAAATTAATTTTTATACTCGCGTTTTCATCCCGGCGCAATTTAATTCCCGCCGTATCTGCGCGTGCAATCGCACATTAAATATAGCACAGTCGTATTTATATGCATCTCATTCTACGTATTATACAATTAAATTAAACCAAGTATACGCTCTTTTAACATTTTCACGGACTGAAATAGACGAAAGTGATATACCGAAAACAGCCGGGGTCGTTATAAAATAATCTTTAGCGCATATCTAGCAGGCTTAGAACTGTGCGCGAATAATCGCTTGGAACTGTTGTCACACGAAATAATTAAGAGCCGCCGGTTAATTGATGGAAGAGCGAGATTTCATACGAACGCGCGCTGTCAATAATCCTATCGATTTATCGGTATCGAACGCCAATGCATGTGGCTCGTATATTCCGCCCACTCCTCGATTTTATTGCACCTGCATATATTTCGTCCGCGCTCTGACCGAGACGCGCGTAACAAATGCACGCACGTGGCCGGATACTATATTCGCTATGGTTTAGAAAGTCCGCGAAATAATCGGCTCGTGAGTGCTACAACCGTTTCACAATAAATCACCTAGTAAGGTGTGCCCGTATCGAGTGGTCTTCACGTGGAAGAGCGTAATAGATCACAAACGCGCGGATCCTTGATGCAAAAGTCTTTGATTCATCATGCGCTGGCCAATGGCCGATCTTACACCCCAAGGAAAATAACTGTTGCTATTAGCACTTCTGCGAGAAATGTGTAAAACTAACTGTAAATATAATAACCGTTACGCGAGATTTGTGCGACGCCTTCTATTTGCTAAAGTATATGCATTGCGTACTTAAAATATTAAAGCACGATTATCGAGATGCAGTGACAATATGGTGACTAATATTGGTTCTTTCTTCCACAAATCATACAATGACTGTTACATATGAATGAAAAAAACATTTCCACGTATCCTCAAGTTTAACTTGGAATTTGTGGCTGTACCGCTGAAGAGGCATGCACAATATACGATTTAAATTAGAATATATTGTTAAAATTTTATCCAAGTAATTTCACATAACATATGTATGTTACATAATCTTCTTTAATTTAATTAAAATGTAATTTTTGAAAGTAGAACCTTACACCAGCAGGAAAAAAAGCTCCTAATATTATATTTATTATCACATGCAACAATGATCTTTATCAAACGCAAGCGTAATAAATGTGATGGAAAGGTAATAACCTTTTCGTAATATATAATATAATATAAAAAAAATCTATTCATAAAATAAGTCCTAGCTTTTTCAAATGCATATCGTTGTAGGTTAATATATTTAATTACTTAAATAAAATTATTATCCTTGTCCTTCGATATATTGAACGTTTAAAACGTATAAAATAGTTATATATTTTTTAATCTGGAAAATCTTATGTGTAATTTATTAAAATCAACTGCAGATGCAAGCTAATATCAATTGAAACTATTTACATTCCAGGTGTAAAGAATAAGCTCTGACATCAGTTTGTTTTACTAATCAAGCGCACGTATTTAAGTGTAATTTTGTATTTCGACGAACCTGCACATGTCAAATAAATTAGAAGACGTAATGTTATCTCCACTCTTTAACCACGATGTCTTTAAGCGCAAGGTGCAGTTTTATGTTGCACTTGACGGTCGTAAATATCTTAACGATTTTGTCAGCTGTCTAATGTCTTTTGAACATATCGTCAGCTTCAAGCTCTCCTATCCTGTTTTTTAACGAACAAAATACAGGACAGATAAAAAAAAAAAAAAACTATTCGACCTATGTGCGATAAGATAGAGAAGATAAATCATCGTCATTCAGCATTCGTGAATGTATTGTGAAGCACGGTAAAAGAAATCTTTACTTTTCTGTTAACTACGAAATTTGTGATCGAAAACAAGAAGACCGGTGTGCACGCTCGTATGTGATTAATCATGTATAATTTTTGAAATTGTGAAAGACCGCTGAGTATTAAACGATAATTAGATGCTCTCGTAACTGCATTCTGTCTCGTTACATTATCGCGCATCATAGCGTACGTCTCCCTTGCGGTTTCTGAAATATTTCATTATTCTTATCGCAGGTTTAATTAGTCATTACCTGGTCGCCTCGTCGCTCGATATTACACAGGCCCAGACGTAAGCGTGTGGTATTAATAGAAGTAATTTGTACAGAATGTGTTAGCGCAATTGGTCTTTCCATTGATATTAATACGCAAGCGAATGCTATATAATTTTTTATGCGAAATTTCTTTATGAGAAAATTAATATAATTATACAGTTTTTCGATAGAAATTGTTTATGTGGAAAATATTCCAAATTACATATATCTAATATCTTTTTTGAATTTTTTTGCAAAAAAAAAAAAAATGTAGACAATCCTTTCACTTTTGCAATGTCGAGTTTTGAATGTTTGCATATTGAAATACCCGAATTCTCATATTTCAATTTTGCTAATAAAAAAACTTTCGCTCAGTGGCTACAAAATTATCATCAGAAAAGTATTATAATCCCACGAACGACAAAGAAAAATTCGGTATGGCTGTTAACGTAACGCTTTATCAAAATAATTTCTAATATTTCTGTACGATGCGTTGACGCATAGAACTAATGATTTCTTTAGAAAGGATCAAGTGCTTTCCTATGCTGCATCCGGATGAAATGTTGATGAAATCGCTGGCGAAAAGTTCAAATCTTACGATATGTAAAGTGAAATTAGTTAGGTAACAACACTTTCCGTAATCCATCTTCAGTATTGAACGTTCTGGCGTAATTTTGCGATAAAAAAATTACCGATATCATAAATTTTACGTACCATGAAACAACAACGAAAGACGTAGCCAGACATATTGACAGGTATTTCGTTGAACGACATGAAGCAGGTAAAATTTTACATTTATTATACATGGAATATGCAATCCAGCGATCATCTACAAGTCACGTGCAACTCTCTATAAATATATTTATACGAAGTGAAAGCATTTACGAACATCTATGAATACATATTACAACGCAAAATCATTACAGTTATCTTCTTTTCTATTCCCCATTTTATTTTCATATGTATGTGCTAAATTTTTTGCTTATTCAAACACTTGGCAATTAAGTAATGATAAAATATCTCGAGAAATTAACTTTCAAACAAATTTGTAGGTACGTATTTTTCTCAATACGATGGAACGTATTGGTCGGTGTTAAAATATATAAAATTTTGTTTCGAATATTCGGTCTAACAATATAAATATTACGCGATGCAATAATGAGATTTCTTTTTCGCACCATGCATAAATTGTTCAAGAAATAAACGTCGCGATGCTACACTAAAGGAAAGAGGGTTTATCTATTCGTTATCAGAAGTCTACTTCGAAACAATCGCGCAGAATAAGCGCAACGACTGGTTATATTACGTTTCCTCAGTATCGAGTGTGTACTATATCTTGGAGCACTCGTAGCTCCACATCACTAAAACGAAACGTGACTAGTAATCGCGACTGCTAGGAAGCAATCGGACATGCATATAAACATGCATTTAATATCTCATCAACGTAATACCATTACCGTGCTATATAGGTCGGTTTTAATGAGCGACGTTTCGATAACCTGATTTCGTACATAATATTTAACAATAAATACGTTATTCGCATACGTTCCCCATCGCGGTGACTCGATTCCCACTTTACATCTTTACTTTCTAAACGTGAGATAAAATAATCTTACGTCCGGCTAAAATTCATTGAGCGATCCCGCCCGTTCACCGCGCGATGGTGCACGCAAAGGGTTTACGATAGTTCGCGAACAGCCGTCGCTTACGCGGGCAACCCCCATGAATTTCCTCTAACGCAATACTCACGTCTTAACAAATCGATCGTTCGAATCAGCGACGATCTCGCGCTCCCCTTCGTCTCGGTGGACAGTGAGACAGGTGGTTGATTCTCGCGAGGGGGTGTTCTATCGACGTACAGGGCAGGAAACCCTATGTTCACAGCCGTGGCTAGCCCCGTTCTCGTGGCGTTGAACGAAAACGAATCGTCTCGCGAATCGATTCAATTTCGACCGTCGGTGAAATCGAATTTTCGAAGCACTGCAACGTTGGCGTGTGTCCAAAATTGATAATCGCGGTACGCGACAAGCGTGTCTTCGGACGTGTCGTGAAACGTGAAACTATCTTTGAAAAACGCGTCCGAACAGTTCGGGAGTTCAGAGACAACTGAACCTGGCCTGTCTGCCAGTGGACTTTGGTGAGCGGTTTGCTGTTCGGTTCTCGTCTCACCGATTCTCGACTCCGCGGGTTCGTACGCGCGACTCGCGGCCGTCGTTTTCTCTCTGTACACGCGGCACCGTGCACCTTCGTTTGCTCCTACCCTCCCTTTTCTTCTCCTTCTCTTCCACTCCACCTCCTCAAAACCCCTCTCTTTCTCTCTCTCTTGGTTTTACTGTCTTTCGTATGTCTCGTCTGTGTCACTGGCCGTGCCGTGTCGCCGTCAAATGAACAGGTAGCCCCACGAGGTACGCATGTGCACGTGCGTGTTAAATCTCACATACGCACGAGACCAAAATCGCGGTGCTTTAAATCGCATGTATACTCAGCGTATTCTTCCACTGTCCCACTCATCCATTTTACATTCTACATTTAAGCCGTTTTTATTAATTTTTGATTGACATTTCTTTCATTTTACTCATTTCTTGAAAATTTATTAAATAATTACTTTCCTACAATTTTTAAATGTCTCATACTAATAAATAAAAAATTTCAATGCATTTTATATAAAATACTTAATTAAATTAAGTCAAATTAATTGTATTAACTGCGAAAGTAATAAATATGTATAATAGTGCAAGCTAAGATCATTGATGTAACATATAAATGACTTATAGATGTCTTCAGAAATGTCATTACACAAAGCATCAGGCGGAAAATAATAAGTAGTAAGATATGTAATTGGATATATGCTTGATTACATCGACTTGCATGCATATGAAGTTTACTGTCGCGAAAATTTAAAAAGAAGGAAAAGTTCCTAATTCGGAAAAATTAAACATAGGTCGCTCTTTCACGAACAGAAAAACGAAAGTTCTACACCGGTAAAATAACTGTGTTTCATGTGTCACTGGGTCACTGTGTTTTCCAGCGATGAACAACTTTTTCCCCAGCATGTAAATTGCTTTCGACAAAGTGACCAGCTGCGCGCGCGGCATGGCAAAAGATTGTTCAAGGATAAATAATTAAAATAATCAAGTCGCGTTATTAAAGTGCTCAGCTATTTTTAGCAAACTGTACATCTATATTGTTTCATGTGCGTGACAAGGATAATAAAATACAACGACGAATATAATAACGACATTTCAGCAATTAAAAACTGCTCAAAACGAGCATCAAACTAAAAAAAAAATATATTTTAAGGTATAAAAATGTCATTTAAAATAATGTTAATATAATTTTCTCGTATTTAACGCAAAATCCGAAAGTGTAACAAATATTTTACATCAGAGATTTGATCATCGAGAAAGAAATCAGATGTCAAAAATTGCTAAAATAAAACACAAGTAAAACGATAATGTTAATGATCGTTAATCACGTGAAATAGTTTACGAACAATGATCTAGTGCCGATACTAACAACGCATTAGTAAGCGTCGAGATGAAAAGACATACCAGTTTCTCGGAAAGCGAATCACGGCCCAATACAGCGACTTCTTAATTACTGACAACTCGAAGAAAGACTAAAGTTTACCGGATTTTTTGCACACGACAACACTATACGATTCTTAGGTAACCGTATACTATTCACGAAGATAGGTTTTTCCTGTTACTGACGACGTTGCGAACACGCGCCTCAGAAATTGCATTCGCAGATCGCGAATTGTACCGTCTATCGCGGTCGCGCGAATACTTGCGAGAATCCTGCTCGAAACAGTACTTGAAGATTCGTTGCCGCGTGACGTCGCACAAAAAGACGCAAGACATTATCAAATAGTGCTGATAGGCCACGTTTTTCTCCCCCACTTTTTAATTCGTCAGAGCAAATACAATTCCTGAGGTAGAATAAACGCATGCATTACTTGTTTTCCCTATAATAAAGATTATTTTACCAAACATACCCACAAATTGTCGCGAGAAAATCTAGATCTGTCATCGTCATACACATATTTGTCTCTTCGCCCTAAAATATCTTTTAACAATATAACGTTTCCGACAGTTGCTAATTTTAAATAATGAAATTTTTAATTAAACTCATTAATTATAAATTCTAATAAAAAAAAATTTACTTGTTCATAATTACATAACGCTATCTGGCGATTCGGATGTGATATTAATGCGCATTCTAATAGGATGTATTCGATGGCCGGTCGGTCACATATCATTACTCATTATTTTCTGGTAGTTTCGTAACCTTTACTTAAGCATAGTAATCTACTGTCAACCGCACGCGTTCATTATCTTTTGCTAACGTACGTAGTTATTATTCAATTACATGACTCCCATGTAAGAATTGAGCTTTTTTTTTCATTCCGATTGGATCGGGGCGGGCAAGAATTGCGCGTAAAAAAAATATTGATTTTACTCTCCTTTTAATTATCATAAAATGTGTGGTTGATATAATAATACTATCACGTGTTAAGCACGTAAAATGTATTAAGATAAATAATATTCAACTCTTTGCCACGTTTAAGATACACGCGAAACGATTCCATTGATTTATCCATGAGTCTGAACGATCGATATTGATGTATTGTGCTTAAATGCAAGGTGAAAGAGTGACTTATTTTACATGCCGGTTACGTACGTACGCACCACTTCTCCTTGATTGTTGTCTTTCTTTGTCCTTTTCTAGTTATTACCATGGCATCGTATCAAGAATCGCTATTACTCTTTAAACATTTGTAATTCTAATCGATTTGAGGCAACCGCGGGCGTTCGTTGTTGCGAACTCTTACAATTTCTATTTTGAACTTAAGCCCTTGTGAAGAAAGTTTAGAATAGCAAAACAAAATTGTAAAATATTTTATAAGATATATATGTATGTAAAATTTTTATGTTATATTAAACTATTATAAATTCCAAAATATAAACTTTATTAATCAAAAGAAAAATCAAATAATATGTATCTATTATCTTTGATATTAATTGGCAACTTTCACCGAACAAAGCGAAAACGGAATAAAATATTCTCTCGCAATGGTATTTATTGCACGATTGAGTGAACAATACTTTCTCCGTGACATTTTGCAAGCTGATTGTAAAAGATATATGAAATTCTCGAACTAGTATCTGACTATGATCCCTTATCGGATGCATTAATTCAATTTGTAATTTCGCCACCATTATCTTTATGCAGATTGCATCGCGATTAGTAGTCAAAGTGTCGTCATATCGTGTCACGTCAACGTCACCATGCAAATAAATCATTAAGAAGATATCATTGTTGTCAGGTAATTCGCCTCAAACAAACTACTGTTTGAGAATTACTTCAGATTTATCAGTAGCCCGAAAGAGGGACAAAAGCTTAGTGACAATGAGCGAAATGGTATTCAAGAAATTTCGCAAATAAAACGCGTCATAATAATCACTTGCTAGCTGAATCACGTTTCACGAGACACCGCTCGCATTGTGCGATTAGGCGTATAACCGAATACGTATTTACAATTTGATCAACCCTTTAAAATATGATTTCGGAACGTGATGACTAAACGTCCCTGTACCGAAGATGGGATTGCAAAAGTCCATGGTGGACAATTCACTATCCTTGCAGCGAAATTTTGGTAAACGACATTTCGTCACTCGCATATCATTATAAATGCATTCAGTACACCGCCCGATGATTATCGATCATTATATTGCGTATAATCGAATGAGTCAGTTTCTTTCATTTTGATTGACATTATAAGTTACAATAAAAAAAAAAAATTTGCTCGTGATAAAAATATGTGATAAAGAAAGATGGAAATTTATAAATAACAAGATAGCGAAGCATTTTGTTTGGTGAGTTATCGGACAATTGCTGTATTCTAACAATAAGAGACAACGGAAGTTATAATCTGTACTCTCAGTAGCTTATTTAAACCACCAATTAATCTTCATGCAAATCTAAGTATATAGTTTGTATTTTATAATGTTAAACATAAAAAAGAAATTAATTATTTTTTCGATGATTTAATCAAGCCACATGTTAACAGAAAAGAAATTATTTTCCTTTCCAGCGGGCGCTCAAACTGAAAAACGTAATCGACGATGTTTAGGGAGCAAACACCTCACGTGCGTCATTTAGGCAAAACGTCACGATATACATATGGAAATGTTAGACAAAAACGCAATCGTAATTAAATCGCTCCTCGTCTGATTATAATTAAAATGCGACGAAATAAACGGATTTTTATTCTATCGTGCGCTAATTTTTCGTTTTCCAAAAACGTAAAATGTCTGCGTCTTAATGTCGTCTCGAAGAGTAAATATAAAAATTAAGAAGTATACTTGGTTTCAGCATAAAACATGTCTTATCAGGTGTCGTTGATAAGAAAATGCGACATATATGGCCTAAAACAATAATAGTGATGGAGGTCAGGAGTCTTTTTCATGCACCTGATGTTGTATATTCAAGCAGATTGTAAGAATCTAAGCATATCATTTAAAGATGGAACAATATTCCATATTTGTGTAACTGTTTTGCGTTAAAAATGCATTTATTAAGTCGCATGCTACCGTACACGATTATTGATTCAATCCTTCACTGATATAAATAAATGTTTCAAGTCACGTGAGAGACAGAAAAAAAAAAAAAAGATACGACTAACTCTTTTAATTGTTAATTATCTGTATATAAGAGGTACGTCGCGTGTCGCGCGATAAAACTAAGTGGTACTCAATTATCATGATCTTAAGTATAGACATTATTTGTTTAAAAAAGTATTACGATTTCTTATTGCAAATCTATAAAAATTGTAGCCAATTAAAAATAATAAAATAATTATGATATTAATCATCTGTTATCATAAAACAAAAATTTTAATTATAGGCAATAAATCGTTGATTTTTATTAAAAACTTTGTTAAATAACTTTGGTATGTCAAAAATATTTAAAATTCTGAAAACAAAAATAATTCTAGATATATGTACTTATATAAAAAAAAAAAAAAAAAATGTTAAACCTATTACGTTGCCAAAATTTTCAGTCGAATTTATGTATTTTCTGTAATGCGTCTTGTGTACCGTTCCACACGAGTTAGTTCATTCCAGTATAATCTGGTTAAAAATCTTATTGTAATTACCGTGTGTCCCGATCTCGTAAAACGTATGACGCAAAATCTGTGACTGGCAATCCCGTTATTTCGACTTGTGTAGACTTTCACGTTCGTGTCTCGTGAATGCACTTTCCGTCAAATTTCTAGATCAATTAATTGACAAAAAAAAAATACTCGAATAAAATTGATATCATAACTAGAAATATTAACACAATGTTAAATTATTAAAATCATTGTGTATTAAAAATTGCACGTATTAATTACAAATATAACACAATGCATTTATTATAGTAATGCAATTAAAAATTTACAAGTTTAAAATATTAGTTCGATACCGAGCAGATACTTTCATGTCATGAAATGTCAATCGCGTCGCCGTAATGTCACGTTACATATTATTCCGACGGCACGTGCGGGCCAGACTATTACGTGATAACATAATCCAAGTGAGCCGAAAGCCAACACCAAAAAAAAAAAAAAAAAAAAAAAAAAAAACATTGTAATCATATTTGAACAGACGTGTCGAGAATGGATCATGTATTGTAGACGCCGTTCGATTTAAGTAATAAGTACATATTACCGTTTAAATAGACAAAGCAAGAAACTACAATTCACAATACTATATAACACATGTTTCAAAAGTATTTTTCCGAAAACTAGTTCAAATAAATTAAGATAGTCAGCATTGTGAGTATTTTATAATAAATGAAATAAATCATATTTGAAACTTTCTGTAAACTATCGTTGACATTAATAAAAAGTTATTTAAAAAAAAGTTAATTTGAATAAAAATCAACGAGGCGATCACCAGATTTTATTCACGTTAACGTTTGCGGCATGTGCACCAGTTATTTCCTTGACGAGTTTCTAAAAAAATTTACGGCGCATTTCCGGCCGCACAATCAAACGGAAGAATCTCTCGTGATAACTAGAATCGAAATTCTCTAATAACGACTTCCGATATATTACGTAATTTCAATTTATATACGCTTCAACGCCATTTGGAATACGTATGCAGAGTAATCGGCCAATCGGCGGAACTTCTCACTTTTACTGTTCGTGATGCAATGCGTTTCATGTTATCACTCGTCGCTTGACCGGAAGTATTACGGTTTATACCGGAAATTCATCCATGTAAATTTTCCTGATATACTCGGCTATTACTATTGTAAACGAAGCTGCTGTCGCGTATGCAACGGATTGACAAACATCACGCGAGATTATAGATATTCAGACAGTATTACAGTTCCTGAGAAACTTATTAATAATAATATAATTTTTATAAATCTGTTTATGTAAGTCAGTTTTTGATCAAGTGTTCTTAATCGAGTATAATTGTATCATTAATCCGTCTGCTAATAAAAATTTTATTTAAATATGTACGTATAGAATTTTTTTTTTGCGGTAAGAGAAGAATATAAAATATTTATTTATATAATAAAATTTTGCGTTAATAATATGTAATAAGAAATTTTACTTTAAAATTTATTGTTCAGAAATGTATGTGTGCATGTCTATACATATAAGTCTACAAACGCAATTATCTCGTAACCGAATGATCGTATACTCATATCGCAGTAGAACGTATTCCTCATCGCCATGCATTTACGATAAGCTATATATGCACGAAGGACATGCAGGCAAAAATTTGTGCCCGCCGGTTCGCGTATTATCACGAATCAGCAGACATTGTATGTACCTCTCAGTGAAAATTGTCAGATCGCGTTATGAAAAAACGACGGTCGCTCACAAAGACGTTAATGAATATCATAAAACAACAACAAGCGTCATTTCCTCATCCCGGAAAAGGCAAAAAGTATTTATTTCATTACATTTGCTCAAATAATATTTTTTTTAATTGGCAAACTACGATTTCTGTGAAGGTTATTATCGTGTTTAATATTTTGCCAATGACACATTTGTGAAAATGTTGCTCCCTCTTTTCTTATTTTTTTTAATAAATATTCATAATATTCAAATTTAATATTTTTTGGGGAAAAAAAAAATTTTCCGACAATTGTCTCAAGCAGGTCAGTAATATTCCTAAGTTGCCGTGTAAAGTTCTGTAACTTTTCGAGACAACACGAAATGTAAATTCGTATCCTATTTGACTTATCGTTAGATGACATTTATGTAGTGAGTAATGGTATAACTTTTACAACGGAAGTATCGCGAGCAAGGCTGACAACGATGAATCAGAGGAAGAACAAGATTGTTTGCTCTGTACGTTAACAAATAATCGAAAAGTCAGATATTTTCCTATAGCACCTTGTTTTCTTTCGCAATACGGTTTGTACCGGTTAAAAGCAGATTTTATATGACTTGTTAACCTGGCATTTGACAATTTTGAAATCAACGATAGTAAATTATTGCGTGCCGACTTATTTCCCTGTGCTAAAGATCTATCCTTCGAATTCTGGTAACTCAATTGATTATTGCGCAATCTAGAAATTGGGAGTTTAATTATGTAAATAATATTAGCTACTTTTATTGGCATTAAAATATTGCCGACAGATAATTCCGGTTGTAAGTCTGTCATCGCGTTTAAAATGCGGTTTGTGAAGATTGATCGTAAACGCAGCAGAATAAAGTATCAGATGATACCAATTAATACACCGTGCGACTGGCCATCAATCTACAACGCATGATTCGATTTTCACCTTGAGATTGCAAAAAAAAAGTGCCAAACGAATCGCGAATCTGTGTAATAATTAACTACACTCACGTATACACACGTTCACTCGTTCGCATAATAAAGAACTACTAAGTGTATTCTCCGTCCGAGGTGTAATGTAACGAATTCTTTGTGGATACTTCGACCTTGGCCGATATGAAGCGCCGATAATACGTCGTTGTATAATTTCGATAAGCCTTAGTCGACTTTACGAATCGATTCATCTTAAAGCCTAAATTAATTTGTTAATTAACTACACTCGTTACATTAATGAATATTAATCTACAAATATATTTATGCGTATTTGTTATTACACATAACTGCATTTTCAATTTATTAAATGAAAAAAAAATGCTTTAAATTATTTCTTTTTATATAAGCATTTCTGTAAGAATATTTCTAATTTTCTAAATAATCAATTCTTAAAGTTTTTACTTAATGTCGTCAAAATAATGTTTTTTTTTTTTATTTACGTATTGTTTTTGATACTATTTCTTGTATAAAATAATTATAAAATGCAATGTAATTATATGATAGCTTGAATAAAAATTATTCTTGAGTGGTACGAGCAGTGTGCACAGTGAGTTAAGATCTTTTCGTAAAATAAATCCGTCATAAACCTGTGAAATGTACTTGACCGACTACTCTATTTATGTTTTACTCGTCCCCGGTGATACGCGATGATTGTTTTACATACTTTTGTGGAACGCGCGACAAACAATCCGAGAACAAAATCCTAAATTAATATACCGGAGATTTTTATGATTTTTATCGGTATTCGCAAACATGGAAAAGGAAATATTTATAAATTTGTATTAACAAGACCAACCTAATGTAACGCATACAAACTTCATGACAAATTAATTTTTTAATTTAAACCCTGTCATAACCTTTTTTTGCAGTTCTTTATATTCAATTTTTTTATTATTTGTTGTGTACAGTAATTAAATTACAATTGCAGAATTAATTGTTAATTAACGTTCAATGGTACCCTTCTCATCCCTTTTCTCTCTTTCTCTCTAGCTCCCTTTCTCTCTTTTATTGGCGTGACACGAGAAATAATGCAACAGAATTGGATAAGGTGAGCAAATGCGTGGACTTTTAAACTAACTCTTCGCGAGTCAGAACTGAAAATCCGTCGCAAAATCCACAAAACGGAATGCAGATTAATTCTTTCGCTTCGTGGCGCGAAAGTAAATGTCAGCTTATGTTTTATTATTTTATAACTTTAATTATTATTATTGTTTAAGTTGAATTTTTACTGTAAGAACAAGTTCGTTGCGATACGTAGGCGAATTTAAAAATAATATTTTATGATCGGTTTAATTATAAACGATTTTTTACGGATTGGCATGTGATTCAGAAAGACGAAACGTCTTCCCGTTTTCAGGCTAGACTACTTTTCAATCTACGCTACTGCTACTAGTACGATAGGCAACGAATCTACAAATTGTATTGCTATTAATTATTAAAATTTTGCAAATGTTACAATATATAAATTTTTTTTTTGTAGAGTCGCTGCCTTCGTAAAACAAAAAAACAACTCACATTAGATGCGACGCGGGCGGAGTTCAGCTACGATGCCATGGTAGAATGATATCTGTAACACACAAATAAGAACCACAATAAAAGATATGTCTAAAATAATTATAAATTTAAAATACAATTTGTTACTTTGTTATATGTCATGTAATAAAAATTGTTACTTTAATGTAAATAAAAAAAGATAATTACCCAAACGTTGCTCCGCCGATGCCCGATGTCCATCCAGAACCTGCTCCTCCTCTCAGAACTCAGTTCCATCTTTATTAAACACTCGCGACACTCGCGAATACGCGCGCGATATGTTAATTAATATTATTCGCCCGGCTCTGCCAGCGGCACTCTTGTTTAAAAAATGTATATTATAAATCTCGGTCGCCCGGTTACTTTGATACGATGTTCGCGACAAACCCCGACCGTGGTTCGTTTATTCGATCGGCGACGACACTTAAAAAAAATCTGTAACAAACTATTAAACAGCACATAGGATATATGCAATTGCAATAAATATCAAAACTACAAAACTACAAATACTACTAATATTACCAATCCGCAAATTATTTTCGCGAAATACCGATTAATGCGAATCTTTGATATTATTTTTCGACCCGACGTTCTTATAAGAAAAAAAGACATGCCACTCACCGACCGGCGGAGTTGATTATACACTAATCTGTAACATATAAAAAAAAATTAATGTAGTTAAATTAATATATTAAAAACAATTTTTACTTTAAAAAAAAAATTACACACTCGTTTAATTAATTTATCAGTTAAATAATTAAAAATAAAATTTATTATTATTAAAACAATAAGGCTATTAGTTTTTAGTAAAGAAAAAGCGATACTTACCATGGGGTTGCTCCGCCGATGCCCGATGTCCATCCGGGACCTGCTCCTCCTCTCAGGATGACTGGGATGGGTTGGATGCTTGACTCTCTACGCAGAGAAAAGTATTTTGTAACATAAAATTAAATAATTGCTATAGTAATTTTTTTATTTTAGATTAATTAATTTATTTTTGTTAAAATTAAATTGCCGTGTAATAAGAAATTAGAAATATTATGTAGCAAGTTTTTATTTCATTAATACTCTTCACGTTGATATTATTAATTACAGAAGTTAACTCGATATACCCTATAGCTGTATTCGATAAATACCAAAAATGTTCACCTTCGTACAAATCTCTGGTAGCTGCGTATTTACTGCGTGCTCGACCGCTCGACCGCCCGACCTCTGTTGATGTAGCGTTATTGAAACTTTAGTCACAGCAGAGCTACACCAAAAATGTTCACCTTCGTACAAATCTCTGGTAGCTGCGTATTTACTGCGTGCTCGACCGCTCGACTGCCCGACCTCTCTGGATGTAGCATTATTGAAAACACATTTCATTAGCATCGCACGACACTGTGTATCTCTATTTAAAAAATAGACTACCTTTTCTCCTTCTACTCTCGGGGATGTTAGATGTTGTGCCGGACTCTTTTTCCTCTTAAAATGTCGGGTATCGTACCAGATTCTTCTTGCAAACATCAACTGCTGGTCGATCGTTACGTAGCGGTGATAAGAATACACCATGTGTTCCACTGGATCTGAAACAGAACACAAGTTTTACAAGGTTATTAACAAATCAATTATGAATATACTATAAAAATAAAATTATTTTACGACGCGTACACGGACTCGCTCGCGCTGCTAGCTGCGTTCGCGATATTATGCGCGTCGCGACGACGTAAAAGTCGCGCGAGCTACGTCGCTCACTGCAGCTGTATGGTTTGCCAAAATGCGGAAGACGATGACCTGACGCAGCGCGTGCGAATCTTATACGCCGCCGAGATTGTCGTAGGTTGCACGCACGGCGTTAGTTATAAACACTGCTCGAGTTTAATACACTGCCGGTTCGGCGTGATTGGCGATCACACGCGAAATTCGCGCACTGCGTGCTCCGCGATCTTCGAACGTATAAATGGATGTATAACTTACTTTGATGCGACGAAAAGTGGTCGTAGGCGCTCTTCGCATGCAGGAGATTAACAAGAGGAAGTAATTTGCACCGGGGTTGCATCCTCGTCCATCAAATATGCGTAGAATTGCTGTACAAGGGAAGCGTCCTCTCCTTAGGTGTTGCCTGATCAGCGGCCCGTGGGGGAAAGGCAGGGAGACGAACGGCGACCGACCACGGCGCACCGCTACGCATGCGTCGCTCGCGTCTGCAACCATTCTGCCGTTCAGCAATTTGTTCATTTAAATTCCCACAAAAGTTAAATCGTCAGAACATAAATTATGCACCAAATATTATATGAAATATTAATTACATGTTAAGTTTAATGTACCGCGAGTCTGCAATTGATAAATACCATGCGGCATTCGATCAATTAAATCGATTATTCGTAATTTATTTAATTAATTGAAGAAAATAAATATAATTAATATTTGCATGATATAAATTACATTGAAAAAAATTAGAATTATTTAAAATAACATGTAGGATATATCTGTAAGTACATTCGTGGTTCATTGCTGTAAATTATTAAATGTTAAAAAGTTTTCTCTAACGTAAAAAAAAATGCAAGAGTAAATGACGCGCTTTGTAATATCTAGTTTTTAAATTACATATTTTTGTAACTCTTTTTCTCTCTTTTTTTTTTCTTTTATAAAATGACGGATGTTTGTTGAAACAAAGAAAAGATTTACGCTAGAAATATGACGAAAGAATAAACGAACGACGCGGTATAGTGAAAGTACTGTTTATATCTTCTTGATGAGAGAAATACCTATTATGATAAATTCATTTGATAATAATTCTGGATTTGAAATTAATCTTGAATATATCCACATAGTGGTATCAAAGTAATTACTCGTGCAAAATAATGAGTTAATGAATGGACTTCCCAGATTATCTCTATTTCTTGGTTACGCTTATAATAGATATACATTAAAAACATGAGAAACTCAATTTAGATGGCATTGTTTGCCTCTCAGCCAGCACCACCAGCGTTATTTTAACGCGCACAAAAATTACGACCTATCTAGCATCGGCAGCTTAGCGTCAAGGCAATCAGCGGACAGCTTAATATCTAATGACGTAACCTCTAATATACCTGACAGATGCCATTTACGATATTGACTAATCAGCCAACCGCCAACTTAATGACAACTTAATGTCATTTCCCATCTTACTCATTATTGTCGTGCATTTGTCATTTAAATCTTTTTACAAGTAATAATGAAAACTTTACAGTACATCACATCAGATATGTTAAATATCACTTTATATTTTAAGTGATTAAATATAATTTTTGAAGTAATTATTTTATAGTAATTAAAGATATTAATTTTAAACATTAGATAATAAACGTTTCCAGAATTGAAATACAAATAGAAGGTAATCTTTGCGTAATACATAATGGAAAAATTATCATATTAAAAAATCAGATTGCAATTGCGCAGAGCATGATATAACAAACTACATTATATTCGCACCAAGTACAGACGTGCATGTCAAGTGGCAAATTTATTACAATCGATGCGCTTTTCCTCATCGCCTAAGGTTATTGTTCTCGTCCACGAAATACAGTATTGCCGTCCGAAGGAAGAGGACGGACTATGATTACATAACACGGTGATACACTGTGTTTGTGGGCGAAGGTGCGAGAACGCCATGAGCATCAGCAAAACGATATTATTTCGCAAAAGCGTGTCGCGTAAAAACATGACACGCTTTTAAATATATACTCTGCACGATAATGTCTCTCGAATCGATTATGCCTGGATGTTAGCTGTTTCTCAAATTTCGTTCTCATTTTTTTAATAGAAGGACTCTAATAAAGATAAAAAAAAAGTATTGAAACTATCAAAAAAAAATCTTACCAATCAGCATAATTTCATATTGTATAGTTAAAATTCTTGTTTGCCCATGTTATACAAAATAAATGGTGTCTTCTATAATCTGCGACTGAAAAACTGTGGGCTAAATTTCTAATGAAATTCCGATCAATCATTTGTAGTCCAACAACGAAGTAATAACGAAATTTTTATATCTCGTTGTTAATTGTCATTCATCTGGACATTAACTTTTCCACCACAAAGCTTTGATTGTAGAATTTTCTTAGCAATATATAGAAAACATTCATAGATTGAGTTCTTTGCTAAAACATATGAAAAGATCTTAAATAATAATTATATATAACTAAGCACGATAAATAATTAAGAAAGTATGCAATGACCAATTTGAATAATAGATACCTGCAAGATTACATCCATGCATTGTAAAACGTTTTCTTTCTATTTGCGTTATCCATATAATTTCCAATACAAGTACTTCGGTTATAAACTTACGTACCACGGTGATTATCGTATATTTATCACTACTTTTACCATTTTTACAATACACTCAGGCAGACGCTCAGATGGTGGATGTTAATCGTAATATATAGGCGTTTTAATAACCCCACGGAAAAGCTGGAATAATCACTTACAAGTTTAATTATTCTGGCACATATTTACAACACGAACTTTTCCCGCAAATTAAAGGTTATGCTGGGTTATATGTACATTGAAAAGCAGATATGGCATTTGTTGCGACGAGCGGCAACGGCGGCTGGCGTACGTGACTTCTCTCTCTCTCTCTCGGCCGCCGAGAGTGGGGAGGTGTAGTAGGCCGCGTTCCCCTTTAGTCCTCGGTGACCGCTGTTCCACAACACATCTACGCGCGCGCCTCGTGTGAGATTCGACGCACATCACGCCAAGATCACGTACGCTAGCCGCCGTCGTAGCACCACGAATGCCATTTGTGACGGTGAGTGTACATACACGGGCAACTTCGCTAGTTCATATCTTGGTCGCAATCATTCGCAGCTGGCGCTCTGTGGCGTGTGTCGTGCATCAAGTATCCTCTTGTCCTTTACCAAATTTATTAAACAGGAAAAAATGTCAGCGTGGAGGCAAGCAGGGTTGAAGTAAGGAAATCAGTCATTGTCCTCATTTTCTGGATATTTATATATTTTTATTCTCCTCTTACGTATATATTGAGCGTGCAGTTTTTCTCCGGAGTCATTATGTAACCTAATTCTCATGTGATTTTAATCAATTTTATTTTAATTTAATATTGATTATTTGTTAATAATGAAATATTTTAAATGTGTGATGATGTATACGTACGAATAATTTTTTTCGTTTCTGTGCAGTTACATAAATTACTCTCAAATCGCAGCTAGGTTAGTCAGACAAGCTTTGAAGGCTGATATGAGGGCAGAGGCTGCAAAACGCGATGAAGTCAATGTAAAGTTTACCCAATGGAAAGACGGAAAACCAGTCAGTATGTATGCTTCCAGATTCATTATTACAGCCTCACATTTATATTACTGAAAGAATATTTTAACCTAAATGTTTTTATTCTATTATCATTTATTTCATATATCTATTGTTAACTTTTTACATTACATTTTGTTATAGTAATTATTTTTTTCATTATGCTTTTGTTACATATACAATATACATTTTGTTACAGCTGAAAAGATGTGATCATTATGATCAGTAAGTTATTAGGAATATTCTTATAGAAATGTTGTAATGAAATGTTTTTAATATTACTCATTATTAATGCAGGTGTGACAGATCGCTTTAGAACACATTTATTTGCTTCTTAATTTAACCATTGTGTGTAATACAATTACGAATTGTGTTACCCCTGAAAGCATAACATTATGCTATAAATTATAACTCTTACAATTGGATATAGTCAAAACTAAACACTGTCTTATGATCCGATAGAAACTAGTTTGCTTTGATTAGTTAATTTTAAACATTCAACTTGAACTCCAGCTGCAACCAAGCTTAGAACTTCCAATAATGTTACATTTTTATCCTAAGAATTTAATAATTATTCCCAATATTATTAATATACATATATGTATTTGATAATTCCACGCAGTGTTATATATATGAAACATGATCTTATACTTCAATGTAATATTTATCTTTTACTTCACAAAATATTTGAATATCAAGTGACAAATGTAACAATATTTAAATTTCCCTTACAAGGTTAATTAACAGTTATCTCCGTGTGTGTTCGTTAACAAATTTCATTTTTCTTAAAATTTATAGTATTTATATGATACCGACAATGTATATAAATATATACAAATGCTTTTGTTACAGAAAATGGCTAGGTGACAATATCACAGATGGATGCAGAATTCATCCAATATATATTTATAGCCATAAGTATGTATGAGGATCTCTATCTCTAGACAAAATAAAAACATCCTTTGCATCATTGCTCTCCTTTGATTTGTGACCTATCTGTGATTAATTTTTATATCTTACGTCATCTCACAACAGGACAGTGCGCCTTGCAGTGTACTAAAAAGTAAAACAATTTCTTTTGTTTAACATAAATATTTTTTATAAAATTATTTTTTAATATCGACACTTACCAATAAATTCGGAAACTAAATCATTTTCACTTTCTCCGCGCATAGTTCCAGTAATCTCTTCATTTTCTACCATCGGTAGAAATAATTGTACAAATTCGGCTGTATATGGAGGTGCTATCGCTTCTAAGACCTAATATTACAAATATTTAGATTATGATAAAACTGATATATTCAATTTTTTATTAGAAAAATAATATATTATTGTATATTATAATTTACCTCAGTAACGAAGTATCTGATTAAAGACACGTCTGTATCTCCACGTTGCCAGCATTGCTTAATATAGCATACAACAGGTACTACACAACCTCTGCTTAGTAAATTTACCATTCTATCAATTAACATCTTTTTCATTTCCAACTGTATAGACAAAAAAATTATTTATATAAAATACTGATAATTGGTTTAATTGATCATATAAAATGTGCTTACTTGTACGAGTATTTCCAATTCGTCTTGTTTGCTCTCAAATAAATGCACAAGTAATCTTAAAATTTTAGGATGCAACAAAGGGTGACACGCTACAACTTCATCCAATAAAGCGAGATGCACAGGGCAATGCTCTGTACATAATTTGAAGTATGATGGTTCAGTCACAGTACACTCTACCCATCGGATTACACCCACGCTTACAACGGGAAAGCTATAATAAAACAAATTTATTAGTGAAAACTTTTTTTCCATTAATATAAAGAAAAAATAATCGGTATTAAATGTTGTACCGTATGCATTGATACAAAGTATTTAACTCTGCTATTAACTCGGTCGATCCTTTATTTATGTTACATATATTATGAACTTTTTCGATTGCTTGGGTAGTTGTTTTCAATTCGTCCTTATTAATTTTGCGAGTATTGCTTTTTTTAGGAGTTGTTTCACATACACTTGCTGCATAAGCCAATAAATACATATATTTTGATTTATGTTCAGGATTTATTTTTACACCGGGCTTGAAAAGTGCATCAACTAATAATTCTGCAAGATCAAAAATATAAATTTCATAATTAATTCCTTTAATATAAAAAAAAATAATTTTTTTTAATTATTTTTTATTACTATTATAAATAGTTCAATAGTGATCAATTTACCTAAAAATTGCGGATTACGTAATAGTTCAATAGGAGGTGGTTCTGCAGCAGAATAATTTCTAAATAAAACTGTGATATCAGCAGGATTCAAAGTATTTCTCGACAGCATAGATGCTAATGCTTGACATGGCCCAGGACTACTAGCTGCACCATTTAGAGCCATTGTTATTGGTGTAACATCATGTCGATTTTGTTGTGCACATTTAGTGATTTCTTGGGAAAGTCTTTTCATCATAAAACCACCACGAGATTCTTGTGCAAGAATTTGTAACAAGACTTGACTGTATACATAGGTGTGTTGACCGTGACACACCATTTTCGCACACTCTTGTATACTGGATTGCCAATTTTCTGTATTTTGAAGAAATCCAGCAATTGCTGTTTTCAAGACACGTGAGAAAACCTCAATTTGTTGAGCTGCTGTTGAAATACTTGTAATTTCACCTTGGAATCCAGCATCAGATATAAGCTTGATAGTAAAATTTAACATTAAACAATCTGGATACTCTTCAGCAAGTCTATAAATAAGTGAACGCCATGTAGGATGCTGTATCATTTCTGTTAACCAGGCAGGAGTTTCACCCTCTTCTGTAAAGATCTTATCTGCCTTTTTGGGATCAAAAGTCTTAAGAATCATATCTTTCAAATTATTTTCTACCATTGCCTGTACATCAGTAACCTTTACCCCAGCAAGGATCAGCCATTCTGCAAGTAAATTTGCTGTCTGTGCACAAGCTGTATAATTTTTAGACAATAATTCTATAACTTGTTCAGGATTTCCTCCAGCTTGAAAGTATCTTTTAAGTTGAGCAAAAATGCCAGGCTCCATTATATAATCAGCTGTTTTAAACTTATCCAAACATTCATTCAGTACTTCCTGTGGATTATCAAATGTATCTTCTCCACCACATTCGTCTGTGCTTCGATTCATCTCATCTCCCCAACCAGTACGATCATCATCATAATCACTCTCCATCTGCAAATCAATTATGTTAATAATAAGAAAATTTTAAACAAAACTACATACATATAAGAATATAACTATTCATCAGATTTTTTTAATAAATAATCAAGATGCAATCTTAAAGATATAACATATTGAAAAATAATATTATCGAAAAAATAACATATAGGTTAACAAAATTACAGTTTATAAAACCGGCAGAATTTCTGCACAACCTTTTTACTTTCACATGTATTACAATGTTCCAAATAGGAAAAATATTCCTTTATAAGAAACTACTGATAAATTAAACATTATTATTTACAAACCTTTTCAAATAAGGCAAAGTTGGGTGAGAAACTATACAATACAGGTTACACCGCGCTTGACTACGCATAAACCACTCCAATGGCTTCAAGGCAATGCTGGCAAGAGTGCTGAGTGGCAAGTTGCAACGGAAAAACCCGAAACTACAATGGATTTGTAGATGGAGCGGCTGTGAATGGCTGTGATCGGAGTGGAAGTTAGAGTGAACTTACAACAGTTAGGCCTTAAGACGCATTCGTATTTAGGATCGATAGTTTAACCTAACCTAATCTAATACCTTACATACAGAAATAGATGAATGATTTTTTTAAATATTATCGCTAGGAGATCGAAGTCAGTTTTAAATTGGAAATATATATGAAATCGAAAATAACAATTACAAATAGGATAGTCAAAAAATTTAATCGACGGTTTAACTTAATACTTAATGATACTTATAGAAGCGAGCTAACATCGAACATAAATTTTTAAATATCGCTAGGAGGTATAAAACATCAGTTTTTAATTGGAAATATATATGAGATAAAATCGAAAAAAGCAATTATAAATAGAGATAGTCTTTCAGATAACAAGTAAACGATGAACTTCACAAACTGCTGTTAGATATACTTGGCTTGCCTGTCGACAGTGAGGATGAGCTTCTAATGGAAACTTTGGAGAGAGAATTTTCCATTCTGCTGATCAATTTTTGAAAGGTATTCTTTTTTACAGGCCCATTATTTTCAAATGAATCGATCTCGTCACTTGCCTCATTACCACCTCGCTTATTTGTTTCGGCAGCACAGCTGAAATCAGTCGTAAATCGTGTTTTTTTGTTAACGGCGAATCGACTCCAATATTTCTTGTCGGAACTACCAGATTTGGAGTCGTCATTTTTCTCAAAAAAAGAAAAATCTCTTCGCCGTGTCATAAAGTTGGTCCACAGCGTTATATCGTCGTAATCGTTCTGATTCATCTGCATAGGATCGCAAACACACAAGTCACTCTTTGGTGACTGATAATGCTCTACTTCTTCTTCGGTGGAACTGCCGTTTGCTTTCGATTCCGCTTTCTGTATTATTTCGCATACTGTTTCTTTCGCTGATTTTTTATGTGATTGAGGGCTAATTTTCTATCAAAATAAAGAGTATAATAAGAGCCAAAAAAATATAAGTAAAATTAAACAGTTGAATTCCAGTTAACACAAAATATTGCAACAATATTCTCTATTTTCTGGGACATACAAAAAAAAATTAAATTAAATTAAAATAAAAAAAAAAATAAAAAAACGAACTCCATAAGAGACAACTCACCTGATCAGTTTTATCATGTTCTGGATAGGCATTTAAAATATTGTCATAGAATTCTTGGGTTTCATTAAGATTACTCTCGCTTTCTGCTGGCAATCTTTTTTCATAAATCGGCCTGGGCGGAGGAGGACAATTATATTCTGGCAGTTCCTCCCCGCCGACCGCTAAACTTTCCTGATTTGCTGTCAAATCGGAAACGTCGTCGTAAGTGGGCATCTCTTCCACGTCCAAAGACGATGATGAAACCTTATTCTTGTTGCAATGCCTCTCTTTCTTGTCCGGTTTCACAGGTGACTCTCCCCTACTCAGAACTCTATCCAGAAAAGATTTTTTCTGAAGCTTGTTGGACGCTTCGATCTGATTTTTGACGGGACTTTTGATAATTTTTCTATTTGGAATCAAATTCTACATTGAACAAATAAATAAAGATTTTCTTAATTTCGGAAAACGATTTTTTCAAAAAAGTGTTCCTGAATTATTTTCGAGAAACTTACTTGCACATCATCGTAAGTTCCTTCTTTTTTCTCGTGATCAGCGACGGATGTCTCGTTATTACGACTTTGTTTCAACTCGACGCTTGCAGTTTCGAGACGCGAAAATCCAACGATATCGTCGTACGTTTCCTGAAGCGACTTCGTGTCGTAGGATTTGGCCTCCTGCGCCTGGCTATCGGATCTGCTTTTCTCCTTAGACGTCAGAACATCATCGTAAGTTTCCTTCTGTCTTTCGTCTCTCTCTTCATCATCAGCCTGTCGTTTTTTTAATAATACCAGATTCTCGTAACGCGTTTTATTCCGCAAGTCTTCGATTCTGTGGTAAATATCGTCGTCATCATCTTCATCTTCATCGTTGCAATTTTTGTTTTCAGCCTCAATGGTTACTTTAGAAGAAGACATTGTCAAAGAAGAGTTTGTGGGAGGCAAAGAGGGAAGTTTCCGCGGTATTCGAGCTGGTAGTGGAGGCGCTTTTTCCTTTCCATTTTTTTCTCTTAAATTTTTTCGCCTAACTTGATCTTTATTGTTTCTCTTTGCCAATTCATCCTTAGCCACAGTAGACTTATCGTTGACAAATGTTGTTTCGTCGTTGTTTTTGCAGCGATTTATCGATGTCGATTCAACGGCGTATTTTTTTTTCTCGCGGTCTTTGTTCTCTACACTTTCGTTGCGATTACGTTCTACTTCACAAATTTTTGTCACCCACTGTTCCATATCTTCCGGCGTTCTCGCGATAAATTGCAGCGTCTCATTTCCTGGGCTGTATATTTCAAAAGCCGACTCGCTCTTTCGCCGATTCCGGGGAACCACATTCGGTGCTGGACGAGCCATGTAGCCGTGAATTGGATAAATGGTGTGCGGCTGGTTCTGCCGTTCGCTTCGGTAGATGAGTAAGTGCGAGCCGACAAGCGCAATCCAGCAGGCGCGGCTCTCAGATAGAAACAGCTTTTTACCTTCCTTCCTATGAAGTGGTCCACATTTGTGACATTTGCTCCTGACTTGTACGGCCGATAAATTTTTGTAGATTGATATCAGGACCTGAGCTTCGTCTTGTTCGTTGTCCTCCTCTCGACGCACGCTCATGGCCTGATTTTTGTTGTCGAAAGTCTCGTAGTAGTAATCCTGAGTGTTGGTACAAGAATTAGATTCTTCCATGCCTACGTACTCCTCTAAATCGCCTTCGTTCCGCAACAACAGACTTTTGGGGCCGGACTGCATATCCAAGTAAGGCTCAGAGGAGGACGAGGCTCGGGCCATGGTCGTGATAGTCTTTAGGGCATTTTTCGATCGCGCCAGCAATTTCTCTCGCAGATTCTCCAACATCACCGGAAGCTGCGCGTCGCGGAGGCATTCGAGAAACGTTATCACTTCTGTTAATGCAACATAAATTAAAAGTTAACATTTGTTACATATATTCGTGAGAGAAAAAATGCAATTTAATGCATGGTTTTCTATAAAAACTGTTCTATTATATTAAATTTATACCTCGCAATATGTCGTTGACGTTCATATCAATTTCCATATTGCTGTTTACTCTTAAAATATAATTGCGGGAAATTGGATAAACCTGAAATTAAAATAAAAACATTAAGATCAGTTAGAAATGTAGTCACATTCATAGATATCAACTTCCAGGATATGAGCATTTAAAATGTAGTCATCACAGATAATATTTTATCGCTTTAAATTTTTATTTTTTGCGCATTGCATAAACAGAGGAAAATATATTTACTTCAGAATTTAACCATAAGTTTATAATATTTTAAATGATAAATGTGATTAAATCAATTTAAATACAATCGAGTCAATCATAATTTTTATTAGAAATATTATAAAATTGTAATTGAATTTTAAAGTAGCTATACTTTTCTCTCAGTGTAGAAGTGATAGATCTCGCGGTGCATCTGTCTAGCAAAACGATAGACTTGACGAGCTGCGAATTACCTTTTTATGTTTACGTTGCAATTCAACCAACGTGTCGTTCAAGTCACTCCAGAATCGTTTATTAGACCGGAATTCCTTAGTGTCTTGCCGACGATGACGTGGCCTGCTTGTCGCCCAGTTTATTAGCGATCGACCTCTGTTCGTTCACTTTAAATCACATCCTTTTTGCGTTCTTGAATTTTCAGACTCCGCCCTTTCGATCGGTTCATCGCTTGTCGTTTCTAGATTTTGCTTAAAAAAAACATTTATCATTTACTTTTAAATTTTAGTAAAATTTAAAATCTGAAACACTTTATTGAGACATTATATAGCATCAAGATAAAATAATAAATAATTTTTTTTAATAAACAATAAAGTAAAATTAAATATAAATATATCATAAAAAAAAAAAATATTTACATTGAAAAAAAATACTTGCTGTAGATTCGTCGATTAACTATGGCCGGGGTGTTAAAAATAAAAGGAATGTCGATAGGTAGGTAGGTAAAGATACTTCGGACGCGGTCCACGGGCGACTGTCGCCTCGTTTAAGAGTTCAATTGGCACGACGTGACACGTGCGAGCGACGCAAGGCGACTCCCGCAAAGAAGAGAGCCCATGACAGCCTCCTCTTGCCCTCCACGTTGGCTCTGCTGCGCTTCTCCTACGCCCCTTTCACGATCTGACTCATTCATCGAGCTTGCATCCGTCTCCTCTGCCTTTTCGCTGTTTCTGTCACTTATTTCAAATTTAATTTATCGTTTCTGGGAATTAAAAATTATGGAGGTTCACTCGGTTTCGCATCTTCTTCCAAACTTACAATCTTGAGCGTTGAATAACGCAATATAATTGCTCGCTAACGTAGACAAAGTTAAGAATTTTCTTAAAGTTTCAGTCCGCCTCTCGATATTTTTAAAATCAATTTTAAAAAGATACGTATACCTTTCACGACCATGGTTGATATTTTTTTGCCAAGAGAATACATGTGATGTTAATTGCGAAATCCTGAGAGCAATTTAACGAGTTTGTGTAGAGCCTCGAGTTAATTTGCCCTTCAATGTAGCTCCCAGGGATCGTTGCCGCGAATGTTCTCCAGCGGTTTGGCGTAAACGTTAGTCGAGATTTCCGATATTTCTGGCCACTGATCGGCCTTGGCTTGCTCCACTTCCTGATCGACTTCCTTGTAGACTGACATCCGCACGTCCTAGACACGCAACGAGAAGTTGAAACACGCGTCAGCTGTCAAACTATTATAAGAATTTCAAGGATAACTTCTTAAGTTCCATTTTGTGTAATGGAAGTTAAGAAGTTATCTTTAAAATTTTTAATATGCTGTAGTGTATTATAATATAATTAATAATAATATATATTAATAATACCTTTCAAGTAATAAAGTTACTTCGACGTCTTTTTCGGTCATTATACCTTTCTTTCCACGACAAGGTTGGCAAACAGTCTGATTGGGTCTTGTTCAGTTTGCACAGCTTTAATTTCCTCTCTAGTACGATAGGAGTGATCGGGATCGCTCATACTGTCACCAAAATAACGATAAGTTATAATCTCCAGTACAATCGAGTCGTAATCCTAAGCGCGTAATCCTTACTGAATCGCACTGCCTCTCGCACATCGGCGACCTTCATCCCATCGACCTGTAAACGCCATCATAACTCGGGTATTAGTAGATAATAGTGAATTAACGGGCAATGACGTAAGAACGATAACAAAAGTACAAAGAAGAAAGAGCTAGGAGCCGATTGTTTCAACTTTTAGGTAACTTTACCTGACTGGTAATATGTCATGTGTCTTTATTCATTTTGAAACAAAGATCGAGACAAATGCATGTTAGATAAAGTTTCCAAAAAGTTGAGTCGGACCATCCCCCAGATTTGTTATTAGACAAGTACAAAAGTATTCACCTTTTTTTCTGGGTAGAGATCAAGACAATCTTGAATACATGTTAGAAGTGTCTGACTCTTAACGTTATTAAGATAATTATTTTCTTAATACATTTTTGATATTTAAAAGTTACTTCAAGCGCGAAATTAATAAATATTAATTTTGTCATTATAAATTCGTTATTGATTTATATCCTTACAATTATCGTATATGACACTTTATGTACATACAAGTTTTTCTTATTTTACTTTTTAGTTTTTTGCTGCATCTATCATCAGCTATTAAGTTTAAAATCTCTAAAAATAAAAATGTATAAACATGTATGTATAACGGAGATGTGCTATTACTTATTTATCGAACCAACAGCGTCCCAGTTACTCGCACGTGATTAAAGAATAGAACTACAGTCATTTCTACTTTTTCCTTCTAGAATATAAATAGATTTTATTCGTACCACCTAATGTCTATTTCCACGAGAATTAAAAGTTTACGATATTGTTTCCGATATTGATCACGAAATATAATCGTGTTCTAGGTAGAGTCGACTGCTAAAATCTCTTGTCGAAAACGACGATAGCACTTCGACAGCATCATGTTTTTCACGCGAAAAGGATATAGCGGCTTTTGGGTAAACGGATCCGAGCGCGTTGCATAGAATTGGAAATCAGAATCCTTCCGGTTATCCTGGTCTTTCTCTGAATCGATCAGGAAAGTGATTGCATCCCGCCACCATCGGCGCGCATCTCGTTTTCGCGTTTCTCGCACTTGCGTCGACAGCATCTTCTCGTCGCGTACGATACGTCGGCTGTGACGAGGACACGGTTGACGTTTCTTTGAAGCTCGCAGCATCCAGGCATGTGTAGGCGTCGCTAGGCGATCTATCTCGACCTGCAGAACAATATATAAATTAGCTCGAAGATTATGCGACATTATTAATACTTTTATAGACAAATCAAGGCACGGTATACAAAATAATCGATAATATAATCTTCACGTACTTTGGCACGCTTAAAACCTTTGCGACTAGCTCGAGACACCGGACGCACCGCCGTCGGCGGTGCCTCGATTTTCTTAGGACTTCGCTCTTTGTCAGGGTCACCGAACAATCCTTTCGACTCCGCGACCTTAATCATAAAAAGTGAGTTGAACTGCATCATTTCTTTCCGCCTGATCACTGCAATGAAGCAGCCTGGATCTAGTACACGCTCGTTGTATAAGTCGCCGTAAATTTCGTCGATGGTCCCTACCTCGAACAGATCGCTATCAGGTACCTAAATTTTACCAGTATTAATACGAGGATAAAAAAATTTGATTTGTTTTTTTAATGTGACGATATTTGTAAACGATCTTACAACAACGTCAGCTGCATCTAATAATTTTTCCTCCTCCTCGTTCTCCTGTTTGGATAATAATACCGGCTCGTGTTGCACCTGCAATTGGTCTTCCCAGTGTTCTTTTAATTGCTCTGGTTTACAGGAATCGGGTCTGACTGTCTTTGAAACTTTCCCGCTGGTGTCTTTAGACAGAATTTTTCGTTTTGGCTGCAAGGTAACAAAGTGTACATGCAAAACTACCTTTATAACATGTATTAAAAATGTGTTATGTTTAAAAAAATTTTTTATAAACTCCGACGTGTTGGCCCATTCACTAAAGTCAGGTGGTTTCAATTTCCTTATATAATATATGTATTATATTATTTATGTAAATATATATATATATATATTTACAATTCGACAAATTTATCTGAAAACGGGAACAATCTACCTCGGATAAAATAAAATCTCACTCACGGGGTGCTCGCGAATGTATTTCTCCGTTGCCAGCTGATTCGCGTACTCGACAACCTGGCGAATCATCTCCGTGGTCTCGGACGGCAGAATCGTGTGCACCTCGTAGATCAGAAATTGTATGTTCGGCCTCGTCAAGGCGTACTTCAGAGTGGAAAATTGCTCGGCCAACAGTGCGCGCGGCTGTTTGATTCCACCGGCTGTGTCGCTAGTCAAAGATTCTAGCAACGCAATGTCGCCACCACGAGCGACGGCGAGGTCCACAACGTCCCGGATGCCGGTATAACTGCACGGGGGAGTCGCTAAAACAATAGTTGCTCTTTCCAGCTCGATGGACGGCGGTGGCGCGATGTACCTAAATAGTAAACACTTATGACGTTTCTGAATCAGAGATAACAGCGTCAATGGTAGATAACAGCAAGAAGTAACGAAGAAATAATTAAATAACAGGGTAAGTGTCTATATCTAGACTATGTCTGGACTTATTAAATTTCTTCTGGACTTGAACAAGTTAACACAAACGATAAAAACGTTTCTAACCTTTCTTTTTTTTTTTAATATTTTTTAATTTATTTTTACTAGCTTTCTCTTGGAATCAGCGAGGTAATAAAAATTCGAGGTAATAAAAATATTGCAGTGGCAATAATAATCATTATTTTATTATTACCTTTCAGAAAATATTCTACATTGCTGCAGAGTGATGCCTAAAGTCATTAGATATGCTTCGTACTCGCAACGATTGTTTCCCGTGCCGAAAGCCAGAAGCCTCCCACTGTCTTCAATGTCTGCCAAGAGCCCTGCCAAATAGCCCGTGTGACGAGGGGCAATTGAATGCGTGAGAATTACAGGACCGCAAAGGCGGGCGACACGTATTGCCTGCGCTAACGTGGCAGCTCCGAGGCAGAGAGATCTTTCCTGAATAAATATTAACTTTTTAAAAAGTCAAAAAAAATATAAAAAAAAAAAAAAAGAAACAATCTATTTACCAAGAAAATAAATCGATGGTCGCGCACCAAATTAGACACAGCAAGCTTCTCTCGTGCTTTATCGAGCAGATTGATTACTTTTGGACAAATTGGATCGAAAGTATATTCGTTCTCATTGAGCTCTGCCACTTCAGTATCGTCGCAAAGCTCTAGCGTCACTTTCGATATGTCTTCTATGAATTTATCTTTACTGAACACTCTCATGGTGTTAATCCATCCAGAAGCAATCGCGCTCTGGTCTGCCCAGCATATTCCCTCCGCGATACGCAGGTGCGTTGGAAGAAGCTCATCTAAACATAATTAATTAACATATTAATACGCAAATATTTCTCAAACATGATTTCTTATTAAGCGCTTTGTTCTTTATTAATGAAAAACTATTTTCTAGCAAATTTGAATTGAAAATTAGAAATAACCGAGGTTGAGTGCAGATCCTTTAATTCGAAGTCGCGAAATGCTCGCTGCCAAATGCGTCTTCGCTTTCAGCAAAGCATCTTCGATGTCCTTTAATTCGACAGTCTGAAATGGTAAAAAAATATTGTAACAAATTGATTTCTTTTTTATATGAATATGTATTTAATTCACTTTTATTAATAAATTCGCATTTTTTTTTTACAGCATGATACTGTTTCTGAGTTTAAAGGCGGTATAACTGCAAGATAAACCTCGAGTATCCTGTCTTGAGCCTCAGTTGCACCTTCGCCACGTCGACGAGCAAACTTTCTTCCCTGCATATCGTAAAGCAGTAACCAGACTACTCGCTCTCGTTCTTTCAGCGCACCATTGCGATGCCAAAAGCCAGCATTCTCGAGAGCGCGGTTCAAGATGTTCTTATCTGTAAATTTTGCAACCGTTGAAAGGAAGATATCGCAAGTGGCTGATTAGTTCCCACACAAAATTTATTTTCAAAAGGTAAACGTCTTACATCTCAGAACGTCGTATACTAAACCGAAGACGCGTCTCATTTCAGCCTCGTTGGCGTAGTTTAGTAAAGGCTGTGTATTTTGCAGGACTTTGGCCGCCAAGAGGATATCCTTGACCCGCCAACCTGGCTCGACACGAGCCTCCGTCATCGAGCCACCACTGCCAAAGAGTCCTGAAATAATCGTCGAAGAGCCAACGATATTTTCATCTTTTCTACCTTGCGGAAGTGATCCTTTTTCTCTGGGACGCCATTCCCAGTCTTGCGAGTTCTTGCGGATTATATGGCGCTTGCTATCTTTGCCAGAATCCGTTCTAAAAAAAAAATTACCAATCTGCACGTAGTTTTTTTTACCAAGTATAGTAAGTATTTGATTGAATGTAAGTATTAATATTGTGTACGCGATTTGTTTATTCATGAATACTGTCTTACCGTTAAAGAAAAGTATTTAAATTTGAATTGTCCGCATAGTCTTACCTATCTTCTGCCGTTTCAGCGTCTCTTTCTCTCTGCAGCTCGACGAGACTATGGTAAACTCGGTGACGCCATTCTTCATCGCTTGGCAGTATCAAATTTTCCACTTCTCTGTTACGCAGGTCGTCGCTGAGCAGGCTGAAGTTTGGTATTCGCGCTGTAAGGAGCAGGCGAAATATCTTCGCATAGAGCGTGAATATGCTGGTTTTACGAGTCTCGGAGTGAACAGCGATTTCGACGTCGTTGGATACTGTTGTTGACGCGTCTGGATTCGATGATGAACTATTTTCGCTGGTCGACATCACTAATCGACTTCTGGATTTCTAAATTCCTGGACTTCTGGGCAGCGTCGCTCGTCACTGACTTATGATCAAATGTTGCCTTCTCACCGAGTTAAAATACGTGAGTAATAACGCAGAAGAGTAGATCAAGCGGCGGTTTAAAGCAGATTTGAACGTAGGCACGCGCGCTACACAAGAGAAATGCAATTACTGCAAATGTCACTCAAAATGTAATCCAGGTGGGTAAAAACGTGCGGCACGCGAGAGCCGAGGCGACTTGATTGCGCGGCGCGAATCTTTCCCGTTACCACTGCGGTGCCCGTAACTGCCGTAGTTGTAGCCGAAAAATCAAGAGAAGACTAAAGACACCAAGTCCGAATCGTCCGTGTCGCGCGACATCGCGTGCTTCGGAAGCGTAATCCCGCGAAATTACATCTCAGACTCTTATCGGTACGGAACTCACTACCTTTATGTTATCGGTTAGTCTATATCTTTTTTTTTTCTCTCATTCGCTCGCTCGTTCGTTGATCTTGTCGTTAAATCAACCACGGCGGCATAATTAGACGAAAATAGAAGTTATTTTAATTAAAAAATAATAGTTTAATTTATTACTTAAAAAAAAATACTTATTGCATAAAAAATTTTAATTGCTCCCTTAATTTAAAACAAGTTATTAAAGAAAAATTTTTATTACAGTAAAAAATAATTAAACATTTTTTAAATCTATTTTTTTTAAGCATATGTAAACTTTATTGTTATTAATTATAACAATGCTTTAAAAAAGAACATATCAGTGCTGGCTAAAAATATATACCGCTCGTTTTCTGAATACTTCCTATATATTAATATGAATGTAGACGACCGTATTCAAAGATAGCATATTGAATTGCGTCTCGTGCACGAGGCCGAATGTAGATTCGTTTTCATCGGGCGGAGAAAAAAAAACAATAGATACCTGTCACGTACGTGCCCGATCGATCATCTCGAAACGACGACGAGCAGGCACATAGAGTTGCGTTGACACAATTCCAAACGAATAACGATAAGTGAACGGCCGATATTCACGTTCCACATTAAATTCTATTTAAAACGGACCGTGAGATTTTTTTTTTTAGATATTTTGTAAGGGAAATACATGAGGAAATATATACCTATTAGATAAATCGATACATATATTAATAAACATTGTTAAATATCTCAAAACTGTGCGTGTAATAAATATGTATATATAAAATTATATTTTTAAATGTATATATATGTATATATAATTTAATATTATATATGAATATAGATAAAAAGGCACTTGAAGTTGCTTAAAGCTTGTACAACGTATATAGTATATACATATAACATTACCTTTTTTTCTCTGTCTAGTTGTACATTTTTACATTTCCTTTTTATATTATTTATATTATTAAAAGAGTTATTTCATGAAATGTAAAAAGTACAATTAAATATGTTAGATCTATATTGAATAAATTTTTAACGGCAGTTTAATGGTAGCAGAATTGTTAGAATATTTTGATTATCGTTATAATTGCAATATAACGATTGCGCATAAAATTAATTCCTTACATCGATTTTGCTAATTTATGCCCTTGTATTTTGTGAAAAGATTGTATAATACACGAAGCGTTGATTTCAGATTCACATTTACGATATCTGTAAAAGAGAAAAACCATTTTTTTTTTTAATTTAAAGTTTAAAAAATGCAAGATTAGAATAATAATGATTTATTCAGAAATTACAAACCTTCGGGACGAGCTTTCGGTTTTGGCAATCCAATATCTCGCATAATATCAAACGCAAAAGAGACATTGTGAACTTTTTGGTCAATAGTCTTTGGCGTTAAGTGAAAGCTACCCAAAGGAACGAAGAAACCTTCCAAAAGGCCCAACAACAGGATCAAAAACACACCGTCGTGGAACTGATTATCCAAGTCAGTCACCTCTAAGTGCACTTTGCTTAAATGCTTGTTCACAAACGTTACCAAAGACTGAAAAAATAGAAGAGTAATAAATCCTAAAATTTTTTAATATTTATAGCAGTAAATGTTAATTTAAAAAATTATCAGGAAAACACCATCTAATAAACTCACTTTTTTTACTACAGCCAGCTTGTCAGGTGCTTGATCGAAGAGTGTATCAAACGCGTCGCGCTCACAACGCATGCCTAAATCCTCATACGTCGTCGTCAGCTCCTCTCTTACCGTCCTGTGTATTAACTGGCCGTCCGTTTTGCGTACCACGACCACTTGGACGGCGACCATTTCTGGCAATCTGACAGGAGCACGAAACAGACGCGCAAGGCCAACAAGCAGATGCAGAATAGCAACGATATTTTTTGAATGCACAGATTCCACGCTCCACTTATAAGGCGGCTTTCGACCTAGCACACGGTTGGCGGTAGACAAGACCACAGCAAGCTTCTGCTTCTGTCCTTCCTCAGATTGAGTTACCTCAGGTACATCCAGTTTTTCTCCAGTCAGTTTTTCTGAAATTAAAAAATTGTAATTAAGTGCTGAGTATTAAATTATCTTAATTTTTACTACAAACTTTTGTTTTTGGAATTTTTAGATTTTGAAAATTGTAAGAAGCAATTAAAAAGATTAATTATTATTGTAACAGGTATACCTAAAAGCTTCTGCAGCACTTGTCCATCATAAAGATCTTCCACAATATCTTTCACAATGATTCGTTGGTCAGCCAGTTCATCATTGATCCATTCGATCAAAATACAGATCAATTCTTGCACCTTGGAGTCTTCCAGGGACTTTGGCTCTATCATAGAACGTTCTTCATTCTCGTCGAGGGCATACTCTTCTGGCGGCATTTCAGGATTAGCTGCATATCCAGGTGAGTCAATGGCATACTTTCCTTCCTCTTGCACATCTTTCACTAGAAATACAACATTTTTTAAATATAAATCGTGCATTTTTGGATGTTTTTAAACTTTTATTAATAAGTTGAAGCATTTGTTGCTTTATATGAAAATAAAACGAGCTGAATCTTTAATTAGCACACATAAATAGCTGATTTAAGTAAAATATAAAATAAAATGTAAAATTCTTTTAGACAATTTTAATTTTCTTTATCAGTTTCTTGTGGAGCTCCATATAAGGATATAGGACTGATCGAAAAGTGACGTAAGCAATTTTGTATAGGTCTCACGTTGTCATAAAATAGAAGAACAAAAAGATACCTTCTTTGATTCGTTTCTTTCGTCCTAAAGTTCCAATCTTGTCCCAGAAGCTCTCCTCTTTATCTTCTTTCTTCAGAGAAACCGGAGTACGAGGTGACTTGGGTCGGGGTGACGCCATTATTACACTTGTTTTCTGTCTTCGTCTTTGATTTGGTTCTTTTTCTAGCTAAGCTGGATGAACTAACCTCAAGCTAACTGGAGTACGAGTGTGTAGGTTTGACAACACTAGAAGAAAAATCAGCTGTAAATGCGCGTTTGACAATTCTTTAATACGATTGGGTCTGACCTACGGTTTTATGTTAAATTTAAGTGCAAAAGCTATATAATCATAATGAAGAATCATTATGCACTCGATCAACTACTTTTTCCGTTTATTTTCATTAATCTGGATTCAGCTCGTTTTAATTTTACGCATTGAAAACTTAATTGCGTATATTTGTTACATACAAATTCTTTCTTAAAATTAACTTTCGAATCTATTAGTGAACTACAACGCTTTACTTTTGTTTGGATTTAAAAATAAAATATATAAATGCCTGTAAACCTTCATTTAAAATGTATAAAATACTTCTGTTCGCTAAACAACAATCATTTGTATAATACATACAATAGTAAATTAAAGTACTGTTATAACTATTAAGTAGTATCATCGGCAGAAAACATACGATCTTAAATATTTAACAATACTTCGATGAGTAACGTTAGACATTATACATATATAAATTTACATTCTGTCCTTATTAAAATTTACATTAAAAATTAAATTTCCAATAATTAACAGTTATATATATATATAAAATATATAAAAAAAATATATATATTTATATAATTGTACTTATACGTCATTGGTTCTTTGTTGGATGGATTTTTATCGTAGATTTTTTGAGATTCAAATTCTTGAAGTATTATTTGTCAAAATAATCGTGATGTTCAAAATTACGCCAACTAATTCAAATCTATTTCTAAAATACTTAATTTCATTATTAATCATTCTGTGCCATTAATCAATCCTGGTTCATTTACTTGTGTAATGGTAGAAATATCTGTTGTTTGTTGAAGCTTTTCTAATGATGGAACAGGTTCTAGCGTTCTTTCCATTTTTGTTCTTTGTCTGTATCGAAAAATTAATTTTATTATAAATAAAATAAGTAACGGCACCGGGGTCATCATTGCGGTGGATACAGGAACCACTGTAAATCACCGGAAAAGAAAATTTTATTAGACGATTAAATATTGATATCTCGTATGCATATCGTATATATTTACCAGTAGTTAAATCGTCCGAAGGTGGTTTCAATGTAAATCGTAGCAAAAAGATCGATATCCCTGTGTTTTGAACACCAGTTTCAATGGCAATAGCCCGTACATCAGCTTGAGGTTGTTTGCAGATATAGGCTATTAAAAAACCAAACATAAAGCCCAACCAGGGTAATCCCATTCCTGCAACTAGAATCTGAAATTAAAAAAATAAGCAAATTTTACGTCATTACATTAAATTTTTATCTTAAAAGTAGAAAAAAAAAAATTATGGACTTACCTCCCATGAAAACAATTTAAACATATACAAATTAGTTGTGATAGCAAATATAATAATGAATAAAATTAAGATCACAGAAAAAGGTTTCATTATGCGAACTAATATTTTCGATATCCTTGGAAGCTTTTTTTGAATCAAAAATCCTACGGCCAGTGGAATTATGAGACCAATTACTAAAGTGGCGATATGGCGATAGGGGATTGCAATCTCTCCCTGTGCAAAAATATATTTGCCTAAGGTAAAAATCCAAAATGGCATCATTCCTAGAAAAAATAAAAAAATATAAAATATTATATAGAATATGCTTTTACGTGTCATATATTACTTACCAAATGCAGCAATGGTGCATATAGTGGTCATGGTAATTGAAAGATTCAAATTTCCGTCCAGTAGCAGTGACCACATGTTGGAAGCGCCGCCACTTGGACTTATTCCTGTGAAGAACATGCCTATTTGCAGTTCAGGACGATCGGGAAATAAAAGATATCCAATGAGAAAACTTAACTGGAAATAATATAAAATCGAGATTTAAAAAACCTGAATAAAGAAAAAAAGAAATTTTATTTTATTGATTTCTTATTTATGAAATATACCACTGGCATAATCAGAAACTGGCAGAAGAAACCTATGGCGGGACCTATCGGTTTTCTTAACGTATTGCGACACACGCTCCAATCCATGGCACAGCCAAAATTAATATACAAAATTGACACAAGTATTGCTACACTGGCGGTAAATATATGATCTATTGTGCGTTCTTCTCGTACTACAGTAATGAGAGATACTTCTTGGCTGTTTTGTAAAGTATCCTGAAACAAGAGAAGCCTTGGTCACTTTCATAAATTAACAAAAACTGATAGCAGAGTTTATTTAGTACTTACCATTATTTCTATTAATGTTAATTTTGTTCTGCCAAGGAATACACCAGTGACATTTAAAATACCATTGAAAGAAGTCTGATTAGTCCTGTTTGTTATGTGGAAACTGGATGTTGCAATATGTGAATCTGTGCCAGTAATCCATGCTTGTGAGTCAGATGAACTTGCGTTATATATGCTAAAGGGAACCGATGTTACTTGATTCATATGTACAGTTATATCCGATGTGATATTGGCAGTCCAAGCTGCTGCTCCTTCCAGCAGGAAAAATATTAGGCACACAACACCTGCCATTTTCTGTAAAATCGTATAAAATACGTGAATTAAAACATTGATTTTAATTTTATAATTAAACAAAAACTTGATAACATTAACCGCCGCACAATAATTGTATACTAAGAATAATACCGAAGTGATAAGAACAGTCGTAATTAAAAAAAATCAAGCTACAAGATTGTGTAAATACGATGCTTATCTATAGATAAGTGTAATTGTTATAAAGATGCAGAATCATTTGCGATCTATTATCCTACACTAACGCTGCTTTTTCCGGATGTCTTGCCAAGAATCACCGAGTCGAACCATGGTTTCTGCCCAAAAAGCGGGTTTTAAATACGTACGCGTGCACTCGCGCGGCCATGCGTAGTTCCGCGTGCACTGTAATTTTGCACGCTGCGACAGTCGCTAGCCCGGCTCGCCGTCGCAATTCTTTTCCGTTTGCAAGTTGCGGCCGCGATTTCCTTCGGCTCAATTGCATAATCGGCGAACACTGATCGCCGAGAGGCCCGAGAGCGCGCCTAGCCGGTGGCGCGTGGTGGGAGACACGTTCCGAGGCTCCGATTCGGAGCCTCCGAGTGCTTCGACTCCGACGCCAGGCAGAGCCTCCAACGTGACCGACGTTTCAGCTTACGAGCCTCCAGAATCGCACGTGGTCTAGTGTTGCTCCGATATTCCTCGCTGTGATGCTCATCGCGCTGCGATGTCCCACCACGTGCAGCTCGGCAGCGTGCTACTCGGCGTGCTCGCCCTGGTTCTGATCGCGCCTCTGGCCGACGGTTACGCTTACGAAAACTTACCCGCGGTCGCGATGGACTATAAGGTGCACATCGACGCCGGCAAAGAGGACTGCTACTTCCAGTATGTGAACCCGGGCGCGACGTTTTACGTCAGCTTCCAGGTACCTAGAACAAGCCTCTTTCGAGCCGGGTACTCGAGAAAGCCGTGACGTGACCCGCTCGATTGACCATATGGTCTCGCGGAGAACTTTCTTTCTGAGCACCTTTCTCCGCACGACTCGTGGGAGCACGGTCGATCACATAAATTCGCACTTCTCGCATCATTTATCTTGCTGTAGAAAATGACACACGTTTTTATTTGCTTCCAACAGGACATACGAATTATTTTATGCAATTAGTAAAAAATAGATTAGAGAAAAAGATACGTTATTTTAATATGGCAGTGTTGATGTGGAAAGTAATCGGCGCATTGACGTATCAATATTGTTTAAACAGCTTGTTTTGATCGTAGGTTTTGCGTGGCGGAGATGGAAAAGCTGGTTTTGCCGTGAGAAATCCCGAAGGGGTTATAGTATATCCTTATCAATGGCGTACCAATGCTGATTATCAGGATCAATCACAAAACGGTGGTTATTACAGTGTGTGCATTGATAATCAGTTTTCAAGATTTGCTGCAAAGTTAGTCAGTCTGTACATTACAGTAATTAGGTAAGATGCGTAATTAATTTAATAACAATATATATAATATTAAACAATTAAAAAATTAGAGAAATAGAGATATAAAATGTTAATTTTTTTTTATTAATTGTTAGATATGACCAATGGCAGAAATATACACAGGAATTAGAAGAACTAAATCTCTCTGTTGAGAACTTTACAGTATGTATATCATGTAAACTTCTTTATAAGCTGCAAATTGAAATTATTGATTTTTTTTTTTTTACTAGAATACAATTACAAATGTGGAGAAAAACATCAATGAGATGCTCGTTACTCAATATTGGAGCAGGAACCGAGAAGCCAGAGATTTAAATCTGCTGTTAGACAATAACTCTTATGTACAGACGTGGTCAATTGCACAAGTATTGGTTATTACGTTGACGACAATGGTACAAGTGTATTTCGTTAGGAAGTTATTTGATGTGAAACCATCTGGACATTCCAAGACACGCATTTAACGCTGATTTATTGCAGTCAATTGTTGGTTCGATAAGAACAGCATTCGATATGTATTGTGATAAGCCTATTGCATCAATTGATTAATATCGTAATCAATTTATAAATTGGCATAAATTATAACAAAAAGCGACTTAAGGGGAAGCTAAAGCCGTCGCCGAACTTTGTACGACGTCTCCTTGTTAATGACGCGTCTGTAAATGCATCGATCGTATCGATAGTTCGAGGGATCCGTTGGAGGGCAAAGAAAAAGAAAGATCTTAATTTGATCTTTTTAAATAAGTTATAATTCGCACAATTTATATAAAAAAATGGAAATAAACGAAAATGTATTTCCAGCAGCGTGAGAGTTTATTCGACACCGCGATGAGCAGTATTTAAGCAATTACATAATTTTTTATAAATTGTTAAGAAATGGATACCCATTTCTCTTGTTACTGCTTTCTGGCCGCGAGAGACCAGAAAGAGTTTTCAAGCGCTAGCTCTCGGTTCAAGCAAAATATTGGAGGAACAAGGAGAAGAGAGTTGCATTCATCCTTCTCTATCCTTCCTCTCTTGCGGTGCGTTCACGCGAGCGGTGCAATCGTGTGAGTACGTATACATACGTATTCCCACACGACGCAGTCAGTATTATATTTCTCAACGTGGTATCCCTGACACCGAAATTTCACATTGTCGCCGCGTGAGGCGTATTGCTCGCGAGTCGCGACGATACTCTGGGAGTTGACTGTTCTCTGGTTAGTTGTGATCAGTTCTACTTTGTGAGTTCTCTGTATAGTGCACACTTCTTCTCGCAGTTCTCGCTTTATATTTCCGTCAGCCATCAAGTCTTGAGACGGAAGTCTTGGAACGTCTTCACTTAGCGGAAGTAGCACGGCTGTTAAAACTCAAGCGGGAGTAGCTTCGTACAATTGACGACGACGAGAAACGATCATTTTAATCAATTTTAAACGATCGTCATGCAGGACACTAAGCGATTGCAGGAGTTTATGGAACTGGTCGGTCGGTTGAAGGTAAACCTTTAGATGACATACTCGCTATTGTCAAATCTTGATATTTGTAAATTTTGCAAGTGACCTTTGCTTGTTAGGCAAAAGGATAGTGCAGAGTACCATTTTGGCAGTAATTTCTGAAACCTTTCGTAAAAATAGATCGTTGTAGGGTAGGGAGGGAAATAGGAAAAGAATGGTACTACTTGTCCAAGAAAAGAAAATAAAAGAACAAATCCTTATGTAAGGAGACATCGTGACACTTGCCAATAACGGTCTCATTTTCGTTTTAACTATATGCCATCATTTCTTTCAATTCATAACAAATAATAATTAAACACTCAATAAAAACTCTAGTCTTGAAGTTGCAACAAACAGTATATAGGATTTTTCTTGACAATCTTATCATATATTTTTATATATAAATATATATATATTTTTTTTTATGGTTGGTTTTTCCAACTTCTTGGTAATTTTATCTGACAGATAATATATTTATTGCATACCTGATAAGTAAAGTTGTCAAGAAGTTGAACCTTAAGGTATTAATGTATCTTAGTTAATAGTTTTTGGTTAATAATTGAAGATTTAAAGATTGAGATAAGAAATATTTTTTAAAATTATATGGAAGAGAATTTGATCTTTTAATTACATATACATAAGTGACCTTTGAAGGTAATCAGCAATTTGTAGCTCACTGTATGGTAGACTTTTTCTTTATACTTTAAGTTAGTATTAATATAATCATTTCATACTTTTCTTAATATCAATGTAACAAAGTTATTGGATATTTTCCAAACTTTTTAAATATTAAAGCTTAAAAATTTGAGATAAAAATTATATTAAAAGTAAAATCAAAAACAAAGAGAAGGAAGAGCATTTATTGGTGTAAATAATAAGGGGATTATTTTTCTTGTTCGATGATTTACTTGTTTATAACATTACTGACATATGAGCATTTTGATAAGCTTTATCAACTGTGATAAAACTTTATTGTTTAATAAATTGTATCACAATAGTGTTGCATAATTAAATAAATTAAATTGTTGGATATGAGACACATAACTCTTTAGCAATATCTTTTAGTAATAATTTTTTATATTGCTGTTACTTTTGTGTTTTTATTGAAATAAAATTTTCTATTAACTTTTATTTTCTTTATTAGAAAAAGAAACTTCAATAATATTTTCTGACCAATATGCTTTTCTGTGTGTGTGTGTGTGTTATTTTATGTTAAGAGTTATATTATTCCAATTTTTTAGAAGACTTTAGAAGGAAATTAGTTGTATGTAATATACATTTATTTAAGCACAATTTTGTTATGTTTTTCAGCATATGAAAAGAACTGGATGGGTAAAACGGAATATACCTGATCCAGAAACAATTGCTGGACATATGTATAGAATGGCAATGTTATCATTTTTGGTTGATGGAAAAGAAAATTTAGATAAAACCAAGTAGGACATTATTGTTATATTATTTTTAATGATATATAAGTTTCTAATTTAATTATATAAATATGTAAGAGTACATATGTAGGGTAGTAAGAGTACATGTGTAGGGCATAAAAATTACTAGAAGATTAACAAAACATTGTTTAATTTGTAGAATAATGCAAATGACATTAATTCATGACTTGGCTGAATGTATTGTGGGAGACATAACACCATTCTGTGGCATACCACCGGACGAAAAACACAGAATGGAAGATGAAGCTATGGAAAATATTTGTCTGCTGCTAGGTGATAAGGGACCCGAAATATTACAAATATTTCGTGTAAGATAGACGACAAATATTTTACATTTGTGTTTTTTAATTTACTTTAATTTTTTTAATATAATATTAACATTGACTTTTTATTATGTACTTAGGAATATGAAAAACAAGAGTCCCCTGAAGCTCAATATGTAAAAGATTTAGATAGACTAGATTTGCTGATGCAAGCGTATGAATACGAGAAAAGAGATAACATTCCAGGAGAATTAGACGAGTTCTTTGTTGCAATTAACGGGAAGATTAGACATCCTTTTATCAATAAACTCGCCATTGATATAATTGAGGAAAGAGGCAAATTATGTCGAAAAATGAATACTTCAAAATAACAATAGCAATATTTTAATAAAAATTTGGAAAATTAAATTTCCAGATAACTATAATGATATTTTAAGCGTTAGATTGATTATCAAGTTGCACGCTATTAAAAAGGATATTAATATTATATAAAATTTTAATATATAAGACTTTGATATAGTTGGTATAAAATAAGTATATAAAATTTTATTATTTAAATTATTTATGCTTACACCGTATAAAATTAATAGATATATTTATGTGTTTCATATTTTTAACCGTCTCCTTAAAGACCAAATTAATAGTTTTTTTTTTAATTACTGCCTTTTTTTTTTAAGTATCGTAGAATGTGCAAAATATAAATGGATTAATTTACTTTAACTTTGTTACATTTAAAAATGAGATAGGATTAAGAGATTTTTCTCAACCTTGTCAATTTGTCGACTCACTTTGTTTTGTGTTTTACTGAAATTATATTTGGTAACTCTTATTTTGTTTAAGATTATAGTGTTTTAATATGCATACAATGTATATTTTTTTCTAATACTCTTCCATTTAAGTTCCTTCCAAATAAGTTAATGTAAAATTGATTGCTTATAGCGCTTATACCATTATAACATTTTTTATTATTTAGTTATTTATATGGACGCATGATTAAATTGATGAACCACTGTTGACTTTAAAAATTGAAACGTTTTATTCATATTTTTATAAGCAAAAACACAACAAAATTCAAGTACACTTATTCCATACATGTTAACTTCAACTAAGATGTAATTGTACAGTAACATGACTCGTGTGTAAGATGCAACGCTTTAATGTCTTCATGAATAATCGGCATATAATTGGGTCGAACGCGTCCAATGAATGGAGGTCGATAATTTAGTGAAAAGGAATCTAAACGAGTTCTTGGGTACACATGCATTGATAAGGATTCATTATCATCCCATCAAGCGGGCGTCCCTCTTCGTACGCTTTCTCTCTCTCTTTTTCTCTCTCTCTCTTGCGCGTGCACACTCTCATATTCTCACACACATACTCTTATCAATTTTAACAAGTCTTAATCGCACCTTGATATCACACTACTGACTATTATCAAGGAGAGTGCTTTGAAATAGTTACAAAAACGGCCGCCACAGAATAAGGCACACAATTGATGCAACGCGCTTTTTTTTTTCTTTTTTTTCTTTTTTCAATGTAACGATATATATCCATACTTATTCTTTAATGTTACTTTGGTGTGAACGAACGTCCATAGAGCTACGCCTGATCATTTTTTTGGAAATGATTTATACGTATTCATGCTTAACGAAACTAGAGCTTTGCAGGAACAATGGTGTCTATATATCGCTGCTGTGTAATTAGGTGTCGCGTTTTCCTCCCGTCGTACAAGTTATCATTTTCACTTATCATTTTTATAACTTGTCCACTCGATTCTCTCTCTCTCTCTTTTCTGCCCTTTATTATTGTTAATGTATTGGTATTTATTAATTATTATTTTGCGTTTTGCTAATGCCTCGAATAACTATTTACATATTTTTATGAGGTATTATGGGCGTTTATGATATGGGATACATGACTTTTCGCGAACCCAGTCTATTAACCGACTCACACGCGATTATGCAACCTAAGATATACTCTCTCAATCTATCTTTGGACACAAATCAACTAAAGCGTGGGTTATCGTCGTAACAAGTGCAGCTTTTTCTATTATGTATATGTATAAGCATACATATGCATATTTGCGGTGCGTTCATTCGATTTCGATTGAGACGTCTATTTAAATAAAAAATAAAAAAAAAAGGAAAAAAACAAAACAAAAAACGGCTTTACTTCTTCTTAATTTCTCGACGAATGTTTAGAGATAGAATCACCCTTTTTACGTTCAATTACGGTTCGTGCTATAAAATACAAATTTGGAGTCAAAAATAAGTTTGTCATCCGCGGTCAGTTTTAAAGATGTCAGAATTTAAAAGCTGACACCTATTTGTATCTCTCAACTGAAGGAATAATTATTTTAAAAATTCGAATTTTGCATTAAATAAAGTATTAGAGACAGGAAAAATCAATTTGGCGACCGTTTGCTCTAAGCATCCGTCGATTATAATATAGATTCGTTATATAACCGTCATAAGATTTTTTCTATACATCTCGTTATACTTTTCAATAACAGACTAAAGCTACAGCTCACTGCTCTTATCACTGCTCGTTTTATTATTAATATTTTTTTTTATTTTAACTAGTACCTCCTAATATGAGGATACGATATTACATCTACGCAATTACGTATCGCTACTTAAAAGCATGTATTATTGAACGATTTGCTCTGTCGTCCCTCTTCAATAACGTTTCTCTTCCTCCTCGACTAGAGAAAGAAAAACCTCTCTTTCGCTTGCAGATGGAATATGCTAGGTACTCTGGTAATACCGAGTTAAAAATTGCGAGCAGTTAAAACTTTCCTAACCAAAGGCCATCCAACGTGATTACGTGCAACAATAACTCCTAGTCTTTTAACATTCGTGTCTTTTATATAGATTCTAAAAATAACGCTTTTGTGTCATTTCGACTGAGTGTATTACGAGATATCGTAGCGAGAGTAAAAACAACAGTCTGACATCTTTCATGCCTTAACATTTCTTCCATATACGTGTACATCTTTCTCCCCTTTTCGTTACATCCAAAATAAAATTCGCGATTTTTCTACAACCCCCGAGGAAAAACAACATATTGCCTCTCGGTAAGCTCGGTTCAGATAAAAGCTGAACATCGAAACGTTACAATCTTTGTCTTTGATTGAGAACAATAACATACGGCAATGCTTAATGACGATAATGGTAAAATGCTATCGTAGAGTGATTTGCTACAATGCATGCTCCCACACACATAAAATTTTGAAAGTTTCCACAGAAACCATCACAAACAAACTCTTAAAACTATTTACAAAAATGTATCGCCAAGCGCGATATTTTTGAAATAATGTTTGTCGTCTTTGAGCGTGTCACTGAACTTTCGAAAGGATATCGGTTCGTTAAATCTCCGTTCAATGGAGACAGGACATTTGGTTTATATCGCATGCATATTACGTGTAACACACCGTCATAAATATCATCGGAGCATTATAAATTAAGAAAGGCGAACGTTTCAAAGATTAAAAAAAATTGTAGTTATTGTACTTCATATCTGATTTAAACGGGAAGTATTTAAAGATAATCAATCAAATTTTTTAAAACTTGCACGCGTTTTAGGTTTGTTGTACACGATAAAAATAATGTTAAATATTAAAATTTTAACATTAACTTTACAAATATTAAATTTTTTTTTTATTTTTTACTTTATTATTTAGTTTATCTTTACTTTATCATATTACTTTAGGTATTTTAACAATAAAACTATAGAAAACATAATTATGTAAAATATAAAATACTCCGAAAAAGTTGATAAGTATATCTGGATTAGCAATACGAAAAAACATTTTCCCACGAGTAACTTTAAACGCTCAGATATTTATGACGCCGTGTGAATATATATTGTACGATGTATCCAGGGAAAGCACAAGTCTTGGCCTACTTCAAAAAAGACAGCCTTCATGCGATATTACGTACTAATATATTATTATAATATAAGCTCTATGTTATAATAATATACAAGGTGTTTCGTTTCATATTATGTACCTCTAAGCGGTATGTAATATAAAATAAAATACCATACATATATATATATATTTCTTTTTTAAATTCTATTTAAAGGAAAAGAATTTGTGAAAGAATAGTATCCTCGATATTATTGTATGTTGCAACACACCGCTCTGCAGGGTATCGGACCCTCGCTGTTCTGACCGTATAATGACCGTTGCCTGAATATCTTTGAATCGAATGACAAGAACGGTGATTTTCCAGTGTAATAACTTTCGTACACTTCGAACGCCTCGTCAACAGGTATCTTCTCATTCTCCATAGTAACATTCTGATTTTTGTCCGGTATAAAGATCGGGATCTCTTCGCTGCGGAAATACCCGATTATTTTGTCCTCCGGATCATTTGGCACTGTTCTCGATTTTGACGAGATTATAGACGTGCTAAACTCACTTAATTCGTCTTCCGTGTTGATAATATCTCGCGCTAATCTGTAATACCTCTGCACATGTTCCACAGTAGCATTTCCGATCTCGATGTTATCATCATCTGCTGCTTCACCCTCGCATAAGACTCCTGGACTTTGCAACATCTTTCTCGGGGTTATTACGGGTTCTACTGTTTCTGGTTCCCAGCACTCCAACACGTCGGGCTCTTCTATGCTAACCGAGGACGCTATCATTATACTATCGTTTTCTTCGTTCTCGCTGCTGATCTTTTCGTGCGCCTCCACAACATTTTTGTTAATCACGTCGATATCAGCAGCGGTTCTCGCGACGGAATTATTATGTTCGTTAAACGGAACAGGTTCATATAAAGTTAACGGTAACAACCTTCCATCTTCTGAAACGATAATTTCTCCTTTTTCAAACGTTCGTACGTTCATCACACCGTCCTCACTCATTTCTTTGTCTTTTTCGTCATTTATATTACGTATACGTCGCATTTTTATATCGATATTTTCAACAGGCTTTTTACTGATGTTTCTCAATGTTTTCATTCGTCTTGTATCAATTCTCTTCGAATTTATCCGAGAACTTAAAGCAACCCTCATACCCACAACGCTATCCTTCTGAGTAAATTCGCAAACGTCACCAACATCTTTATCTTTCGATTTTACGGCAGTAATTATGTCTAACGAAACTAGCGAAGAAACCAATTGGTTCTGCGTTTTCTCATTAACGTTCCTGTTTCGCTTGTCGTTTCTCTTTGCCTTTGTTTTCCTCTTCACAACTTTTGCATTCTTTCTTCTGCCAATTGACGTTGAATCAAGTTCCATCTGATCGTTTCTAATGTTGTTAATGTTGTTGTTAACGTTGATCTTTGCGAATTCGCCGCAGCTAGCCATGCGCGACAATAACGTAACGTTATCGACACCGCTATTAGCAGATAGTGCAGGCATGGGGTTGCTTTGCAAGTTTTTTGGCGGCTTTATGTCCACTTCTTCGTCGTCATCCTCATCCGTCTCGCTTTCTGAACCCGACGCCGACGTTACGAAAAGATCGGGCGAGTTCGCCCGTCGCAACCACTCCTTCACCGCAGCCGTAATAGGATATCTTTTCGACAGTCGAGTTTGGCTTTCAAACTCAGAACTTTCGTTCGAGTCTTTGATTGTATCTCGACTTGTCTCTTTGATTGTATCCTCGTTATGCATTCCCGCCGAGTCTTTCTCGTTCGTTATTTTTTGCTCCAGCTTATCATTTATAATACTGTGTTTACATTCTACATCTGACAAGTTGTTAGCTTCGAGTTGTTGTACGAGCATCCCATTTTCAACATCCAAGTGCGAAGAATCATTTAAATCTGGTCCGGGAGTAGACTCTCTTACAAATTTCAAACCTTTCTTGTTGTATTTTTTGGGCAGTCCAAGTGACGGTGCTCGCGTAGCAGACGAATTGCAATGCCGCAATCGTTGAACTTCCTCCTTTTCGTTGACGTTCGGCGTTGTTAAACTAGAACTAATGTCTTGAGGACTCGTCGATCTTGACTTTGACTTCTTTTCCTCTGAGTCGGTAAGATGTTCGTGATTTGTATTGCCATTAGTTAAGCTTTCTTCAGAACGTTTAACATGATTATTTAATGGATTAACGTCATTGCTATTATTTTCGAATAACTCATGCTTGGCATTGGCACTGGTTGACTCGCTATTGTTCTCCAAAGTATCAGTCTTGGAGAGCGCTTCAATTACAGCACTGTTGCTCACTTCCGTAGCATCGTTCGCTATTTCTATATTCGCAATTAAGTGATTCGCTTGGCTGTTAATTTCTGTGCTCTTGTTTCTTGGCGTGTGTTCAACTGCCACTAATTGAACGTTGTCTAAAGATATCTTTCTAATATTTTGCTCCGAATTGCAGATTGTTATCTCTTCCAGGTTCGTTAGACTTTGAGCAATTGACGAATTACACGTCTCGGTCTCGCGACTGGTGGAATCCGTTTCGATACAGGACGTTAACACATCTGGTGCGTCATTGACAAATGGTGTGATTTCTTCGGATACAGTAGCGACGATGGATGTCGAAACAGGACCAGGGAGAATTCGCGATTGCAAACTCGGTCGCAATTGAAATTCCTGGCACTCGGGATTAAGCGGTCGATTCGTGACCGTCGTCGTTGTAGTTGTGGTTGAGGTCGAACATTCAGACCAAGGCAATCGGGAAGACGATACTTCATTATCACATTCGGAACTGTATTCACCTTCTTCTTCATCTTCAGTGTTACCCTAAATTTAATCAGAAAAAAGACGCTTTAACCAAATGATACTTTGGCTAAAAATATCTCGCAACAAAAATAGTATAACGAGGTATAATAAAATTACGAAAATAATGCGTGATATTTTTGATATTCATCATCAATGAAATATGTTATCGCATCTTAATTCATAAATTTTACATTTCATTGTATGTGCATTAATTTCTTCCACAAAAAAGAGTTTTTAAAAAACACTAATTTTATTTTAAGTTGATAAACTTTGTCGCCTTACCAAAGTAGGTTTTCTCAGTTTTCTTTTCTTTTTCTTCTTTTTTCGCTTGGTGCACGCCATCATAGTTGTTACGTCCATAGTTCTCACTAAAGGTCCGCTCTGAATGGTAACACCTTGGACAAAAAAAAATAGTTGCGCGTTATTAATCTATCGAAAGGCACGAAGAACACGGTTAACGTTAAATAATATTTCAGTGCATTTGGCGATTCCGATCAGCGATTTAATTATGATCACAGGAGCGTAAATGAGCGGCTGAAACGTGTCGGAGTTGTCACGTAAAGTGAACCTGCTGGCTTTTCGCTGCTTCACAGTGCTTTCCAACTTTTCATATATCGAAGCAAACGACACGCAAGTGTTATTTTTGACGAATTCTATTTGAGATGTAGCAGCTCGCTGCCGTTGCCAAACTTTTATGTCACGTCTCTCGCGCAGACGAGACATATTTCTGATATTAAATTGTGCCGGTGTGACCTAACTTAACCATGGAACGATGTGGCTTCTCGTGCGGTAGCCGTGAGTCAATGGACTCTCGCATGAGATATGTTTCGTTACGGGTGCAATGTGAAAAAAATGGGACAATATAGCGTGTCGCAGCTGTGAGATGTACATCGATTACATTTATGCAGGTGACATATGTCGTTAGTCGCGAACGACAAACAGACAAATCGAGCGTGTACACAGTTGAAACTTTAGGAACGATCGTGAAGGATGAATTACGTACACCGGGTACTCTCGACATAAAAAAAAAAATATATGCCGAGAGCAATTTTACGAAACTGTTTTACGAGGCTGGAGAACTCGAAGCTCCCGTTTTCCACGATCGTGTCTAAAGCGTGGTACCTTTTTTTTTGCGAATTATTACCTTTTACCTTGAATGTGGTAGAGGCACGGCGGTAATAAAACAGCTATGATGCCGATGGACGGGACAGAAGTCATGAATCGGGGCATATCCCTTTCCTTTGGCCGCGCTTCCGATCGACACTGTTCTCGTTTAACATTAGAAATAGGTACAATCAAGCGAACTACGACCAATGCAATGCGAGGAAGGAGTGCTCAATCCGCACGTACATAAATATTTTATTAACTTGATACTGCTACTTTTTTCATATTTTTTATTCCATGTTGCTAATTTGTTGTGCAACGATTGATTGCGTAAAGTGTCTCGCATTATCATTTAGCTCTAAATAAAATCTTTATCGTTAATCAAATAGATTTTTATTTCTAAGCAATTGTAAAAATATCGATAATTTTTAAATAAATAACATAAAATTTACAAACATAAAAAAAAAAAACATTTTAAAATTAACTAGTAAATGTTCGACAATTAGTAAACTCTTAAATTTTTTTGTCACGATTGTTATATAATAAATTGTGCATCTCGATCGTGCCAGCACTCCCTCCCCGAAATACGCTTCTTTCTCTTAAACGCAAACGTGGGCAATCGATATACTGGTCCGTTGTTCCGTCCATCCGACTGTGAACAGAACGAAGGCTACGAGCGCGAATGTAGGTCTGCTCATGCAAATAGCAGAGTAAATACAGATCTTGCTAATCCGTATATTATAGCACGCGTACATTACTCAGGGGGACTTTGATCCTAAATCTTAGCTATCTCACAACTAACCATTAACGTTGACCAAGGGAGGTCCAAACATGTAGTGACCAGGATACATGTACGGTTGCGGTACGGCCGGCATCATATGCGACATATGCACTGGTTCTTGCATCAATAACGGATCAATGTAGGGATCAACCGTCGTCATGCCGTTCTCCAAATGTTGATACCCTTCGAGATGTAGCGGTTCTAATAATTGTTCTTCCGCGTGCTCCTTCACCACATGCTGCTCTAGTGTTGCAATGTTTGTTTCGTCAGTTTGCTCCTCGATTTCTCCGGCCACGCTACAGCTAGCGCTACCAGTGCCAGTTTCATTCCATACGTTGTTGGAAGCTTCCGCTGCCGCTATCGTGCCGTTTTGTTCTTCCACTATCGCAATTGGTTCTGTACTTTGAGTAGTCTATAAATGAATAATTAAATAACATTAAATTAAATATTTATTATTAATGTCTGACATTAACAAAGCAAGTTCTTCCCTGTATTACAAAAATTTAGTACTATTTTACAGTAACAATCAATTATTTATTTAATTTCAAGATTAATACTCTGTTATTTAATTATATATAGTATTTGAATTATTCTGATATTCTTATCGATGGCAAATGAGATTTTAGATTATTACTTGATAGTCCATTAAGCAATATGGCTGATTGGCAAGTTTAGGCACGAAGGCAGGATTGATCCATTCGATAGGTCTTAAAGGAACGGGGCCGCAGGGTACAGTTGCTAGAACATTTGGTCCAACTTGAGCAGGTACTGGTGCAGGCCCGACCAGCATCACAGGATATTCGTAATAATAGCCGCTCGCGTGATCGTAAAACGTTCCGTATCCTAGTTGTGCTCCTGGCTCGACCACAGGTGGATATTCTCCCGTTCCACTATCCCTGTCTATTAGCTGCTGGTCCTCTGTAGTTTCGCTGCCGTCTACAAAATATTATTTAAACATATATTCGCTTACCGATAGATTAAATAACTTGAACATTGAAATTCGTATTTCACGATAGGATAATAACGATTTATAAAACAGAAATACTTTAATAAATTATAGAAAAAGCTAAACCAGCAGTTGCGCTCTTCGCTTGTTTTTGATGTATTGCAATATTTTAGCCATAAGTTTATTCAAATATCACCACCTGCGGTGGAATGTGATGCCGATTGACTCTCCGTGGTCGACGGCGTAGCGCTAGTGCTCGCGTTTCCAGTCCAGGGTTTCTTGCGCGATAGGTAACCCTTCTTGAAGAGAACGTCCTGTCGCGGCGTCGTGATTCTCGTATACTCCTCCTCGTTGAAGATGATCTTGGGCTGCGACGGCGAGCCAGTGCTCTCGTCTCTGTGCGATCTTGAGCCGCTGCTGGCGTAGCCGCTCGTACTTCCGCCGCTAGTGCTGGTACCAGCTCGACGTGGTTTGTAGCCACTCTGTTGTCCATTTCGTTCCAAGTGTGTGTGCGCATTTGTCTCCTTCTCTTGGCCCTTTACATAGTCCTTTCGCAAACCTTCCTCTTCATCTTCTTCACCGGGGGGAGCTGCCGAATAAAAAAAAAAAAATTACGTAAACATATAGATGATAAAACAAAAATTCTGCCAGATACAATTAACACATGCAGAACATCCGGCTTTTAAATCAAACGAATGTCAAAACTCGAGAGATATTTTAAAGATAACAAAGTAGCCGAATTTTATTATAAAATATGTAATGCTATAGACGTGAGATTAGATTTCTAAAAAAGCCCCGTTCACATACGTACGTAAATAAGATTAATAAAAAGTGAGCAATCAGTGAACACGTAATTGCTGGACTGTCACGTCATGTTCAATAATGAGAAGAAAAAAAAAAAAATGTTAGATATTTCCGTGACATTTGAAATTACTATTTTGCACCGTTGCGATTAACGCCGGGCTCACATCCTTCTAAACTGCAATTCGTACGAAATTGATCGTATCACGCAGGAAGTTTGTAGGATTGATCATTGTGCATTAACTGTAAGAGTTACGTACAGGACAAACGAGAAAACGAAGCCGCCAATTCAAAACGTGTACACGAATTAATAATAAGTTTTACTTTCACAAACCGGTGGTAAGGGGAAACTCGGCGCCGTTTTCTTTCACCTTTTATTTGTTCTACTACTTCAACATCAATGTTCTTTACATATCGGCCCCGATGTATTATACAACGAGCTGCATTATCCCCATGCAACGTTGAAGTATTGTTTGCGTACCATCTTGGTACCTCGCTAAGAGTAGCACATGGTTCGAGGAACCGATCACGTGGGTGACTCTCTTCTGGCGACGCCACTGCATCGCAGCTTTCTTCCACCTGGTGTTGACCTCCCTTCAGGATCGTCCCGGTCGATCGGCGAAAGAAATTCTTTTACCGAGGGTCCGGCCGAGCGAGCCGAACTTCGACTCTCGTTTACCGTTCGACGTAGATCGGTAGTTCAGCTCGGAAGCGTTCACCGCGATCACTGATGAAGGACGCGGGGACGATCGTAATAAGTAATATGCGAATACGGGATTAATGCACCGCAGACGATGCCTCGGACACAACTGCGACCGGTACGGGGAAGGGGGTGCACACGTCGGACGAGACGAAGTGTGAAGAGTCCGCGGCGAGGGATGTATTTGCGAGTATGGTAGCCGCGAGGACGAGCTGCCCATTGGCTGCCTCCACCGGTACCAGAATAGCATCGGAATTAGAATAGAAAACGGGCTAGCAGGAGGCTACTAAGTTCTCGACGAGTGATGTCTTCGTGCAAATCGTCTCGATGCCCAACTTCATTCTTAGCTGGTCGTTCATTCCTTACTCAACCCGAACCGATTATTTTTCCCTCCTGAATCGACGACGTATATTAATAACGTTTAATAACGAAATTTAAAAAGAGAACTGACGAGAATACTTGTGAGATACATTTTCTTTTCTTTTTTATTATTATTATTATTTTTTTATTTTAATGACGGAAATAAAGATAATTTATAGTCGAGACGACAGGCGAGAAATTACGTTTTATTTTAGAGTAGAATAATGGTAACTTTATCGAATCCGAGCAGACGGGTTATCGTTTCTATATTGAGGTCTGGTTTAAATAAAATTACCGGCTTGAAAGTTTTAAAAAAGAACGTTTCAGATTTTAACATTGACATTTTTTGTACAAGTCGCAATTGCATTTTGACACATCGCGTTTTAAACAAGTAGAATGAAATGAAGCAACAAGTACATTTCATTCAATGGTAGGTTTTAAATAAATCGTCGCGTCATTCTTTTATTGCACGAGTTTATAGTTCGTAAAACTGAACCAAAGTATTGTCAACAAAGCATAAAGTATTAAATGTATCCTCGCTTTGGCGTTTAGAATATTACGAAAGTCGTAGGTTAAGCGATAATTACTCGCTGATTTGTCCGCTCGTTGGTTTTCTAAGACAATTTTCAAAGGCAACGAGAATTTTTTCTAATTTGAACAGGAAAGCGAACGCTCATTGAGAGCAATTATAGCACGATCACTAAATGAAGTGTTAATTTTTGCCAGCGATGCGCGATATTGAAAGGAAATTAGTGTCTCAGAAAGGCAGGCACATTTTCAGCCAAAAATATTTTACGATTTCCGTTGTCTCGTCCAATCGTCGTATTTAATTTAGTCTTATATTCGTCGCTTATTTTATTTCTCCTATTATTTTTTTTTTCTATTAATATATTACTTTGTTTTTTTTCTTTTTTCACATTTTTTCAATACGAAATTATTCATGATATTACTTGTGAAATATTTTTTTATTTACAAATATGATTAACGCGCAAAATTGAGGAGTACAAAAAAACGGCACGGCGGAAATGATTTATCCGCTAATTATTCGCCCACGGAACAAATTATATTTGAAACATAATGCCGAATGTCGTCCCCAGCGTGCATATATAACATACGACATATCGCATTCTCGTTCTAGATATCATCCTAGCTTATATTTCAAGCAAAACGTGCATTAAAACATCTAGATATCGCGTAGGCATATTAATATCTATCTAGATGGTACGTTTCATTGATCGTGCAAGCGGAAACCAGTGCTCGCTGTAGAATGAATACGTATCATCCCGTGTTCGATTATCTGAATATACCTTTCTGTTATTCCGGATGCGAGATAACACCTGAAATCCACCGCGTACCTAATCTCACAGGACGCGGAGTAAGATAGAACCGGGCGCGATTATTGCATCTTATATTCTGCAAACATACCTGACCCTCGTAACATTGTGCATTCGCTCTGCACTAGATCGTGCATTACGAAAAATCGTCCTTGGAGGCGAAAATAATTTTTCCTTGAAATCTGTTTCGCCGCGCGAACGGGCCTTAGATATCATATAATGTTATTCGCACTTAAATATTAAGTTAGAAAAAAAAAAAGAAAAAGAAAAAAAAACTAATACAAGTATCTTTGTGTTAGTTTCTTATCCGACGTAATGTAAAATTTTATACAGATATATATTTTTCTTCTTTATAGTATGTACAACATTTATAAAATTCTGGGGGAAAAGTACTGTAGACAGCCAGACAGACAGATATTACGTAATAAAAGATTACGTGCTTAGGTATCACACGATAATCAACGCTAGAAATAATTTCATTTTTATAGGAAGAAACTTTACTCTGCGACTTCAGGAATCATATAAATTCTCTCTGAATAATCCTTTGAAGGAAATTATTGAATTAAACTATATTCCCCCTCGTCGAAATTATTCATTAGAAATAATTATCAAAGCGAGTATACAAAATGCATTTGTAAAATGTAGAAAGTCGCCGTGCCCGGTGCGCGCTTTCGAGAATCACGTTTCACGTATTTTCAGTCAATGTGGGATTCGGTCGAGGCCGGAAACGCAGTCCACCCGGACGGATAGCGGATCCGTCGGCTTCGCAGACGTCGGTTCTTTCAACGACGTGGTCGTCAGTTTGCAAGGTAATTTGGGATTCCCCTCGGTGTCTGCGGGCACGCACGAATAATGCATACTGGTCGAGCACTATTTCCGTCAGGACGAGAAGCCGCGGAATCCTCTAATGTCGGTCCCGGTAACACTTTACTGCACTGGCGCAATCGTCGGCATGCACCGCGCCACGATACCAGCCGCTTCGATTTTCCGCGGTCGTCTGCGACTGTGCAACGCGAACGATTTTGCGTCATGTTCTTCTCTGTCGCCCACAAAGTACTCGCGAGAGAAGGTTTGCAAGGTACATTCTTTCGGCTATTTTAAAATCGGTTTCAATAACCCTATTTGCTTGCACAAGCGGGTGTCAAATATGTCATCGCTAGTGCATAAGTTATAGAATACATTAAAAGAAGAAGAAAAAGAAGAAAGAAAAGAAAGACTCGGCTGTCGTACTTTTTTTTTTTTTTTTACAAAAAGAAGAAAAAAGGAAACAAGATGCGACCTTTTAAAAAGATAATTTATATGATAAGATTAAATTTATTAATTTTTTTTTTCTTTTTTCTTTTTAAACGACTTGGATGTTCGGCCAAATGTTGTAACTGTACTTTTCGGGCTGATTGATTCAGACTCTCCAGCGCGTAGAATTAAATAATTCGACGTAAGAGACAAACGGTCATTGATTTATGATTTAATGAAACCGGCGCATCCGTCATTCCGACGGCAGGTCGAGACTTTCGAGTATGATGAAACGGCGAGTGCACTTTATTTCACCGTTTTCGTGGCAGGTTGACACCTAAGACGATGTCTCACGAATAGTCGAAGCATAATGATTTGGAACATCGGACTGTTATAGAACGGCCTAGGCACATTGTCAAAAACATAGAGCCAACACCCTCTCTCTCTTTCTCACCGTACAATTCAATCTCTTGCCGATCTATTTTTTTCAACTCGATTCGTTAACGAGAGGAGACCACATCTTCAAACGCAACGGGAGTAACATATGCACGACCCGATGATTTAACCAGTTATCGCATCTCGAGGTGCGAGACGCAGGCAAAGTTCTTCGAACCGTTCTTGGACTTTGCGACTCATTATTTAAAGCAAATCATTACTCACATCATTATCCTTATTGCAATATTTTTGTTTTCTGCCTTTATTATATGTATATACACATAAAATAAAATTGATGCGCTGGAGTTTTTAAAGAGATAAAAAAAAAAAAAAAGCAACGTAAAATAGTGATATATTGACACTCAATAATAACACAGCGTTAATTTAGAGCCCGAAGATGCACCACAGGCCTGTGGATGTTTCTCAGTAGGCCTCGTAACTTGATCTTTAATCTTTGAACATGTGGTAAAGCACAAAAAATATGTTGTGACAATCTTTGGCAATACCCTACTAAACACGCCGAAAGTTTCAAATTCTTAGTGACGTTTTTCTTTATTTTTTTTGAAAGATGATTAGTTAGAGAAATGCGATACGTTTCGGGTGCAAGAAGTCATTACCCTCTTCACCGAGAAAAAAAAATTCAATATGAGAAAACGGTCCCACTTAGATATTTATTACAATTACATTAATTTTTCTTTTCGTTAAATAAAATTTTAGTTATCAATCAAAATAAATCAAATATCACGAAAAAAAATTAAATACTGGTATATAATTAAAAAAAAAATATATATATATATATAATAATAATAAAGGCAGTTCAACATTGCACGGATACGTGTTAACTATTGAATATTTATAATTCACATGCATAGCGTCTTACAACTTGTTTCAATGAGTTCAATATCCGATACTATCGATATTCGATATTAGTATTTATTAGTAATATTAGTGTATTTACAGTAAAATTAATAATAGAACGAAGGCGATTGATTAAACTTTAAGATCGATAACATTTTAAAGTGATCTTTGATATCAAACGATGTGACACGATACAAGAAACTAGTTAGTAATTATAATTTTTACGATCGACGTAAAGCTAAAAGTGCTTGTAATACGACTTCCTTGAATGTCTCCGCTTGACGAAAATATTAACGCTAAGAAATCAATTTGAAAACTATATACTTGTCCTTTCTGTCAAGCTTACGCAACACATTTTATGTGAGTGACATTTCTGTATGTTTCGTTAACAATAAAACCTGATTTTCAACATAATTTTACGAGAACTTAAAATCTATCTAGAACAATTAACTTTCTCGAAGCGTAGGCTTGCACGTTTGACGAAATAGAAATAAATAGCATTGTATTTCTGTCTCACTACAAATATTTAAAAAAAAAAATTAAAAAAAAAAAAAGAATACAAATTTAAAACACGCTTTATTGAAAATATGTCTAAACTGGTTATTAATCTTTTTGTTATGAAAATCAAATATCTCGTTGAGATATTTTCTTCCAAGTTGTATACATTACAATACTTAAAAAAGGTGTACATATAGTATATGGTGTCTATACGTATTGATTTTTTTCTTTTTTTTTCTATTGATAAGTGAGAAGAAAGAAATCAAGTGTCAAGTTCATAAACTGATAACGCGATACATGTATGAGCCATTACTATTTCAACTGTATTGTATTATCGATTAGTATGCGTGATAATAAAAGTATTACGTAACTCTTGGAACGCAAACACCTTATCGGAATTAATATGCACGCCAACTTTGTTCAAAAATAGATGACTAATATCTCGAGCTACATAAGTTATAAAAAAAATGTTGAAATATGATTGAAAGGCTTCATGTATGTGTGCGAGAAATATCGTCAATAAATCGTGCGAAGCAAACTTTTTCATTTGTCCATTATACATATTGTATCGTACGAAACGTGCTTTACTAATTAATCTCGTACAGTTTTTCGCAACAATCAAGAATATCGTATCGATTAAAAATTCCCGGAATGTCTTGAAATAATTAATTGCAAACGAGAAAAATGTTTCCGACCGAATAAAAATGTCACTCGTTGAAAAAAAAAAAAAAAAAGTTTGAACCTTAAACCAAATCGACTGGGGAACAAAAAGAATTGTCTAAAAAAAAATTGAACGATTCTTTTCACATTTATCCAAGCTACGTGGCCGAGACCGTCATTTCTTTCTTCAAATAATCCTTCGTAGACGTGCGAGAAAACCAATTATTTTTTTAACGTGGAACAAAAAAATTCCACTACGTCACTTGATACACGAGCGTATGCGCGATTCTAAAAACGCCGTGCATATCGGAAGCTAGTTATATTAGTAATACTAGAATTGGCAAATGGTCCAAAAAGTTCTTTGACCTTTGAGGGCACAAAGACCGGGAATTTACAAGAAAAGAGCGAGTGAAACGCCTGCCAGGGTGAAGTGCGTTTAATCGGCGATATCGCCGGGAGTTTGACGTTTAAAAGACCGTAAAAGAACCGTACTGGAGCAAAACAGGATACGGTATAACGAACGGACACCGTAAATGAAGCGAACAGTATTCGACCGGTAAAAATAGCGCGGAAGGCCCAAATGTGTTCTGCGGAACACCGCGCGCGCGAACGTGACACGCGTTATTCTCTTAGTGTACATCTATTATTAACAATCCTAGACGCTTCTTTAGCAATTTCATGCGTATGGCAATGAACACTTGGCTGTCGCGGGTGTCGAGACGGGGCGTCGCGAGAACGGCTTACTGCAAATTTTATGGAAGATTCTAAAACTGTTCTAGGAAAGGCGGTATTATTAACCCCTTTCCAGACGTTGCGCGTCTTGAGCTATTTAACGAGCAATGAATGCTTCTTGTCGATACAACGAGTCGCTGTAAACTTTGCAAATTTTACGACCAGCTTGAAACTTTTACTTTTGCAAACGGTTCGAGGACGAGTGAAGATTTTTATACGTATATCCGAGTTACTCGAGCATTGTTATTACAATTGACTATGTTACGTGAATTATCTTCGAGACCTGGTTTTGATCGCGATTGCAATACGATTACACGTATCAGTGCTTAAAAATAATTCATTTTATCTACGCAAAGCAAAATACTTTTTTTTTTTAAGAGTTATAAATAAAAAGAATTAATTAACAAGAGAAAAAAAAATCCCGAGAGAGAAATAAAATCTTTCAAAAAATCGCGATCGGTGTCGAATTTTTGACGGATAGATAAACGACGAATGTAAGAAATTGACGGGTCCAAGATGCGTATCGTCTCAAAGGAATCACGTGCGATACTCTTGAACGAACTGGTTGTGTAAGATCGTGCCGAAAATGCTGCCGCCGACTCAAAATCATGCGGACCGACCGGACGACCTGCCGCTCGTGACAACGTGGAAAAAGCGAGCATGTGACGAGTAACCTCGTGGTCACTCACGTGCTATTCATAACCCGAACTCGCAGCTCTCCGTTCCATGCATCGAGCTCGAAATGTGTGCGCGCATGTATTCGCGGCGCGCGTCATGCACGCGCACACGTTTACACGTAAAGCTGCATTTTATTATCGGTAGCCGTGGCGAGGTCGTTACGTAATTCGTCAACCGTTAAGAAGGTCTACGATCTTGAGGAGCACGTGCGGAAACTCCGCGCGGTCGGTGCGATATATGCTCGCGGAGAAAAGAACCGGCGATAAAAAAGAGAGAGAGAATTTATTAATTTTTTTTTCTTTCTTATTCCTGCGTATGTTTATTATCGCAGCAACTCTGTCTGTCTACCGACGGAAAGCTTTACGTAACAGTATTTTCAGCTCTGGTGCTTCTTTCAGGATGGACGAACGTTCTTCGGATTAACGCCGATTACGTGAGAGTAAAATGTATTCTTATCTTTCATGAATTAGCGGCTCGATTAAACGTAACTGTAGTATAATTTAACCGGCGTGAAATGCTCGGATGGATGATCACTTTCGAAATACGATTCAGATTAAATGTACCAGATCGAATGATAACGTATCCTTCTCGTTAGCGAAAGATAATTGCTTCCAACATTCTACGACACTGATACTAATTGCCAGTACTTGGTTCCGCTTCGGTTCTTCCATCAATTTCCATTAATCTTATAATCATGTTAACATCTGATACGTTAACGATGACTAACATTAATTACGCCCAAATACTAATTACTAATTTTTACGTTGATAATGTAGAAAATCAATTTTTTAATCGAGCTAAATAAATGATAAAGAGAAATAATTAGACAAAAAAAATTGTTTTATTTCTCTTTTTTTTTTTTTTTTAAACGAAATATCGTTCCAACAGCTCCGCATTGGCATAGCCTTACGCGAAATCTAATCTCATTATTTCAGGTTTCCGGTCTATAAAAGATTAAAATTTATAGCGTTATTTCTCAAGCTTCCTTACTTTCATCGCATTTCACGATTTGTCTTTCGCGCCGTTTTCTAAAATAATCCACTTCGCTCTAGGTTCGACGTTCGGCAGAAAATGTGTTGTAAGAGCCTTACGTAATAATCACGCGACGAAAATTCTGTTCACGAACACAGAAATGCAGGCATGTGGCGTGCATGCATATTTTGTTTCGTTCTTTCTGCTTTGTAAATGTTATACTTAGCTTTCGCTGTGCCTGCAATGTGAACTTCGGCCGTATCGAAAGTTCACGCCGCGCGCTGGGATTACTATCGATCCTGAGAGGCAACATCGTTTAGGCATCAGTATTCTAATTACTTAAGCGGGAAGCTATACCAGTTTACTCAACACCAGAAGAGGGATTATAATTAGTAGCGGGACATAACGCGTCAACTTATTTTCTCTTTCTCTTGCCATTTTAGAATCACATCTCATAATTCAACCGTCTTTATTTTTGTATTAACGCTTTGAGTTTCAGTTTGAGTTATAATCGCAAGCAAATAATTTTAAAACGTGGCGATACGTTTTACGAATATCTTTGCCAATTTTCGTCGAAAAATTCAATTGTAATTGAGCAATCGTAAATATGTAATAGTCGAAAGGCAAGAGTTCACGTGTGAATATATTTGCATTTGCGAGCTGTAGAAGATAATGGCCACTTTCTCAGTGAACTCTGGCCGCCCAGAGAAATGTGCCGTGCATTCGCAGTAGTAAGAGTCGATCATTTATGGTACTATAGCAGCTTGTGTGCGCTACCGCGATGTCTGCCGGCATAAGAAATTTAAGATGCGACGCAATCGATTCTCTCGTAAAGAGAAAGACAAAAGGAAAAGAGAGAGAAAGAGCAAAAAAAAAAAAAATTAAGATTAAAGTACAGAGATTTTCACCCAGATATTTCTAGTATAAACCAACATGTTTCCCGAAGTTCGAAACGTCGATATTCTCATGAAACTCGTGAATTCAGTGAAGTACAATACTTTAGCAATACTTCATTAAAAAAAAAAAAAAAAAAAAAAAAAGAAGTTAGTCATTGTTAACGTTGTACTCGCTCTATTATTGTAAGTTTAATTGCAGCACTTTACTTCTATATATAAATAATATAAGTATTACAAAGTATCAGCACTTTCGCGAAAAATAGAACAGCACGTTAATATTTAATATTATATACGTATGATTCTATATTATATATTATATTTCTAATTGAAAATGCAATCAATTTTATTTATCGATATTCGTAAAAGGTATTTCGCGAAATAAAATATACATACACCAAGCGAACAAAAGCAATTAATAACGCACTACTGTTGGGTCGGATATTCTATCCGGGAAAATAAAAATTACAAAGTTTACCTCGGGGAAATAAAAAACGATTGCTGTATCCGAGATTTGTTTTGTATTTCATTCAACACCGTTAGCTCACGGCATTCCATTTCCTATACGCGGCACGACGACGATCAAGAGACGCGACGCCTAACTATTGATTTGCTCCGATATCGAGTCGAACGGGAGTTTCCCTCTCTCGGACTCCAGGAACTCGTAATGCGACTTATAAAGATATTTATTTCATTTTTGCAATGAGAATTTCTATGCATGTTTTATGTTCTTTGATCTTTATTCGAGCGAAAGTAGTAAAAAAGAAAAAATAAAAAGATTATGTAAATGCGTGAATTTTATTAGTTTTACTATTAGAACGTATGATGTTATACTTTTTCTTTCTTTTTTTCTTTTTAATGCAATGACTTATATGAAATTGTAAAATATAACAAAAATTATTTATTATTTTAATTTTTAATTTTCTCAGACATGTAACAATCTTTACGTTAGGTTAACCTCGAATAGATATCAAATACATTTAATCTAATCACAGTGGCTGGTCGAATAGGATTACAGTACTGATAAGATTCGTTTTCAATTTATACCATCGATATGAAAAACCAGAAGCCACTACTAAATATTGAACATAAAATCAAATTTTATATTTTAAATTCGTTACACAACCAAATGTAGAAATTGGCAATAAATATTGCCTCTATTAACATTCCAATTTTTTATCCTGTTTTTTAAATCCTTATTAAAAATTCGAATTTTCAAAGATAATTTATTCGGAATGAAAACTAATAAATATAAAAACGTTAATCTGTTTTAAATTATTAAACTGCGTAATATAATACAAATAAATAAATTTAATTATTATTTAAAAAAAAAGAAAGGAAAAGGAAATGCAACTTTCACTGTAACATTAAGCATATGCAAAAAAAGATAATAAAATTTTATCTTATTGCAAAATTGTATGCGCGATTGTATTCTTGTGTATTCTAGCGTAATTGAAAATGCCGATATCACCTTTAATATTTTATTTCAGTTGCGGTAATTGCGATATAACCATGGAAACGTAAAAGATTAAAACGATCGATGGGCCCATCGCGACTTATAAGCCCGCTGCTTGCAACTATTCGCTATAATTACTTCATAACGCGTATACGTATGCAATATCACTCCTACTACGGCGTTATGAAACAGCACTATTATAATACATTTGGCAATTGCACCTACATCTCGAGATAACTTGTTACCGCGTTGATCTAGCATACTCAAATGTGTTTGCATCTGCCACGAAACACGTTGGATCGTGAACAAGCGCGAGAAAATTTCTTTTTGTTAAAATTACAAGCGTAAATTATTAACAGAGTACCACGTAGTGAAATTTTCGCGTATAATTTTTTTTTTTTTTCCTCCAAGTCTCCAATAAGACTGACATACATTTTTATTATTGAATATATTACAGCTATTTTAAGCTCTATTGATTAATTAATTCTTGTTGGAGATAAACGTACAAGGAATTAAAAAAAAAAAAAAAAAAAAAGAAAGTCGACGAAAAATCAGATGCTAGATATCGTTGGAAAAACACGCGGAGATAAAAAACGCTCTACGGAAACCGAGTTACCCTGGTATTGTATAAGCTCTGTGGGGTCAATGGGTGGACATAGATGAAAGCGTATACCGCTGGGGTCATTCGCTACAAAGATATACGAGGAAGGAGACGCCACCGACTTACACTCAGCGCTGAGAAAAGTTTTCTCGTGCTTGGAAAAACTGAGACAGCAAGATGAAGGCAAATACGAAGAAAATCAGCGAGCTGTTACTCGCTTCAGCTTTTGAAGTCGATTCAATCGGAAGTTACTACGATTCTTCACGCTTCCGGTAAGTGATCACAATAGAGATGGCATTACAGTTACAGAAAAAGTTAGAGACTCGCCAAATTGTTTTTACGTCAAATTAATTCACCATTCTTTATCCCGTTTCGTTTCTCTTCCCGAATTGTAAAAATGTAATTCGCGCGATAGAAATTTTCGCTCGCACGTACAAACTGAATTTTCTTTTTCCTCCGTGAATTGTCAGTTCTCTTTCAGTTTTCTTTCTAGTTCTCGATCTCTTTCAGCGTCTTTCAATATTAATATTGCACAATGCGGTAATTTAAATTTACTATCGAGCGGATGGTGATTATTTGCATCACGAAATGTGTGCGACGGAACGTCTACACATTTTTCATCGTGATATTATGTCAACATTACGTAATGCGATTCAAAAATAGGATGCATGCGTGATTGCGTGCGCTCATGTCCGATTGCGAGTATTACTTTCGACGTATGGTTTTTGCGAATACTTTCATAAAAAGTACTCATGCCGGAACATTTAATTATGTGTCACTGCAGGGTCTTATATCTTCTCGCAAATACCCATTTATTGCAATATATCTCGAGATTATTCATAAAACGTAAAAGAAAAAAAAAGAAAAGGAAATAAAAGTTAATTTTTCTACAGTCAATAATTTATCCAAGTTACAAGCCTTAACTTAAGTTCAATAATTATGTAAAAAAAAAGACGTTTAAAAATTGTTCAAAAATACAAATTTGTATTACAAAGTACATAGCACGTAATGCGATAATAATTAGCTTTTCTAGAAAATAACTGAAAAATGACTGATGCAAGCCTCGCGTTTTATTACCTAACTTTTTTATTTTATTTTATATTTTTTTTTTTTAAACGTGCTTGTAAATTTCGTCTCATTGAAAAATCTCGAGTATTACTCTCCAAAATACGAAACTCTGATAACATATAGCTGCGTATGCTAATCCACTGAAGTCAAAATGTACTTTTGATACGCATTATCTGTGCGTTGTAAATACTTTACTATCAAAATTGCGTGAATCTTCGTCATATAATCGTCAAGTTGATACGAACCGTTGCAAAAGGCCCATATACTCGTCTAGTGATACGTAAGAAAAATTAGAATAAGCTGACAGGCTGCGCACACCAAAGCTGTTGATATTCATGCACGAGCACACAACTACTTCGAATCTGTTCACGTGCTCGTGGTACATCGACTAAAAGAACATCGAATATATGAAACGAAGAAAAAAAAAAAAAAAGAAAGAAGTAAATATATCCACTTTACACAAACGTGAATAACAAATTTGCTAACAGTGTCGGATCTTTTGTTACTGACCAGAAAAATTTCTTATCACCAGCACGCGTGCGCTTGTTCTTTGAATATATTACAATATATTTTATAATGTATATATTTCGATCATTTATAAGTAACATTAAAATTACAGCGAGAAAAATCAGCGAAACTGCTAAATATGAATAAAAGAACTTGCTCTACTTTTCTTTCTTTTTTTTTTTTTTAATAATCCACGTGGTTATTAAAACAAAAATTCGAAGTATCATCGATCAAGGATAAAGCTAGCAAGTAAATGCCTTTCTTAGCTGTTGCTGTCCCGCGGAAACAAACGTCTAGGCACGAGGAAAGGTCGTGCAGCGCGAGGTAGAACCGATCTTTCGCGCGTGGTACACTTAAACGGGTAAGTAGGTACGACAACGGAGGAGGAAAGAGTTAGGTAGAGGGTGGGTGCGGATCGATGCATCGGCGCGAGTACGAGTAATATGCTTCTCCTCGTAAAGCTTGCATCAGACTATGCGCGGCTCGCAGATTGTTATTTCTAAGAAATTCAGGAGTAGCGTAAATGAGTAAAGTTGCCGAGTTCGCGGCTTATCATAACTTATCGCTCGTCGTTGATTGTGTTAATATTTTTGGCACTCAATGGATTTTTCAATTTTTTTTTTTTTTTCTTAATCAAACCGCACGTGTAAAAAAATCGATCGATTCGCACACAGCAGTGTTTCAAGAGTAAAATTCATATTTTTTTTTGATAAACAATGAAAAACGCATTACAGCGATTAAACTAATTGGCCGGAGAATCAAATTAATTACTGTAATGGATCTTTCTCATTACGTAATTAATCGAGTCGAGTTCGCGATGAAATTTGAATAAATTGGCGTTCGTAAGTTACGAGCCGATGCGAAGTGTGCGCAGGGAAAAATAATTTCCGGGTTTTTTGTACGAATCGCGTTAGCTTAACGTGCGCGTTGCGTGCGTGACGCTTGATAAATTCTTTTCGAAGGTGAAATCTGGCAAAGGTATCAAGCTCCCTCCGTAAGGTACGGTCAGGTTTGAAGTTTCTTCAAACATCGTGGAAGGAATGTAAAATAATTATTCGGTTCCTGCTGATAAGCGTTTAAAATCATGTCAAATTCTTATCTCGTACAAAGAGCTCTAGTTCTGGCGGAGGATCACTAACAATAAGATTAATAGAGCAGAATCTTCCTTCTGGAGACACTGCGGAATGAACAAATTGGATAACCTACGATAACGACAAGTGACGTCACGTCGAATTTCCTCGAAAAGCTCCGATAGTTCGCGCGCGATCGAGAGATAGACACTTCTATTGTTACACTTGGATACGCGAGCGGAATTCAGAGGCTTCCATCTTCATTTTCGACGCAGAAAGTTTAGCTGCCGATAACGATCAACGACTCGAATACCTCGAGGGGAGGGAGAGGCAAAGTTTTCCTGGGATCAGCTTTTGGCTTTTCGCGTGAGACTCGACGACGGAATGCTCTATTTGTTACGTTTGAAATTCATTCCGTCAACGTTAATTAACTTTCGCTGCGATTTAACTGGTTATCTCTTCAGCCTCTTTCTACTCAGATTTATAATATAGATAATGCCAAGTAATCTTCTTGGTTGTGTTTAATTACTTTTATAACGTAGGAAAACAAAGAGCTAATTTTAATTCCTCATTCTTTTGCTTTTTTTCTTTTTCTATGAAAACTAAATTTTTGATGGAAACTATATGGAAGTACAACTATATGTATAATAGGAAATAAAAGTACGTTCTTCGTTTGAAATAATATTGCTTTTGTAAATATCAAGTTCGATTTTCGAATAAGAATAAATAGCGCAAATTTGCGTTGAAGGTTCTTTTTTATTTTTTGGTCGAAAAAACTCCCTCGTAACATTAGAACTATACGAGAATAGAGTCTCAGAAACAGGGCTGTTGAAAATGATCAATAGTTCACAAGTATTTTCCGGACGATTCCGGCATGTCTTCGCATCAGGTTTTTCAAAAGAGCAGCATCAGATCGTTCGTGCAAACCGAACTAATAAATAGACGTGTGTCACGATCGTATAGCAATGTGCGCGAGTTGCGTAGTACAGTCCTCGTTTCTCGTACTAGAGACTAGCGTCCTTGTTTGTTATTCTACAATCTACAGCCGCGACGTTCTTTTTTTTTTTTTTCCTCCTTTTGCACGCAGTCACGACGACGAGACAACGAAGTTAAACAGGCAAAAGGGAGAAGGGGGCAAGACAAGAGGGGCTTCTCGATTTTGTAATTTTACGGCCCGCGAGAGAGCGTCCAGCCTAGAAAACGATTTCTCGGACGTCTCGCGTGACCGGGAGGGTGGTGTATCCAACGAAAGGAAGAAGGTGGAAGAAGCTGCCCTTCAAAAGCCGCCTACGATCGCCTGACTTACCGCGATCGACCGAGAACGTTCGCGGATCAGCGAGAATAAAAATTCCGTCGACCCGACTCGCCCTCGGCGGAGGAAGTGTGCGGAGGAATGATTTAGAAACAACGAAGGAGAATAAAGGCAGGGAGAAACTCGACAGAAATCCAACGAATCTCTCGCGATAACGCGATAACGTTATCTCCTCTCTCTCTCTCTCACTCTCTGTTTCTCCCTCCCTTCTTCCCTCACTCTTTCTCGGCCGCCCTGACGTCTCCCTCGCGCGCGCCGTTGATCGATGACCGGTCGCACGCTCCGCGAGGAAAATGTTACGCGAGACGGCGACGGATAGAGAAAAAACGGCGCAGGCAAGCCTGGCCGGACGAGGATAGAAACAGATGAGAAAACTCACCACCGATGCTCAGCGTTCTCCATCGGGTTTTGCGCTTGGAACCCTTCTTGCCCATCTCTCGTGGGCGCCCGCACCTCCACTACCGCCGTCTCCTCCTCCCTCCGCTCTGCGGCTCGTCCTGCGCCCCGATGATTTTCCTCGGTCGATCGTTCGTTCTCTCTTCTTTTCTTCTTCCTCCCTTTTAGAATCTCCAACGGGCCGCGATCGTCATCCTCTCGGGCACGGTTCGCGCACTACCTCGTCGGTAGCATCGCGAGGATCGCCGTCCGTCGCTCGCTCCCTCGGAGGGGGTCGAAACTGAGGGGGAGGGAGGGTCGGAGGGCTTACGAACCCACGATCACTCCGCTGACTTTTTTCTCGTTCGTTCGTTTCGTTCGGCTCGTCGTCGTCGTCGTCGTCGCCGTATCGCGGTACGTAACGAGTATAACGGCGCGAATACCTACTTCTTCTTCTTCTTCTTCTTTTTTTCTTCCTCTTTCTCTCTCTTTCTACCCGCGCGCGCGAAAAGGCAAGTTTCTCGTTACGCGAACAATTCCAATATGTAATCCACGCCGCTCGAACGGCGACCGCACACTGCGGATCCCGCCTCACTCCACTTCACCCCTTTGGACGATGTTCCACCACCCGCTGTCGTTCGGTTCCTCCTCCGTTCCTCGCGAGGCTTCTGTCTCTTTTCCTCACCGCGCTCCCACCTCCGCGTGATCAACGCTCCGATGACGAGCCGATAGGTCGCTTCTCCCGTCCGCGTTTCGCTGCGCCTGCTGCCACCGCGGAAGCGAGACGGTCACACGTACGGGACGTCCTCGGAAGCGGGACGGTTAGCTCGGGCAAGTGCAGAAAGTGCGGGCCGCTGTCTTTGCGGTAACCTGTACGCGCCGTCGCAATGCCAGTCGCTAACGGTTTGCGCGGTTTCTCTCGCTGAATTCCTGCGGATTCACTCGATTCGCGGCTACGTTTTATCTCGCGTTCGCGATTCAGTTAAAGGTTGTGTAGGACTTCCGAAAATCGAAACGCAACGTGAAAACCGCTTACCGCTGTTTGCACAGTCCACCTCGAGAATTCGAACTACTCCTTTCGCGCGCGGTGCACTGCGCTCAGCGTTCTCTCGATTCGTCATGTAATTGGTCGTTGCTATGGCGACCGGAATAAATAAATGGCGCGCTAATTTTTTTCCGGTGCTTCCGGCACTTCCGGTCAATAACAGCTGATTGAGACATTTGAAAGGAGATAACCCGTGCTGTATGAGGTGATCAGCGATATCGTATTTAGCGAAATTAATTAACTAATTTTTATTTTTTGTGACGGGTAGTAATGCGTCGTGCTAACAGAATTCTTGTTTGATCGGAGCCGGTACAGTCGAAGATAGGTTATGTAATGCTATTTTGCGCGCTACTGGCCGGTGAAACGTCTAGGTTAGGTCGTGGCAACGGTTGACGGCGAAGCCGCGGAAAGAAGAATGCTCAAGATACTTTCGCTCCACGATTTCGAGGGCCCAGCTTTCGGCGACGCGGCCGCGGTTGGTTTGATCGAGGATGTCGTCCATTACTGCACTTACGACGCCCTGCAGGACGAGATGCAGCCTTTCGCCAAGTACTTGCGTGGATACCCGGAGGTCTCCGTCACTCAGGAGATTCTCGCGACGCGCGAGACCGCGCACGCGATTAGCGCCGGAGAATTGTTCCTTCCCATTCACGACAGTATCTTTAAAAAGATCGTCAACGTGTGGCGAGAGAGAGGATTGTCCGAGGCGATCCGTTTTGCCGCAGCTGCAGATCCGGAACAGATTACAGACGTTGCACACTGGGTCGCGACAAAGTATGATATTTTTTTATATATTTAAAACATTTTTACATTTATATAAAAAATTTATGATATTTTCAGATTGAATTGGGTATTGGATTTGATGGACAGAGGGATATATCACAGAGATGTATTGCTTATCTCAGGAAACGGATCTGTTGCAGATATTGTTGCCACACGGGATTGGAATTTGTCACTGGTAGAATAAATTAATATTTATAGATATATAGGCAACTTTAATAATTACAGGCATATATTTTAATAATTATAGACAACTTTAATAATTAATATTAATAATTACAAATATTTGTAATAGGTAAGGTGTCTATCTTGGCATCCACACTGTGCTCGCCTGGCTGTAGCCATGAGAGACGATAGAATCCGCATTTTCTCGCAAGGTCTACTGGGTGTACCGGTATTGAGGCACAGTGCACAAAAATCAGTTTGCTGTTTAAGTTGGAGACCACACGCCGGGCGTGAATTAGCAGTCGCTTGTTATTCCGGAGTATTAGTTTGGACGATAGAATTGGGAGCAGCTAGTAATTTACTTAGCCACGCAATATTTTTGAAGCAAAGAAATCATGTACCCGTTACAAACGTTGCATGGCATCCACAAGTAATAATATTTTTATTTTAACACTCGATAAATGTAAAAAGAATTATGTTAAACATTTCTTTTAGGGTGATTTGCTGGCATCTTGCTCGCCAACAGATTTAAATATAATGATCTGGGACGTTTCTAAAGAAGAAGGGGTTCCTTTAAAACGTGTTGGTGGAGGAGGTATATGCTTTACACGTTGGTCGCCTTGTGGTTTGCGATTATTTTCCGCTTCATGCAGAAATGTTTTTAGGTAATATTTTTAAATGTATATAATTGAAAATTTATTTTGATGTGTAGTTAAAAAGATGAATATTTAATTTTAGAGTTTGGAATACCGGTATTCCAACGCCATGGCGTGCAGAAAGGTGGACCGTACCTCAAGGCCGTGTAGCAGCTGCATGTTTTGGTCCTAGTTTAACATTGCTTTTTGCCACTACAGGAGATCCTGCTACAATATTCTCCTTGCCATTGCAAGATACTATATTTGATGTTAAAAAGTCAATCAATAACGATGTAAAGACAGCTATGCGTTTAATTGATTTAACGAAAGTAAATTTTTCGTCTGACGATAATGACGATTATATCACAGTGGGCGGTAGAATAACTTCTATGGAGTGGGATCCATCTGGAAAATATCTTGCTATCCTCTTCCAGGTTTGTCTAAAATTATTAACAAATTTAACTGCTTATTTTAGTAACATGCTCGTGCATTTTTTGTTTGTAAAATAAAAAAAAAATTGAAATATATATGGTCAAACTTTAGAAAAAAAGTTATAAAATATTCATTGTGCTAACTTTTTTTTTTTTTCTTCGATTACAGGACAGTCCAGTTATTGCTTTAGTTAAAACCACTTTAAGTCATTTATCACGGATAGTGGAAGCACAGGCGAGCTGTCTTATTAAAGGATTTCCCGGAGAAGTGCCAAATTGCATTAATTTCTATCAAAAACGTTCGTCCTGGATTTGTTTAACAATAGCATGGAACAGTGGGCGCGTGCAGCATTTCCCGATTGTAGAAAACGAATCTAAAGTTGATACTAGCACACATTGTACGTTGTTACCCCAACTTACGAGTCCAAGTGGATTGTACAATTTTGACATTTGTGGTTACAGGCAATATTAAGTTATTATCATATTATATTGAGATAATAAGATCCTTTTATATGATTTTTCAATTTCCATTTGTAAGTGATAATACAATAATCAAATAACAATTTAATAAATTTCTTTGCAAGAAATATTCTTATTAATTTACTATGGTGCATTGCAGGTAATATAAAACTATTTTAAACGTACATGTGTACGAATATAGAGAGAACTTAAGTAATTCTTGCTTGGGAGAAGTTTATGCATTCTTACTTCAAAAAAGAGAAAAAAGAAATAGACGATCGTTAGGCTCTAATGGACTGCTCTTGTAAGGTATGGAGGAGCATAGAATACTACGCGTGTTCTTCGATGCCTAATTATACAAAGTCACATGCAGAGCGCGCGTCTTTCTATTTTTACGCCGCTTGACCGAATGCTAAACGGTTTGTCGGCACATTGTGTATATGTGATGCAGCCTATGCTATTTTCAATACACTGTGAATTCGAATTGTAGAGCGCGATCCGAGTACCTACATCGAATTGATTTAAATTGAACATTTTGTTTTTACTTTACTTTTTTTTTTTTTAATCGAAAAATGCACATGTATGTTTATTCATTTTCCGATCGAATCCGATATGATCGTTCTTTAAAGATTACGTGCGGAGTGGATGGTCTTTTTTATATGACGCGCGATTAAAGCGCTCGGGACGATTTTTTTTCTTTCTTTTTTTTTACTCGTTTCGCTGTTATTGCACTCGTATGGGGATGAGAACATGATCGGTGTCCTTTTTACGGCATATTTATTTTGAGGGTAGTCTTTCTCTCTCTATCTCTTTCTCTTTTTCACATTCTCACTCTCTCTCTTTTTCTCTCTCTTTTAGAGCTGCGTATGCACATGCGGAGACTATGGTACAAGCGAAGCTGACAGGTGCCCGGACAAAAAAGCAGGACCGCGAGCGGTCGTAGTGTGCATATAATGTAAGCACAGAGGGCTGGCAGACCACATGTGCCACTCTATCACTTATCTACCCGTAATATGACGTATTAACTTGCCCAGAGAGATGCACCAGGACTTGTATGTACATATACTCGCGTACGCCTTGCGCGCCTATAATTTTCCGCATGAGGGAGAAATGAGGGAGATGAACAGAGCTCCGTGCCCCATCCACTATCCACATTGTACACATGGAACAGAAGGAGAAACATAAAATAATATATTATAGATAGAAGTGGAGTGTGGGATTTAGCAAAAAACGTAACATGAAAATGGTCTACTTTGACCTACGTCAAAACAGAATTCTTCCCTTAAGATTTCATATACGGTTCTAATGTCGTTGACCTGCTAACTGCTAAAAGGTCACCGTCCTGCGTCTCGTTGAAGAAACTGGGAAATTTGCTTCAGGATAGGGTCGGTATCGTGATTTATTTCTCTGTAATTATAACGCGGGAAAGAAACGGCGAAGCGACCTCAACTCCCGGTCTTTGCCATTTTATTTTTGCGGGACGGAATCGTAATAAATCAAGACAAACTCGATGAGGTGAGAAGATAAGGATAGCGAGGGTGGCCTGTAAGATGGACGAGCAAGAAGTGAACGACTCGTCCTCATGTGGCGCGTCCGTGGAAGCATGTTGTTAATAACTGACGCGTGTGTGGCAGCTGGTCTTACATTTTTTTGCTCTCCGATTCTTACGGGCCCGAGCGACGAAAGATCGTCTTGAGCGCGTTCCTCATCTTTTCTTTACCTTCTCCCTTTCGCTTCTCGCGTCCTCCCCCATTTCTCCCTCGCTTACAGAAACTTATGCATCGCTTTGGATACTTTTTCAAACAATTTTCGACGCGATGAATCATGATGTATCAATTTAGCTCGTAATAACGCACGATCAAATATTTAATTCTTCGCAAACTTATGGCAATGACCTCATATCATTAAGATAATAATCGATTTACGTTGGAACAGTCAGCTAGATAGATGGCATATTAACTATTTAATCTTTATTATTTGCGAGAAATTAAGTCAAAATATCAAGCATATCATATAAGCTGAATTTTTATTTGAATTTTGATTCAAATTTTAGAGTTATTAAAACTCAATAATAATTAATTAATAATCATCAAGTAAAGTAATAAGTAATAATTATATTCCACTTAATCATACTTCGTGTCTTATATTATACGCCTGATTTATTATGACCGTCGTAAAAACTCTAGTGCGAATTACTGAATCATTTAATGTGTTTTTTAGGCGTTACGGGGGTGAAGTCATGAATGGTTCGCGCGTGAAGAGATGGTCGGCGTTGTGGGGTCGCCGAACGCGCGTATTTACGCGCCTCGGCAGATGTTTTAACCGCCATTCTCGGGGGTCCTCCGTAAAAAGGGGAAGACCGTCGTACCCCCGCGACAAGCGACAAGTGCAGCGGCGATTGCGGCTGTGTACCGCGAAGAAACACAGGAGGGGGACCTGGATGCAGCCACGCGAGTAGGCGGCGCGATACTCCCTTCTCGCGCCCTTGCATCTTTTGCTTTCCAAGAAAAGGAATACGATTCCAAAGGGCCAAGCTTTTTATTAGAGGAGGCGAAGGTGGCGGTATAGGGTGGGAGATCCCTTGATCCTCTTGGTTCTCCAAGAGATTCCTCCGACAGAGGAGAGGTTCATCTCGCAGCTGATAGTCTTCGACGAAACGTGTCGACGGGTGGTGTAAAAGTATTTCTGATCTTATTAACACCGTGAGAAGAAGTTCGTGCTGTCCTGGTCCATCCGTCACGACGCTCTTGTTTCACGCGATTGTTATCGCGCGCGTGCCACACGAGGAAGATAGATCGACAGATAAAGAAGGACGGAGAGAGGGAGCTCTCGAGCGGAAAAGACCGGCGCGAAGATAAGCGGCTCGCCGATCATCGTATACATGTTGATACGTTGATATCGAAGTAAGCTGTTTCTCTGACGTTATTCTCCAATTTTGCGCTATCTCCGACGCCCCGGAGGAAAGTGAGGCCGTAATCGGATATCTTCCTGTTCTTGTGGCGACGGTTCAAATTAAATAGTTTAAAAGGCGAGCGAATAGCCCGTGAAATCTGACGGTGTCCTCGAAGCAATTTTTTTCTTTTCTTTTCTTTTTTTTTTTTTTTTTTGTTTCTTACGAAAAGGCATCTTGTTACTGTGCTCCTACATGACTGCGCCTCATTTCCCTCTGGTGATTGTAGCAAAGGTTGGTCCAGGGAAAGAAGGACGGTTTTGCAAGAGATAATTTTCTAAAGGTCGCGATCGAAACAGGTGAGACATCACTTCGTATTCGGCTGTTCGGAAGCGAGACGAGTAAATCAATTCCGTCGATCACGAGTGTTACTCATATCGGTAAAAAAAAAAAAAAAAAACACGTTAGACGGCGGTCTCATTTTCAGGAAGATCGAATAGCCGAGGGAATATTGACACGAACGGCGCGGTATCGCGAATTCCCATCGTCATCGTTATCTCGCGTGTTACGCGGTGACGAGAGTTGAGCGATAATGGTAGATCGGGCGCAAAGTGCACGACGGTGGGATAAGGCGGTTGAAAAGCGCGGATGAGTTCTTTCTCAATGGCGCTTTCTCAATCCGCGCGTCGGACGTCGCGAGGCGTTACAAAATCCGTGGTTTCGCAATGCGATCGGCGTACTCGAACTACTAACGCACATATCGCTATGATTGACGGCAGGCTGCCGGCGGCAACGGGCTCGAACCGACGAGGAGAAGAAGGACGACGACGGCGGTAGCGGAAGAAGAGGAGGAACCAAGGGGAGGAGATGCACCTCGAAGATTATCATGGGGAAAGGAGCGAGGAGGACGTGCGGCGTCCGGCGTCCGTCCTGGACCAAGACGGCTTCGCCGACGACGGTTCCCTGCCCGACCTGATGGCCATGGCCGGCATGGACGTCGACGTCAGCCAGCCGCACTGCTGGGAAACCACGCAGACGACGGATAACAGTGTCCTCTTCTCCCCGCTGGAGGCCGACGGGGATCCACGGGATTATCTCGACTGGGACCAAGTGCCCGTTGTCTTTCAGTATCCCGCCGACGGCGGCGGTTCGCCGGGCGGTAGCACCTGCAGCGAAGCGACCACGCCGACCTGGAGCGGCACGGTGGCGGCGGCGACCACGACGGCGATGGCGACGGCCCGCGACGAAGAGGAGCCCGATCGGAAGCTGCCGTCGATGGGCTCGGCCTTCTCCTTCTCGCGCACATTCTGCAACGCGATCTACCCGGAGTACGAAGCGGACTCGCGTAAAGATTATCAGGATTACCCAGACTGCCAAGAAGACGTAGTGTCGTTGTTGATGAGCATCCAGAACGACGTACAGAGCTACAGCTCCGCGACCGCGGAGGAGTTCGATCTCAGTCTGATTAGAGGCGACCCGACGTCGTTGCTGAGCACGATGGACACGTCGTCGACGACCTGTTTCACGAACGACGATCAGCGGGAATCGTCCCAGGGTTACAATCCGCCGTACTACGCAGTCGGGCATCTCGTGTCTTCCCAACAGCAGCCGTCGGCGATAAATCTCGCTGGTGATTTCGTCGGCGCGACGGACGGTCTCGGTAATCAGGTGATATTGCCGAGGGACGAGGGTCTTCTGCTTGGGAACCACCGACGTGCCGTCGAGCCGAAGATCGACGAAACCGAAAAGAACGGCAAATCCTTCGGTAAGCACCGCACGTTCTCATTTCCATCAGAATATTCATGTACGTATATACGCGAGTTCTATCGGATTAACAAACGGCGTCTAAAGTAAAAGAAATCAAATTTTTTTTTAAACAAAGGTCCGGTGCGTTATCACGGCGTCTCGGTATCAGGAAGGGGGGTCCAGTACGCTGGCTATTTTTAACGAAAGTATAATGAATTTCCATGGAAACATTTTTTTAACGCTGTCAGATATGTCGCGCGATCCAGATACATGTGGCAATCTCCGCGCACACGCAATTTCTGCTCCAGTTGCGCGTGTTTACGTTTCGGGTGCGTACGTCACGTTGCAGATTGCGCGAGACCGGTGGACGATAGCCTCGCGTCGGCTTATCAGTGCCGATGGATCGACTGCGGCTGTGCGTTCACCGAGCAAGAGGGTCTGGTGCGGCACATCGAGAGGCGACACGTGGAGTCGTCCTCGACGAGCGCGCACGGCCACGGTAGACGGGTCCAGCGGGACCGAGACAAGGAACGGGACGGCAAAGAGGCTGGGGAAAGCGGCTCGGTTACGACGACGGCGACGACGACCGGCCGCGAGGATGAGTTCGCTTGCCTGTGGCAAGGATGTCCACGCGCGCGGCCGTTCAACGCGAGATACAAGCTGCTGATTCACATGCGGGTGCACACGCAAGAAAAACCGAACAAATGTCCAGTTAGTAGCCCTTCAGTATTTCTTTCGTTATCTCACTGATCGCCTTACCGCGATCGTCGTTTCATTACGCATGTAAACGTGCTAAGCAAGAAGGTTCTTTAACTGTTGATTTATTAATCGTTTTTTGAAATTAATTGCTTTTACTTTTTGTGCAACTAAACAGCTTCTCATGAAATAATTGAAAAGATTGACTGATCGTCAGATAGATTTAAATGCTCGAAAATTCAGCGTTAAATGCCTCACTGTTAATTTTTCTTTCAGTTTGCCGGCTGCAAGAAGGCGTTCAGTCGCTTAGAAAATCTGAAGATACATCAGAGATCGCATACTGGAGAGAGGCCTTACGCGTGCCAGCACAATGGGTGTTCAAAGGCGTTTAGTAACAGTAGCGATCGGGCCAAACATCAGAGAACACATTATGATAGAGTACGGCATCTTTTTTATTTTTTTTTTAACACTTCTCATTAACACGTTACTGCAGTATTAATCTTATTGGTTTCTTTACACGACAAGTTGTCCCATCTATATAATTGTGAATAAGTAATTTAACTTTCTTTCTTCTAGAAACCGTATGCTTGTCAAATAAGCGGCTGTGGTAAACGTTACACTGATCCGTCGAGTCTTAGGAAGCATCTTAAAAATCACACGGAGAACTCGAGTACGTTGTCTAATTTGTTGTCGTCGAATAACGTATCAACGAGTAATGTGACAGCCAGTGCGATAGGACACAAGTTGAACTCGACGATTTCTCACCGAAGAAATCAAGATCCATGTATTTTCGACGCGGATACGAACCATTCGTCGTACAAATTATCTAAAACTTATATCAAAGAAGAAAACACGTCGCCGAGCAATACGTGCCAGCTGAACAGAATCTCCTTGAACTTCGATAGCAATCAGCAGGAATACGTACCGATGGAATCGATTCGTCACCTTCTGATCAACGACATTAACAACGTGCAGAACGAGAACATAGGTAACGATTACTTTTGATAACTTTTATTAAGTTTTATAAATATTTAACTTTGCTACTATGAGATTTATAATATAAAGCTCGTTAAAATTTGAAGATAAATAATTTTTATAGATAATTAAAAAAAACTTTATTGGCAAAATAATTTTTATTAATTTATATTTTTATGTGGACTTTATATCCTGTTAATAGTTGCGCATTTTAAAAAGATCGCTTGTTGCAAATTAATAATCGGAGCTTTTTTTTGTCAATCTATTAAAGGATCACTTGTCATTGCGACATATGTTTTATTTTCAATTCATAATTAATAATCAGCATTTTCGATATAGGAAAATCTGGTCGAAATGCGATAAGAGACTCTTGAACTTGCTATTTCTTTCGACTGCGCACAGTACAGTTTTTTACGCCTGCAGGAATACTAAAGATATAGCGTGACCTTTAACTTTTATTAGCAATCGAAGTAAGACCTTGTTTTTCAGTTTACGAGATTCATTATATTTTCTCTTCACAAAAATAGCATTTGCGAAATAGATCAATATCGTAGATTTAAATAAAATTTTAATAAGTGAGAAAAAAACAAGTCCAAGAAATCTACAATTACGTGTGTTTTTAATCTTTCTATGTAACAAATACAAGAACTTGTTCCAAGTATTTTTAATTATTTCTTGAAGAAATACGCGGTAGCAATCTTTACAGATACATTTGACGCGATGCGAGGTGCTATTGCCTCTTATTCTATCTCGTAAATTTTACTATATCTTACGGATAGTGTGTACGCGACGATTATAATCCGTCGGATTATCACATGCGTGCGTACGTGCGTGCGTACATCTCGCGGGCGTGTGCTGGCTTTTTCTGTCGCGGCTCGCGCATCGCGCACGGTGCCGATGACAGCATCGCACTTGGTTGTCTATAGCTGATCTCAGAGGAGGTTCGCCGTTCGCTCCTTTATGTCTTTACCCCATACAGAGTCTTAAAATAATATTCCTTACTTTTTTGGGAGGGAAGGGGGGTCGTGTGGCGTATGCCGCGTACGGCGTAGACACGTGATCGGGCAAAGCGCGTACGCGTGACAAAACAGATGACAAAACAGATTGCCACGTGCCACGCACCCGTGCTATTTCCAAAGGAGCCGTCGCGTAATTTCGTGAAAGTACATAAAAACGTGCACGCGAGAAAGAAACGCGTGAAAGAAAGGGGAAGCGAGATACAGCGAAGAAACGAAAGCGGGAATGGAAGCAGGGCATTGTCATTATTTCTCGTTGCAGGGTACAACTGCATACCCACGGAGGACGACGTACCGGATTTCCACGAGCTCAGCGTCGATATCGAGCGACAGTTCCATGAGCTGAGTGCCTTCAACGACGCAATCTTTATCGATGGATGAATCTCCTTGGCAGGAGTCTTATTCTTGACGAAGACGAAACAAGATGCGACACGTCGCTAAAGAATAGAAGAATAAATGATTAATTTTAATTTAACTCTTTGGGGATCGTCCTTTCCGAACCTGGTTTTTTAAAGAGTCACTAAACTTCGAAGAGTTAACGCGCATTTGTAATCGATTTAGATTTGCTTTTTTTAACAATTCCAATGCGATATCACTTCGATTTGTAATTATATAATTAATCATTTATTCAAAAACCAAATTAATTTTCTTCCAAGAGAATTATGCTCTTTGTATAAATTATGTATATTCTTTTAGGAAAAAAAGAAGAACCGCGGATGATTTACGAATCATTCGCGAGCGCATTTATTTCGCCGTCGCGATCTCACTGTTTCGTCGTTTTTCATTTTTTATGACGTCTTTTATACTCATCAGTCTGTTATAGTTGACAAATCGTATATATTTTTGTACATAGGTACTTATGTATATTATAGGCAAAGTATATATCATTTATTTCTACCGAGCACCTATTCGTCTCTGCACCTTCGTAACTCAGCTTCGTTTCCTCTTCGAACCCATTTAATTTTTGCTGCAGACGCTCGGTTTTTCCTCCGCCGTTAAATGCCGACAAATCAATTTTGAAAAGTTTCTTAGCGCCTCGTCCTGATTTTCCTTCGAGTACTCCTGCACACGCGACAATCATAATAGAATTTGAATAATTAAAATTTTATGATTGTAACTGATATATAAATTCCGTGATAAATTCTGTCGGCTTACCTTGTTGATTACTATTGTTGGTACAAACCGCAAGGGTGATTGGAGAGCGTACGTCATGTTACCATACGATGAGAGCAATTCGTCTGCCATCGAAGTCGTGATGCAGTTGTCGATAAACGCTTGCGCTTCTTCGCTCAGGCCGACACTTTGAGCACACTAAAATTTTAATTATTGTTACAACTCATATTGAAACCATTTATTATTTTAGTTTTTGATAAGTAATCGCATCTCTCAAATTATGTGCAAGAGATTTTCATACATATATCTTTGCAATTTACGTAATTGTGCAACATAACGAAATAAATCAGCAGTGTTTATCTTAAATACCGATAAATATTTTGCTGAAATTTACGTGACTTGGAAACATAACGAAACGAGTCAGCAATATTATCTTATACGTCGGGAAAAAAATTAAATGTTACATCACGTGTGTATCGTGAGAATCTGTGATCACTTACAAATTAAATCGAACGTACTGGTCTCTCCACGTTACGTGTCGAATCGGTTTAACTTTTATGCGAATGAGAGAAATGATAGCCGGTGTAAAAATTTCAATTAATAATTTAAACCTATTCGAATATTAAAATTTGCCGTTTCAAACGTTTTTAGTATCTTTTCTGTAATTTTGTAGCAAAACATATCTTACAGTTAGACTTGTTAATGATTTTATTTAATGATAAAACATCTCATCTCAATTTAATTTTAAACTACAGCGCGTTTTGCATTCCAATTAAATTAATAAATGACACATCGTCAAAAGTACCGGACTCTACTTGTCGCGACATGTAATATTCATTGGGAAAGTGTGCCAAAAGGTCGACGTTCAGAGTTAAATGTCAGCTCTTACTCGTTGCAAGTCCTACGTAGATTAATTACACGTTACTTAGGTAAAAGTACGTTCGCCGCATCGGTGGTAATCCTCAACAATAGCCGGGAAATTATAGAGGTGAGAATACCTGCGGGACAGCGTTCGCCGGGTTTTCAGCGGACATTACACAACCGACCAGATTGACCGCCAATGACTGTTTATTCTTGTTCGTCTCGGCCACTTCTATGGAACGAATCGCGCAAGCCTGGGCCTTATTCCCACGGCACTCAGCGGGACCATGTTGACACACAAACTGCCACAGACCGGTTTCGCTGTCGAACGAGTGCTACGGGCATACATACCATTAATTTGCATTTAAATCGTAAAAACAATTTCCTCGTGGTCGACGAGAACGAGACCGGAGGCTACGGCGAGGGCACACTCATTGCATTCCGCGTTACCAAGGTCACTTAAAACGGATCCTTTGTACCATACCAATATCTTGACGCGTAAAAGATATACTCGAGGCAAAAACCAGCGAATAAAATAAGGATTTTATCGATGATTAACAGACTTATAGATGCACCAAGGCATTGAGTCATAAAATTTAAATGAATTGATAAATGTTCAGCCAAGGTACATCCATGTGTCTTCACGCATCGCTTTGTCGCGATACGATCTTTTCGCCGTCGCCTCATTATCGTCGCCTCGTCAAGGCGATAAAATTAAAGATATACGATTATATGCAATTTGCAAAATTACTTACCATAGCTTTACCGTAAGGTATAAAATTTATCTTAACATAAGGTTCCAATTCTGGGTAAGACGGGACAAGTTGATTTGCAATAAATCGCATACTGTCGCTGCACAACGATTCGTAGTACACGTCTACATTGACTTCATTTTTGTTCGATTCCCCGCTTGACTGCGCATTAGACTTGAAACAAAATCATAAAAAAAAAATAAGTATAATAAAATTGTCAGGCAGATTAAAATTCTTTCGAAACTCGTCTTTCCATTCTCCTCGTACATTACAATAAAAAATTTAGACTGAAGAATCGACAGACTCTTGGAGAAATAAAACAAATATTATTTTTTAATATGAGATTGTAATCTGAACGAATCCAATTAGTTTTGTAATTTTGAAATTTATCGTTAAAATCCTTATCAAGTTACGAATGTCGAAAGAATTTCATAAAATATATAAAGTTATCTTATAAAATATGAGATAATTTCTTAACAGTCTTAAGATACAGGCTTACCAGAGTGCTACGAGAGACAAGCGCGATAAAGACGGCGGCTGCCAATGTGGCGCGACAAGCCAGGTAGTGTTTCATGATCGTGCTGTTGACGAAGTGAGCCAGTGAAGGCGTTTTAAACCTGCCGTGGACAATAGCCGATGGACGAGCGCAACCGACACGAGGAGGTGGAGATACGAAAAACCGGGAGCGGTGGGGAACTGAAGAGAGAGTAACGCGTGACAATCAATCGAACGGAGAGAACCGAGAGAGGGAGTGACGCAGCCTCATCCTTGCGATGTTAGTCGAGGAGATCCAGCTGCGTTTATTCGAACGTTTCCTTAGATACGAGCTCGTAATCAGCTTCGCTTTTTAATTGCTCGCTTCTAAACGCCAGACTTTTTACAGCTCGATGACACACAATGTTCACTTTCTATCGGAATGCCAGGTTTAGAATACCATACTCGGTGTTAAAGAACGCTTCGTAGGTAAACTTGTAGCAAATATATTCAGCATTCCATTTTAAATGGCTCACCTCGTTTATATTAAAGCTCGTTTTATCTTTCACAAAGTCCAGCTTGCACTCGCACACATGTGAGCAATCTCGCTTGTGATTTCAAATACTCGTTGGCATTTTCATATTCGATTCGAAGAATGCGCAATTAGGGATAACTTGAATACGATGAGATAATTGTATAACAATTATATAATATATTTCTAATACGAAATAAATTAACAGTTTGTTAGAAACATTTAAGATTAATGGCTTGAAAATTTTCTAAAAATTCCGAACAATAAATTGTCGATTGTAAAGACTAATGTAATTATTTTTGGTAAATATATAGTATAACGTCTCCACTTTAGATTTTCTTCAAATTTAGAAAATAGTGTTTGTTTTAATGTCTTAACTTTTTTGAGAAGAAAAATCGTCGCTCAAGTCTTTTTTTAATATTTTAAAGTTTTTTCAATGTTCGTAAGTAAAAAAAATGTCAAATTTATGACAAAGATATCGCGCATGCATTATTCTCTGCTTTATATAGCAGAGAATAATGCATGCGCGGTATCTTTATAGTCATAAATTTGACATTTTTTTATCGTTATATTAAAAAACATCGAAACAAACACATTTTTCAAATTTGAAGAAAATCTAAAGTGGGGGCGTTATACTATACATATATTTACCAAATGTTTAATGTAAAAAAAAATTCGAATAGCCTGGCACGTCCTGTCGTTTCACAATACCGTATTAAAAAATATTTCTATTTCAATGTGACGCGTACATACGATTTAATGCATGAAGCCTAGCGTTAAGGATTTATGCCCTGATGAAACTTCAATTCAGGCTTGGTGTTTTTCAGTTCGTCGTACAAATCCATGGCGCGTTTCTTGAAAGTTGCGGCGAGCTCGGGATTCTTTTGCGCGCCTTCTCCGCGCGCGTGCATCTGCGATAAATTTGCGCAAGCATATGGGTTGCCATGCTCGCAGCTCTTCAACGAGAGTTTGTATGCTTCTTTGTGGTTCTTCTCGATTATGCCCTCCATGCCTCCTAGATAGATTCCTGCTAAAAAGAAACAGGCCTTCTCCGAATTGTACATGTCGCAGGCTTTTTTGAGGTACCTGGCACCTGCGTGAACTTGGGTGGCTCTATCTTTCTCTCCAACGTTAGTTTTGGACGTTGCCAAAATACCGGCATGTAGGCATCCGTACTCGTCATTAAGCTCGCAGGCCTTCTTCATATATTTGTACCCTGTTAGTACATCTTTCTTGCAACCTTTACCTGTGCAAATAAAAACGTTGATATATCGCGATAGACATATCGCGTCGATATATAGATATCGTTGGATATCGCGTGTCGCCCGCGACGTAAATCGCGCTGGTTTATGCAAGAGGCATAACGTTTAGGCGTCTGCTAGAGGACTCCGTGCTTCTTTCGAACTCACCGATCGTTTTGAAATCGCCGAATTTCGCGCAGCTTCTGCCGTAATTGTATTCATCGCAGGTAGTCTTGTACAACGACGCGGCCTTCTCGTGGTCCGTATTCACCGCTTCGTAATAATCGCCCAGTAAGTGACACACTGTTTTTTTTTAAGAGCAAAATTATTTTACGAGTCGTTAGGTTAGGATCATAGCTGGCACTCACCTTCCGGCTTTTTCTCACTGTAGCAACCAAACTGATACTCTATGTGAAGGTTTTTCAGGTACTCCTTTACGTCCTCTTCGTTTTTTAGATTGTACGACATTATCCCGGCCTTTTTATCTCTCGCCGTGCGTACGATCGCGTAACAAACGCAGACATAATACAGGAACAACTGCGACTGCGCCGAATAAACGTGCAAAGTTAGAAAGCGAATGGTAATAGAAATGATAAAATCTCTGCTTTACCATATTTATATTACCATCGAAGGCATGACTAAATCATCGATATTCATTAATTGTAATTGAGTATTAAATATTATTTATCCAATTGTTAATATACTTTCTAACGCTTACAGTTCAAGAGTGAAAAATAAAATAATCGAGAAATATCGACGTCAAAAAAGGGGCCGTTTCTTGCAGCGTAGCTGATCGCACGTACTCTCGTTTGATCCACTTGATGTCGTGAAAGTAATTAACTTAAGGAAATGAATATAATTGATATCCGAATATATATTTAATTTATATATTTAAAATAATGAGAGATGCAGAAGTACTATGTATCTTAATACACACATACTTCGTCGAATCTAGTCTGTAAATTAAAAAAAAAAAAAATAGTTTAATTTAGAAAAAAGAAGCCAATTTATCAATATGTAATATAAAATACAGTATGCGTCATTTTAAAATTATTACAGCTATCCGCGCGTATTTCTACAAGAATATATTCTTGTAAAAATTTAAATAGTAAAAAAATGTACAATTACACGCAGTATTAAACATTATCGCAGTCGCATATAAATTCTAATCACGTTTTATTCTTATCACACTCCGGTACAGGAATTAAACAATTCGATTCAGCTCTTGTAGGCACGTGAGTTTCCTTCCTCTTCGATTTTGTTCTAGTTATCCATAAGAAGTTACTTTCCTGTATAAACACAATTACGTATTCATTAACTTATCTCTATTAATAATTAAGTCCGTTTCATTTCTTATTTAAAGTTTCTTACTTGAAAGTAATCTTCAATCTCTTGAAGTGTACAATCCTTCGTTTCTGGTAGTGCGAGGTAAATGAAAATTGCTTCCAAAAGAGAGAATACACCGAAGATGATGAAGATTCCTGTTACCCCAACTTGGCTATTCACCTTTAAAATATTTAATACGCTTGTAAGTTAAATCGGCAATAATTTTATTTAAATAGTTTTTAGAACAAAGAGTTTGTCACAGAGTAAACTTTTGAATATTACGCTACGATAGTTTACCCATGGGAAGCACTTGATCATGAAGAATAGGAGCAGATTAAAGATGAAAAAGATGCATCCACCACCGACGCCCCGAGCTCTCAAAGGCATCAGCTCACCGGTCATCAGACCAGGTAGCGTCAACAGACCCACGGTGTTAGCAGCGACGTATACCAGCAAACATACGGTCAACACGTACACCTGTAATTATTGATCGAGCCATTTGTTAAATAAATCAAGAAACGCAATCTGCGCGCACTCGTAAAAATTTCAATGAAACTCACGTCGGCGGAAGATTCCTCTTTTTTGGCAATCAAATATCCCGCAAGAAACAAGGAGGCCAAGGACGTGCCGAGTGCCGAAACAATGCCTAAGACACGCCTGCCCATTTTAAGTAATAAAACGCAAGATACGAGGGAGAAGATGAACCTAATAACCGCCGTGATCACGGCTGCCACATAATTGTCCACGTTGCTTTCACCTGCGAAAGTCAATAAAATTTATCGCACTTTCCTCTTGGTATTTCAACTCGTTTGAATATTTTTACTGCGTTAACTTTCATAGAGTCGCAAAGTTCAAAGTTTTGCTAAAAAAAAAAAAGGCGACGTAAAAAGAAAAAATACTTTTTTCTCACCCATATCTTTGATCATGTTAACAGCGTAAAAGACGACGATGTATGTCCCGCAACTTAATTGGAGCGCATTAAATACGTTGATAATGATAAGTGGTTTCAGCACACCCGGATCACGAACCGTTGATATCGCCGAAGAGATCTTCTTTATGAGCGAGTTATTTACAGATTTCCTAGCGAGATCGGCTTTTATGCTTGCATCTAGAACCTCAAACTCTGCGGTCATCTGTTTAAATTAAAATTAATAATTGGTGATACAATTCGGTTGAAATTGGTAACATGAGAAAGTTTTGCTTTCACCTGGTCGACATTGCCACCTCTGAGCCACAAGAGAGCCTTCTTTGCCTGCTCAATTTTTTTTCGCCTGATGAGCCAGGCAGGACTTTCGGGTATCAAGCAAAGAGCAACGAGAGCTACGGCGGGAAGTATAATAGCGTAAAAAGCCACAGTATGCCAATCGAAAGTAGCTCCGAGTGCGTAAACTAGTAAGATTCCAGCGCAATAAGCAGCAAAGGAGCCGACTACCAGAAAGCCTCGGAGGCTTGGATAAGCCGTTTCTCCCACCAGTACCTGTAAATTTATCATATAAATCGCACATTCAATTAAATTCAATCATCATTTTTATATTATCAAACAGGAAAGATATTAATATAAAATGTGCGAGAAATAATAAATCAATGCGTCCATGAATTAAATCCTAGTCTAATAAATTTTTTTTTTTCTTTGCATTAACGTTGCGATATTGATTTGCATTGAACTTTGAAATCAGTCGGAAAAATTTATTATCGTAAACTTTGTACTGTACAAATATTGATTGTAAATCTGAAGTGGAATTCGCACCTGTGCGGGCACCGCCATAAATCCTACGGAAAGACCGCAGATGACTCTTCCCACTAAAATAGGTGTCACACTCTTCGATAAGCCGATAATCAGCCAGCCTACGCATAAAGGAATTGTCGACAATTGTAGGCAACCCCGTCGACCTACTGTATCGAGAAGTGGTCCTGATAACAACGAGCCGATAGGAGTAGCCAGACTGTGAATCGACGCTGTAACAAATAATTCACCGTTTTATTAATTAATTTTATTTTATACATATATATATATTTTAACTTATCTATTTTTCAAAAATTTCTAAAATTTTTAACTCAATTCTTTTAGACAGAAAGATACAATTGTAGTTCGAGCGCAACGTAAGCGCAGATTTGTGCGCGTATTAAATTAAGAGCTGCTGTTAAAAAAAAAAAATCTTTGCGAGTTTGAAACGTCATAACGCAGAACGTAACGGAGCAATTAACGGCGTATGTTACATACGACACAACGACAGGCACTTTTGCACTATTATTGGAGCTTTCCGAGCGTAGGACGCTTCTGTTCTAAATGTTAAAAGTTTAACTCGCTGTGACACGTTCGCGATTATCGTCGCGCATGATTATCGATGCTCGGGCAAAGAAATAATGCACCCAAGATTTCTAATAGTCTCCCCCCGCGGGAAAAGAAGCTATTGAATTGGATTACTCTCGGTTACTAGTCGGTGACTCAGGGAGATAAAATTGTAAGCACACCGCCGCATATTTAAATCGAAACGATTATCGGCGTAGATGCAGGCTTTGCGGGGATAAGAAAAGTTAACTCGTACCGTAAAAATTTACATTTTATAATTAGAAGCGCACTGTAATACGTAGGAGAGAATTTCAAGTGAACGTCAAAGCGAAAAGAATTATTTCAGCTTGCCTTTCAAGGAGAACCTCGGATAACGCGGTCGCGTTAGTGATTTTGACTATTGGTTCCTCGGGTCATCGGCGTCAAATACGAAACTAAGCCCGTCGTCCCGGAATGCTCGGGACATTAATTAATAAAATGCGAATTGCAAATCCGTTTCTTCTTGCCGCCGTTAATTATCGGAATTCCCCGCGAGCTCTTCGGGGAATTCAATCAGTATCACACGGTGATACACGCCCTTTACGTCGAGCTTGTCTTTTTATCTTGTTGCTTCCGCTTTAATGAAATTAAAGAGATTCGCTACACATACCTTTCTCAAAAGAGGGCAATTCTACTGTTATCCAAGTTTAATCAGATAAATGTAGAACAGCTGGGACATTCGTGGCTCAAGAAAAAAAAAAAGAAAAAAAAATTGCTGAATCCTCCCAGCCCTCCCTATCTTTCCTACTCTATCTTAAAAAATTGAACTTTAACTAATCTAGGCTTTTTGTTCGCAGGTAACCAGTGCGAGGACGAGGATCAAACAATCTGCGAGGAAGCTGGTTAACTCTGACAGGAGATCCGATGTTCTGAGAGGAGGAAGAGGCCTCGGAAAGGCATCGTGCATCAACGGAGCAACCCCGGAGGTAAAAAAAATTTTATTTTTAATTATTAATTCGATATACCGTTTAGAAGCGCGTGCATTCTTTTTTAAAAATTAAGTAGCATCTCTACAATTAAATCAATTTTTTTTTTGTTACAGATCGATGCAGCTGCATCCACCGTCGTCTACAAAAGTGTCGTCACCGCCGATTAATAATTATACGAACCGCAGCCGGTTCGTCGGTCGTCCCGGGAGTTCCGTACAGTATTCGGACGTAATTTTTTGGCTTTATTCTAAACGCGAGTGCCGGACAGAAACGCGCGAAAGTGATTAATAATTTTCGCGATTGTAAAATCACGGTCGGGGTGTTCGCGAGTGACTTGTGCGCGGAAGGATGACGACACACAAACTGAGAGGAGGAGCAGGCCCGGGAAGGGTATCTTGCATCGGCGGAGCAACTTTTAGGTGAGCATGAATTTTTTTTAATACAATCTTTATTAAAAAAAGAAAAAAAAACCTTTACCTTTTTTTTTTTAATCTTATTAACGAATATACTGACATGTCTACATTAATATTTTCCATTTTATGTTACAGTCACCGGCAGAACTCTACAACTCCGCTGAAGCTCATGCAGATTGGTGAGTCGCATGATTTCTTTTTTCTTTTTCGTAGTTTGCAATTGCTGAATATTTTAATAAAACAATGAACGAAATAAATTTACCGGGTAATTTATTTTATTGCTCATCATTAGGGATTGATTTTTAATTAGTCTTTATTTTTGGAGCATTTTTACGACCGAGTCCCAGTGTCTACGCATACATTTTCTTTTTTTTTTTTTTCTTTTCTTTAGCGATATTTTATCACCTCTCATAAACATAAAGCGATATCATCGCGAATTTCTATATGGCTTCGCGTTAATACCGTGGCTTTTATAGAAGCGTCTACTGCAAACTGCAAAATGTATAATATCGAGCGGCGCAATTTTTATGACGTGATAAATTTATTAGATATTTTTACGGTATAAAAAGCGATATAGCATTTCATGCCAACGCTATTGTTTTTTCGTCGTAAGCTGTACATTTAAGACCGTAAATGTATTTTACAAAACTCACATAAGATACAGTTATTAGATATTTATACGGCATGGAAACGTAATATAACGTTCGCGCGGACACCGTTGTTTCTCGTCATAAAACGCTGTACCGTTAGGATTGTAAGTATATTTTACGGAACATACGTATAATACGGTTCTTGCACGCGGGATAAATGTGTAACGAACGTAGGCAGAGTGTAAAGAGAATTATTGAAGTTCATAGTCGGAACCGTCGCTCCTTGCTCTAACTCCCCGCAGATTAGATTTGACAGATTAACGGTAACCTACGTAAGGTCCTACGTTTTTATGAGATCTGTTTAATTATGACATTGCTCGTTATCAAGGCTCAGCACAGATTTCCTGCGCGAACTTGGCCCTGGCACTCATTGCTAAAGAGACAAATCCAATTATCCAATGAGACAGTATGTAGGTCAGTTACAGAATGCAATTTACAGAATGATCGTCAACGATCGCTTCGATTTGCACGAGGGTCATAATAATACAGCCTTGAACCTGCCTGGTGGTTCTTGAACCCGCGAGGTCTCCGAGATATTTCATTAAACTCGCGTACAGAAACAGCTCATCTCTTAATTTAATTATAAAAAGAAAAAAAAAATGTTTTGGCTTAAATTATGTATATAAAAAAGTTTATAGAAATTTATATGCTTGGAGAATTAAATTTCTTATTTATTAAATATTAAAAATAATCTTCTGACTTTAATTTGCTTTCTTTTTCTTTTTTTTTTCTTTTTTATTATTAAAAAAAAATATTAAAACTTGAACTCTTACCTATCCAGGAACCAGTTTCACTAGTCACATGCAAGGTACTGTTGTTCTCGAATAATTGCGGTAATAAAACGGCGCTATAACCAATCGGTATGCCCGCTCCAGTTGCCACCAGTAACACTGCACCTGTTACTAAACACTTCAATCGACAAATAATTCAACCGTTAATCATTTAATTATATTCATCGTAATTGTGCGACAACCCTATTATTACGTAATATTTTATACAGTAGTAAATTAATAGAGTAATAATAATTAACGAAGTGCACGGCGATATTTCGTTCAATATTTCAAAAGTCATTTATCATCAAACACGTGTGCAGATTGAAATAATTAAAGGCAAAAACGTTGTTTATCAATTAGCGAGTAATTGATACATAGGTACGAGCTCAAACGATTAAATATTTTCACTGCGGTAAAAGATTAATGTTTGCGAAAGTACATATGTTTTCGGCCGCTATGCTCAATTCTTTTACGGAATAAACTGCAGCGGGAAAGAACTTTGGAAAAGTTCCCAGCAGATACACCGTCGTGTCCAAGAACAAGTCCCGGGGAGTAATCGAAATGGGGATAAGAAACCTGCGGTTGACAACTAGCCAAGATTTACTATCGCTCCGTTGCTCCCTTTCTATAAAACTTAAATCGTTATTATATCACGTCGAATTTGTTTCGTCTTTGCCGCTTCCGCTGATACTGACGCAAGCCGCTGCGGGACATTTGCTCGTCCGTGCTACGCTCGAGATAAAATACACTTTAGCGGAATTTTCGAGATATGCAGATACGTTGCAAAAAAAAAAAGAAAAAAAAACAACGAACAACGCGTTACAAATTAAAAAAAGAAAAAAATTGCGAGCAAGTGTACGGGCAGGCAGGTTTGCTGAGAGAAGCAAAATTCTACAAGCTCGTTGCAACGGTACGTAATTTCCGCGTTACGGAGACACCGAGATGAAACAATATATATTTTAAAATGGACGTGCTTATTTACCTAAAACCTTACTAAAGGGACGTCAGTGCGATTCCATATTTGGCATATTTTTTAAAATAACATTTATACCGCCGCGGGTAATGCATGTGCTACATTTATCTCCGAAAAAGTAAAACGTGTAGTAAGGAAAAAAGTGGCGATGAAAAATGGTGGATGTACGTTGCGTTTGGTATCTTTCGATCTATTTTTAAACGGAAAAATGTTCTGGCACAAATTCAAAATATCTACGTTCATTTCGCATCGTTGAGCATGCAGCGCGGTTTTCGCAGCCACGTAGCGAAATTCCTTTCGTGCAAAAGTTTACGCGTTAAATAGTACGATAATCTTTTACAGTAGTCTCCGGTACGCCACGAAAGTTTGTGCACTCGAATTAAATAATTCGGTTTAACGCGCGCTTTAATAAATTCGTGTTAATAATCAAAAACAATTATTTCAAACGTAAAAAAAAATAAAAAGAAGAATTGTACGTACTCTATTTTAATATATTACAATTATACCGCACCTGTGCAAGCACTCCTTTTGAATTAAACAACGCCGCCGCTGATTCCCTTTTATCAAAAACGTTCTTCTCACTTTTAACATTGTTATTATTGTTGTTATACTCGATGTCTAATGAATTCATTTTTAATGAATTGTAACCCATCATGGCACGTCCCTCCTCGCTGCAACTGTTTAAAAAAGAAAAAAAAAAGAAAAAGAAAAAGTAAAGTACATTTTCTTATCCGTTTCGACAAATACAATTATTAATTTATTCCAGAGCTTACCTCGATTCGAAAGCCATATCGATTCAATTGAATCGCGGTGGATTCTTAAAGAGTGAATGAGAGAAAGTCTAAAATATCTCCGATAATCGGTTACTTCTGGTTAAGAAACAGGCGCGTTGTTCATTACATCTGTCACCAGCAAGTTCTCGTCACGTTTGGCATTGCAATCTTACCGTAGTTTCCATTTCTACGTAAAGTAATCCAAGTAATCCAAATTCTTGAGACTTTATTAATATTGTTCCCTCTCGCAACATGTAAGAATATCTTGTAAACAAAATCAATTAAGTTGTCATGAAATTATGGCATTACGCACGCAAACCTGTTTTAAGATAAATGGCTATAATCTTCTAGTTGCGATAAAAAAAAAAGATAATAAAAAATTTGTTACAAATATTTTATGACTACGCATAAAGAGCGTGATTGTGCACAAATTTAATTTCACAGAGATATACAAAAAAAAAAAACGTATAAATTTCATGTCTTTTATTTTTCAAACATTATCGGAATTTAATTATTCCTGAAACCAGAAATTAATACATATGATGTATTATCAGCTTTTTTTATTTCTGTGCGTGTTGTTTTGTTGTTTATTATACTGCATTGAAGTCGATCGATAAAGTCAATGATATTTAACATATTTAATTTAATACTACAACGTTTTAAGTACGACATAAAAATAAAATAAAATTGTATATCGCGGGAGATTATTTAAAAGGAATGCAAAAACTGATTACTTCTTTTTTTTTTTTCAACCGTCGCCAATGCGATACGCGATCGCACGAATATCTCGAGATCCCGCGCAAAATGGAGTGTATCGGAGAAAATATAAAGAGAGGAGAAAACTTACGGTCTAGTTCGACTTCCGTGCCGCAGTTTCTGGCCGAGAATGGAAGTCACGTGAAGCCGCGACTTCACGCGCGGGTCGTCTCATTCATCTCCCTGGCGAACATTGCACCCTCGTCTACGGATCGTAATTCACGACGTGAAGCACTTTCGCGGAAAGTTCGTCGGGACGGGTTCGCCAACAGCACTCAGTACCTTGGAAACAATCGTGACGGGAGCGAGATGCGATCCTTGACGATCCTCGCTCGGCAATCTTGGGCGACGTTTATCGCGCCGCGTGTAAACGAGAACTTTGCGAAGACACGAGCGAATGGCACGAGCGAGGAATAAAGCGACAATTGATTCCTCCCGTCACGATGACTAAGTCGAATTAAAGCGATATCGCCGGTCACGATACCGCAAAAGTCTCGTTATCGATCACGGACTTCCGTTAAGTCCGCAGAACCTGCGCGGGAATGCTACCTGACTTTCAACGGGCAAGCTAATAGCCTTGGTTTACGTATTTCCAGAGGTAATATAGCCTTTTGAATAATCGATCAAGTTGGAAACGACGTCACCTTCGGCAACTGTCATCAAATCTATACGCTTGTGTGCGAGCTTAATGCCACATGTAACAGCCGGGCTGCATAAACTTCGATTAACGAAGAGAAAATCTCTTACGGGCTCCGGCGCTCGCCGCGTGTGTGAATACCTTAATGAAATATCTCATTTACATACTGGTAAATTAATAAAACTGCTTTTTATTTCTTTTTCTTCTTCTTTCGCAATAATCGTTTACGAGCACGCAATTGTCGACGAACAGAGAGGAATAAAACTGTTTGCTGTATTTACAATATGCGCGAGATCTTTCGGCAACGTGATCGTACTCCGTCGAACTCAAATTAATTTCATTTTCTTCTTTCTCGTCGATTCCATCGATATCAATTTGTTTTTTTTTAATACTTTTTTTTACTCTCGAGAAGCTTCAACACGATATTTAAATTCACGCACTAGCACTCAAAGATACGCACTGCCGCAGCCTAAGTCTTCAGACCGCGCAGTTCCTCGCAGCTATTATCGACGCAGTTTCCGACTCCGTCACTTTTACGTCAGGCACGTCAGAAATTGTTATCAAGCACCATAATTATCTACCGACCATTGTAAGTAAAGGCTGATATTGCAGAAAATTGATAATTCCGCGATAATAAGTATGCAATGCGGTAAACAGCTGTACACTTGAAACAAGCGCGCGCGTTTCGTAATATTATAAACCGAGTTGATAGACGCCGGCAAATGTTACATCCAGCTCGCCTTACGAGTTACGTCGGCTATACTGAATCAGACATCTGTTGAGGCTCGCTCTTATACGCCGCTCACTTTGATTAGGCCCCTTTTTCGACCGCAAACCGTCCACAGTCCGCTGTGAGGGCCTTGGCTTGCTGACCTCCACGGGAAAATGTCCGAGGATTCTCTTTTCTCAATGAAGATAATAAGTGAATGCCAATTCGAGCGAAAGCGTTACAATATCGCGACGCAAAAATAATAAATAATTTTGTACGTAACTTCATTACTCTTAAGACGCGTGGGAAAAAAAAGAAAAAAAAAATTTTTTTAAAAAGCGAATGCTTGAGATGTTATTGATATTACTCTGAGAACTTTTAATTCCTTATAAGGAAAAGAGATAGCGAGATATCTTATCCTCATGCCTATGGAATTAATTATTTCTGAACCGTGCATTATCAAGTTCATCAACTTTATATCTAAATACGTGGAGTTTGAAAAAATTGTATTAGGCGATATAAATTATTATTTGCAGTGGCACGATGAAAGAAAGATATATCAAAGAAAAATAACATGCTTATCAACGTGAGTTTATTGACTAAAATGACGTAGTTAATTATATCTATCAACCTTTATAATTGTACGTACGTAAGCGTTGCGATAAATACCGCGTGCAATGCCGGTCTTGCAATTTTTTTTTTTTTTTAATTTAATCACAATTAGATTGTGATTAAAAAATAAGACTGCAAATCTTTCTAAGTGTTACATATATAAAGTCGCTCTCGTAATTAGCGATAACTCGACGGATAGTTCGCGGAATGTACAATTAAAACGTGGACTAAAAATCCCGGAGAAGTCTCTCATAACGATGATAAATAATGTCATAACTTTGTGAGAAACAACGGAGATTGATGAAGGCGTTAATATTTTTTTATTTTTTTATTTTTTTTTTCCACAAGGCTAAAGTTAGCGCGAGGAGTTGCAAATTTTGTTGAAAAATGTAAACACGGCTACGTTACCTCAGTGCGAGGGCTTTCGGGGCCGCCGGGATCCGATTATTTGAATTAATTTATGTCGGCCCGACTCCTTTCGCGGAGACTATCGCGATCCTGCCCGCGTAAAAGGGAAGATTAATTAATGTCAAATTAATTAATCTCGCGCAGTGTTATGAAAGGTATTTAAGGCTCACCAAGATTGAAGCCACGCGACGTCGGGCGGTTAGATACGGATACTGTGGTGCTTCCCGCATCTATGCCGGATATACAAGAGGGTGGCTCTTTGGAAGCCCCCTCCCGTAATTATGGACCGCCGGCTATTTGGAAATTAATCGGGTCACCTGTGTTGCTCGCGGACAATCAACGCTAATTACACCGGCAATGGAATTATTAGAGAAACCGCTCGAGTGGCCGCTTTCTCAATAAGATCGTATCGAGGCGAAGTAGTCACGCTGATTATCGATCGCAATAAAACTAACGATCTTTCGGGACACTTTAAGTAAGCAATTCTGCTCCTAACGGGAGCGTTTTAGTTCGCGCGAGGTTTTTCGCGAAACGGAAGGACGACGGAAGGTAGAATCTGCCATTGTTTCTAGCACAAGTTTACATGCACGATCGATATAGAACTTATATCTAATGTAAAGGGTAAGATAAAGTGCTTCGCAGGGACGCTCCAACGGCGGAGAATGCGGACTGGTTAATTAAGCTTTCTTGTTCGATTCGTCTTTTAGCTGTAATCCGAAACGTTCGAGAAAGCAAAGTTAACTAACCGAATATTGTCAACGTAATAATGACGATTAACTATAATCTGTAGACTTTTAGCGAAAGTTAGGATAAAAAAAAAACAAAATAAATAAATAAATTAATTAATTAATGGTTTTTAACTTCACATTGTTTACGCGCGGAATTGTTAATTACCTTGTAAAATCATGTTTGCGTAATGAGTGAATTACTAATTATGAAGGTATTATTTAACATTGTTTTATTCGTGATTATTATACGCAAAGAGAGAGAGAAATAGAGAGAATGACAGAGAGAGAGAGAAAGAGAGATTACGAATATGGGTTAACTGATCACGTGCACCTCGTGAACAATGCTGTTACCTAATAACTCTGATGCTAATTACTCCCCACGTTTACATAGACATGCGTTTGTGTTATTGAAATTACGTTCTTTAGCAAAGAACTATTTTAAACTGAATTAATAAAGTAAAAACGTTACGTACGCGCACGTAGCGCGTTTAATACACCTACTTAGAATACAATCGGATCAGCTACTTGCGGCAAACAATATAAAACATATCGCATATGTAATTCAACCTTTGCAGTTCGAATAAACGATCGACAAATGACTCTCCCCGGGCAAGCCCCGCAGGCTTGCTCCACAATTCCCACCAGCGGCTTCGTTATCGTTTTATTGTTGTTGCGCAGCTTTTTCTTTTCTATCACATATATCAGTGTAACAACGGAATAACGATAACGGAACCGCCGTTAAAAGTTGTGGAATACATGAAAACTACTTTCAACTGCCACTGCTTTAATTCTGTAACTGCATCCGACGGAAGGGACACCGGTGGCCCTTCGGCGCTCGTTCGTGCGAGATGTCGTCTTTATCACGCCATCGTGAATCAGGCAGCGTAGTTGCCGAAGTCGCCCGTTAATGTCCGGTAACCTTGACCCGATATTTAGACAACTCGTCGACAAGGCTGACGACTCGACCTGGCAGATTAGATTGAGACTCCCTCGATACGTGCATACGTATGCGGGCCGATTGTATACGTGCACAGTCGTTGATTCGCGGACTGCCCATCGAGTAGCTCTTCCTAGATTTATGGACCACAAAGTGGTCCAGGGTCGCGTTTACGTATCGCATCGCCAGCGCAGATGAAAATGAAGCCGCGGCAGCAATTACAGTCGCTTGCTCGTTGCGGCGGCCTCAAGTGCAGGCCGCGATCGAAAACGCATTTGGTTCCTGTACCTTCGGGTTATTTCAATTATTCGGTGTGCGAGCTGTTAGCACTTCGGCCAAAAGATATTTCTCACTTAACGGAATCCGCGCGGAGTGCTACGATTAATTACATTCGCTAATTTATAGATCAAAAGTGGAAATTATTTTGTGTACTTCTTTTTTCTTTTTCTACTTTTTTTTTTCTTTTTTAACGTCACATGTGTGTTGCAACGTTTGCCTGGATCGACGTATTGGACGCTGCATTCACGTATTCCTTGAAACTGTATGACGTACCTATCTGTGTGACTTACACTTAAATATCGTGCGGTTTTTCAATACAAGCCGATCGTCATTCATAACTGTTGGAGCTTAAGAGCTTAGATTAGATAGCAGAGAGAGACATGTACATTTTGGCGAATCCTACACCTATATCTCGTACAACCTATCCGAACTGGCGCAAGGTCGGCAGCGGTTTCCCGTCAGAAACCATCTTGTCAAAAGAAATCTCTGCTTCTTGCAGTCCATTTTTTCCTGTAATCCCTTCTTTTATTTTGACCCGCTCCCAGTGATATATCCTCAGATTATGTGGCAGCTTTAACCCGCGTTCATTTTTGCCACATAAATTTCCCGACTCTTATTCTAATTTTCCAAATCGGAAAAATTCAAAATTAAAAGAAGACAACAATATTTAAGATAAAACCATAAGCTAGAACATAATTAAAATTAAAGAAATAATATGTAAGACTTCGTTACCTTGTATTAAAATTCACTACTTTACTATTTTTTTTTTTTTTTTCTGAATACTTGTCATCGGATTATACAAGTTTAGATAATTGGCTGACGACCGGTACTTATTACTAAGCATGACATGCACATTTCTGTGACACAATCTACATTATGCGAACGCAAGATCCGTAAATATCCCGCCGCGACAGCGAAAAATATGCTCGCGGATTGCTGAATTTTCTTCCTTGTATATTTACCATAAATCCGTCGTGATCTAAATATAAAATTCCGCGTGCATTAGCATTTAAGAGTATTAAGTTAGTAAAAGAAACAAACTTTTCGAAGAAAATCCGTAAATAGAAGGAACGTATATATAACATGCGTGTGCAACAGCAATCTATATATAATTGCAGGCAAAACTGCTGCGAGAGAAATTAATTCTGAGCTTAGCTCCTAAACTTCAACGATTTCTCTCTTTCTACCTTTACCAGCGGCCTGTATTTTCCACATACCGTATTTCCGTATTTGCAAAAGCGGTATTATACTCGCATTTGTCATCCATTTGCATAAACTATGAATAAATGCATGCGCGTTAGTGCCTTAACGTAAGGATCTCTATCTCTGAGTTGCCCTCGCACACTCGTCCGAGATTTAATAACACGAACAATGCTCTTTGTGTGAAAATGTAAAAGAAATTAATTAAAATCCTTTTTATAGGTATCTTTTATACGTACAAATATATTGAAAGTAATATAATATCGTTTTTATTTGACAATGAAATCAGATATACGTATATATTAAATTACCAGTAAATAAGCTGCGTGATTTATATTAATTAACGATCAACGATAATATATAATTTTGTACGAATAATAATATAAATTCGTAATATAAAATTATTATATATTAACAAAATGACGATTGAAAATTACTCGGTTTGATTGCATTTATATTTAACGGGAAGCGTTTTCGGTAATCTGTTGCGCAAACAAATTTGTATTTTAAATCCATATTTTATCTTCGTCTTATCATAATCCGTGGCCACAATAGAATCTATTCGACGGGCGCGTTATCAATGTAAGTTTTCATTGTCTTATCACCGCGATCAATCATGCTATCTCAACGCGGTACATCCGAGGCTATAAATTAATCTCGAGAAGAGTTAGACGTGTGCGACAATGCCCCGGCTCTTCTCTTTTCAAACCAGCATTATGCGAGCATAACGCGGTAGTGATAACATGCAAATCTGTGGCACTATATATCGTTCCGCATCGCATTCCTAGTGCCGCTTCCGCTTCGGCACACCACGTGCCGGCGGTGTCGTTTTGTTTTCGGGACGTGTGTGGCATAGAGCCAGCGGGGTAGATCCGCAATCATATCGGTCGCGGAATATCAAATCATCCGGCGGTCTTCCTGCGTCGAATCCCGTAATGCGTAAATCACGCGGTGAGCGGGAGTTGAAACGCCAGTTCCGCCAAGGGACTTCGATACTAGATCGTACATTGACCCCCCCATCGCGGCCAGACAGATTGCCACGCGATGTTACGGCTTGCTGCGCGCCCCATAAACCACACGGTACCGAAATGCCGTGGAAGAAACCGTCGCGAACGTAACCCCGTCGTAAATCTATAACGCCACCGGTGGACCATTTGTCCGCGCGAATCGCTCGTAAAGCGTCGGTGCCGGTCCGAACGGATAAGGTGCATCTCTATCGGGAGCGACCTTGGGTCCCCCGACGGTCCATAAAACATATAATGATCGGCTGCGAGGGCGAACGAGCGACCGCGCGAGATCCGCGCCGATCATCCATCACCGGGCACGGCTGACAATGCGTAAGAAATGTCTGGAAATCGCGCAGTCTGCGACGCGGGAGAGATTCGATCGAGAAGGGCCGCTGATTAATGGAGCTGACGCTCGCGGAGATGTATCCCACCGTGGCCGTAAAGGAAGGGCTCGAGCGCACACTCGGGGACATCGTCGATCTCACCTGAGGGCTGGCAACGTTTGTAGCTGTTGGGTGGGCGACGGCTGCAGCCGTTCTTAAGCACTTAGCGAACAATAGCGCGGAGCGAAAACGGAGGAGACGAGCGAAAACGCGGTACATCGGGGTGTGTATGAAGGCAGGTGAGCGAGGTAATCGAGAGCGGATACGTGCCGTAACCTGCTCTGGATTCCGTCGGGGTTGCGCGATCCCAGATGAAACATCTCCCTTCTTACGTGCCTGGAAATAGGAGCGGAAACGTGGTTCACCTCCTCTCGCGTCATAGACACCAAAATGGTCTTCCAGCTAAGAGAAAAAAAAGAGAAAAAAAAAGAAAAAAAAAAAATAGAAGAAGGGAAGGAAGCGAAAGTGCAGGAGGGCACTGATGGAGCGAGTAAACACTTCTTCCTGGATGTACTTAGCGAAGACGGCACTTCAGAGAAAACGGAGAGCGGTGGGCGGGAAGACTTGACGCGTTCACCTCGAGAGAGTCCTCGAAGATGAAAAATCATTGCGCGTCATTACGTAATATCCCACGATCGGGTCGTTGCGAAGGCTGCGAGAGCCGATTAGACTTTAAGCGCGAGTGACCTCAGATCCGGAAAGTATCGTACGACGAAAGATAGGAACGGCGCTCACATGGCGCCGGATACTCCTCGTAAAAAGGCATACCCCGCTTCGCACAAAAGCGATAAATCCCGAATTGATGAACTGGCTAACGGATAAATCGAGTTATATGATAGCGCGCGGCCAAGCTGCGGCAGATCAAGCCTTGGCGGAGGAGGTTCAGAGCTCTAATCCGCAAATAGAATCTCTAAATACAGCCTTCAAAGGAGTAGGAGCTGGAAATTCGATTGCCACTCGAGCACGCAGATTGCGTTGCTCACGCATAACGTGCACCGTGCACGCAAATGGAACGGCGTGTTTGATAAGACACGAGCTACGTCTACGGGACATAATATTGTATTCTCGGTCTGGCGGCTTGAACGAGAATCTTAAGGTAACGAGAATTTCGCTCGTGGCTTCGAACGTTCTTGCGGTTAAAATCATTGAATATGTATACAGAATCAAACCTACGCGAATAGTTCGCCGAACTTTTGCGAATCCTTATCAGCCCCTCGCGCGTCTCTTTATCGATTGTTTAAAGAGTCAGCCGGCGCATACTAACCGTGCGGGTTTAAACAAAGAAATATCCTATCGGTGCTTTGGTGGCCTATGTAAATGCGACTAATCCGGCGGAAATTACAGAAACCTTGAAATGTAATTGAATTCGAATATGTCTATAAACGTACGGAAAACGAGAAAAAGGTAAAAGCGGCCGGAGATAATTTTGAAAGAAAACTAGAAAAGAGTGCGGTAATCGAATAAAGTAACGAAGACAATTATTAAATCCGACATAATCCCACAGACGCAACTGATTAAATTGCATTCTTATCGATTTCTTTATTTAATCCTCTCCCGTAACTCGTTCAACCTCGCTTTACTAAGAGAAAGGATTTTATTTTAAAAAGTCAACTTGCGTGGACCAAGTAAGTCACAATTTTGATAGTCTGTCACAGCGATTTTCCGTAAGGGTCACGAATTCCCGTTATTATGGCTCCGGATTCGATGACGTTGCGAAAGTGTCAGACCCAAGTCCGCTGACACGAGAAAACGGAGAGATTTTCCACGTACGTTCGAAACAATGAGCGCAACGGGGATGATCCCGCCGGTAATCCGAAAGTTCCCCGAATCTGGCTTTCTTTATCCGGAATTAAACCGCCGCCGGAAATGGCAGCGCGGGAACACGTAACCCGGTGATGGACAGTGTAACTCGGGGACGGGACCGCGGCGGGGAAATTATTTGTCAAAACTTTGCCCCCGTCGAAATTGCCATCGGGCTGGAAATTTTTTGCCGGCAAACGCCCTCGCCCTCGCCCAACGAAATGCAGTTTCTCCGAGCGCGTGCCGCAGCCGCGGAGCTGTCGGTGAAATTTAATAATAATTACAGCGTCGCGATAGAATCTTTAATTAAAGAACGAAGTGATTCTTAAGAGGTCCGACATTCTACGTTTCTCGTTGGAGACCTTCGTCTAAGCGGTTACACTTTTTCGGAAGTTTATCCGTCAGCGTTCCCGCAGCTAAAAATAATGACGTGCTTCGCGAATCATTGGCGACGGAGCCTGTCTCTGATGCCTGAACTTGATATACTTGTGCCTCTGTTTTTGTCAGATTATACATCACCGATCGCAGCCCGTATCTCTCTTTCTCTCACGTGTTACGGAACTTCAATCTATTTTTCTTTTCTTTTTATTTATTTTTTTTTTTTTTATCGTGCGCGCGCTCGACTGCGACCTACAACCCTTCAGACCACTTACAACGTCACCCTTTGTCAAAGGAAGTAATTTATTATTACGCAATTGCGCACAGCGAGGTACAATTAATTTTAGTTTAATTAACGTTACTTATATCGTCGCTAAATATCTGAAAGCCTCTGTGTTTCACAAGACAGCTTTGAATAAATTCTGAATTAAATACGAACGTCGCAGAATTAATATCGCATTTCGAAAACTGGAAAGACAAAATATCCAGGCAACTTGTCGATGGTTTTGCAAGATTACACGTTCGATAATTTAATCGTTATGTTTTTTTTTCTTCTTCTTCGATTTATATTAAATCCTGCAATTCGCGTTTACTTTACATTTTATAATTAATCAGCGTTCCATAAAATAAAGCCAGCTACGCTTTACCAACGAGTAAGGCTGCTGTGAACCGCGGCTAACGCATTAACTCGATCTCACGGCGCATTAGTAACACGAGCGATCGAATGTTTAACGAATGCTGTTAAAAGCTACGTGGGAACGTATCCGTTTTCAGCCGACGTGATGATCGGCAAATAGTACATAGTATTAATTTACGCCGAAAATAAGCTGCAAGACGAGCAAGTACAGCGATCGCTAACGAGGATGCAAACGTTGGAATATTTAATCCATTAAAATTAATTAACGCTCTCGCCCGAGCGTATTTAAAATTATGGTGTTTAGCAGAAACGTGATTCTGTACAGCCAAGAATTATTATATCACCGATGTACAAGCTGATAACATGTAATTTATTAATAATAAATTAATGAAATAATGAAAGATAAATAATCAGAAAATGAAAATCATAATAAAATTATTTCCAACGTAAGACAATTTGTATAAAAATAAAATTATCTTCAACGTCACAGCTGAGATAGGGATTCTACTGATACTTAAAGTTGAGTAAACTTTGGAATTCGATTTCTCCGTCGCTTTCTCCCTAATTATTCGGATTACTAGCCGGCTAGAAGAGACTCAGTCCTTTTTTTTTTTTTTTTTTTTTTAAATCTTTCTATTAATAATTTCTTCGATTCCCTGTTTTCAATAAAAAGAAAACTTTTATTCCCGATAAGCGATCAAATAAAGCTGCTTTGCAGCTTGTCGATGGACAATGTTTTTTTTTTAGCTACAAAAGAATTTTGCACGAGCTGTAAGTCGCGACGGATGTGGGACGAGGGTTGGGAGTTTTAAAATGTTTTTCGGTGCAATGCGCGGTATATTCATTAGTAAGAAATGGAAGCGATCACTGTGTAGCGTTATTGTCCACTTTTTTTTCCCCCCCGAAGAAAAAGTACCGTAATTCCGAGGGGCGTGTTATAGTACGTGCCTGCAGTATGGCTCTATATTCCGCAATCTCGGCCATAAACTTTTAACAAGATATAAAGAGCGCCAACAACCCTTGAAGGATGGATCTCTCGTCTCCTAACTCAGAAATTGTAGCATAATTCCGCTCATCCACAATCCCGATCGCTTTCCCTACCCTCCGCGAGGAAAAAGTATTGTCGTCGAAGGGACACGAGTTGAAACTTACGGATCGTATAACTTCCAACGCATCGGGAGCGATGCGAGCGGCTCTATTTCGGTTGCTTTCGCAAGAGATTTTTCACGCCACCTTCGACAAACGTGTGCTCGAGCAACGATCGCGTGGAATCCCTAAACAATATTCGTGGAAAGTCACGTTACGCGATAATAAAATATTATTCTCAGCTAGGGCGGCGAGGAAATAAAAATGGAAACGAAAGGTTTGCGCTTCTCGATAACGAATTGATCTTAGGGAATTAATTTTATTTTTGTCCGGTTCTTGCGAGAGGAGTAGCCAAAGCGGATAATAATCTCTGTTCTGAAGTCATCTACAACTTAATTAAGGAGTCTCTGCCGGAAGCCAGTGGGAGTACTGACGAAATCCGGCGGCTAACGAGCTAACGTAACGATGTGACTATTAACTGAGTTACTGCAAAGCAAAGTATATACATATGTTAGTGTAAATACTGTCTTTTCAAATATTAATATTTTAATTTAAGCAATTTAAATAAAAATCTAAGCGTCGCTTAGGTTCTTTCGAACGAAATTAATGACGCAATATATAAAAGACAAACCGAGCAATCTTTATATTTATATACATATATATATCACGAGTCCAATCAACCTTTTTACATTCAATTTCTATCTGCCTCAGCGCCACTTTCTTTAAATAGTTAAAGTGCCCCACTTAAACCTCACTAGAGCAACGCGGAAGCCGACCGCCGACGTCGAAAGTACTTACATAGCAACGATACGAGAAATTTTCTGTAAATTTAAAGTTTATATATATATACAGATGAACGTTTGACATAAAAAAAAAAAAATAGGGGGAAAGAAAATTTCTTGCCACGTTTCCGGCAAGGAATTTCCACGGGAACGTAAAGAAGAACTTTCCGACACAAAGATCAAACGTTCTGAAAGACCGTGAGCACCATTCAAAGTTGTCGACTCGAATAATAGACTTTAATATTTACAGTTGAAGGCGAGTACAGCTTTCCCGACTCAATCTGCCTTAAATGTCACCGAGATTTCACCCCGGAACTTTACGTCTCGCGTGTAGTTCTTCGGATGGGTTAAGTATGCTGTACACTGGAAGGCAGATATGACGTTTGCTTCGGCGACGGCGGCTAGCGTACGTGACCATAACGTGGCGTGCGTCAAGTCAAGTCACACATTTATGTGTGCCGCGGAACACTGGTTGCCGAGGACTGAGGAAAAGCGCATTTTTACTACTACTTTCCCCATACTCGGAGGCCAAGGGAGGAAGAGTCACGTACGCTAGCCGCGGCAAACGCCATGTCTGCCTTTCAACGTACATCGATTACCTTGGGAATTTATGTCTTCTGTGCGCAAAACCACCTTCCCGTATCTGCGCGATATCCCGTTGGCTTTTTACAGACCGTCAATCGTAAAAAAAAAAAAAAGAAAAAGCGAACCGAATCCCCGAAGACGTCGTTGAGAACACCGACATCAGACCGAGTATTTCTCCGTTTTTCCTTTGCCTTTCCTCCTTTTTCTCGGGAAACCTTTTGTCAGCATTGCCTACACGATTCATCGTATATCGCGGGAGTCTTCGCAGCCAAGCGTCCTACTGTTTTTCGACCGAACACGCCCGGCGTTTCGTGACTGCGAAAATAAACGTGGAGAATTCACTGTACGCCGGAATCGTGGAAAATGGAAAAATGCAATAAATTCAGGCCGCGAGTGATATTTGACCGGAAGCTCGGCGAAAATGCGGAATTCGTTTGAGATTTTTAAAGGACGTGAGAGAAAGACGGAGGTAACTGATGAATGTGATAAACGGCATAATGGTTTCGTCGATTGCGAAATCTTGTACAATATTTTATATAATATGTCGGAAGTAATATATTTAGCCCTCTTACTATCGGATGTGAAATAATGTCAAGGTAGAACGTCGTGTCCTTGAATCGAATCATCCTCAATAATCTTTAAAAGGAGGACACTTCACCGTCACTGTCATCGCCGCGTCGTCATAACGCTCGGCCTTCATAAATCATATCTATTTCATTGTCAAAAACAGAGCCTTAGATTATGTCTCTCTGTCATCCCTGATTACTTGCTTAATTGCATAATACAACGCGAGGGACCTCGGATTAAACGGAAAGAGTAATCTTCAAAAGTAATCTTTTAAAAAATTAAAAAAAAAAGGATATAACCATTTTTCAAATATTAATTACAATGTGCATTAAAGTTAGATTAAAAAAAAATATATATATATTTAAAATAATATTAGAGACAAACATTTATTCTATAAGCTGACAACCGATCGCGATATATTAAAAGTTTACGTTTTTTTCCCACTTTCCGTTCTTTCTACCAGTCTCATCTAAAAGTTCGCAAGTTAATAAAATGTTTCATATTCGGCAAAAAACGATGAATTACCTTCCAGAAAGTGGAATCTTCTGGGACACCTTCTTTGTGGGGCCGCTCTTTTGCGCTTTGTCGAAAATGTCTCCATGAAACTTTTGATAGCTGCCGGCGGACTATTACCTCATTTCTCCATGAGCCCCCTCATCCCGAAATCCTTCGTGCTCACCTGCCTTCGCCTAGGTAGTTCGTTTTATTCTCCTACTCGCTTTCTGGCTGAAGAGGCAAACCACGAAAGCGAAATAGTTGCCCTAGTTTCAGGTTTGTCCAAACAGGATGAGGAAGAGCAACAATTTTAAGTAAAACGTGCCAATGCTGACTCGAAATATTAAACCCACGCATTTCCGCGATTTCTCGATTCTTTTTGAAACACGAGCGAATCAAGGCACGTAGAAATTTCGTGATTGGCTCCTACCTGTTCAAAATTTAAAATAGTTTTATCTCTCTAAAAAAAAAAAAGAAAAAAAATGGTAAAAAAAATCTTTTCCGGAAAATAATACAGATTACAAATATTCCCAAACTTTACCAAGTAAAATAGATATAATATCGTATAAATAATAATTTATAATTTAATTTAAAAATGTTTAAGTATAAGGCGGAATATGAGGAATGTAGCTGCAGCGGTTTCTAAATATTTTATCAGCTATTTCGCTGTTAGATTACGAATTCTTAAGCGCTCGCTTTATCGTGAGGAATTTCTGTGAAAATGTTAACTAATAATAACCGCACAGTGTTATTACCTCAGCCTGTCATTTTGCTTAAAAGCAGTATGCGAAACATTTATAAAACTGTCTGATATAAATAAATGGAGGAACTTTAGATGAAACTGCTTTCGAAATATATTCGAGTCGTGTAGGCCTATGTTACAGCCAGGGAATAAAATTTAATTAATAATAAATACAGAATACAATATTAATCTTCATAGAACAACAGACTCATTTAGGAAGATAAAAAAGTCGCACGGTGGTAACGAAAATAAGTAGAGTTTCGCAGATAAAAAATACATTAGTGAGAACTACGCTTTCGTTAGTCACGTATAATAGTAAAATGATAAGAGGGTGTTTCGTAAAAGAAGCTAAAAATAGTGAGCAAGAGCCAAACCGAAAGTATGGAAAAATGCTAAAATACTGCACGATTTAGAGATATCGACGTCCAGTCGATAATATTGATAGATCATATTGAAGAGTTTGAGCTTGTTTCCTTCGCACTCTAACAGTTACTGCGATTATAAAGGTAATCCAATGCGACGACGTTCGATTGACGTCAAAATATCGTGGCGAGTAAATGTAATATGGAGAAATAGAGAACAACTAGCGACCCAATCAAAAAAAAAATCAATTTAAAATAGATATCTAGACCCAGCTTAATAAAATTACACAAATTATCACAACTGTATCAATTATACAGAATCTATTAAAAAAAAAAAAAAAATAAAAGAGTTGTCGAACGTAGTGGAATCAAGAAGAACCTAGAGTTTAAAATTTGAATTTTAAAGAGGGAGGAAAAAGATCCTGGAAGTAAAGAGGCTCCTTGATCAGTGCTTCTTTAAAAATCGAGAGGTTTGAGAATAACGTGTCTCATCACGTACGATAATCATCGTGGAATAAAAGAGTGCAACGCAGCCTAGGATATTCCGAAATAGAAGGCTTTCACGAAAATTTCCGGCTGGCGAAAGAGCCACTGATTTCACAAAACCCTGTGCATTTCGCTTGCCTCTATTGCGCTTTATCGCAACGATAGCCTCTGGGCAATCTTTTCTCGAGCTCGCGAAAGCACAAGCACAATTTTCTGGCGTGTCGTTTCGCTCTCTTTAAAACTAACAATGGAGATAAGATAACGTATGGAATTAATTTAGTAATTCCGGTGGCGCTAAAACATCACCGCAGTATGGCACGCGAGAAAGTTTTATTAAATTAAAAAAGAATAATTAAACGTTCTTTATTAAAAACACTTGCAACGATATCGTTTTCAAATAATATTTATTTAATGTAAAAAATTATTTGCTAACATGTTCACAAATTATTTTCTACATACAATCTGAACGTCATATGACTAGAAAACTTTCTCGATGCAACTCTCATAATGATAAATTATAAAAAAATCGACGTCGATTAACTGAGTGTTAATTAAACGGTGTTATATTAGATATTTAGCTCTTTAAATAATAATTAATAAACTAACTTAAATGTACATGTTATAATACATAATTTAAAAGCATTATCTTCTTTAATAAACGTTCTTTAACTAAACTATTTATGCACTTCGCAAATCCTTTATGATGGCAATTTTTCAAGTTGTTTTATCATACCCGAGTGGAAATTTATCTAGCTAATCTGCTTTTCTAGCTCGTTATTAGCTAGTAATAATGAGTGTTACATTTCTGGCTCAGTGCTGGACAGTTTTGCTAGACAGCCACGAGATGAACCATGAATTGGCTAGCTAATTATTATGTAACGGTGGGAATCAATTTCCACTCGGGTATTTTTAAATTATATCCAAGTCTAATATTATTATTATAATTTTTTTTTTATTCGTAAGTGGTTCTTTGATATTGTACTCTTCTTTAAACACTTTAAATTCTTCGTAATAATAAATGCAAGAGGAAATCTGTTATAAAAATGCCCGACGTTTTGGAATTCGTTCAGAAACCACAAAAAGTTTTACCCTAGTGCAATATTCAGCAGTACTTTCATTAATATTGAAACTTTTTGTCATTTCTACGTTTAAAATAAATATATGTGAAAATAAAAGAGATGCATATGCATGTTGCGTGCCTCAACGTTTATCGGACATTCATGAAAAATACACGTACTTTTAGAATTGTCAAAATCTTTTGATTCAACAGTCTGAATTGTCAAAGATACGAACATTTAAGATATGAAGTCGTAAAATTAAATTAGATAATCTATCGATATACTTTTTACTATTAATATTTGGTAGTCTTAAGGTTTAAAGCTTACATTTGGTCTGAATACTCTACATAAGTATATATATATATATATATTATAATTGCGATATTCTACGATATTCTCATTGGCTAATTAGAGAAGGTCCCCTTGTTAATGAATTTTGATCTGAGGGATCACGAGAATGCTATAACTCCGTTTAATATTTTCATAAAATTCCATAATGAAGATAACAGAGGCTCTTAACGCGAGAAATAGTCTTTTTTTTACTTCATTTTACACAAAAAGAAACCATATCGCACGTTCATATATTCTTTAATAGTTATAACCCACCATTTGGAACGATAATGTATTGACTACCGTAGATGAGGTAAATTTTTCACGTACGTTAATGTGTTGTTGAGCCGAGTTTTTTTTTTTCTCTTTTTAATTACATAATAGTGCAATTACATCAGGAGAGAAATAAAGTGATAATCACGTCCGCGATGAGATTCGCGCTCTCGCTTTTATATAAATGCATGCGAGAGAATTTTACAGTAATATTCTGTTTTATTAAAGGCCGCTTTCCGCCGCGCGGGATTAAACAGCGTTGACTTTCTTCTCCCTTTATTTTATTATATTTCTTTTTTTCTTTTTTTTTTTTACGCTGACGCCGTTGCACTTTTAATTAAAGCATCATATAGCAGACAGGGGGCCTTTAATAAATTGAAAAATGTTCGCATCGAGTTACCTGGTTAACACGTATCAGTTACGTTCTTTTTCTTCTTTTCAATTGGCTTTTGATTTTCTTAACGCGTAAACTCTCAGATTGTAAGTTGAGATAATGCATCAAATGCTCAACGAGATCATCTCTTTGATTTAATGCGCTACGAACACGTGTACAGCTACGAATCTCGCTAACATAAGAGATTCTCTACAGCACCGAAGTAGCCGCGTACCGTAACATCTTCCAATGTCGAAGGAACTAGACGCTAGGAATAATCTCATTAATAGCTCTGCCCGCTCTTATCCCGGCAGATAAAAATATAGTATAGGCTCTCCGAAAAATATCTGACATCAGTTTTCTTCTTTTTTTTTTTTTTTTCTTCGCATTATGTATGTATGCAACATGTAAATCTACTAATTATTCAAAATATAGGTAATTATTTCGTTATATCGCTACGGATATTTGTGGGATATGGTATGCGTTTATTGTAGTTCTTGTGTCGGTAGCTTTAGAATAGTATGCTTCTGAACGCTTTTGTACTTTACGACAGGCATTAATCGCGGAGAATTATGACATACCCGCCGAAACGAGGAGCACAATCAAACCCATTACGCGATAATGAAATTTTAATGGCCGTTAGGATCGTTAAATGTAAACGTACCAGCCGTAATGCGCGGATTACGTATTGCGTTTCGTACACCCAACGGCCAGAGTTCGATTAACGAGCCGTCCGATGCATTCGATATCAATCCGTTCGACATTAGCTAAATTAATAGGCTCTGTAACGGCGTTTAATTAAACTGCAAGGAACGAATGCACGCTCGATGATTACATTAGAGCGGGCTGTACAGCCGCGCGCGATTAAAAACATTTTAAATAATAATCCCTGAGAGCACGTACCGCTCCTTTTTTCCTCCGTTTTGATATTCGAACTGGCATCCACAAGATCGAACGTTCGGGCGCGCGTTTGGCAAATATGTTCTTGCGTTCAACCGATTTACGTCGCCACGTGTGTGCAGACAATTTGCGAGAGCCCGTACGTCTACAGGAAGAGGAGGTGCTACGAGACCTCGTCTCTCCGAAGAATAGAGTAATTTCTACGGTTCGCTCCCTACGATGGGGATTACATTCTGAAGGGAAAGGAAAAAAAGAGGGGAAAAAAAAAAGTCTCCGTCTATAATCACGGCTAGGACAGTAGAAGATAGATAGAGAGAAAGAGAAAGAGAGAGAGAGAGAGAAAGAGAAAGAGAGAAAAAGAGAGCAAAATTGAATAGAGTTGATAAGAGAGAATAAAGTTGGGTCAATCGATTCCTTTTCCATGGGACTAATTATACGCTGGCCGCTTGTCAGACCCCGCGATTAAGGATTAATTAAACATTTCGGACCGTCCGAATTAGCCCCGTCGGCGAAAGAACGAGCTGCCAACCGCTGGCTAGTCGTTCTCTTGCAGAACAATCGCGGAAATCGACGCGGCTGTGACTCGCGATACATCCGCCCGGTATATCCGTATTCTACGGCTTCATTGTTCAGCCAGCGAGACTCGCGAATATGCCATTAGCGAATCGTTGAGTAACGAAGGGAAATTCAGCAGCGTTTCCCGAGCGAATTCAACGAAATGCTCGTCATGTATCATTCATGAGGTTGACTAAATCGGCGCGCAGTAGGGCGGCTTCGTTATTACGTTTAGCCTGCGGCGAAAGAAAAAAAAATAAAAAAGGGGGAGGGAAAAATACAAATGGAAAACGAAGAGAAAAGGACTGAGAAAAAGGAGAGCGCGTTTCAAAAAAAAAAAAAAAAAAAAAAGACGTTCTTCTGTTGCATGTCCGCGCGACACACCTTTAATTTCCGGAAAGTACCTGAAAACCCGAGGCGCACTTAATTCCACACGTGCAAGAAATGAACGCGAAATATTTCTCCTGGCCGTTCTCCATTTGCGAAATGAGCGAGCGTGGTCGAAGCGACATTTATCGCGCGACTTGGTAAATAAGAGAAAAGCCGCTTTTTAAAATCACACAGCAGTTTTAAACAAAGCGATTATCGCACTTTTACCTTGGCGGTTCGATAAGGGCCGTCGGCGCCTATAGGGCTGTGGAACTTTTCAAAAGATCTCGTAAACAAATATAATAATGCAAGCGTTGAAAATAGTATCGAAGCGATAAGCGATTACGAAAGGATTTCACAGCCGTATTTCGTCCAGGATCGTTCCCGCGACTGGACCGTCGCCGCGGTATCAACGTCGTCTTCCTCTTCGCGCGTTCTTCAGACTTTTAGCGACGAAGCGATTAAACGCACGTCGCTTTATACCCGAGCACTACGTCGGACGTTTTGCTGCAGGATGGACGATCGAAGTGGTGTACGGTGCTGGTCTTCTCTCTGGTCGTGCCGCATCTCGTTAAGCTTTCCTGCCTGCCATCCAGCATATTACTGCTACCACGTATATCTCTGCGCGACGACGATTTCCCGAGAGTCTCGATTTTCTCGACGTTGCTGACGCTCAGCCGTTTGTCCCTTTGCAGGGAGGTTCTGCTTCCCGGCAGCTCCTCGTCCCTCTCCAAGAAGTTGCACACGCTGACGCGTCTCTCCCGCAGCAGGGACTTGCCCGGCGGAAACGTGGGTCTCGCCAGCACGTCCATCCTGTCGAAGTGGCAGATGCTGTTGACGCGATCGCGCTGCATCGGCCTCGCTAGAACGTCCGTTCGGTCGAAGTGGCAGATACTCATCCCGCGATCGCGCTGCAAAGTCGGCCTCGCCAGGACGTCCATCCGGTCGAAGTGGCAGATGCTCATGCCGCGGTCCCTCTGCAGCGGTCTGACCAGGACGTCGGTCCTGTCGAAGTGACAGATACTCATGCCACGTTCCCGCTGCAACGTCGGCCTCGCCAGGACGTCCATGCGGTCGAACTGGTAGACGCTGGGCCGGCGCTCGCGCTGCAGCAGCCGCGACGACTCGCCGATGGACCTGAGGGTCCTCAGGGTGTCGCCGTCCTCTTCGTCGTTCTGCGAGCCCGCGCTCTCCGCGTGCACCAGCGACTGCAGATCGAACGCGCTCTTGGCACGCCTGGGCGTCTCCTGGCTGGCCGGTAGCAGCGACGTGCTCGAGCCCACGAACACGCTGTTCTGGCGCAGCCTGGCAGCCGGCCCGGTGCTCGACACGCAGCTCACTTGGTGCACCGGATGCTCCACGCAGTGGATGTTACATTTCGAGTAGCTCCGGGACTGCAAACAAGAGAAAGGACCTCGCAAATCCTAACAATCCGTCTATCTTGAAACTCTGCTTACGATTGCCATGATGTTACATCATTAGGATGTTGTAACAGCAGTCTTCTAAATGTGCATTGCAACATAAAGCTTGAATTCTCCTTTTTCTCTTTTTTTTTCTTTTTTTTTTTATCGACTTGCGCGACATGGCTAGAAACATATGCGCAAATAATGATGGGATATATATTCGTCGATTATGATAATTAATAACAATTTTGCTAAGTTAGCAATGTGACAAAGGACGATTTCAACAGTCAAGCTCTCTGTTAACATTAATGCTAAGCGACTGAGTGCCATAAGCGCGTGTAATTGTGTATACACTGAATACAGTCAGATCCATTTTTTTTTTCAAGCCACATGCTAAAAAAGAATTTTATTTTTTTTTTTTTTTGTGTATTTTTCAGCTAAATCTCTCGAATGGTCGTGTATATCTGTAACCGTATAAATGATGGACGAGCTATGATGGTGCTCTCGCAGAAGCATTTAGAGCGAAGATATATATCGGGATACGTGACTGGTTATTCCTCCGGTGCAGACGCATTAGATCCAACATAGGAACGTGACCGGGTGTATAGAAGCACGTGTGTACGTCGTACACGTTGACACGATTTTCTAATAGGAGCGACGGGAGTTTAATGGCCGTGACAGTATTGTTGTGATAACGAGAGAAATTTGTTTTATAAAAGCCTCGGCGGCTGGCCGCGATAATATTGTTCCTTCGTAAATGAAGTTTCCCAACGTGATCGAAGTTTCTTCGTGCAAGGCCAAAATCGGGTTATAACGCCGTTCTGTTGAATTCTATTATAATCGAGATTGCGTTACAAGATTTCCCTCGCGAGACGTAAATAGGACACCTTAAGAGTTTTCGGTTTGTAATACGTGCCATCGGTAAGCTTGCTAAACTATGCAAGCACGGAAGCTGCGATAGAAAACTTTCGTATGCGACGCGCGACAGCGGGCGTTGCGTAAAGGCACGCGCCTGTTCACCTCGTGATTTTCATTGCGAGGACGCGGGTATATGTTATCCCGGATGCAGAGCGTAAGTTGCTATCGCGTTAGATTTTATAAGGCGCGGTGGGCGCTGCATCTTCCGAGATTACGGATGTCGCGAGCTCGCTGAAAGGGCAGGGATGATGCTGCATTTACATGCATTATGCAAAAGCGGATGGAAACGCGTACTCCACCATTTCTCTACTCAATTTACGGTTCTTCGCGATCCTCCCTAAGAGAGTAGTGCAAGGCACTATTATTAAATAAAGAAAATCAAGTGCGCCGATAAAAAGCGCATTCTAAACGATAAATCTTGCCGGTAATTTTTCCCGTTGCAATTTTTAAATAATAAAAATTCAAGGGGGTGTTTTTTTTTTTTTTCTTTTAATTTATTTTTACGGTACAACGGCTCGCCTTTGAGAGAGAAAGAGATTGCAGAACTAATTACTCAACTCCTGAATTATACGATCGGAGATACTGGGAATGAATTCCCGCGATCCTAATTATCGGAGAATGTTCGACGTTCGGGCGTGTACGGGATGTCCAATCGAAATGAAGTGCCCCGAGCACACATCGAAAATTCGCTAAATATCTTCCGCAATTTATCCGACTCGGACTGGCCCGTTCGTCATCATTAACTTTGCGCTTGATTGTCGATCATTCTCCTATTTACAGAGCTAATGCGCAAGCAAACAGAATGCCTGCGATATAATAATTACGGGATTATTACGTGACATTTATCGCGACAAATAAAACGCTAAGAAATTACTGCTTTATGTACCCCGTTTATTCCGTATTAACGATATATTTTATCGCAGCCACGGCAGATATTATATCACGCTGCTATAGCTACACGACAGGAAAGTACTTCAACGAAATTAATTCGTTCGTGTGATCGAAAGTCGCTGCAAGCTCCGATGGCTTACTCCCCGCAGCTTCCTCATCAATCATGAAAATTGTACGGGACAGCGATATCGCTTTAATGCGGCTGCATCGGATTACGGATCTGAGAACACATATACCCACATCGAAAACGGGATGACATCGGGATGATAAGCTTCAAAACGAAAATACGTGTAATTTACAGCACAACAGCGGTTTAAGGGTTTGATGGCACGGTATAACGCATTCTCGTGTACTCAGAATGACAAATTGCAGGTTTCGTACGCAGATGTACAGTTCGGCGTACCGCTTCATTATACAGATGCTGTCCTGAATATTGCATGCAATATCACGCCGTTACTCGCAAGCATTAGCATAATCGTCGCGCCTTATAGAGATTGGAGATTGCGACATAATGAAAATATTGTTACAATTTTACAAAAAAAAAAAAATTAAAAATTAATAAATAAAAAATTAAGTCCTGGAAGCCGCAGGATGATTGATCGGTAACGCATTAATTCAAGTAAAATGCATTTCTGCGAATCACGTGGAAAGGTAAATTACCACTTTGCGACAGTTCGAAGATCTGAGAATACATAAACGATGTATGTAAATCCAAGATTCGTTGATTTATGGATATATTCCGAAGTCTGTTTGACGAGCGGGAAGATATTCGTTTGCAGAGCGAGGAATATGCACGATAGGCCAAGTCGACAGTGGTGTTAATATGCCAGACTGTGTATACGCGACACAAACTTTCCTCTAGAGACTCTAGAACCTCTAACCGCAGGTAATCCTCTGGAAGCCTACCAAATACTCACTCGAACAATTTAGAGAACAATAGTAAATCCATTCGCGCCCGATATTGCAAATGAACGGATCGGCCGGCTCTCCTTTCAGGACGTTAAACCGAATATTCGGAAGATTCCCGCGGGATTCGGGTTCAAGCAGGTACACCGCGGCAACGGTTCTCGAAATCGTCGATCCGGCATTCGACAACTCGAGCACCTCTTGTAACTACGCTGGAACGAAGTCTCACTAATAGAGAACAATCGGAACGATAGTTCGCGAGTCGGGACGGTTAAACAGAATTACACCGGTATTTCGAGAATAGTTTTCGTTTAATTTCATTAAAGAACTCTCGACCAGCCGAGTGTCGCCTACGAGCTACCGTTGCTACCATCAATTTTTCTTTCGTAGCGCAAAGGATACAGGTCAATTTATGTCGCGACGTTAAATCGTTGAAATCGTGGTGCTTTAAGTCACACGCCTACAGCCAGATTCCAGGCGCTTCGTACTCTGATGAAGTAATATTTTGATCTAGCTAAGCGTATTCGCGAATTAAATGTACAACTTCGAGCCAGCTACCCTTGAGCGTCGGTTACGTAGACGGTGTACAGTTTTAAGACACACTATTTGGCAGATTCGATAGAATCGAGGTCGGTGTGTTTCTGACGTGGTAAACGCCCATGCAATCGAACGTTTTCGCGATTGAATTACCATGGATGTAGAAATACATATTGGCAAACGGTGATTCCTATCTGAAAGTAATTGCTCGAAGCTCACGGACGCGGAACACACGTGCTCGTGCAAAATTCACCGTGCACATGCATTTCTCTCACCCGCGTGTGTGCACGTATAGAAGAAGCCTGTCGTTGTAATAAAAACCCACACGCCCTTTTTTTTTTTTCAAACATATTTTTATATATTACGGTTAAACATAACCCGGGATTATTTTCCCCGCTTTCGTATCGCCGGTGCGATAAATTGACGCGATAAAAAAAAAATGCAACGTCAATATCGAGAAATAAAATTTTACGCGAAATAAATGGACGGCTATATAACTATATCGTTCGTGAAAACCTCAACTGGTATGCAGTACGACTAGGTGATCGAGCTCCTGTGAACGCTCGCTGTTGAGCACCCTTTTCGGACGTTTCCTATTCACGTTGTGATTTGTATTCCTTTGTACCGGTAAATTCAGCGCCGATATATGCGATTGACATCGTGAAATATTCAGCCCGATAAAGGCCGATTCCAGACGCAATGCGTTATTTGCTTGGAAAAAATTAAAAAAAAAAAAATTTTTCTACCGCGTTACATAAATAATAAAAGCGCTAATGCAACGATATTGTAAAATAAAATTAAAAAAAAAGTACGCTAAATCTGATACATTTATATTTGAAAAATTCATCTCTGGATGATAGGATCGCAAGCTTAATTTTAATATAAATGAAATTGTTAACGCGCGCTGAATTTTCTCGTTTTAATTTAGGTTTATTTATTTGTTTTCATTATCAAAATAAAAAAAAAAAATTTCCTCCAACAAAACCGTCATATTTTCCTTCCGAAATCTGGCCCGAAAATCAAGGCGAGCTGGCTTGAAATTTAAACTTGCATCGTCCGCCGCATGTGGATGTCCATTAATCTGCAACGCGCGAAAATCAATCTGCGGGGATCAAGCGATCTCTGGGTATTCCGATAAAATGAATGATAAATCGCTTCGTGTTCGCGCGCATTTTTCTCCATTGTATGACGAAATCATCAAGTATACACGATCATTTGAAACGGGACGAGTTACGAGAGCATATGTTACCCGCATCCGACCACGATGAGAAACGCTCCCGTTTCCAGCGAGAAACTATTCGTGAATCAATTTACAACAAAGACGCAGCGGTAAAGCCTCTCGTCTATTTTGCATTTATCTATGAATGAAAAATAACCCGGCATAAATACGTTTAGCAGTTTAATGCGCGCTGCAAGATTCACCTCTTGCAACGCATGAAATACGGAACGAATAAAGATATCAACGTCTTAAAGTAATGGATATATTCCTCTTTCCTTTTCTCTAAGTCCACTCGCAATCACGGTATCCTTAAAAAATTGCAAAAAAAGAAAAAAAACCTATTTCAACTTATTCGAAGACTTCCTCGACGTCTTTCCTGACTTTTTTTCGAAGTAAGTTAACATCGGAGAGTAACAGGATGACATTTAAAAAATAATCTCAATTTGAGAAAAAACTCCTTTTCAAACTTGTGATTAATAATTCTCCGTTTCGCGTACTTTTACAACGGCGCGGAGTTCGTTCCGCGGTGCTTTAGACAGTTCTGACTCGGTTTTCTAAAAACGGCACGATCTGAGATTAAAGCTGAATTACCTTAAGGGTCCAGCGAGAGCAACTGAATTTATGATCCCTATGTAAAATCCATGTAGAACAAAGAAGCTTTCCGTGCCGCGCGTAACGTAGAGAAAGTACGTTATTTCTCATATAGGCTCGTGCCAAGATTACCCAAGATATGCTGGCTTATGCCGTAATATACGACACGTTGCATATGCGTGTTTACTAGGTTGTAAACTTTATTGAGAAAGAGATAAAATGTCTTCATCCCTCAGGAGATAAAATATTTCATGCTTAACAAATTAAATTTACGGCATTTCTTTTAAAATTTACGACGCACTGTTTCCGAGGCAAATGTTATTACATTTTATTTAATTATAACGTTTTTGGAACATTTAGCGCTACACTGTCGCATTTAAGTATCAGTATCTTGGATAGGTTTACGGCGGTTATTATACCGGACCTATGAGTTTGCAAATCTCCTTTAACGGCGGCTTAACATACCAAGTTTACCCTTCAGCGGCGCGCTATAACTCTGCAAGGCTCGCGCCGTTATTTTGGTAATTAAATGGAAAATAATCAGAACCTCGGCGTCGGTGCATGAATGTATCGGGAGAAATTTAATTTTCATATCGCTCTCTGTGCATGTAGAACCGCGGCATTGGTGTTTCACAGAATTTATTATCTGATTGACATGTTCACGAAGAAACTTCGGAAATTATTTAATTTAATTAAATATATCGCGATAATAATACATCGCCCAGAATTATATTCGATTCACGAAATTTCAGAGAAAATACCCGATCAATCGCAATAATTTAAAAAATTGTTAAGTAAATATAATTTTGTTAATTAGTATATTAATTAGTTAATTCGTTTCGAACTTTGGCAAGCGGCGCGTACGATCGGTGTTCTAAAAAAAATATATAAAAATATATATAAAAAAAAAACAATTTATCTGCTTTTATCTGATTATCCGCTTTAGTGTAGGATGTCTGTTTAATAATTCTGAATTATTACATCCACAAAGTTCTCGGCGCCATGTAGAATTAGTCTAACATGCAAAGAGCTGTTTATGTCATGTAAAATGTGCGAATTGCGTGCATTATGACAATCCGATGGTGCAACTCGATACGTTCTAACAGCGAACGTTTCCTAACTATCCACATGAAATAAGAGAGTTTAGGCAGAAAGGTAAGCATGCGTAAGGGTATGAACGCACTTACCTGAACTTGATTCGAATCTATTATGGTGCAGCTTTGTCTATGTTGTTGCTGGAATTTCGGCTGGTACGGCTCGAGCATGCGGATCTTGCCCCATCGATTGAAAAACAGGGCGATGGCGGCCACCCACAGCATCAGAACGAGAATGACAATTAAAGCTTCCTCGGCTCGCACCACTACCGCACCTGTTCCTGCAACCCCGGATTAAACCGCTTTTCTTAGGGACAAAGTACATAAAAAAAAACCGCGCAACAAAGAAATTACAAGGTTGAGCTGAAAGATTAATGTTGAAAGAACGGCGCGGCGTGGGCTTTCCTATTAATATAGATTAGAACTAAGATTAAAGTCAACGATCGCGATAATGTGACCTAATTTCTTGTACGTGCGCCCTTTGATCCACGAGTTACGCGAATGTGTCTGGCTGGCGGCAACCAAGAAAATAAACTCCGGGAAATATCGCTCAGGGGTAGAATTCGATGTTCGGTCATACGTGAACCTTTGTTGAAGGTTCTACAATGCCGTCTATGCGATGTTTCATAGTGCATTCGCATGGCAAACGATCGAACTGATAAATTGATGTCCGCCTTCTCGGACGAAGCCAGCAAAGAGAGAACTTCACCTCGCGGGTTATCACGTAGAAAATCAGAAGAGGAGAAAGAACCGGACAGATTCCATTATACAATGCTCGCATACGCGTTCTTGACACCCGCGCAGTACGTAGAATACATATTGCCCGAGACCACGTTTCGTACATAATTTATATCCGCTCTAAATCTTCTGCTTTTTCTCCTCGGACGACAAAGACTTTTTTTTTCATGCATTGTAAATTTGCATATTTAAGAAATTAAAATTAAATTAAAACCACGTAAGCGAACGTTAATTAAAGTAATTGCGAGTACGCAACACATTACAAAAATTTGAAATCCTCTTTTTCTCATCACACGTTAGATAATGCCGCGTGTATACCCCGTTTCATCGCAGATACACCGAGTTTATGTGAAATTTTGCCTGCCGTGCTATTATTCCCGAAGAAAAATTACACGATCGATCTTCTGTCACCAACAGTTTTTCGCAAATCTCTGGAGTGTCGTCAGGTGAACATGCCCGCATATAGCTTCGCGTAAAACCAAAATGGATAACGGTCGTGAAAAGTGCCTAAACGGTATTGGATTAGCGAAAAACTCGGGCACAAAACAAAATCATGAAATATACCCGGGACCGCACGCGATTTACTTGTAAGTAATATGAAAATATTAGACTCACCGTTGGGGAAGGTCGAATTAAGTTCGGTGGTGGCCTCCAGTTCCGATGACATGGAATTGACGACGACGGTGTCTGGCGCTTCCTCGAGCACCACTTCGATCTTTGTCACGTCACCTGCAAGCGAATGTTCAAAAGTTTCGGTTTCATTTCGTTGATCGTCGAAACGCCGCGGTAAAATATTACAGTTACGAAAGAATTGAAACTTTTTTAATTAAATTTTTATCGCGTTTTATGTCTGCTTTCCTACGGATAAATATACATGAACGTACCGCTCCCGCCGGCATCGTGACGTTTGCCCGGCGAGATCGTCGCGTCATGACGATGTCTTTTGGGCCGATCCCTTCCCTCCACAATGAGATGTTCTCTGCTGTGACGGCCTGCAATTTAAAATGCAGATTTGTTAATAAAACAGTTACAACATAATTAAAATTGAACTCCGAGTCTACGTCCCCATAAATTAATTTTCAAACCTATTTCTATAAGACAATCTCTCTGTATTAAAATTAAGATGTTTTCCTTTTTCTTTTTTCTTTTTTTTTCTTTTCTTTAAATATATAATTTTACCTTTAACTTTACGGACGAAAATCCGTATTAAAGTTAAACCAAGATTTTTGATAAATAAATGTGCTTCAATCCGGAATAACTTCTTTATTAGTTTCAGTTGTCTTTAAGGAACATTCGTTTTCTAGGAAACTGAATGCGCGCTGTAATATAAGATTCTCTCAGACGTACTGTTTGAATGGATTTACATGAAAAATATTGCATTGCACTTGTGGGGCAAAAATGAGAAATAGAGCTACGCGTATCTCGTAAAATACAGGAGAGAGAGAGAGAGAGAAAAAAAAAAAGAGTAGTGCTGAAAATGTGCCTCTCTTTTCGCGCATCGCTCGCTCTCATACATTATTCAGGGACCAAGCTCGACTACGTTTGATATATCGGTTACGTATTTCTAGTTCGCGTATTGCGCGAGCAAAAAGGACTTCATCGTGGCGATGCAATGATGACATTCATTTGCACTTTCTCCTGTCAATGGTTTCGGCATTTTGGTTTAGCGCCACGCTAAATCTTAGAACGTTCCCGATAAGGGAGACGCTTGAAAATCCACTTAAATTTCGCCGACTTACGGCGGTTTATCTTCTCCCATAACTCACGTATTCGAACGTTTACGTTGGACCTCCCAATTAAGACGCGATTAAGAGATCATCGATCGCACACGGCCGTCGTGCTCTTCGACCGTGAAATTGTCGCGTTTAAACCTACGAATATTTTTCAAGCGTACTTATACATTTAATAATGAAAGAGCGTCTCTATCGACCGCTACAGTTCATAAATAATGTACACGGCTAATATAAGTTGCTATGATACTACGGTACTTCTATTAAAAGAGCGCCGTAAGGAAAAGGATTCAAGACACTGCCGCGTACGGTGAAAAGCTAAACATTACTCGCTATACGGTGTCGTATAACGAATTATGATCGCTGAAATAAGTTTCGATAAAGCCGAAAGATTTATCCGAATTTTATGGCGCAGTTTAGTGCAGAAATCCCGTCAACAATGGCACTTGCTCGCCGAAGGAGAGGAAAAAAAAAAAAAAAGTCTTCGGTAAATCCCAAAGTTTCATATTTCAGAGCGGGAACACGTTTACAGCTAAAAGCCCGGTGAACCCTGGACAAGGGGTGAGAAAGTTACGGCAACAAATATCGGGGTGTGCACGAAGCACGCGAGTAATTACGTGTCTAAGATACCCTCCTGTCTTCCTACTTTTTTTTTTTTTTGATATTTTATTCGCTCGCGGTTGCGGAAGAAAAGATAATCGCGACGCTTAAACGAAGCGCGAGATTTAATGGAGCTGCAAAGTAGCCGTGGCTTTTTTACCCACTTCGCAAGAAAGATCCCACCTAACCTTGGGGCGATAAAGTATAAGGCGCAATAAGAAAAACTCGATGGATCAAAACGTGCGCACATGTTTAATCGCGTTACGCGTAAGACTTTTAACAGTGCCGCGCACACGGTAATTTTATTCCTGTAACCGTGACATTATTTCTAGACCGCAATCATGGCATAATTTTCATTCGCCTACTCAAATGTTACATCTATTGATTGAAAATAACCGGCGCTATTAGATAAATTTATTATGTGCTGAAACCGACCGATTCTATTATGTAAAGTCGACCGACATGACGTGAGTTGGTTATATAACATTTAATAAGCAACATTGGTTGGTTTCCAGCGTGGAACGTGTACACGAAGATGATTCGTTTTATTCTACTTTTTTAAAACAAAAAGGCTTCTTTGTTCTTTTCCTCATCAACGTGTAATTAACTACTGCGTTTGTAAAATAAACGTTACGTCATTGCCATCAAATTTTTTTTTTTTTAATGTAATTACGTCGTGCATTAATATATTGAACTAAATATATTGTCAATACTACCACTGCGTACAATACTATATGTATTTTTTTTAATACAATAGTCGGAAAATATTTGACCTACATACATTGTAAGTTTTTTCCCCTTTCTAGGTAAGCATCACTTCTCTTTATAACACTTTCTCAGGACAATCTCGAGAAATTGCAACTTCCATTTTTCAGATGCTTTCTTGTACATCGTGAAAAGAAAGAGAGAGAGAGAGAAAAAAAAGCAGAGTACAACAACGATCACGAGAACTGAAGGGATTCCTACATAGCGGCTGCGAGCCTCGGCTACTGCAGCATCTGCAGTAATGCTGCAATGGAACGCGTGCAATAAAGCATTACACGCAATAAAGTAGCGCATAAAACCAGCATTAAGCTGCCTTTATCCGTTGATCAGCAAGAACGTTCTTTTTATAAGAAACGAATACTTTTCAAGGAAAGGACACATTGTCTTCCTGAACAAGAATTTCACGACGATTTATTGTTCGTGTAACATTATCATCAAATCCTTTCTGCACGAAAGCTCGATACATTTGATTTCGTTGAAGAAGAAATAATGATGGTTGTAGGAAGATCTTGAAAAGCTCTCCGAATATTATATTTCAAGCTTTAAATTTCAAAAAAGAAAAAAGGAAAAAAAAAAAAAGAGAAACAAATTCTTATTTTCTTGTTGCAAGTAAAATTAAAATTAAATTAGAAATAATATTCCACCTTATACACGTATTTGTCAGCCTCGCGTTTCATCTGGAGTCCCGCGCACCATTCAAATTAATTAAATTGCACGAAAAGCTGCGACTCAATTATGTAACTCTATTCAGGTTCAGTAGTGAGCAATAAAGTGTAATGTAATAATCTTCGTGAAATGCTTTAATGCGAATGAATTTGTGAGAATAAATTGAGCGAAAGTTTTGGCGAAGCTCGGCGCGATAAGTCGGCGAGCAAGGAGGAACAAATATCGAAAGTTTAATAGGGTGAGGATGCACATTCCGGGGTTTTAGCGGAAAGTTTGCCGGCACACGGGCATGCCTCGGTCACAGGGTAGATGGATGTGTCTTGCGGTAAAGTACAAACGTTGTTCCGATCTATGGGGGAACGTACAGCTGTTCAACTACTCTTACAACTCCCGAATGAACGAGAATAATAGTATAATTTTCGAGCGTGAGTTTTAAATACCGCAAAAGGAAATTAATTGTACTTACAAGTTTCGAAAAGTCTTTCAGCGATCCCTTTGAATAACTTTAAAGTGTAAATTGTGCTAAATTTTTCTTTCCAATTATTTTTCACGCGCGTACTATGTCTCTGATAGTTTACAACTTTTAATCCTTTTCCAAAGGTATAAAATAAAAGCTTCTATTTTATTACGACTGATTACCGCGTCCGCGCACGTTTTACGTCTATAATAACTTCTGTTCTAGTTTCATTTACTACAAACGTAAAGTGAATACGTGATGATTGACATTAAAAAAGCATTTTCGCATTCACGTTATAATTAAACGTATAGTAACAGTCATTCCAGTAAAATAACAAGATAACGAATGAAAAGGATTTATATAGTTAAATGCAAAACTAAAGCTGCTATTTCACTAGCGTCGGGCAAAAAGGAATTACTTCGAGTTTTCTAACAGTAATGAAATACGATTCCAAAGTTGTTTCAAACGCAAACAAAGCGCGCTGCGTAACATGCGCTTTACTTTAAAATTGTCTGCAGTCGCGATAATAATTTATTAAACATCCCCAGTATGTAAATTACACAAGGGTGACAAAATTATAATAAACCTCAACGAAGTCGTGCAGTTCACGTGAATTATACATGATACAAGCGTTTTTCATATTCGTTACCTTTCAAAAAAAAAAAAAAAAAAAGGAAAAAGAAATGTGATACAAACCGTCATATTACGTCGAATAAAAATCGCAGGAAGAGAATCGCGGCGTTGAGCCACGCGGTGATTACATTACCGCTGCATCTACCGCTATCGGTTTTGTTTACGAATGTAAGGGAATAAGATAGCCAGTGGTTCGAGAAACTATCTTCTTTTCAATTTCGAGAAGGAAGCCGCGGGAAATAGCTTCTCCCGAATGGCCGCGGAGGATAAGATACGCCGGGAACGTTTGGACGAAATGGCACTTATGACGCGCGCATATATTTCTCCCTTTATCATTCCACCGGACAACAGAACCGGAAGATGGGTTAGCAAACCTCTCGAACGGAAGTGTCTTCGCCCGTCAGCCCGTGGCGCGTCTTCGCGCGCGAACGATTTCATCTCGGACTGCTCCAATTCAATCTACCGTGAGAATATTATCGAAAACATTTGCATAGTCGAGAGATATAGGTTTCTTCGTCTTATTTAATTCACGCGGCGCTACCGTAACTCCACGCCGGACTATCGGCCGGGTGAAATAACGACGGTGAAAATTAAAAAAAGGGGGCACGCGTACACGTTCAATCTCTGTTACGTTAACTCTCCAGCCCGCGTACGGCTTCTCGGCTTTTGCATGAGTACGAGCTATTGAAATTCCACCGCCTTGAAGGAAACATCAATATTTGCATCAACTCTATTCTCGCTTTTCAAACTTACAATCTTACGCGCCGGCGAATCTTACATTTTACTGACATTTTCTATACGACTGTCTGATTGTAAAATGTTTTGCCTTCTTTTACGTACGAATCGTATGTTTCACGTGTCTGGGTACCACATGCATCCTGTTTGTGCCAAAATCACGCTGAGTTACAAAATTGGCCGCCCTCGTGAAAAGTTAACGTAAATACTGCGGTAGCCCGGCGAGCCTGCTTTATCGAATGATCTCCGAGGTATTGTCAGCGGAAGATCGATACCGCCGAAGCTGCGAGGAGCCTGCGAAACTCGCCTAGATGCAAATCTTTCAATTGCTCATTCGTTAGCATTTCTGCATAATTAATCGGCGGGATCAATTTCGCGACGTAGGAGCCGGGCGCGGGTTCAATAACGAATCCTTATTGATCGGGAAGGAAAATCCGTATGAAATTCTTTCTACACAATCCCAGGTATTACAAAGAACTTTCTTTCTTTTATTTTATAGACACTTGGTATCTATGGCTATAAATAAAAATAAGGTTTTTATTTAAAAAATCGATGCAACCTATTGAGAGCTCATATCACGGAGCGGAACCCTATATGACTTCGATAAATGCGCAATATAGTGAACGATTAATGAACATCCGACACCGGCGAAGCGCAAAAAGTTACGGGTACCAGGAGAAGAATTACGCCGTGTGTTTAAGGCCACTGGCTTTCTTTATTGGAGACAGACAGGTAAAGAAGACCAAGAAAATAGCAGTAGACAGTAATTGATGGAAACAGATTACGCTTCGGTGCTCTTGGAGATCTTTTTTTGGTCCTTGCTAAGCCGAACTACTACTACGCCCTTAATGATACAACGAAAAAGACTTTGAGAGAGAGAAAAAGAGAGAGAGAGAAAAGGAAAAAAAAAGAGGATCCTTATTGTTTTAAATAACACATCATTGATTCATCTTTTACGGAATTCGGCAATAATTAAAATGCTTTCCGCGCATGTGTGCTCGTAATTAAATTATTTCAATCAAATTCAACGCAAACACGTCGATGAAAGGAGAAGAGAATCAATGCCGCCAAATCTGCTGTCAATGTGGAATTTATAGGATTTCGCGAGTTAATCTATGCTCTCATGCCGGGGGGTTAACGAAAATGAAGATGACTCGATTCACTCGAAGAAGATATATGCAACCAAATGATATTTGTGATTTTGCATTAGTGGCAATCACGCTCTCGAAATTGAACACATACAATTCAATCGCAAATAATTCGGGCAAGTAATTTACTATGTGGTGGCAAATCAAAATATTAATTACGGCACAGAATCACAGAATTTAAATAAAGAACAATTAAATTTTTTAATGTGAACCTTAGGTTTCACTTTAACAAGAGTTCAAGATACCATAAGCATTAGCATTTGTACTAGTAATTACGAAGATCTATTTTTCATTCTTGCATTTCACGATAAAAGCATACCTAATATTGGTTAAAGCGCGGGATTAAACACATTGACCGTAATGTATCTCTATATGTTACCAGGCCAAGCAACAAGGTTTAATAATAGTCCCTCATAAAAGAAAAGGTTATGAGGTTTAAAAAAGAAAAAAAAACAAAATGAAAACAGCACGATTCTGTAACGTGGGAAGATCTTAAGACCGTCGGACTCGTTCGCAATAAGTAGTAACGCAAGTAATATAAATCTATCGCGATTCTCTCGTCCTTTTTCTGCTCTTTATCATTAGAGCCGCAAGATGTGTTCTGAAAACTTTGCTGAAACAAACTTCCGTCCTATTCATTTGCGTAAAGCTAACCCGAAGTTTTTCAAAGCGTAAATCTTGCCACAAGCCATCGAGCGTTTCGTAAAGTAATCCACGGTAGCGTGAGAAAAATCATGACAAATGTGCATTCAAAAATAATAATAGCAAATTCAACGATAATTAACATTAATTGGAAACGTTCACGTCATTAATAATTATTCAAAAATAATATAAAATATTTTATTAAAGATTTATTTGAATTTTTAGTATTTATATTCTCCATCGTTGGTATTGTAAAGTAAGAACGACTAAGAATGAAAAATGAAAACGACTAAAAAGCTCATGTACTTAATTTTTTTTTTTTTTCTTTTCTTTTTTTATTCAACTTTGAATTAGAAAATTTCATTCATAACGTTATCACGACGTTGCAACGGCCGAACCGACGTACCTTTCTTCGGAGTACACTAACAAACTTGTTACGAGAAAATGCACTTTTAGCGGTTTCTACTTTACTTGTGTCTCTCGTCTTTTTGCTCCGGGATGCCATTAACGAATCTGAACCGACGTGAAACACGCGGTTTCTTCAAAAATTGTAAAAGCAAACTCAGCCCCCCCTACATCATCGAGCGGGCGCCAGCCGCGGTTTAGAAAACGCGGGTCTAAACGCCAATAATTTTCTTTAAAGCTCGTTATATCCGTCACGCGGAGAAAATAGCTGGTACGTTTCATTCTCGAGTCACATGAGAGAACCTAACGGAAATGCTTTCTCGTAGAATTCACGTGTGACAAAGGAGCTTGGGTGTAATACGATGGAAATATCTTCCATTTTTATCCACTAAGGGGTAATGCTTCACTCATCCCTCTCTATTTTATATATAAACGTTGCCACCAGAAAAGATCCGAAGGAATAAGTGAGATTGATACCCGCCCGAACGATCGAATTATTTTTGCGCTATCTCGGCAAGACGAACTCGCTGAATTACAACGATGAAATAAGATTGACTCTCTCCGAGGAAATGTAACTATCTAAAAGTCGATAGGCGCTCTGTACATCTGTGTAAACAATCAGTTGAGGCATTTATTATTTCGTGGCAGTCGATAATCGATCGGCTCAAATCACCGGCGAAAGAAGAGGCGCCGTCGACGTAATAAATCGAATATTTATGACAATTCAATTCAACATGTCGGCATTTTGTAATAATTGTTTTCATATTGCAGTAGGAATATCCTCGTGCGACTGATTGATGACCGGTCGGCGTAGACTTTTCGGGAATAGACAGACTACAAAATTTATCGTTTGAAAATAAATGAATGAATTGGAAAAACTGCTTCACAAGCGGCTATTTCAATTTTTCGACTTTATTGCAATTTCTTATCGTTAATTAAACGACGATGAGAAAAATATATTTCAAATTGGACAGCATTTGGTACCACGACGCTTTAGAATCTTCACCAAGATTTCTTTCTCGACGTAAACTGCTCACTCTCAAATGCAATTTAATTTCCGAACAATTTCACCGACGTAATCGCCAATAAAAACTGGACGAAATTAATTTCTGGTATCCAGTTTGAGTAATGACTTTTTATCGCGGTACATTCTTACTGCGGAACGAATCTACGATTATGTGAGAAAATAAAATAATCCGCAATACAAAATTTCAGGTAAAGAAATACAGGTGATGTCTGATCGTCGTGACAACGAAGATGTAAATGTACGCTTTGCTCCAACGGTTCGCGTTTACGTCGATACGAATATATCGATCAAGTAGTTCGCGTCAAAATCTGGAATTCACCGATGTAAGACCGGTATCAACCTCTGTCTGAAATACCCTTATTTCCTCGGTAAAATCGAACCTCTCTACGTCATTGGTCATAGTAGCCGGGTTCATAACATCGTCTCTCGCGACTGATCGAAAGCGGTTGCATACCGTGCCTGTTCCGCGAAATTACGGTTGAAGTTCTATTTTTTATGCGACACAGAGTTCAATATCTCTTCGCCTATATCGACTGGCGAAGTGCGTCGCGAAGTTTCACGCTGACGAATTCCCTGTAGAACGACGGCGCTTCAACGTTATTAACAACGACTCAGATCCCACAAAGAGACTGCGGTATCAAAGTGAAGCAGACGTAGCGTATGTCACCCGTGAATGATTCCACGAAAGAGACGAGGGGAAAAAAATTTACCTAATGCTATGATTAAACGGGATATCGACCTCTTCTTTATTTTTTCCTTCTCAAAACCTCTCGTATTAGAAACGTATATATATATCTACAGATATATTTTCGTCCTCTTAAAAAAAAAAGAAAAAAAAAACCAATGTGTGACAAAATGTTTTCTTTTTTTTACTAAATTTTTAATGTTATCTCGCAATTCCCTTTGTAGCTTTCCGCGAGCCCTCGAGAGACTCACCCTTTCGAATGTTCGCTTTGGGAAATTTGGGACAATCGATGGGTCGCAAGACCCTTAGGGTTTTGCTGGTCAGGTTCGTTAATCTCAATCGAGGATCAGAATTACCACAAAGGATCGTGTATCAAATATCCCGTCCACTCACGTCTCGTTTCTCGACGATGCACCCAAACGTCTCGTTCGCGTATGCAGTTTACAGATTGGATTATTTCCCTAAATGCGAAGCTGATTCAACTTTAATCGTATTGAAATTTGAAATTGTACGACGTTACCTGGGACAAACTACTTTCAGCTTTTTTGAGAGAGAGAGCGATTTCGCAGTCTTCATAGAAGAGCGTAGTAACATTTACAATTACATTGAAGAACTCGACGGGGTTTAGTTACATAAATAAAAGCGAGAAAGTTGTAAATTTACCCTTTGACAGACTGTTCATAAACATGTACTGTGGCGAGAACCCAGAGGACCCGGTGGAGAAGCATAGTAAACGCACAAAGGAGAAGTTTTCATTTACTTAATTCTTTTCGCTTGCGTTGAATTTGAGTCGACGTTACCTGACCCGCGTAAAAAAAAAAAAAAAAAAAGAAAATACGATTCTGTTTCGATACGAAACGGAGTTTTTATCATCGCGAAGGGATTACATTGAAAACATTTCCTCGTTTCTCTCGCTCGATCCGCAAATATCCTGCCGATGTGAAAATCGAGGAACCAAAATTGCTTCGTTAGATATTTCATTTTGTAATAGCGTGCTGCTCCGCGTATTGCTCGTTAAATATTAATCACGTGCCATGAAAAATATTGGCGTACATAAGACCGCTATAATATGCATCACTGTGGTTTTGCACGTGTGCTAAAACTTCCTGATAAATCTAATTGATAACGTCCGTCTGCGTGACGCCGTACACTTTTAATGTTTTATAAACTCCACTGTACCATTTGGTTTATTACCGCAAATTTGCCGCCCAATTAAATATTACCGATTAATCGCTTTGATAAGAGAACTGGACGGCGTGTCGCGAATCAACATTACGTGCTGCAATCGAATTTATAGTAGTGCATGAAAGTAGCGTGTAAAAATATAAGTACCATGAACAATTTTGCATTTCAATATACGTTAAAACACACGAAGACAAAACCACAATTCTGTACGAGTTTGCGTTACAATTAAAATATTAATCAGCCAAGGAAAACTTCCCCGAATATTTCTTGAAGGAAAAAAAATAATAAAATAAAATAAAATAAAATAAAATCCGGCAAAGCCGAACCGTTGTTTCGAGCACCGGATAACGGTTGACTTCGTTATGAGCGGTTTTTGCTCTTTAAAATTTCATCTTTTGAGAACCAACGCCGTCCCGAGAGACCGCGAACTCGGCTTACCACACTTCTTCTAAGAAACGTAAATCGCACTCCATTTCTGGAAAATATGAAAATCGTCTATCAACCCCCTTGAGAGAGCATTCGAAAACTCGTGTCTCCGATCCTTTCGTCTTTGAACGGATTTGCGAATTCGCGAAAAATAAATGTAGATCTCTCGCCACGCGCGTCGCTCTCGAAATCTCAACCGTACGTTCGACTTCAAAAAAAAAATTAGACGTGGAAGACAAAGTGTGTAGTAGATTATATAATTTGAGTTTTTTCTTTTTCTTTCTTTTCCTCGCAATTACATAATTATGAGACCCCAACGTCGCGTTTCCGATTTCTTCCCTTCGGTCGCAGTAAGACGTTACACGAGCGCGCGCGGAATATTTAAACGAGATATGAAGTCCGCACGAAATCCAATTTTCCGCGAGCGGAATGGCGGCACGGTGAATGCGGGTATTGTAACGAGCGTTATCGGATCCGAAATAGCACATGTCGAGGTAAAGGCTATAGAGACGACGGCGCTTTCCTGCGGATTTCCTATGTCGAACTGCAAGAAGTTGCACGAGGTAGAACGCCGTCGAGTAAGCATCGACGCATACTGCATATTTAATGCGGTAACCAAGTATCATCGGACATTGAGACTGCGTTACCCGGGTAGATACCGAATGCAGACACGCTATGTTGCACGATATCGACCGTGTATCTACTTGCATCGTACGGTTTCGTCTTTCAAATTAATAACGCACTCACGCAAATGCGATTTACCTTACGGTACGAATCCACGACTCGTCGCATCAAAGATCGGTACGTTGATTGATCGAGAAAAAAATTTAACTAAAGAAAATTGTCCTATTTTTATTAATTCTTTTTTTTTTATCGTTTAAATAATATGAAATACTTGTAACTACCGGCTTCTTTGAATGTATTTTTACTGCCCGTAAGTATATACGATTTTCAACGGCACAGCGGCTGGGGCGATTTTAATGACGATGCAGATGAGAAATTGGTACTCACCTTTGGTGATGATCGTAAGGTGCACCGTGATGGACGTAAATGGTTCCTCGGGCTTCTTCCGTCTTTCGATGTCGGTTTCTCTTACACCACTAGGAAATGGGGGTTCTTGACCAAGCGCGAGATCCTTACCCGAGAAAGTTCACCACGTGACTGACGGGAATAGGTGTATCCGTCTCGCGGCGCCGGGAAAAGCCAAACAGAAATCTTCCGCACCGCGCAGACTCACTGGTGGATGAGGCATGTCAAAATAAAGCACGCCCGTGCTTTTTGAACCTGTCGTATGTTGGTTATGTAACACTTCAAACTTTCCGTTTGTACGAATTTTTAAGAGATTATTAAACCACGTTAATGCCACAAAACGACAGAGACTCACCTTAATTCTTCAAACCGATGGAAGTCAATTAATGTTGACTCCGAAAGCGAGAAATGACGGGATTCAAACCGATTTTAACAAGTACGTTACGAATAAAACACTCACTTCGACATTGCGGCAAAAAATGGCAAGTAAAAGTAAATTTGCAAATGGCGACGGCGACGCCGCCAACTGTAACGAGCTACGAGGTGCCATCTAACGTTCGCTCGTTTAAATTACGTGGTGACGGAAAAAAGCGGGAAACATCTGTATCACAGAACGGAATGGAACTTGTGGAGTTGCACGCGAAATGGATACGTGGAGTTAGGCTTTCGTTTTCCTGTATTTTTCATTGTTCCTCGCGAGTGACCAACGCGTTATTAAAATTAGGAGGATAGCAGATGTCATCGTTTACTCAGAGTTGACATAAAATATAGCGTCACCACGTGCGAATTGTATTTATCTTCCAGCCTCGCTGTGCAATTAAGTGCATAGAAGATGGACTATCAAGCTCGCCGACGTTACACGGCTGTCGTGGACGTAAAGGACCTGAACAGCGAGTATCCTTACGACATGCAGATATATAATATACCACCGACGGGCGAACTGTCGCTGGAGGAGTTTCAAGAATTGGGATTTGATAGATTGAAAAGTAACCTTTTAGAATTCCCTCTATGTTCCTCTCCTACTCAATTGTTAATGTCAATTATTTTTATCCGCAGTGCTACGGCTGATGGAAACCACGAGTTGCAGAGGCGATTTAAAAACGCTGGAGGACCGCAAAAAGGCTCTCTGCGAGTCCTTGAAGTCTGATGGGTTGATATATTATGCAAATCTTCTGTTGGCCAATGGATCTAATCCACAATCGGAAGAGCATTCACAGATTAGAAGAAAAGATCACATATCGCATTTTATTTTAAGATTGGTGTACTGCCATGATGTTGAACTTACCAAATGGTTCACCAAACAAGAAGTTGAATTCTTCAAGTTTAGATTTAGTTCATTAGACAAGAAGGGTGTTGAGCATATGTTGAATATTAACAACCTGGATTGCATACCTGTATGTTTCACTAAGTTTTAGTAAGAGATTGTAGTATAGATAAGTAGTTTGATTATTTATATGCTTTAAGATTTCCCCAGATGAAAAATCCGAGTTGAAAAATGAGCTTAGTTTATCATCTGGAAAAGTTACAAATATAGATATCACAGACATTTATAAAGTACCTTTTGAAAAAGTCATTGACTTGGTTAGAGGACGTAAGGTATACCTCAAAGGTGGAATGGCATACATCACTCATATGGATCTAAGTTTCGTGTTTATCTCTTATTTTAAAGAAAATCTAATTGCAGGATTAGAGGTACGTATTATTAATCAGATTTCGAAGAAGATTAAATTATTTCCAGTTAACTTTTCTATTTTGCAGAGAGCAAAAATTCTGTATGGTAATATATCAGATGATGAAAGATTAACTAAATACTTAACAGGCCTTCCCTCGGCCTTCTCTGGAATGGCACGTGTTGTGTGGTCAACCACAGCTACACCTATTGACAAACTGAACGATGTACAATTTTTTTTTTTTTTTTTTTTTTTTTTTTTTTTTTTTAAATGATATTTGAAATATATTCTAATAATTGTTTTAGTTATCAAAAACTTCATATCCATTATGTATGAGAACTCTGCATGAAGCGCTACAAACTAACAGTCACTTAAGGAATTCAGGGCGAATGCAATATGGGTTATTCCTAAAAGGTATAGGCGTGACTTTAGAAGACGCTCTTCGTTTTTGGAGAGATGCATTCTTAAAAAAGACAGACGGAGCTGAATTTGACAAAAAATATGCGTACTCCATTAGGCACTATTTCGGCAAAGAAGGAAAACAAACGAATTACACTCCGTTCGGTTGTCAAAAAATTATATCTAGCTCGGTCGGGCCAGGAGAATATCATGGATGTCCTTTTAGACACATGGATCGGGATTCACTTGCCCAAAAGTTAACTAGTTGCGGTGTATTCGCTTCCAGTGAGATCATTATTATAATTGTATACGAACTCGGGAATATTTCTCTTTCACGTTTAAATTTTCTTTTAATTTATTTTAGATATGACCGAAATATTGGACTTGGCTAAGGATGCACAATATCATATAGCGTGTGCCAAGTATTTTGAAGTTATGCATAATAAACCAGCGAGTAAACCACTTTTACATCCAAATGCATACTTTGCTGAAAGTCGTTTACTTTTAACCGACAACGATGATAATAAAGGTGAATAGAAAATAAATTTAAAAAAAAATGATTACTTGCATTTACATTACGTGGCATTTTATTTGCAGATGTAGATAACAAAGAAAAATTATTTCAAAATTCGGTTGGAACTCCCGGAACTCTGTCTTCAAGAAAAAGTGATAAATATTCTACACCTTCCAGAAATACAGAGTTCGCTGGAACACCAAAGAGAAACGATAGATATGTTACACCTACAAGGAATACAAGTGCGATCGGCACACCTTCGACAAAAGAGCAACCAACAAATTATAAAACTCCAAAAAGGAATAAAATGACACCAGTAAACATCGCGGAAATGTTGAATGATGATGATTTTACAGAATTTATGGATATAGATCAAAGCGAATGAAAAGCATTCTTGTATTATAAAATTGTTCCATTTTTTATATATAATTTAACAAAAAATTCTAGATATATTTTTAAATCTTATTTATCAAGAATTGTATGCTTGTATGTTTTAAACTGTATGTTTTTATCAAACAATGTTTCAAGTTAAAGCTGATTAACTTTATTATGCATAACTTACAAAAATACTTCTAATTGATTTTCTGCATGATTATATTGACTATTGACTTTTTTCGCAATCAAAGAATTAGCTAAAAGCCAGTTATTGAATTATAATATAGAAATTCGCACATCAATTAAAAGAGATCTTTAATTATATATAACTTTGTAATTATACGTAACTATTGACTTCTTTTAGTCGATGTTTCGGTAGAAAATTTGTGCTGACGTCCCGCACCATTAACTCTACCAGCCTCTGTAGATCATATTTGTGTTGCCATCCCCAATCTCGTCGTGCTTCGCTATCGTCAAAAACTTGCGGCCAGCTTTCCGCTAAAATCAACATTAAAACAATTTTTTTTTTTTTTTTTTAATAATCGAATTACAATATTTGGTATGCATACATATTTTAAACTTACCGATATATTGTCGTTTATCTGGTTTATAAGATATTTTCAAATCCGGTATATATTTGAAGAGCTCGTTGAACAACTCCTCAGGTGTGAAACTCATAGCTGTAACGTTGTAAACTCGTCTACGCAGTAACTCGTCAGGCGTATTTAAAAACTGAAAGAGTGCCGACAGACAATCTTCGATGTATATCATTGGCAATCTCGTGTTAGGCTCTAAGTAGCATTGGTATTTTTTGTTTAACAGTCCCTCGTGAAATACTGCTACAGCGTAATCTACGAAATTATAAAAAAAATTAATAAAAAAATTATTGTTGAATTTCAATGTGCTAGTATTTTTTTTATTAAAACTTATAAACATTGGGGAAAAAAGCGTCTAGAATCAAAACTCGCTACATTACTTGTTAGTATATTGTCCTTGAGAAACGATAAATTCCACCATTATGCAGTTATGTTATTTATAGTTGACGCTCTAGTTATTCACAAAAAAAGGTAAAAGATATCAATTTCAAAGTTATCAACCTATTCTACATGCGGCATTAAGCGTTCCTTAAGCATGAATACGATTACCTTGCTACAAATCAAAAAAATTTAACATGCAATGTTCGTTTCAAGTGTCTTATTTTAATATTTTATGACGGCAAATTCTTAAAGAGACGAATAAATAAATTATAAAAAAAAAAGAGATCCAAAGAAATATAATTAAAAAAAGGGTGTAATAGCATTATAAAACAAAATGTATGTGTCTCACCGGTGGTACCACCGCCGGGCGGATCGCTGCTGATTACACCAGGAAATCGGAGACATCGGAAATCGAGGCCGAAGCGATGATGATAATATTCTCCTAAGAGTTCAGCGTGAACTTTACTGACGCCATAAATCGTACGAGGTCGTTGTACTGTAATATTTGGAGTAGGATTCCTTGGCGAGTCAGGACCAAATGCGCCGATCGTTGAGGGTATAAAGATTCTCAGCTTATATTGCTTTGCTAGCTCGATGACGTTGTGCATTCCTGTTATTTTACGAGAAGAACAAAAAAAATGTATAATACGTAAAAACGTAAAACAAAGGTAAACAAATATTTGTGAAGATTTTTATGAATGTCTTCGAGAGAATTGAGAATTTATTTCCATCAAACGGTCTCAACTGTGCCTTTGACACATCTTCACAAATCGCGATACTATCTATCACGCTTTGACTATTACTTTATATCCGCTTTCTCTCGGCACTTTCTTCTTTTCGTGATCACGACCGCGTTATAATTAATATCTTAATGACAAGCTTACTCGTCGACACAACATTCCATTTCACTTATTGTTAGATGCAGTTTGCGGAAAACCGTGTTTTCGCACGAGATGTTTGCGTTTTATTAAATGTTTTAAGAGAAAAACAAGAAGTAATTAAAATTATTAATAGTAATGTGACGTCTTAAAAACGCGCAATCTTGATCGGGCAACATGATGATGCAAACGTGGATAAAACTTTCTGTACCTTCGATATTGACTCGGACTGCTAACGGCACGTTTTGTTCGCCGACAGCGCTAAGCAGAGCGCTGAAGTGGATAAGCCAGTCGATCCTGTAGTCCACGACGATCTTCTGCAGGCCCTTAAAGTCGAGAATGTCGGCGAAGATGAAGGGTCCGTTCTCCAAGTTCTCCTCTGACGGCTTGATAATATCTGATAGTATGACATTGTCGTTACCATAATTCCGACGGAGCAATTTCGCGCATTCCGTACCCAGCTGTCCGAGACCACCTGAACAAAAATTGTACATAAGCTGAATTTTTCAAATTAAAATTTAGTAGCTAGATTAATTTCACAAGAACAAGTATTATTTAATTATCTTATCGTAATTAACTTATTGCTTACCCGTTATTAATATTCGCGGAGGTCTGACTGCATTTCCTATTTTAATGGAACCAGATTTCTTGGTGGCATCTATATCTTTCGTCTCACGAAAAGAATTGATAGTTACGTGGAACTTTCTGTGAGTGTTTCTCGTGATGTGACATGAGAAACGAATAATACTTTTGTACATTATTCTCAAAATCGACGACGTGTACTACAGTTTTCAAGAAAATTAAAATTTATTGTGACAAAATATTAACATTCTTAAGGCCATTTCTACCAATACAGATTAAAGTTAATCTGTGTTGATAGAAATGGCCTATCTATTTTTCAATATAATATTGATATTCGTACAGTAAAAATTCAAAAAAAAACCTAAGGCGCTTTCCACTCGTCTTTATGTTATTACTACACCAAGCACAAATAATTGTATAAGAAGGAAATCGATTAAACCTTTCCTTGTTGGTAGTCTATAAACAACTGGAAGCTCAAGCAATAATTCTACCTTATATCACGACCCATTTTCAAAACCAGTTAGAACACGGATGCTGTCTCAGTTGTGTATTTAATAAAGGCCCATTCACGTTAGGTATAATCGTACGCATACGTTCACACTACATAGACAAGAGTTATGTTGCAAAGAAGCAGAAAATATATATTTTGCTCCCTAAAGTAAACCGATTGCATTCCAATTAATTTTTTAAGTGTAATATGTCTTAGTTTTTTTTTTTTTCAAAAACATGTTCCGCGAAATAAATAATCTCTAGGCATTTGTATCTGCACGAAGCACATTATACTTTGTAAAGAACATTTCTATAAGAATTCGTAAAAAGAATAAAAAATGCAATACAAATAATAATTTCTGCTTACATTAGTGTGAACGAGTCTTTATGTAAAAAGGACTTTAAACGGTTCTTAATGTGTCTCGATCTTATGCATATACAACTCGTTTGACGACATCAACCAGAGGATTCAATTTTCATAAAAGTACACTCATTTTAATCATAAAATTTTATCCTAAATGACATTTACAGATATTAATATATGCATTAACTCAATTGTAAAGTATTTCATCTGTGTTCTATAATTATATATTTTTAATTAATTTACTTCGTAAATGTTAATTATAATTATAACAATTTTAGAATTGTTTTTTAATCTATTTTCTCCTGGAGATTGATTAAATTTTGTAATTAACTTATTTATCTATGACGCCTCGATGGAGGCTTGGCCAGTATGGACCAATAGCGAGACAATTTTTTTTCTGTAATGATCTTAAACCGGTTACTTAACGTTCCGCGTAGTAAAAAGAAAAACATAAACAAGCTGCTTGTGGATGCATATGCATATATCAAGGTTCTAAAAGAACTTTCGCTTACATTACATCGATACGCAAGATAAAATCTCAGAAATGTTCACAGATGAAACAACGATATAATGATTTTAATAGATAAATCATATTGGTAAAAAAAGAAATGCTTTATAAAAAAAAGAGATAGAGATCTTACAAATTAACTATCTCAACAGCAAGTATTTTGCATTACTGTCGCTTACTATGATGAGCAGTATAGATCACTGTTTACTCAAAATTTATTTGTGACTCAAATATAATTACGATTTATTCACACTATTATACTGATCAACCTTTGCATTTGAACGTATCGCGACTAATTGTATGATTTAAAGCGCGCAAATTTTTAAGTTTCTTGGTATTTGCATATTATAAACAAAATTTTAATATCTTATCGGTATACCTTATCTTATACTATTTTATATTTTATCTTATTGATATTAGTTCCATTTTTACTGGTGATAACATTGTAAATCTGTAGATATGCAAATAAATATATTTATTAAAATTGCTGATCCAGTTTGCTTTTAGAATTTTTATAAATGACTTGAATTATTATAGCTTTCGCAAAAAGCATTTTAAAGTACTATATAATTTAATATTTTGTGACATGAGAGATCTCACATTTTCAAAATTACTTAAATTACTGAGTATTCCCTTCCTGTTTTCTAATAAGCATTTTAGCGATTTTACTCGAAGAACAATCGACTTCTTCAATTGCTCCATCAGACATGCAACGCGGAAAATGAACAAAAAGATAATTTTTCACCTATACCGAATCGTACACATTCGGCGATCGGTGAGATTTATGGGGAAAGGGAAGAATTTCCTGGAAGCGTGTCTTCACGGTGGCTGGACACGCACTTCGCAATTCTCTTCGTGTCTCTCCCGCCATCACCCACGCCATGGCACCATCATCTTCTCCCCTCAAGTTTGTGCAGGCCACCACGCTTTTGCGAACAGCTTCTTCACTGCATTTAGTACGTAACGAGATTACGAAAAGCTATACTCGTGTCCGCGGAGACGTTGAAGATAAGACGCTCGTATATGTGTGCGTAAACCTGAAAAAAAAATATATGTTAATTTTATACATAAGAATTGAGTGCAAATAATTTTCAAGAAAAAATTTTAATTTTTTTTTTGTGAATTTGGTTTTCGCTGAGAAACGTAAGAGTACTTTAGAAGCAAAGCGCTAATTTGGTGTCCACTACCGATATAAAAGGTAAACGTAGATTTATTAAAACATAATATAAAAATTAAATTAATAAAATCAAATAATTCATAAAAAGATATTTTAGAAAGTATAATAATTGTGTAAAACAAGTCACTAGAAATCTGCTTAATATTGACTAAAATGTATTATTATATGAATATCTATGTCTTGAAAATCACAATATTCCTCGTGTACCTATAGTTGCATAATGACATAAAATTACCATTTGCGATAAAGTGAGATGCACGCTTGAGGTCACTGACAGCGAAATATCAAGGAAATGAATATCACTTTCACTAAAATTGCATCCATACCCATTCGAGGCCAAACAAACGATGTTGAGTGACTAAAATTCAGAATACTGATATTGGAAGACAGTTAATTATGCGAGTTATACTTTGAAATAATATTTCACATAAACGTTATCATAAAAAAGAACAAAAACTTGCAATTAATGCAATTATTTGTTAATAAAGAAAAAATTAATATGCACATAATATGGCATTCAATTAAGTATTACATCTGTTACTCTGTTATGTCAAATTGCAATTTTATTGCTACATCTAAGTGAAATTAGTATGTAATTATTATTTATGCTAGTCTTATTAATAAACTGGTAAATTATTACACTGGATAGAGCGGTTTTTCCACTTTGCAGTTAATATGCTTATACTTTATATTTAAAACTAATATATTAAAATCAGTTACAATATTTATTAGCTATTAATTTTATTTTATTTAAACTCACGGTCGTTAATATTAATGCTATAATTTTTGTTCAATTTTACAAACGTGACTTAAAATGCGATTTAAACTGCGAAAACAGATGCATCAAGACACACCTGCTTATTATTGCATCACATACAATCCAATTTACACTTACAATTAGAATCGTTTCATCGTTGATCGTACTATATCGATGTTATTCACGTGTGAGTAGTTTTTCAGGCCGTCCAATTGTTTGCTTCTTGTTCTTACAGTAGCACGTTACGAAATCGAAGTTTTTCTGCACGATAGGATACTTAAAAGCCTTTATCTTTCCATTAATGTAAAACGTTAATTGCAAGTTACTTTTTCTCTTTTTACGACTATAATTGCGCAAAATATTATCTGAAAACATTACATAATAAAACGAACGTAAGTAATGTGCTGCAAAACATAAATATAATAATTTTCTAAATGCAATTATATAATAGCATTTAAATTACTGCATATATTTTTGCATTTCTGCATAATAATACTGTTTAAGAAACAAAAAAAAATTTTTTTAATGTAATGTAACTCAAGATACAACCATGTCCCTGAGCTTTCTCTTCAAAGTGTGAATTTTTAATCCTAATCTGCGATTCACCCTCCAATTTTGCTCGTCGGTCATCACTTTATACATCAGAAGCGTGCTCGCGCGACGACAATTATTACGGACAATGATTGTCCTAGCGGTCTTTAACTTCGCTTACGGTACGGGACATCAATTTTGTCGTCTGCGACCGTGACGTGTGTACACGCGTACATAGTGCGTGGAATCGTGCTCAGGATACAGAGGCGTACCGTGACGTCCAAGGGCTCTTAACATCTAAAATCCCATCAAACGGCGGTGTTTCGCTAACATTTCTAAATTTTAGCCGCGCATTCGTCACCTCGTCTTCGCGGAAGCGCTGCGTAACCCTCGACATGTCGAAACAGCGACAGTTGTCGCTATTATCGTTTCTTAATAAGTTTTTTGGCCACAAATAGCATTTTGCGTAAAATCACATAAGAGCGATAGCTTGATGGCACAATAACGGATTCTTCAAATAGATAAAAAATTCGAATATTTATCGTGCTGCTCGGTGAGAAAGATAATTATTAAAAAAAAAAATTCTAAATAAACTTCAATTGTAAATTTGTAAAATACATAATTTATGAGAAAGGCTGAATGTTTTAAAATTAAACACTTACTTAACGTTTCTTGATGTCCTGTAATTTCGTCCGTTCGCGTGGCGAATGCAATATCATATTCCAGAAAATGAGGAACTGGTACTCGCGATCGTAGATTACGGTCCAAATGCGCGATGGTCAAGCCGTCAGAGGACGGTGGGCTTTTGATAGTCGGCTGGCTCCTGGCACTTCATTCCATCGGTGCCGGTGCCCAATTAGATCCGGAACATGGGTGTCCCCTGCAAGAAAAGATACTACCATGTAGATGCTCCACGCGCGACATGGAAGTTCAGATATGGCAAGTTTAGATGCAGAGATATATACATACGTATATATACTCCAGGTAATTAAATGAACAATTTTGAACGCTATGCATTCGCACAGGTGTAGTCACAGCGAATTACCAAAGGTCCTCGAGGGTCTGCATGCAGTCAGTCATTACCTGGATCGGCCGGTGGACGAATTAATTTTAGAGAACAACAACCTCCCTAGTCTGCCCGGCAAAGTCTTCGCGACCTTACGAGTTCTGCGCTTGATGCTGCGAAATAACCGCCTCGAGCGGGTGTCATCCGGCTGGCTGGAAGGGCTGCACGACTCCTTGCTGGAGCTTTTCATCGTCGAGCCAGATCTGCGATCCTTACCTGTGGACAGTTTGGAGAATTTGCAGGGCGTCGAGGCGGTGACGCTGCAGAGTCGCGTGATGAAGCGACTGCCGAGGTTCTCCAGCTTACCGAAGCTGAGGTACCTTCAGATCAACTCGCCAGCTTTGCTAGAGCTCGTCCCGAGGAACTTCCGCGACGTTCCCAATCTCGAGCAGCTGCACGTATTAGGTAGTCCGAGACTGACCAGGCTGGAGGCCGGGCTTTTTCGAGGCCTACCCCGGTTGGAGCTAATCAACATCACGGATTCCGGGATCCATTGGATTCACCCGCGCGCCATGATCGATCTTCCAGATCTCAAGGACATCTCGCTGGTGGGCAACGCAATAATCGATGCCGGTATGGTTGGTCGCGCTTGTATGGACCTCCCATCACTGTCAGTAATACGCCTGGATCGAAATCGTATTAATCGACTGGGCGAAGGCTCTTTCGTCGACCTTCCGGTTTTGTCGCGGCTCTATTTGTCGCGCAATTACATCACCGAGATATTCGCCGGAGCTTTTCAAGGCGTGCCGGCTCTCAAATCCGTGGACCTAAATCACAATCTGATTCACCGCATCCACCCGGAATTTTTCCCGCAGCGAGGTGGAAATGCGTTGGAAGAGATGTGGCTGATTAATAACGACCTCAGTCACGTCGCCGAGATACGATCGGTGCTCGAGGCTCTGCCGAGGCTCAAGTTTCTAGATGCTAGCCACAATCAGTTAGAAGAAATACCATTTGGTGCTCTGAGAGGCCATCCTACTTTGGAGAGACTTCACTTGAATCATAACAGGCTAGCTTTTTTGCAAAGAGAAACGTTCACGGCAATGCCAGCACTCAGAGAGCTTAGGCTGAAAAACAATTCTTTATCAAATCTCCTGGAAGCTCCCTTTTGGAACTTGCCGGCATTGAAGGTAAGCTGTTTTTAAATTTCTTGAATATTAATTCTACAATTTTTTTTTTTTTTTTTTTTTTTACTATTTCGGTAACTGGTTGATTTTTTTTATTTAACCTTAAAAAAATCTTTCTTCAGAAGAACATGCACGGTTTCAGGGTTTGGATCTTTCAGAAAATTATTTCCGTCACATAGAGCCACGTTTATTTGCCAATCTGCCGAATCTGAGACGGCTGGATCTTAGCGGTAATGCCATAGGACTTATCGAGCCTGAGTCCTTTTTGGGTACGCCGGCACTAGAGCACGTGAATCTTTCCGGAAACGCCTTGTCCGTCCTCCACCCCTTAACGTTTCGGCATCTAACAAATTTGTACGAATTGGATATTAGTTTAAATCGTATGCTAGAAATGGTTCCTGGTTTGCCGAAAGACATCGAACATCTTCATATGTCCAAAAATCGCATCGTTGCTCTGCCAACGGTATCTTCTCAGGACTTAGCTCTGCCAGCCCTACGCTCGTTGGATTTGAGCTCAAATGGGATCGAAAGAATTCCACCTGGTGCCCTGGGTGACTTACAGAATTTGAAAAAACTGAATCTAGGCTACAACGCTCTAAGACTCCTAGACGACGGCGTTTTCGACGGCCTCACGGGGTTGGAGCAGCTCGACTTGAGATGCAATCGCCTGGTAACGTTGCACGGACGAAGCTTTCGGCCCCTAATGTCGTTGATGGACGTGAACCTTCGCGGCAATCGAGTGGAGGTCTTGCGACCTGATATTTTTCAAGAGAACACGAGACTGCAAAGGGTTGATTTGAGTAGAAATAATCTTGCGCAAATTCCTCACGCTACCTTTGCTAATACGAGGTAAAAAAAATTCGACAGTTTTAGTATTATAATTTATGCAATAATTTATAATATTTATTTAAAAGTTTCGCTTTATTTCCGTATATAAAAAATTTTTTCATAAATTTTAAAATTTATTATTGTATTTTAATTATTATTATAATTAGTATCGTTTGTTTTGGTCGTTAAAATTCAGTATATCATGCTTAAAACAATGGAAATAATTTTCCTTTTTTTTTGTGTATTATTTCGCGGTCTTATATTCTAGTGGAAAAGTAGTTTCACTCGTAGTTGCATCACTCTTAACTTGTACCTAGAAAGTTTTTCGTGCACACGCTAATATCTCTTTCTCGTTGTGTAGCATCGGCCTGGCGTGTCGACTAATTTGACAATACTTTACCTCGATTTTATACGCGATTTTATTTAACTTCGCCTATCAACTTAACTGCATCGATCAAACACGAAGTATTTTTATATTAATTTAATTTTAATCTAAGTTTTAAACGTCGACAAAGCACGTTCTAATGATATCATAATTCTTTTTTAGATCTTGCAAATTTGTTAATGCCCAATAACAATGTAAAAGTTTAAAGAACTTTTTATCCTTTTGCACGTTTCCAAGTATCTTTGTTAGTTTTGCTTTAGAGAAAGTTTCATTTTAACACCCAAAACGATAACATCAATGTCAATTACAGAGACCTTCGTGAACTGTACGCGTCACACAATACTTTGACCGAGTTACCGGGATCGCTGCACGGCTTAACAGCTCTGCGAGTCCTCGACTTGAGCTTCAACAAGCTGAACATCCTATCGCCGGAAACTTTAAGCAGCTTGTCGTCCTTGCTAGAGTTGAAACTAGTTAGGAACCACATACGAGAGCTGAGGGAGGGTGCGTTCGATGGATTACCGCGGTTATCTCTAATCGATCTTGAAAACAATGATCTCAGGGTAATCGAAAGAAATGCGATCAGAGCGTTACCGGAGTTGCAGGCCATCCGACTCGGCAGAAATCGATTGCAGGTAATAACAATTTCACGATTATGTTATGCACCAAATTAAATAAAAGACAATCTCTCTTTAATGCAATGTACACGTTTCTTCTAGTCCATCCCTAGTGGCGCTTTCACCGAATTACCGTTGCTACAAAGCACGGAACTTCAAGAGAATCGGATTCAAGAAATCGCTAGCAATGCCTTCATTAACGTGCCACATTTACTTTTCCTTAATCTAAGTCACAATCACCTGCCGGATTTAGAATACGTCGGTCTGGAGAGCTTACGATCATTGGAGGTCCTTGACCTCAGTTACAACCGATTATCCAAAATTTCCAGTGACAGTTTAGCAGCTATGGAGTGGCTGGTGGAATTAAAGGTATTTAAAATAAAAATTTTATATTGCTTTAGTAAATATTTCACATTCAAAAAAAAAAAATTTTTTCTTATGATCAGAAATTAAAAAAGTCACTGCGACACAATTTGTGAAAAAAAAAAATTTTCCGAATTAACTTGCAAAGTATCATAAATAACACAATGAAAGTGCGAGAGTCTTCGCTAATAAAGAAGAATACTTTCTCGTCGAGAGTGAAACTCTAGCGTGAACCGTGGTGCGAGACGAACCGTTCTGCTGGCGGAGCAATTATTCGTACGCCTGCATCGTTAATTAGGGAGATAGCTGAGCCGCTTTACATAGTCGTCTAACAATCGTTTTCCTTTCTGCATACAGATGGACAACAATCGGATTTGCGGGGTGCACGGTTCACCTTTTGACGATATGCCGAGATTGCGGGTACTGAGTCTGCGAAGCAATCGAATGACCGCCGTCTCCGAAAACGCTTTCAAAAGGCTACGATCAAATATCGCTGTCTTAGATATCGACGGTAATTTTAAATATAATATAGATTAAATTCACGATGCCGATTATTTATATTTTATTTTTATTTTTAATAAAGGAAATCCATTATCCTGTTCTTGCGGCATGCTTTGGCTGCGAGGATGGCTGCAGCAAGCTTCCTCAGAGGGTCCTAGATGTGCTGATGGTTCTCTGTTCAGAGAACTTAGATTATCGCGACAAGATTGTAAACGTGAAAGATACGTAGAATTAGTTCATCCAGGATGCGAAGCTGAAATGATTAACGTCGCAACGCCCTCGGCTTCTTCATCTGGTAAATCACAAAAACATTCGAGCATACAATTACTTGATTAGTTAAATCAGAAAAATTAAAGCAATAATTTTATTATTATAAAAATATATTTAGAATTTATAAATCCGGAAAGATAAATTTCAACAAATAGATTATATTAATATGATTTAAATTATATTAAAACTTGCCAGCATTTGGAATTACAGAGACGATACCGTTGTGGATGAATCTAAAAGATTCCTCGACGCAGAAGCCCTCCGTTTCCCAGGACTCTGATTTCTTTTACCAGTACGTAGATTATCAAGACAACGGAAGCGATACGAACACGTCGCCACCCAACGTATCTACTATCAGCGCACCTACTCAGACCGTGAAGCTCATTTATCCGCCGCCACATACGCAACAGAAACATCAAATGCAGAAAAATGCTACAGCACCAGTAAAAAAAAATCCCGCAATGCCACCATCTCCCAGCAGCTCTGGTTTTACCTTCTTCGGTCTACCTTTGCCGAATTTGAACTTTAATTTGTGGGGACATTCAGCCAGAAAGGCGGAAAGAAAAGAATCATTATCGGATAAACCTAATCGGGGACGTTATAGATCCTTTCCGCCCACAGAGCCGGAAATTCACAGGGGTGGCTTTGTACCATTGCCGCGCGGTCAAAGTGGATTTATGCCTATTGCCGATCCCAGATTAACATATGAAAAACACGCGAAGCATGAGAACGTTTCGAAATCGTCAAATATGAGCAATGCACATGTACAAGAGGAACGTCCTCGAAAAAGCGGAAACAGCACTGTGATTAAAGTGGAAAAAATTATTTCTAAGTCCGGAAAACCGCGAACGAGTTTCCGAGAAAAGGAAGAAGCATCTACTACAACATTCGTTCGATCGACTGGTTTTGAATCTCATAAGATTTTGTCTACCACCAATAGAACTAGGTAAACGTTCAAATACTTTTTTTTTGTATAACTTATTTTTTATTAATTTATGATATACGAATATTTACCTTTAATTAATCTTTTGAAATCTTATTAATTTTTTACTAAGCTTCAATACATCGAATGCAGTAAAAAATAACGTTTCAATAATTGTGGAAGAAGATTCTTCGCAAGAAGCTCACGAAACATCGGTGTCCACCGAGATTTATGATGGCGAGAGTTTAGAAGTAAATACAGAGGACACTAGATTCATAGAAAAGCCGCAGATGGAAATCGCTAACAAAATAGTTTGGACCACACCAAAAGCAGTAATAGCTGAAACGAAAAAAGCTATGATTACTGAGCAGATTAAGGAAACTGTTACTGCAGCAGTAGAAATAATACCATCGAAAGAAAACGAAACCGGACACAAAGATTGGGATTTAGAAATATCCGAATATGAAAATGATCCAACTTCTCTTTTAAGCAGTATAACAATTGACTCTCACGAAAAATTCGGTATGTTTTATATTTTAATAAAATTTAATTCGACAAAAAGCTATAAAGTAATAAATTATTTTACTTGTTGCAGACGATTCGGATATTGTGACAAAAATAGATACAGAATTGATTCCACATCTAGAGTCCACAACGTTTTCTATATCAAATTCACGGCCCAAAGAAACCACAACTACGACTTTTCGTGGAACAGAAGCATCCGCTTTGTCCGCGCTTTTGATCCCAGGGGGACAAGTACCGTCTTCGGGATCTATAAATTTACGTCCATTTGGCAGATCTACAATAACCAAAGTTGCCTCGCCGTATGTCAGTTACAATACCGAGCAATCCAAGGAAAAACAAAAATCGATTACCGGCGCGGCTCAAAAAAGCGAAATCATTGACGAAACGACGACCGAAAGCCAGAAGGAGGCGTTCGTCATCGAGGATAATGTAAAAGTGATAGACAACAATCCTTTCAACTGGTATTTCCAACACTATAACGACACGAATTTAGAACCTTACGTAGGCATAGCTTACAGCCGTGCCGCGGAAAAAGATACTTATCCATGGTTCCTTTTACTCGTTTTTAGTATTTTGATATGAAAGCAATTTAGAGTTTACAACGGAGATTAAATATTTTTTTAATAAATTAATTCCTAAATTATATATATAAAATATATTGTAATATTTGTTAATAAATATTGTAGTACATTGAGGGACAAATATGGCACTTGCTATATATATTCAAAACATATTAAAAAAAAAAAAAAAAGATTTAAAGATGTAATTATATACATTTAGATTTTTGTATATTCTTTCTGGTAACTTATAAGTAGGAAAGCATTTTTATATCGATGATAAATTAATAGAACAGTATAAATAAAAGATTATTTTATTATTAATGTTTCCTCATAATAAAATAAATTGTATTTGAGAAAAATAAAAATATTCATATTTATTACACATGTTAAATAAAACATTAATTTTTTTTATAGCAATATATGCTTTGAAGTAGTTTGAAAGAATATATCAATTATTTTTTTTATATTATGTTACTAGTTGAGTAATGAATAAAATCGAGAGAAAATAAATAATTGTATCTCCTGTATACAGGCTGCTCGCGATCAAATAGAAATAATGATTAAATTATTCTGTAAAAATGTCTTAGTTCTAAATTTTTTCGATATATTTACTACATCGTTTATTACATTGAAAATACAGAAATGTTGAGTTATCATTTATTTTCTTCTCTTGCCCCTAATATATTAAAAACTCACAGAATCATACAAGAACAGTTTGAAAATCAATTTGCCGTTTCTAATACGTATTAAAACTGTTATTATTTATAAGTGGGATATAATTCTGTACAAATAGCGAACAGGCTTGACTATTACACACAGAGTCATTCATTGTCCTCAACTTTAACAGTCTCAATCTTGTAGCTGAGCACGCTCAGAAATACTACGATCACTGATTTTTAGCTTTTACCTTTTCCTCTCCTTTTTTCTCTTCTTCCTTCTTTTCTTCCTTCTTTGTATCTTTCTTTCCATCAGTTTCTTTTTTCTCAGCATCACGATTGGTCAACTTATTATTAATTAAATTGTGTAACGCCACTATAGACCTAACCAATGCTGCTAAATATACAACCAGCATCTGATCATTTGTCTTGACATATAACGAATCGACAAAGCTACTTTGAGTCATATCCGGTAATAAATTAAAGATATCCTGAAGCTGATAAACAATTTGATGATTTATAGGCAATTTCCCATTACCAACCTGCGAAAAAAATTTCTTCTATTTATCCTTTCTCTTAGCGATAGTAAGATAAAACGTTTTAGCGGTTAATAGATACCTGAAGCAAATAATCTCTAATTTCCCGAATTTGTTCGTGAAGACCTTTTAAACCAAGTAATTGGTTTGTAATTCTTTGACTTAGAGTACCAACTGTAGTATCTTTGATGTCTCGCAATAAATGCTCTACTCCAACTTCTTCTGCTTCTTCAGCTCCAATTTCACTTGGAATATGCTCAAAAGTTTTAGAAGTAGGAGAACCATCCTGCACATACAATTTTCGTTAAATATTAAACATTTTTTTCAAAATTACAAACTTAAGAAAAGAATCAAATACAAATACTTAAGGAATTATTAATTAATTTATGTATTATATATTAAATTTTTTTTTATATATTAAATTAATTTATAAATAATATATAAATTAATTTATATATTAAATATTATATTATTAATTGACAGTTTCAGACATAGAAAACTCAATCAAACAGTAAAATTATGCCTTTAATCTACTGCAAAAAAAAAAAAAAAAAAAAAAAAAAAAATGTAAACTTACATCGTGCACTTCTTCAACCGCTTGATAAGCTTCGGTAGGAAGTCCAAGATCTTTTGGCTTAGCATCAATAATGACCAAAACTGAATTAGGACAGTATCTTCTAATTAACTCATTAATGGCAACATCATTTTGATGCAGCTTAGGCCCAGTATGGTACCAGCCCACTACCTTCTCGCGAGCTAAAAATCAACAGGAGTTTCTCGATCAAAAATCCATTCAAAGAAAATCTACAAGCCTTCTACAAGCTCTCAAAATATTCACCATTAACTTTCTTAAACATTCCATACATGTTTTCTAGGTAATCGTGGTCGAGGAACCACACACTTTTATCCTTGTCATCCTCGTCGAAAGGTACTGAAATAAATGTTTCATCTTTTTATATCGCACTCGGCTTTAAAGATAAGGGCGATTTATTCTTTACGCTACTTTGCGCTTTAATAAAAATAAAATAATTTAACTAGAAAGATATTTAAAGAAACATTTATAGCGTAATTGTCCGTTCTAACCTGCAAAACTGTTCGACACGTCCAAGACACCCTTGGCCCTCCAGCAGCCCAAAAGTACGCCGACGACTCTCTTTTGGTTTCCGATTTTTCCCATGCGGTTAAAGTGATCCACCACGCTCAACAGCACCAGCGGGTGAACCACAACTTTTGTTGTCACAACCTCTTGACTCGGCATTTTTGGACGAACCTACGAGTTATACCGCTACGATACTAACACTATCCCGCAGTCTGCACTATCCTGACATTCTGAACTTCCCAAGTTCCCGACCACTGATCGTGTTTAGTTGGAGAAATGACACGAATGGCGTGTCGCATACCAGGTTCGTCAACCATACGCTTGATTCGAAGAACAGAAAAAAATTGACGCATCTATCGTTTGTAATGTAACATAGTACATTCTAGGCATGGTAAGTAAAATAACATGAATAAATAAACGATGAAATTAATTTTTATTTGATTTGATAACGGAAAGAGGCAGTTCCATAATTCATCCGCGTAAAGTTGGTCAGCTTGAGCATAAGAACAATATACGCCACAACGTGCAGAGGTTTTCTTGGTTAGGAGTAACAAGTTTTTATGTAAAAATACCTCGAGAAGGTAAGAGATCTCTTTTTCGTACCAAGGGTATGTTTAGCAAAAGCGATTTGTTATTTGAAATGTGTTACATTTGAATTGTTTAAAAAGTAACTCAACGAACAGAAATCTAATATGCCATAGACGGTACATATATATAGATAGTAGACAGTAGCAAAATTCAGTGTGATAAGTGTCGGTAGTACCAATTTGAAAAAGGTGAAAGCGCGAAAAGAAAATAAAGTTTAAATATAGTCGAAAAAAAATTATGAACAATACAATATAAAAATGTTATTTTAATTATAATTTAATTATTTTTCTGATTAATACTGTTAATTTACTAAAATTTTATGTAAAATATTATGCACAAACCGGAAAATTTTTTAGCAGTAATATACTTACATACTTTTTTGTTTTATGTATAATAAATATAAGTAATTTAGACCTGTTTTGTCTAGAAAATAGAATTTACGTATCTGACATATGTATCTTTTTTTAGGATGTCTCTACCCATAGTGTTTGTAACAGGCAACGTTAACAAACTAGAGGAGTTTGTTGCTATTTTAGGAAAAAATTTTCCTCGATTGATTACAAATAAGAAAATTGATTTACCTGAGTATCAAGGAGAGATAGATGATATATGTCGTGACAAATGTCGAGCTGCAGCGAGCCTAATGAACGGTCCGGTGATCATTGAAGACACCTGTCTCTGCTTTAATGCGATGAAGGGTCTTCCGGGACCTTATATCAAGTGGTTTTTTGAGAAACTAGGTCCTGAGGGTCTACACAGGATGCTTCATGGATACGAGGACAAATCGGCGGAGGCGGTATCCACGTTCGCTTACTGCTCTGGCGAAGGCTCCGAAGTTTATCTATTTCAAGGACGCACTCAAGGTACCATTGTCAGTCCACGAGGTTCAAAGGACTTCGGTTGGGATCCTTGTTTTCAACCGCTCGGCTACGACAAAACCTACGCGGAGCTGCCGAAGGAAGAGAAGAACAAGATCTCTCACCGCAGCAAAGCGATAGAAAAACTAAAAAATTATTTGATAAAAGACGAGAACGTTTAATTTCTTTCGCGAGATACTTTTTTACAATCTTGTTTCAATTGATTGTAAAAACATTCTATAGATATCGTTTATGTGAATCTTGCAAAATTTATTTTACAACGGGAATCATTAATATTAATGAATATTAATTTTGTTTAATTATGCCGAGTGGCAAACTCGCGTTGTTTTGTCTTCAACTTTGTAATTTACGCTGTGACCTATAATGTTAACGTTCGATATCCATTAAATTTATCAAAGGTGATTTCTCGCCGAAAACAACGCCTTTCGATATCTTGTAAGAATAGATAGCCGTCGTACAGCATATGGAACTACTTCTGGCAGCCTTGAAGCTACCTTGACGCCTCGCAATTAAAAATCTGATAACTTCAATTTCGCTAGATTATGCAATATGTTAATCGGTGACTTGTACCTTACAAGTCTAGCGTGACGCAACAAATTTAAATATGAAACCATTTTAATCGTCCAGTAGTAGATATTAATAATCGTGTAAACCGATACTTCACGTACGCAAGCACTCGTAATTAGAAGAGTTAATCATATATACGTACAGTATATAACTGACAGATCACTGTTACTAACTTTCAGTTATTCACTCACTTTATTCACCAACAACGTGATTACATACGCTGTGTGAGTGGCACCGAAATAAATGCCATTTAAAATATTATCAATTATTTAAGCGCATAAATAGATCAAAAAAATAATATAATGCAATATATTACATAACAATTATCAGATCTTGTGTTTTGTATCTTATATATCTTCTATTGTATTTATGACGCGTAGAGAAACTAAAAAAATATATTTAAATAAAAAAGAAAAAAAAAAGCGATGTCTTTAATATTAAAAATATATTTTAATAATAGAAAATGCGGTTAAACTTATCTCGATTCATGTAGCAAACGTTCTTTTAATAACAGATTCTTTAAAGTCAATTAATTTAGTGTGTTGTATTACGTAAAAGCGTTGGTAAACATTTTCGTATCGTTTTTGATTCCTTTTTTTTTTTTTTTTTTTTATTAAACTGTAAATGATTATTTAATTTATACGATTATTGGAAAATTTATTCTTTTTTGGTGCAATTATTCACGACTGTCATAATCACCGTAAACACGCATGCTAAATAGAATATTCTTTAAATCTATTTCAAGTAGCTTTATTGCAAGATGCGTTTAACAAAAGTAACAAAACTTTCTACGTAGCTTGCGCGTAATCTTTCGGCAAAAGATTTATTTATCGAGCGGCTAATAATTCTTTTAACTCTTTTGACCCGGTTATTCACATCTCGTTGTCTTCGCGAAGTTGACTTTTTTTACGATGAACACTTCTTCCAATGTTTCTCTCTCGTTTACAAACTCATTATCGTTGGAGATACCGATTTTCGGCTGCACCAGTGTCCCAGAAATATTCGACAGTCGGCTCTTTTCCGGTGCATAAAACAGTCGAAGGGAGACGGCGGCGGGACGCGTGGTACGTATGCAGAGATAAAATTGCGAAACTTACAATTAGACGGGAACGGGGAAAGAGGAAGCAGGTTTTTTTCCCCACTGAAGAAATTGACAATGGAAAGAGTGCCGCCGTTAATCACGATCGCTGCGGTGCACGAATTATTTTTAATATACGCGCGTGCGTTATTAATGTTCACAGCTGCAGTGGGGCTTGATGCCCGAAAGGGTTATCTCCTTGATTACCGACGTAATCTTCTCTCTTTCCCTCCCCCTCGTAACGTGTAACCACCCTTTTCGTTTCGCGAGGTTATCGGCTAGCCTGCACTTTTGCATTTTACCGGCAATTGGAGAACGTCGCCCCCTATAAAAGCGGGACGATCTCGCGTACGCTACCAGTTTTACATCAGGGGTCACGCTATGATGAATGCCCTAACCGGTAAGCCTCACTCGAAGAAGCTATTTGCATCTTCGTATACTAAAGCTTCAAATCGTATGTATACCCAAATTCTGTACTTCTCACCGAGCTTTCCCTTCACGAGTGTACTTTAAGTAATATTTTTTAATGCCGTAACGCGCTGTGTTATGCACATTATACGTTTAATAAAAGCAATTAAATTTTTTTTTTTTTAGTATTACTGCTGTGTCTAACGGCCGCCTGTGCGGTACCAGGTAAATTATTTTTTATTTTATTATGCGATGTGACGTAACTGTTAAAATTTTTATAAGCCTGATAATTTTTAATATTTCAGTACATTTTCCGGTTGAGAAAACGCTGATCTACAACTACTATGCGAACGTGAAAGCGGAGATTGTCGAGCCAGCTCAATATGTCTCTCAGTTTGCTCTCGTCGGGCAGCTTCACGTAACGAAGGACGACAGTGATCCGACTTTGAGTAATGCTTATTACGTGAAATTGAACAACGTAAAGTATGGTATGTACAATGGCATGGTCACCGAACACTACCGACCAATCGAAGTTCTTCAGGAACTCGGCGATGCCGCACAGCAAATTCAAGAACCTTTTATGATTATTTACAACGAAAATGGGATGGTGAGCGTCTGATTTTCTAACTTGATAATTAGACGTAACGATTATTCGTAAAAAAAGGAAAGAAAAATTATAACGAAAAATATGATTTTAGTTCCAAGGCATTAAAATGCCGGAAACTGAGAGCGGTTGGTCCAGAAATATCAAGCAGGGAATCGCTTCAATGATGCAATTGGATCTGGCCCACGTTCAGATGCAGACTCCAATGAAGCCGCATGGGTTTATTACGCATGAGGTAGGTAACGACTGATGGGAACATCCAGCAAAAGCGGGTTTGTTTTAAAATGTTCTCTTTGGTTGTTACCACTAGAACACCATCCATGGCGTTTGCCAAGTCGCCTACGATATTCATCCGAAAAACCCGACGAATGCGGAAGACGCCAACGTCTTCGTGGTCACAAAGATACACGATATGATGAACTGCAGCCACTTTGTTCAACGTATCTTCAATCATGTCGAGTCCGATAAGTGTCACATGGAGCCTATGGTAAATTTTGTTATACTTTGCCCATGAATTGTTTTAATATTATTTTGAATCTCAGGATGACATGACTACTTCCGCCAGAAGAGTTTTCGAAATCAAGCAACAGGACAACGACATTATTATTAAAAGGATGGTTGCTCACTCGACTATTAGTTACTTCCCGTATAATGGCCGATCTGAGGGTCATTATCTTTCGACTAAGTAATTATATAATATGTTAATTAATACATAATTGCGTCAGCAATCAAGTACTAATTTTATTTTTATATTTTAGCACTACTTTGGATCTACACTCTGTAGTACCGACGACAGGAGTTCCCGTGATGGCTGTAAACGTTCAGAACCTGCCTATTATTAGAGACATTACTTTCAATAAACCATTAGGAAATTATGCTCTTAATGCCGCCGAAGATCTTACGCATGGTCGACATATTGTGAAATTAGACGCTCTCGTTCCCAAACTTAAAAATATGTTGGTCGAAGCTGCTGATTACCTCGAGGAAGATCACTTACAGGCTAAAGAACCCGAATGGAAGCACGGGCAAACCATCAACAGGTTGCAGCATACTATGACTTACATGGATTTAGCCTCATTGGAGCAGGTTTATAATGCCATTCAGGATGCGACAACGCCTAAAGAAATTACGATGAAGTGAGTACGAAATTATTTCTTATTTTTTGCTTTAAACAAATAAATTTATATCTTTTAAAAAAATAATTTGTTATTATTTTTTAAAATCTAACGATACATTAAAACGGCGATTGTGTTTTTAAAGGAATATTTTTCTGAAAATGATCCCTACCGTTGGCACAACCGCTGCCAGCCACTTCGTGCGAAATATTGTCCGCAAGCACAAAGTGACGGATGATATTGCTCTCGCGATGTTAGTGAAATTGCCGATACATGTCAAAGTACCGTCAGAGAAATTACTTGTGGAAATGGAAGATTTATTGAAATTAAGCAACGTATCGCCGCAAGTTAAGAAAGCCGGTATCCTTTGCTTCTCTATTTTAATTCGCAAAACGTTTATGCATCAACAAAGCGACACCGTCCACGCCGTTCTCGACAGATATCTTCACCGTTTCCTCGATCACATTAAGAGTAAGTATTGTATTGTATTGTATATGTATAATTTACATGTATTAAATATTAGAAGCACGTAATAAAAGTAAGTGATACTTTATTTTCAATTTTTATTTTATTTTTTATTTAATTTAATTATTTTTAACAATACAATACTTACCTAAATCTTTTTATTAATGTTTCAGCTGAGGAATCATACGAGATGAAAATGGTGTATCTGATGGCAATGAAAAATGTACAAGTGGGTAATATTGAAAAACTTTTGGAGCCAATCATCCGTGGTGAAGTTTTGATATCCGATAATCCGTTCCATATTCGCGTTCAAGCAATCTGGGCTATCAAAAAGGCAGTCGCCAATAAAGTTGAATACACTCACAACTTGCTCTGGCCTATTTTCGCTGATGCCACTCAACCACTGAACGTCAGGATTATCGCTTACGATATCTTGATGAGTCAAATGCCAAACATGCAACGTATCATGAATATCTACTGGCTTATGATACACGAATCAAACAACCATCTATATAACTATCATGTTACTACTCTAAAAAGTCTTGCCAATTCCGTGGATCCTTGCCTAGTGTCAGTTCGCGAAATGGCCAGGAAAGTGTTACGAATTACTAAACTCAGATCAGAAAATACTCCGCTTTCGTCAAAACATATCGTTGACTATATGGATCCTATGTACGAACATGGTGAATCTTTGACTAACTCCTGGGTTCTTGATGAAGTGACTGGTATGCCACTCGCGGGATACGTCGAATATCATACTTCAGTTGCTCGTAAACCCGCCGACAAAGTTGGAGTAAGTATTAACATCAATTTTATTATAGATCAAATATCTCGCAAAAATTTACGAAAGTAATATAATTATTTATATTTTATTTTTACATCTAACAGCATATATTAAATTTTTATAAATTTTTATTAGATTTACTGGAATGCTTTTGGCCTGGATGAGATTATGCAAATAGTCAAGAAGGAGTTAATGGGCAATTCATTGGAAAGCCTTTCCAATAAAAATGTGCAAAATCTCTTAATTCGCGCAGCACAGGACATGCCGATGAAAAGATCTATTCATGTCGACATCTGCATAACGCTAAATGGTGTTGTCGTTCTTGCTAATCATTACGACCAAAACTCCTTCAAGAACATGTTCGACGACACGAATCTGTTTAAGCAAATGATGGTCGCCAATTTCCAAGAAATTATGTACGAAAATCTTTACGAAATGTTGGTGCCCACCGACATGGGTCTACAGGGAGTCTTCAGTACAAAAATACCTCAACTGTGGTCGATAAAATTCAATAACCTTCGTTCTGAGATTAAAGCACCATCGGTGAACATGAAATTCGACATCGATACTCGCATTTGGAAGCATGGCGAATACGCCATGTCGATCTATAATCCAATCGTCGACGTGTGGCACTCAGTTCGTCGCGCCACTGTCCAGGATGTCGCTTTACCCGTGCAAATGAGCGTAGGATATAATCACGAGGCAAAGAGCCTCAAGATTACTATGCCGAGATTACCAATCAACAAGCTATCGAACACTGGTATACGATTCTACGCGAAAAACTTAGTGACCATCACCGAGGACGAACAGGACGTTCTGAAGACTTGCTGCGCTACTTGTCATCATCACACTGTCGTTACTGCCAACGAAAAGAAAAATTATCATATGGTTATGGAGTCTAAAGACATGGGGCTCAGATACAGCATGTCGATTTTTGACTGCGAAAGCGAAATGACTCCTATGGCCAACATTGAAGAATGGCATCGTGTGCTCTCTGCAGATTATAAGAATACTTGGTAAGTAATAGATTAAAATAATAAGTTTTAATCGTAACGTTTCAACAGTAATAATATTCATTGTTACTAATATTTTTTTTTATTTTATTTTATAAAAAGAAATGCAATTTGTAATTAAATATTTTTCTATTGTCAATTATTTTCTAAAAAAATATACTATTAATTTGTTTATTAGGAATTCGAAGGTCCTCCAATATATCATGGGTGTCCGCCAAAAATTGATTAACGACTACATATCGCTGCAAATGGGTAACTGTGGAAAGCTCATGAAAATTGAACCGAGCATCGTTTATCCTACGTCGCATGTAAGTAGTTAAAAATCTCACAATTAAAAAAAAAAGGTTTTTAAAAAAACCAAAAATTTTAGCATTTTTAATTTCTCGTTTTTCCTGCAGGTCGACATGAATATAAGGGTCAACATGGAAGATCTCGATCACATTCATGATAAGATGCACGCTCTTAGCAGCAACAAGATTAATCTACGTGGTACCCTTGACGTTAAAGCAGCTTCAACAAACGAATCCGTCCGCTCATGGGATGTAAACGTAAACGTCGACATGTCACCGGGACACGTAATCAATAATTTCAAAGTTCAAATCACGAGAGAGACTCCGGGAGAAAAGAAGTTAAAGGTGCGTTTAATTTATCTTGATTTTTTTTCCGAGAAAAATAATAAATTTTATACAGTAATTAATTTTTTTATTTTTTTATAGATCTGCGTAGATGCTCAAAAGAATTACCCAGTTGTCGAAACGGATCCTTTAAAAGTTGCTACCACTAAAGAGGAAACTAATAGCAAAGTAACCGTTACAGCAGGATTTACAGATGACGATAAATGCGTCCGCGACGATATGATGATCATGATGACTGTGAAGGGTGAGATGTCAGAAGAACAGAAGACAAAAATGACGCATGATAACATGCACGGTGCTTGCATTAAAGACAATCAAAACCCGCAATTCTTGACAAGACAGGGGCATGTTGCCAAAACCATGAATTGTATTCGTGAGACCATACAATACACGACTATGAAGAAGTACACCATTAATACGACGTACAAAAAAGTGAGGAAAGATAAAAACGAAAATATCAAAGTGTAATAATTAAGGATGTCACCAGATATAATTAAAAAGAAATGTGGTTTTTTTAGGTGCCTGTACGGATATTGTCGCTCGTTGCTATGATGGAAGATTACGTTCGCGCATCGTATTTGCCGTATGTGTGGTACATCACAGACCGTGCTGAAAACGGTAACGCAAAAGTTGTAATCGAGTATTCCACCGATATGAGCCACCTCTACGCGATCGTCGTTACTCCGGTAAGCGGATACCAATACATCGAAGTTCCTTTGCAACAACATCTTTTCGACGGTATAGTTACTCACACACCGATGTCATATCCGCAATGGCATTCTGTGTTGGATAATACTCGATTCTCTGTAGCTGCTTTGCATAAAATGTCACAAAATCAAGCTAGTAAGTTTCTCAAATATTATTTTCAAATACATATATTTTTAAAATTATAAGTAAGTTATAATGTTAAAAGCTTGACTTCATTGAACGCCTATCTTTTACAGAAATCTGCACTATTTATCCACAAACTTTGGTGACTTTGGACGAAAGTGTGATGCCATTCGTGGTATTCGATAAATGGACTCTGATATCCGGCGATCACATTGATCGAACGTACGCAATTTTCGTAAAGTCCGTGCAAGGTACCAAGCTGGCTGTAAGAGTGTACGTCGCCGATCACGAAATGGAAATTGTACCGAACGAATTTAATGCCGTCGTTTCCGTTGACGGCAATGTAATCGAGCATTACGAGAAGGGAGTCATTGTGCCGAAAGATGAGCCGAAGTCTTACGTGTTTAAGTAAGTGCCGCGGTTAATTGATAAGGCATACAATTTAAGGGAATGCAATTATATTAAAATATAATTTTTCTTTACAGACTTACCGATAGCAGCGAACATCTTGTGGTCCAATCTCAACGTGTGCCAGTAATGATGGTATGGACTTCCAGCAGTGTCACTTTGATGCTGGATAACAGTCTGCAAGGTCGCGTAACCGGCATGTGTGGGCACATGGATGGCACTCACAAAGAGAAAGTTCCCCAGGTTTACACCGTTATGAATATTTAACTGTATAATATAATATGAAACTGCGAGGAATATAATTATTTTTATATTAATTAAAATTATAAGGGACATAATTTAAAGGATATTTCTGTTAAATAAAAGAATGTAGCTTAATAATAGCTTGGATGAGAGAAAAGAGACAAAAAAAAATAAATTTTTATTTTTTGTTTACTTGTATTAGTTATCTGATTTTTACGTCGATCTGTTAAAAATTGAATGTCAAATTATTGTAGGGTTTTCTATTTTTAAAGAAGTGTTTTTTTTTTTTTACCGCGTTTATCAAGGAATTGTATATTTTAGATAAGTTTAGGTAAATTTAATTTCTTCGAAATTCAACATTGCGAAAAAGTGACAATAATTAAATCTGTATATCTGCTTTTTGAAATAAGATAATTTTTTTGTTACGCTGGCCTCATGTAGTGTACGATAGGATATAAAGCAACTCGCCTCCGTGGCGCAATCGGCTAGCGCGTTCGGCTGTTAACCGAAAGGTTGGTGGTTCGAGCCCACCCGGGGGCGTTTTCTTTTTTTCCTTTTTTTGTTATAGCACTAATAATCACACTTTAATATTTAGATAACCTTTCCCGTTAACCGAGATACAGCGATTGAATATCTTTTCAAGTATTATGTAATTAAAATTAGCATTTAAGTGACGTTAATTAAAGTTTTGCGAGATACTAGAATTTCTGTTGTGCACATTTTTTGTGAGATAGTAACGATATCGCGCAAAAACGCAACGCGCATATTTATCGTAATGTAACGCAATTATTTGCATTTATAAATGACTTTTGGATTCGACGAAATTGCCGCGCAAAGTGCGACTGGTTGATGCTATCAAAACTCGCGGCGCTGACCGCCGACTTTAGACCGATGGCCGCCGTGATGCCTTGCGCGCAGTGCGAGGAAGAGCGGGAACGTAAGAAAAAGAAAAGGAAAGGGAAGCAACTGTCCGGTTCAACACGCAGCAGCCGTAAATACCGCAGGGATTCCGATTGCTGTTGACGCGCGCGACACGTGGCGCGGAATCTTTTTTTTTTTTTTTTCGCCCTGGCGTGTCTCGGTGGAATCGATCGGATAGCCCGCCGTGTCACGCGCCGCTATGTCGGCCGTCATCGCCGGCGCAACTCCGCGCTAGAAACGCGTTGCGTCAGCCCGCGCTAACGAGGCCAACATCGTCGTCGCCGCCGCCGCCGTCGTCGTCGTCGCTGTCGCCGTCGCCGTCGCCGTCGCGCGGAGGCGGAGAGTCGTGCGCGCCTCACGCCGCGACAGCAGCCGGGACGATGGGGTTAGGCTTCCGATGGCGCCTCGTGTTCCTCCTACTTCTCGGCCTGCTCCTCTGGCAGACCTCCAAGATCTGGCTCGCGTTCCTACAGGACGGCGCCGCCACAACAGGTATAAAAAAAAAAAAAGAGGAGAGAGACGCGCGTGCTTTCTCTTTCGCGTCATCCCGTCCCTCGCTCATGTACCTGTCGCACGCACGTTTTATCTCGTTTCCACGGTTTTTCATCGTCGACTACGCTCACCGCGTCGATCTCGGCTTCCGCCGGCGGCTGAGTCGGTCTTTCGAGGGGTCCGTCAATCTGAAACAATCGCTGCTCTCGAGAGCCGCACCTTGAAAATCGAGGAATCGATCGCCCACTCGACCCGCGTATATGACTCCGTACTGCAGGTGCATCTTTCTTTTTATTATACCGTCCGATACAACAATATGGTAATAGTTTAATTATAGGTCGATGACGGGCCATTGCGTTTTAGGATTTTTAAGCTGCCTTTTCGCTCGTTACGCAACCTGTTGTTCTCCGTACGTGTCCTTATCTGACGTTTCGAAGTGGCCGTGAAGGAAAAGATGATCCTCGATTTTGTGCTTCAAAGTTTTTTTTTTTTTTTTTTAATCGCCCGCGGTTTGCACACGGCACCCGCCGGGACCATCAGACCGAGAAGGAAATCCTCGCAGCTGTGATGACAATCACGATTCGACGGATGCGAAGTGTGCCTAATTGCGCACGTGAGAAACGTGCATAGGAAAAATCGATGATGACGCGCGGAAAAAGTCCAGCTGGACATATAGATAATTAGCTGAAGACCGTACGTGTCAGTCAACGGAGACGGAAAAAAAAAAAAGCTGAAGTTGTCATTTATCAGCGTCCTCCCCGCAAGATAAGAAATTACTCATACGAACTTGTACGGTTTTGCCGCATTGTAAGTTACGTAAAAGGAACCCGTCGCGGATCTTTTTCCTCCCCTCTCGAGGGGAGAAATTTTTCTGAACGATCACGAGATAATACGACGATAAAACCGAACGGCGGATTTCGAGATAACGATTGTCTCAGATTTTTCAAAACGTGTAATCTCGAAATTGTGCTTCGAAGCATAGGTCGACGGATCCATTTCTTGATGTAATAAATTTTTCTTTTCTCTAAATCCTTTTTTTTCTCTCTCTCTCTACTTCCATAGAACTTCAGGGGGACCAAGCAGTCACGCCGTTTAGTGAAAAAGAAGCACCGCCGCCTGAAAAAGTACACGTGGCTGTTTATTATGAAGCGCTGTGTCCAGACTCGCGCAGTTTCGTTTTGAAACAATTGAGCCCGACGTATCGGAAACTCTCGGCGAATGTGAACATAGAGTTGGTGCCGTACGGTAAAGCGAAGGTAAGCAAATTGCGTGCTAAGTCCGCCGGCATACGACACGATTTTTTTAAGCGTGCGAGCGAGCCACCTCGCTGGCAATTATATCTGACTATACAGCTTGACGTATTACGTGTTGGCTGTACACGCTGCTATATAGTTATTGATAACAAGCTCAGTGCTATTTTTCACTACCTGGTTTATCACTAGCTAGACGATATTACATATAGTATAATAACAGTGGAAAAAAAAATTCTAATGTTACATCAGTAAATTATATATTATTCATCAAAACGCTGTTAATTTATACTACGAATAAACGAGCTACAATTACTACAACGCGATTAGAATATACTTAGCATTTTTTTTTTTTTTTTCTTAATTTTGTTGGGGCTTCCAAAAAATTTCCGAATACAAATGTTAACTCAACGTACAAGATAACTGCGCGAGGCTGGAATTAGTAGCACTTTTATTATCGGAGCACGCAGAGCGTTTTGCTAAGCAGCGAATTGCCAATAAAAAAAATTAACACAAAAAATTGTCTCTCGTGTCCTCAACTTGTTGTAATTTTAAATGAAGCGTAGGAGAAATTGTTAATCGCGAGACAATTCGATCAACGAGTCAAATTAAACGGCGAGCATTTTCTAAAGTTACGGCATTTTATTTCCAGACAATAAAGGTGGACGATGGGTACCAGTTCAGATGTCAGCATGGCCCGATGGAGTGTCAAGCGAACATCGCACACGCTTGCTCCATCGACGTCATTAAGGACCCATCGGTGCAATTGGAATTTGTGGCTTGCATGATAGAGAATAACATTGACCCGGGAATAATGGATACGTGCGCCAAACGTATATCCGTGGACTTGACGTCTATAAAGAAATGCACGAACGCCGAAAGAGGAAAAATACTCTTAGCCAAGTATGGAGATATGACGAACTCCCTCGTGCCGCGAGTATCTTTTATACCGACAATTACTCTCAACGGGGTGAGTATTCGCTTCGTGACGCTAAGTAGATAACATTATTACATGTACGATACGTCGAATTGACTGCGATATATCTTTTCAGAGTTCCGAGCATCAGGTGAGGATACTGAAAAACTTGTTGAAGGAGGTGTGTCTGCAATTTAAAGTTACACCCAAAGAGTGCGTATCGTGAGAGCACGTATTGTTCGCCGCTAGCAAAACATATCTGCGTGATCATCGAATTTTGTTATTATGTTAAACGAGTTTAAAGAAAAAAACATACAAAGAAAAGAAAATATAGTATTTTAAAAAAAAGAAAAAAAGGTTCTTGCTGGTTCTTTCTAACTTCTCAGTAAAACGACTTTCGTATCTACTTGGTAAGTTTGACCATTAATTATTGAAGCGTAATCAGACGAAAATAACGCATTTATCTCTCGCAGAAAATGATGCAGTTATGAAGTTTTGTTCGTAATCACGTATACAAAAGATATTTACGTGCGCAGTTATCTTCTCTCATTTACATGAAATGTACTTAATCGTAGTTTTTTTTTTCTTTTTTTTTTTGTCAGGGAGATAAAATCGCTTGTATTGTAGATAAACACCAGTTTGCTCCCATATAAGTATATAGGAACAATTTATTAACTTAATATCAACACTTTATACAAACTGTGCCGCTTTATTTATGTACGACAAGAAGTGAAGAACGCCTTTGAGATACGGCAGAGAATATACTTACATACACTAGAAACAATTTTCGAATTAGAAGTCTGAGAAATCAAAGAGCGTTAAATCGAATGACTACGTTCAAAGTAATACAAAAAAGAAAAGAGCACTGAGTCTATCTTCGAAATAATCCAATAGAAAAAAAAAAAAAAAAAAAGGGAATCTCCTCGTTTTGCAACGTACAACGTTCTCACTTTGTTCATATAGCGCAACGAACTTGCTCGTTTTAAAAATTGCGATTAGCATAATCGAACGAAAACTCACTTCGTCGATCATCAGTTTTACGTTCGTATATACACACATCGAAATAAATACAACGTTCGATAGAAGCAGGATGTGTCTTGGTACCTCCGCAAATACGGTATAAACGATTTGGTTTTTTTTTTGTTTTTTTTTTTAAGAACAACAACGTGTATTTCAATAACAAAGATCGAGGGGACGCTAAATTAAATATTAGAAGAGCTAACGCTTTCAATATTATTCGGTAAAGATTTGGCATTGCCTCGATGTTAACGTTCACAACAAGAGCTTCCATGCGCCACTCTTTCTCTCTCTCTCTCTCTCTTTTTTTTTTTTTCTATCTATCTATCCTCGGCGCGCGAAAATTCTTTCAATAAATAGATTTTGCGATACGGATATAAAATTACTATTATATTAAATACTGGAATAGAGTCTTTGTAACGTAAGATACTTAATCGCTAGGTATTAGTGTTCGATGAAACGAAGCGGATTTGGAAGCATTTAGATACAGATGCCTGTCGAATACTAACGACCACTTTTACAAAACGAGTGTGTTGTTTGACAATCTTTCTCATTCTTAATAAAGTGTAAGTGTGGAAATATACCTCGGACACTGAATAACCACAGCTTTACAAATAGATCCAAATGTGTGCTTCTCTTTTTCTCTCCCCCTATTTTCTTTTCGGGTGTTTAATGGGGAGCGAGAATTTCCTAATTACAATTAATACCGTACTTTCTTGTAACCTATATCTATTCTTCTCAAAAAGTTTTTCGAGGGTAGCGAGAAAAGTCAGAGATATGTAAAGTGGATCCTGTTCACAGATACACAATGAAATATTCTCATAGCAAAGTATCTAGATGCCATCGAACACAAAAAGAGATGGTTGCTGAAACGAGAGGTCAATTAGTAATGAAGGAAACGAATCGAGTAGCTGTGACCTAAAAATGAGGATATACATTTATTTTGTCTTTTTTTTACTTTTTTTTTTTTTTTAAACTTTTTTTATCTTTTTTGTTTAATGATCAATGCGATCTAGGTCACCAGAAATACAAGTACTTCTCATTTTGTTCACTTCAATATTAAATAATAAAGGACTGTGGAGGAATTTTTTTTTATCTCTTTCATCATTTTTTTTTTTTTTCTTAATTTCTCTTCGTAAATTATTTTATATATATATTACATATATATTATGACTGAACCACCGACACGCATGATGTTTACGCTGTACGGCATTTATGTTCTTTGCTCTCGAGTTCTTAAGTAACATTATATTGTACGGATCGCACAAAAATCACACCAGTTTCTCCGATCTGGTTGGGCTCTGTTTTTACGAGACTGGCACGCACCCCTGGGCGAAGAAAAGTAATGCACCGATCTCACTGTGGCCTTTACTTCCTTTAATCCCCCATCCCTATTTTATTTTTTCATTACATGATAGATTTACATATCAACAAAAGTGGTGTCGACGTTTTCTCTTTTGTTCTTCCCTTTTTTGTATCTTTTTTTTCTTTTTTCTTTTTTTTTTTTTTGCGCGCATGTATGTAAGGCTTTCCTTAGAGTGGAAGGCAAGTTTTACAAATAGGAGATTAAAATGGAACTGGAGGCAAAACGCACTTTGTGAATATAATAATATAATAGTGTTTCTCTTTTTTTTTTTTGCTCTGTGTGTATAACTTTTCGTGTGTATAGTTTCTCGCGTAAGTATAGTTCGTAAAACGTACGTGTACGTGTGAGTCCCGTGTGCACGAGCACAAGAGGCTGGATGATGTTGAAAGCGTAAGGAAGAGACTTTTTTTTTAAATCTTTTTTTTACTTTTTTGTCAAATAGGAATGTCGAGACTTCGGATACTGGAGCTTTCTAACAATCACGTCGCGACTCGTAAAGCCATCCGTCCAACAGATTGCATTCCGTCCCGCGAGACGCGATGCGCGCGAAAGCACTAGATCTGAACTCCTCGAAGCTCCTCCTCCGATTCTTTCTTCCTCTACCTTATCTCGCTCTCTTTCTTTCTCTTAATCTTTTTTTTTTTTTTTTTTATTAAATTTTCTCGCTCATTACTTATATAAATTAAGTTATTCGTTTGTGAGGCATCGAGGGGTCCAGCACAGCTTTTGCATGTAAAGTCATCGTCAATAACCCAGAGGCCGAAGCGCATCGTATTTATACTCTCTGTCTCTCTCGCTCTCTTTGTCTGGAAAACAATCGGTCCAGGCCGAATTTTCTCTCACAGAGGCAAACAAACATTTGTACATGTGTATGCATGTTAACGGTAGAGACATCATCATCATCTATTTAGCAGCTACGTATCCTAATGTCATCATTCACTATACACGTATCTCGTTTATTAAAAAAATGAACGAAGGAATTCTCGAGATGAATCTTACTCTCGATTGGCAAATAAACTTTTGCTGCTTTTAATATTATCTTACATCGGATTTATACTTCGTCACTTAACACACACATTTCCTCTCCCTTTGTAAAGAGAAATTACAATTCTTCGACATGCCTTTCTCATGAAAAAACTTCCGGGGAAACGAAGGAGGATAGGAGTGTAGCGAATGGAAGGAGAGATGGTGCCGAAGGATGCGAAAAGAGGAAAGGGAAGAGGGCAGTCGAGAAAGAGAGGAAAGTGGAAAATGCACTTTTTTTTTTCTTTGTCGTTGGTGCACATGCGCGCGCAATTGTGTGTCTTTGTGTTATCTCATTTCCAAGTTTTTTTGTTTTATCCCAATGGAAATAAGATTTAGAGTGGAGGTGTTTGTGTGTGTGTATGTGTGTATGTATATATATGTATACTCTTGGAGTGTGTTCCATTCGTATGTGTATGGGTGTAAGGAGTTATTGTGTAATGTATGTATACACGCGTAAATATTTGTGTTTTGAGAGATAATGATTTTAGTGGTATAACTCTTTAATTAAACAATTAATTGCCCTGTATTACTTATCGTTAAACGATGATTTTAACGCGGTATCGGACGTTGACTCTTCGCGCTTTTATAGACATCTTCGTATCCTGATACAAGATTTATCACTTTCTGGTTGATTCTCGTATTATTACATATGTTTTTTTTTCTGTTTCTTGATTTATTTAATACGTCAACACCACTCCGAGTCGCGAGTTCTTCTGTTACACAGGTTGCATTCACTTTGATGTCATCATTGTGACGAATTCTGAAAAAATAAAACGAAAGGAATCTTGTTAGTTACGTGTGCATTTACAGTTACTTCATTAGTAAGTTTATAAAATATGATAATTTCACCAAATTAAAAACGATTAAATGAATAAAATCGTTAAGATAATTTTCATCGTAACGTTTTAAACGTGGGAAATTATAAGCAGATACACGTAAATCAGCTGCGCAACATGCTTTATAATTTTACTGACAAATAGTTGCTTATGTGAGTGAAGAAAAAATTTTATATTCCATAGGAAACTGTGCTTCCTCTTAATGTGACAATTTAAGATAACCGAGACATTTTAATTGTAATTATATATCAATTATACGCGACTAATTAAGTTTTCAATATTATATCATTAAAAATACACGATGTACTAAAAAAAACTTTACACGTGATATTCTGCAGTGGATTTTGTTTTATACGCTAATTAACGCAACAATAAATTCGGCAATGCGATACAACCTTCATAATTAACTTGGCCGTCGCCGTCGATATCGGCCTCCCGTATCATTTCATCTACTTCTTCATCAGTGAGTTTCTCGCCTAGATTTGTCATGACGTGTCTAAGCTCCGCCGCGGATATGAAACCATTTCCATCCTTATCGAACACTCTGAAGGCCTCTCTAATCTCTTCCTCGCTATCCGTGTCCTTCATTTTACGCGCCATCATGGTCAAGAACTCCGGGAAGTCGATTGTGCCGTTACCTAAAATTTTGGAATTTATTTTAAACGATCCCATCGAAACCGTCCAATTTATTTATTTTTTTTTTCTTTTAGTAATAAAGAAAAAAATAAAAAATACTTAAATATTTTGCAGTATAATGAAAGATAACTTGCTACGGATGTATGAACGTGATAATTTCAGTGTGTTAGCGGAAATAAACGATTGCAAATGGAAATAGGGGAGTAGAGCGAAACAATTGATTTCCATGCACGAAATGATTCATAATTTGCGCACGCGAATTACGATTCACACGCGTCGGAAAGTTACGTAAGGACACATACCATCCGCATCCACTTCATTAATCATATCCTGCAGTTCGGCTTCTGTGGGATTTTGACCGAGAGACCGCATGACCGTTCCCAATTCTTTGGTGGTTATAGTACCATCGCCATCCTTATCGAATAGCGAGAACGCCTCCTTAAACTCTGCGATTTGTTCCTCTGTGAGTTGGTCAGCCTTTAAAATCAAGAACAGCACAAAGTTCAGTTGTCACACAGTATTAATATTGCGGCAACGAGTTACATATGTACGAGAGCAAAATATGCAGAGTTATTCTTTCACTCGAATACAAATCTCTTTTCTAAATCCTCATTTTAACCATTTTGCGGACATTCTATTCGACTCCGCCGTGCCGAATTTTTCCTAGAAACGGTAATTCACGTCGCTCGCAAATAGCAAGACAATTTCCCGAGTGTATCATTGAAACGTTTAATTCTTTTTCGAACAGCGCTACGTAAACAAGTTAATTACGTTCCTATTACGCGCGGGGGAGGGGAGGGGGGGAGCCGAGGGGGGGATTATCTCCCAGAAATCTCGGCTGCACGGGTTCCGTAAAACGGCTTCTACCGCGCCAAATAGCGACGGGGCAATGCGGCGTATGATAATACCGGCAAAAATAGCACGATGATGCGTTCATGCGGCTTAATTGCCGGCGCGTAAATAAGAAATTCCCACAGCAGCTTAGTGGATCGCATGAATATTAACGAGGCGGCCGACCGCATAATTCATCGTAAGATTCACCGCGCGTTTACAAAGATGTACCGGCGAACCCAACATCGCGCGCAGTAAAAATAAATTTTGATTCTTTTCCAAAAGTGGGTGCGCGTGTTCAACGCGAGTCTATCGATCTGTCACCGGCGATCCTTCTCGTTTCATTTTAATTTTTCTTTTTTTTTTTTTCCTGCCATACATTAAACGCGAATGACTACTAGCGTTCGTTTGTCGGTTTCCAGATTGGAAAAACGCGCACCCGGAAAATAACGATAACGCTGAGGTCTTTACAAGATGTAACGCGGCGCGAAGCTATTCCTGGCTGTTAATTACAGACAGGTGCTGATTTAGCGCCGTTCGTTCGGCTGCGAAAATCGCAGCAAAGTGGCCACCGACGTTAGTGGATGGATTTTTCGCACGAGCCGAGTCGCGCCGTAAACTGCTTACGTTTATCAGCGAGTTTCGATTACGTCCGCTTTTCTCGGACTATCTTTACACCCGCCGTGTCGTTGGCAAGCCCTCGAGGGCACGACGATATCGCAATTAAATAATTAAATTCGTTGGAAGAAAAAAAAAAAAGAAAAATCGACAAAAAGCTTTGAAAACACAACGCTGCTGTCAATGCGTAACGTTGTAGCGACCTTTAACCCTTAGATCTTAACCTCGACTAGTCGAGCGCGTCGAGACAATTTTAAACTCCTCCGCGAGATCTTCTACCGAAATTCATAACGAAATTAAAGAACATACAAAATTAAGCAAATTTATTTAAATAATAATTTTCTAAATTCATTCATTTCATTGCAAATACATTGTATATTTGCCACCTAATTTTATCGCTCATTGTCGCGAATATTTTCTCGAATTTCTTTCGAGACTTTTTGATCGCGGTATCGACCTGCCCCCGACGGGCGAAATCGTGCCCGGCGCCTCGGACTTGGTTAACCTCACTTTTTTTTTCGAACGCCGGAGCGAAAGGCGGCCGAGAAATATGGCTCCCGCCGGCGAAAGCCGCCCGTTTGCGTCGGCCGGGTTTTCGCGAGAGGAGGGAAGGGTCGCGGGGGCGCGCGGGCAACGGACGAAATGCGAGTCGCGTCGACGACGAGACGAGAGAACCCGTCGCCGGGCGGGGAAAGGCTAGGCGTAACGGGTTACAGCGGGCGCCGTAGGGAACGTAAAAGGAGCGACGGCGAGGGAGCGCGAAAATCAATAGCACGAGCGACGATGTATCGCCGTAACGTTTGATCACCGCCGGAGGCAGAAACGCGGCGCGACATCGCCTCTCGCGACACGTTCGTGGCAAAAAAGAAAGAGAGAGAGAGAGAAAGAGAGAAAGAGAGAGAGAGAGAGAGAGAGAGAGAGAGAGAGAGGGGAAGGGTGCGAGAGAACGGTGTGTTAACCGTCGAAAACGCGCTCGGCACGCACGCGTTGCGAGAAACTTTCCGCGCGGCAGCCGCCCTTAAAGATGAGTATCTTGGTGACCCCGTATGGATTATGCAAAAGGAGCGGCCGTTTCGTGCCCGTTCGCCTGCACCCGGGGGCCTCTCGCTGTTTCGTGCCCCGATAGATATCTATCTCCGCCCGCGATCGAAGGCGATCGCGACGCGCGATAACCGCCAACGTTCGCCGCAGCCCTTCAAAATCTCGCGAGAACGTGGAAGACGCCCGTCATCGATTCGAGAACGTCGCGGGGAGATATCCCGCGGGGGGAGGAGGGAAGGGAGGGGGGAGGGATAGGAGGTTACCATCTCGTAAGAAAATCACGAGGCACGTTCGTACTTTGCGCGGTTTCAGCATCGCGGTATCGCCCTCTTCTTCCTCCCCCGTTTCAGCGTAAAAATATATAAATACATATGCACGGACGTAAAAGCCGTTTCGTCGATAAGTGCAGAAAGTGCAGGTCCGCGGGATCGTGGGAGAGGCAACTTGGCGGCGGCGTTTCGATCTCGAGCGCGAAGGCCGTCGTGTAGTTAGCAGCGCACGGGACGGTCGGATGAGCGAACGAACGAAACGAACGAATGAACGAGCGAACGAGCGAAGAAACGAACGAATGAACGAACGCAGGGACGGACAGACGGACGGACGAGTGGCGGAGAAGAGATAACCGTCGCGCAGAGCTCGTCGATTATCTCGACGAGTCCAAGAGGGCACGCGATTGCAATAGCGGTGCGTAACGTTAGGCCGGACAAACGCGGCGAGCGAAATTAGCCGCTCCGGAACGAAACCGTTGCCCACCTGTCTCGTTCCCGTAACGTACGGCCGGCCGAGCGCCGGTCGTAAACGCGAGAATTTCGAGGCGGACACGTCGCCGACGATCGGCAAGCGAGCGAGGATCCTCGAAGTATAGAAATATCCGCATTCTTCGCGGCACGGGGCTCTGATCGCTGGGCGAACAAAACGCGAGATGGGAAAAAAGGCATTTTTCGACGGTCCCTATCCCCTTTCTTCCTCGATCGGCCCTCGTCGCGTATGCTTCCGTCTCTCTTTCTCTCGTACGCTTTTACGGTTTATCGATCGGACCCCGTTACTTCCGTTCGCGCGAATGCACATTTTCTTCTTCATTGTCGCGGAAGCTTAGCGAGGAGCACGGAGAAATACAGACGGCCATGCCGGATCGATAATCGCGGGGAGTTCAGGGCAGTCTCCGGGGCGGTATGAGCGAAGTACGCTTCGACCGACGAGGCTGACAATAAACGCTCGACGAAGAGAGGGAGAAGGATGTATAGATAGCGAGAAAACTGAGTGTGAGAGTAAGAGAGACAGAGAGAGATAGAGAAAGAGAAAGAACGAGGCTGCCGCCGATCCTTCCAGAAAAGGAAATCCGTCCTGCCGGCGGATGCGTACGCGAAAAATGGAAGAGGGCGAGTTCAAACGCGTAATCTTTCGCGGCCGATAAATTGCGCATTTCCTTGCGGCTTTTACGCTCGCCGCACGTGCGTTCGGCGACGCGTCAATGTGGCGAAATCGAGTACCCCGGAGATACGCCGATCGCGACGACTAAGTTCACGATCCGGAGCTAGCGCGGAGAGCAAACGCAAAAGACTTAGACACGTAACGTCACGCGTGGCTGTTAATGCCTCCCGTCGAACCTAGGTAGAGCCGCGGCACAAACGCGTTTGATGTACTTACCATTGTGGCTCCTTCTTTATTTTTTTACGTCCCGGTCACACACGAGAAGGCTCGGCCCGCGTTAACACACGCGTTTACTCCGCACACTAGACAACAAAAGTGTTCTTGATCACAACCTTCGATACGTCGGTAGGTCGGTCGGTCGGTTGGCTGACTGGTCGGTCGGGTCGATCGATCGGTCGCCCGTTTCGTCCCCTCGTTCGTGATGTGGAAACGACTCGCCTATTCGGGTCGAGAAGAAATATAACTTCCTTAACGTACACGAGCGCGGACTGCAGGCACGCAGTAACAGACAACACCAAGTCCGGCGAGAAACGCACTCGGGACAGCAATGGAGTCCACCGTGTCTTTCTCGGTCTGCGAGGCTCTCTGGTGAGCCGCCGCTGGTCTGGCTAGCCTGAATATCACTACGCCGTCCCCTTACGGGCTGCACGTCGGCCAATCGACGCGCGCCTTTGCGCTCACGGGGCGCGGGGACTTGGTGCGCGCGGCGGCCGCCTACGCGGCCGCGAGCTAGACCGCCGCGCGGCGCGGCTTCCCTTGTTGCCGAAAGGTGCGGAGAAAAAAAAGGAAAAAAAAAAAAAAAGGCCCGTGGCGGTTTTTAATCGCTCGCGGAGCAGTGCCAGAGCTTACGGGGGAAGCGAGATAGCGGCCGAGATGTGCCGCGAGGCGAGGGCGAGATGCGCCGTGCCGCGTCCGCGCGAACGACGTGCTTCGCGGCCCGCGGGCCGGCACGACGTACCCGCCGACCGCCCCGTATAACAAATCCGTTTTACACGGCGGGGTGGGTGCGGTCGTGTTTACAGGACGAGTCCGGGCGAACTAACCGGGCCTGTGATTGGCCGGCGCGCACCTGCAATGCGTCAGGCAGCCGCGCGGACTGTGCCGTGTCGCGCCGGCTACCGGGTCAAAGCCAGGCTTCCCTGCCTGTGCGCGAGAAGAGCCGCTCCCGCGGCGAATGCGACGGACGCGTTTTTCGGCCGTTTTCCCGATCGGTCTCTTTCTCTCTTGCACTCGCGCCTACCTCACGTCCCTTTGCCGTCCCTTTGCTCCGTCGGTTTTCCCTAACTCCCTTCTTTCCGCGATGTTCCCTCTATCTATCTCTTCGCGTTCTCTCACCGCCCCTGATCGGCTCTCCCGAATCCCGCGCTGCCGATCTGCCCGTCTATCTTCTTTCTCCCTGCGTTCCTGAATCGCGAAGCCTCCTTTCGTCCCTCAATCACCCTCTCCGACGATTATTGCGCCGATCGCCGTTGCTTTCCATCGTCCTCGCTATCGACCTCGCCCCGGTGGCAATCGACTTTATTCGTTTTTCCGTTACAAAGTGACGCTCCGCGGAGCGACGGCTGTTGCAAAATCGGCGCGGCAAGAGCAGACTTTTTCGGCATTTATCGCTGAATATTTTCTTTATAGAGTTTACGCTCAACACAGACAGATCCATCGTCTCTACGTAGCATCTCATTTTTATCGATTGATCTTTTCTTTTCTTTTTTCTTTTTTTTTTTTTTTTTTTTTAATAAACAGAGAACCTTTTAGTGTGGAAAGTACGCCGAGGAAGAAACCTGTCGCTCTCGGACGACGACACAAATTGGATCTGTTCGGGACAAGACGGAGGAACGGGAGGGAAAGAGAGATTACTATATTTTTATCAAGTTTTTCGATCTCTCTCCCCTTCTCCCTCCCCCCCCGTTCTCTCCCTTTGCCTTCTGTTCTTCCTTGGGGTATTGATTTTGATCAATTTCGCGTTATTCTAGGCGCGAACGCTTCTAACCCCGGGTTCCCACTTTCTCGAGTAATTTACAGACGGGCATAAAATGTGAAAATTTATCGTACCCGGCTGTGCCGTCGTCGTCATCGTAGTCGCATCGCCCTTGTCCTGCGCACCCCTTTCCCAAACTCCTTTCGCCTTTCTCCTATTTTGCCTTTCCTTCCCCGCCTTTGTCTTTCTCCCTTCATATCTCACCCTTTCTCTCTCTCTCTCTCTGACTTTAACTTGCCGGTCGCTTTCGCAGTGTCCGTTTCGCTCCCTCTTCACCTTCGGGCCGTCATGTTTTACCTATATACTATTTCCACTTTCCTGGTATGTGTGTCAGTGCGGCAATTTGACAGCGGTGTCAGATAACGTGTAATCGCGCGACGGATTGGAATGATTACATCCTGAGAGCTCGGAACGATAAATGACTGTTTATTGATAAAATAACATTGTGTCTGATTATTTCCCGTGCAGATATCTATCTAAAAAAGATAAAAAAAAAATAAAAAACACGCGAGAAGGCTTTCTGCGATATATATATATATATATATATATCTCTCTTTCTCTCTCCTTCGCACTTTCATCTTCCTTTCCTGTCTCTTTCCCTTTGACCGTCCCTCTCCTACCTTTCTCAATTTCGCTCCGTTTCTCATTTGCTCCCGTTGCTTGCACGTATTCGTCGCCGCGTGCTCCACTTCGTATCGCACGTATAGATTATATGTATGTTCCCCCAAAGTTCTGCATTGCGTTCTCGTACGTCGTGACGAGGAACACGCGCGCTGATAAGGCTCCGGCTTTGAAGAATCGAGAGAGATTATCGCTCCGTATCCGTTGATTAATTGTATTATATCAAAGCGAGGGTATTTTCTACGCCGGTCGCCAACGTAAGCGCCGATCCCCGCTGGGATCCGGCTTTTCGCAGGCGAAACTTAAAGCCACCAACCGGCGCCTACCGCCGTAAATTCGGCGTAGGGATTATTTTAGCGCGTCCGCGTCGCCGACAAAGAGATATCGCGCCGCGATTTGAGACTAGGTCTACATTTATGCTAGATCTACCGAATCGCCCTATCGACGTCGGCGTCCGTCGTCAAAGGGACAACTCTCTCTCTCTCTCTCTCCTCTCCCGTCTCGCCCCGCTGCGCTTTATTGCCATCAGCTTACGAATTATTCTACAAGTTACATAAATACATGAAGCCGTTTTATATACACTTGTTTACTTTTCCGGCTCGCTCATTTATTTCGTCGAACCTCCACTTCCGCGCTCGATTACCCGTGGGCCCGAACTCACGCGCTAGCACGTAAGAAGTCGTTTCGCTATATTGAAATGTATCGACGCAATCTATAGCCAGTATATATTCATGAGGATCTTACGATTTACAAGAAATTAATCTTAGAAATGAGGGGGATTTTTCTTTCTTTTTTTTTTTTTTTTGCGCTGGCTCCTCCCGAAGCGAGCCTAAAGTCTTTACGAGGACGGGGTGTTACAAAGATGGCCTACGCAATTCGCCTGGCGCGGTGAATAATTCAGCGCGCCTCTTCAGGGAAGCCGGCCGGCTGCACGCGCGGTCGCCAACATGTTTTTCCCCAGCTAGAAATCGGCAATCGTACAGATACTCGAGCAGCTGCGAGGCAAAGAGGAAGAAACGCGTCACGATTGCTAGAAGCCGGTCTCTGAGAAACCGTCGTCGTAAAAAGGCAAAAAAAAAAAAAAAAAAGAAAAGAAAAAGGAAGTAGAGAGAAAGAGAGAGAATTACAGACGACAGGTGCGAGAACACGATGAACGGGTCACGGCGTGGTCTCGCCGTTACGTTCAAAACGTTTCTATATTCAGGATAACGCTAACGACACTATATTCAGAAAGACGGCAATCGCACGATCGCGACGCTCCTAATTTTTCCGATACGAGGACGGGAAATTGCCGCAATTTCGACGGGAATTTGATTCTCCTTCGACGTCCCTCTCCTCGGCATTGCGCCGAATTCTCTCTTTCTCTCACGCCGGTATCTAACAACGAGATTGTTTTCGCCCGGAGATTTCGGCATCGAAGAGAGCTTCGATCTCTCTCGCGTAGAAAACTCGGAGCGCGGGATGATAACGTGCAGGGCATAAGGGAGAAACTAACGGGCGGCGACCTGACGTTCTCAACAGGGAGAGTAGGCGGACAAAACGTTCGTCGAGTGGAATACCGAACTTCTTTTCTCGCAAAAGCGTGTAGCGCGCGGCGCATATCGATCGTCAAGGCGCGCTCCGGTCAGGAACACGGCGACGCGATGGGCCAGGAACACCTCGCCTATCCGCACCAGTCGGATGTGTGGGTGTGTGTACGTGTTTCGTCCGATGAATTGTTAACCGCTCCGCCGTTGTGACCGTGACCGATATATCCCGGAGACGCGCGCTCGGCGGCAAACGCGCACGCCGACGCGCGTTGTCGATAAGGCTAATTAGAGCGGCCGGCGGAGCGGCGCGGTAGCGTAGAAGCGGGCGACATTGTAGAAAAAATAAAGAAAAATAAAAAAAAAATAATAAAAAAAAAAAAAAGATTAATATTTCTCGTTGTCGGACTCCCCGGGTGAGGAACCGAGGGGCCGGCGACGCCATTTCCGCTGCAAAGGGGCGAAAAAGAAGGCTCGGTTGACGAGGAAAGGTTGAAATCGCGAAACGGGAGGGAGGAAATAGAAGAAAGCCGGTCGATCGCATTTTTCACGCGTGACCGTGCCCGGCCCTATGCGTATGCGTAATGCGCTAACGAGCGGTGGAATATTGTATTACGCGCCTCGTTGTACGCCGGGGGTGTGTGCGACGTGTACATTAATATGTGCGACACACGTAAGCGAGGAGAAGAGAGCGAACGGGTTTCGCGGAAACGCCTGGCGTGTCGCGCGGCAAAAATCGATGCGGCGCCGAGCCGAATCGAGCCCGCGGGTTGCGTTACGCCGGCTCTGCTCGCTCGCCGGCGACGAACGAGCATCGTCAAAGGCTAACGTCATTGACGCAGTTACCCTCCGGAGGGCCGGGCTCTCGCGCGGAAGAGCGACTCTTGGATAAAGTCTCGCCGCGCGACGGGGACGCGGCACCGCGTGGCGCGTCGCGTCGCGTCGCGTCGCGTCGCCGTGCTTCGAGCCTGCGCACGCTAGGACGCGCAATGCGACACGCGATAGAACGGGACGGCGAAACGGTACGACCGCGGTAATCTCGTTATAGGACAGGAGGGTGGAAGGGCAAGGAGCCAGAGGGGCAAAGAGAAAGAGAGAGAAAGAGAAAGAGAGAGAAGGCCAGAGAGTGCGCGAGCGAGAAAACGGAGGCGTCGAGAGTCGGGGACGCGCACGGTACCGGGGTGGGTTTTCTCAGGGTGGATGGGTGGCTAAGCAGGCAGGCAGGCAAGCAGGCGAGCAGGGCAGGTGGAGGTCGGGAATTTAATAGGAGAGCCGCAGTAAAGAATGTTAATTTTACCGTAATGGCATCGGTCTCTCGCACGGTCACGCTATCGCCCGTTAAAAATTGATATTCCTCGCGTCCTTGCGCGGAAGAGCGAGGGCAACGACGAACGTGCGGAAAGGGGGAACAGAGAGAACGAAGGCGGACGGCTACGGATCGCCGGACGAGAACGGAGAGAGAAAATGGAATTCCGTTTGTTGCGCAATATATCCCAATATCCAGGCGCGATAAGGACGAAAATAGAGGAAGAAAGAGATAGAAAAAAAAGAGAGAGAGAGAGAGAGCAGGCGAGAAAAGGCAGGAGTAATTTCTGCGCTATATTCGTGTCGCTCGGCGATAAAGGACCTTTCTCGCGCGGCGCCGAATATCCAATCACGGACGGTGCGTCGAAATTTCAAATTGCTTCGATTCCCCGATTAAAAGCGACGCTCAATCAGGCGGTACGCGAACAATATGCCGAATGCGAACGAAAGAAGGTGAAACGGATGGTAGACGCGCGGGTGTGTAATAAAAATCGAGGAAGCACACGTTACACGTAGGCACGAGCGCGTAAGACTATAGACGCTGCGTGTTCGTAATATTTTTTTATTTAAAGAATACTCGTAATGTGGGTTGGAGGAAGAAGGCGGCGGAATGAATATAGCTTTAAACGCGTATAAATGCAGGGTGTTAGCACCTGAATACAAAGTCGCGTCTCGCAGCCGCACCGAGGGTGACGTGTTTCATGTATCGCCGCGTTACGTTATTTAAACCCACCCTCGCCTTCCGCGTTCTGTGCGTAATTTGAATTCGCGCCCTTCGACAGGGCCGTTATCGCTTCCCCGTCCTTCCCGTCCCGGTCGCCCTTATTGCACGGGGTCGCGCTAAGCTCCTAACTAGTCACCTCGAAGTTACGGATTACCCTTCGATGCAATAATTAATGTACGTTATGGCGCGGTGGTTATACGTCTGCCCACGCCCCCGGTGGGACTTGACTCTCCGATAATAAACGGACTCGAGAGCGATGAGAAAGATCGTGGGGTGAAGAGAGACACTCCGATATTCCGGGGGAATCTCATTAAGGACGGTTTTCCTCGGGCTCGCGCGCACGGCTTCGTCCGTTCGTTTCCGCGGGTTTATTATCAGCTGGGAAAATTGCCGTATCTCTTAATGACTTCCCGGCTGATGTAATTTGAAATGAGAGAAGGAAACGCGAGAGCGGCCCGTGTGCCCGTGCCTCTGCATACGCGTCAATACGCGCCGACCCTCCCGGCGCGAAAGCGATCCGCAAGGCGTTTTCCTCGAGCTCCCCGTGCGAAACCAGGCCATGCATGTATAACATTATTATATCGATTACACAAAAGAAAATAGCTACCTCTTAACGATAACGCGACTGTCATTCGTGTGTTCTATATACAACCGTTTTATTACGCGTCGCGCGTGCAAACGTATACATATGTATTCGATCGAAGTGGAGGGAAAAACGGAGAGAGGCGTCGCCTGTCGGAGGTAGAAAAGGAGAGGAGACTAGAGAGGAAAAAAAAAAAGAAGAAAAAAAAAGGGAGTAGATAGACAGGGGAAACGAAGATCGACCGTCGCGCACAACTCCGATAAAATCTCTCGCCCTTTCATCGATTTCTATAAAAATAAATTACTACATTTTTAGAGAGGCATTACATCAGACTTCTCCGATCCGAACCGTCCGCCCATCCGTCCGCACGTCCGCTCTCGCACACTTATACCTACGTATCCTTATACGTACCTACGATTTCGCGTATACGTGCAATACGTGCTTGCGCATCGCGCGCAAATTGGGCCATCACGTATGCGCACTGCCGCATTCGCGTAAATTGCGCGAGAAACGGAGTTGCCCGAAAACGGCGAACGTCGCGACAATTTTGCGAGTTGGTTCCATAAAATGATAAAGTAGGTAATCGAAATAATAGCTCTGAATAATAGAAGGCGTGCGCGCCGTCGAGGCAAACACTTTACAAGCGCAAAAACTCCACATATTTCGACGTTTCGCTACTTCGGGGCCTCTACGCGTCGTGTTGCCTGGATAAAAGTACACAAACACAAAACAATAATCGTTATTTGCCATAGGTGTGCTTAAGGCTGCGTTTAAGTATAAGTATTTCAATTCTATTTATAATATTTACACGGCGGGACATGCGACTCCGCTGCAAGAAGCAGAAGTTTAATATAAAATTCTGGAATTACCACCGCGAAAAGATTATTTTGCGAAACATCAGCTGCGTATGCGAGTCTAAGTTCCGCGAAAGTTGCCCGATCAGAACTTTGGAGGTAATACTTTATTTGAATTTATTACATCGATTGTAACTATTATACAATTAAAGTATATCTTCTTCTTCTTTTTTGTTTTTTTTTTCTTTTCTTTTAACAATAAGTTTATACAATAGTACAACATGTCCAGGTACTATTGACGGGAAGGCGAAAAAATGCCCGACGAGGAAATACGAACGTATAGAATAAAAGTAAGTCAAAAAAATAATTTCGTCAAACCTTATTTCCTTAAGAAACCAAATTACTCAAAGGTGACAGGTATCGAAAGAATTGGTAAAATGGGATTTGTCGTTTCGACCTCTAACGCTGTTGCCATACAGTCACTGGCAGCTTCTACCTCGCCTAACGATTCCAACACCATTCCCAAATTGTACCTAAAATATAACACAAGGATACATTTTTTTTATATTATTAAAAACTTTTGACGTTAAGCGATCGCCATAATTTTGCTTCATAAAAACTGTAACGTAATTAACGTAACAGTCATCTAAGAACTAAGAATAGAAGATAAGCTTAAATGTCGTATCTTAAAAAAACAATACCTGAATTAAGGCCGATAATGGATTAAGTACTAATATTAAAATGGAAAATTGATAAGTTTAAATCTATTTATATCTCAACGGTCAGTTTATGATAACTTTGAAGATAATTGATTACACAATTACTAGAATATCAAATGTAATAGCATCGTTGTGAAATTATAAGATAATAAGCAACTATTAGTCGTAAAGATATTACGATTATATGTTACAATAATCGATATAAGTCGTATCATACCAAGTCTGATGAGAATTTGGATCGATTTTTGCGGCATCCCTCAAGGTTTTCTCAGCCAGTCTCTGACTGCCCAAATAGTGATAAATAAGACCCTGCAAGTAATTGCAATATAGAAATTAGATTTGGACATTTCCATTCAGCATAAATTTATAAAATTATATAAAATATATCTTTAAGTCCATATAAAAATATAACAGAAATTAAATATGCAACGCAATTATTACCAGGTGTTGTAAACTTTTTATGTGTGAAGGATTAATTGAAACAGCATTTTGGTAGCATTGCTTTGCTTCTGTATATTCCAACTTGTACTCATGCAGAAGGCCACGCTATAAAAAGATAATTGTACTTGATTACTAACTTTGTATAACAATTTTTTAATGAATAATTCAATCTGAATATTAGATAAAAATATTCAGTCATAATAGCAAGAAGATTCTAGTTATTATACCGTATACATAATGTGATGACTCAATGGGAAGATATTGGTGGCCTCTTGGAGGGATAGAACGGCGCCGTTCGGTTGGTCCAAGATAAGGAAAACCTCAGTGAGCAGAAGCCATATTTGCAATTGCAGCAGCCATGCTCTCTGCGGGCCTGGTTTCGGTGTAAACGAGCTAATCGATGAGGCAACCTCTGAAAGAGCTTGCTCAACTCTTGACGCGGCCAACGATTGTGCGTGCAGAGAACCTATGTCGGAAATTATTACTCTTCGTGAATTTTTGAAAACTTATTATTAAAAAACCGTGTTTTATATAAAATAAAAAATTCTATTTAATGGAATATTGAAAAATATGATGAATAATTTAATCTGTTTATAAAACATTTATAAAAAGTTGTATTATTCTGTTTAATTTTTAATATGTGACGTATAACTTACTAGAATCCTTATCAGACAGTTCCGATGTGTAAAGCTGAAATACGCTTCTGGTTTCGCTGCGTTTTTCGCTCTGTTGTTCATTACAATTAACATTCGTCTGATCCTCGTAGAGACTTTTCCACAAATGTAGCATGTGACTGATAGTGTATAACGCGTCAACGCCACCAATACTTCGCAATTCAAGATGCGCTTTCACATAAAGGAAATTCAAGTTATCCGGATATTCCTCCAGTACGCTATTTATTACGTGCAATGCTTCAGAATACTGTTTATGTGCTGACAGAAGTAATGCGAATAAATGCAACGATGGAATGTGTTCTGCTCGTAGATTCAGCGCAATTTTCACGTGAACAATGGCATCATTTATTTGCCTGTTTATCGCATATTCGTGAGCCAAATAATATTCGGCTAAATGATCGTTGGGATCGCATTGTTGTGCCCTATTAAAAAAAGCAAACATAATCTTCTATTAATTAAATAAAACAAAATCAATGAGAACTTTTTAATCAATGTGTATTGAGCTATGTTAAATATACATACTTTTGAAAACAATCCAATGCAGTGTTAGTGTGAAACACTTTATCCTGTTTCACGATCGTATTTGTGGAGAGCATACTGTGACCAATTCCAATGTACAAATGACACCTAGACTGCATTCCTTGTGGACTTGCCATCTCTCGTTGCAGAGCTTTTTTACTCCATTCGATACCTTCCTTTATCTAATCAACGTCATCAGTATGAAAAAATTTCTTAAATTTAAGTAAAATAAAAATAAAGAAAATTATTTACCATATTCAACTGCTCGTAACACAGCCTTGCAGCTAACAGACAAGGCATTACTTTTTGAGGTGATAGTCTAGCCACCACTTTCAAAACTCTATATGCGTGCATATATCTTCCCATGCTTATTAAACATAGCGCGTACTGTGTCCATATGTGCACCTCTTCATGAGAAAATTTCATTGCTCTTTCAAAGGACTGTCATAAAATATGAAATTAATAAACGATAAACAATACAATAATATTTATTTAAAAAAACGAAAATTAACCTCATGTAAAAGTTCCACTTGACTCCATCTGACGACAACAACTGTGAGTAAGTCATAGATAGCAGTGGCATTTTCAAACGCATGTATCCTGGCTTCCTTGAATTCAGGACTTTGGCTAAGAACAGCGTCCCTCACCGCCATCGCCTCGCTGATCAACAGCAACAGAATCGTTTCCTCATATTCGTTCCTGGGAATGAACATATTCGGTCCCGCGTATTTCTTTGGTTTCCATGGCGAATCTGAAGGGTTGGCGCCCGAGTAGTGATTCGCTCGTCTATTACTCACGGCTGCTGTGACATCAAATTAATAAATGTTTCTTTTTAAGGAAAGGAATTTTTTTTCTCCATATATGTGTAGAATTATCATACCCATTGTGTCGGTTTGTCCCTCCGGTGGCTTGTAATCGGCACCGCTTATACCACGTAGCAACACTTCCGCCAACTGTCTGGTCAGCGTTACCCGCAGACTCTGAGTAGTCGTAGATTCAACAGCAGATAAAATTTCCCTGTTAAAAACAGATTAAACTATTCATAAAAAAACAATTATATGTTATATATTTTATACAAATATTTTTCTTAAAATTTAGAAAAGTATTTTTAATACACAATTATAAATTATAAATTTTTTAATGTACTAGAACAAACGCGGGATTCGAACCCGAGTCCCTCCCGCGCTCCTCCAAACATAAAAATTTTTTTTTTTTTTTACAACTTTATCTATCTTTGGGTGACAATTAAAAAGCTAATTTATGCGTAACGCACTAACTTTTTAAGATAGGATTAAACAGAAACTAAAATTATATAGACTGCATAATTAATTTGTACCTATAACGATTAACAGCGGCTTGTATGGTGCCAGTCTGAATGTACAATATCGGTGCTCTTTGCAGCGCGGTTTCTAAAATGGGACCAATATGCTTTGTGGAAACTGGGGTTGGTGTAGAATACATACCTAAAAATAAAGAAATTTTAAAGAATCTAATCTTTATTTATTAGATTAAACATCTGTCAATTACCTGTATTATTCGTGTTTATAGTGGAAATACCATTTTGTTGTTGCATAGCAATTTTGTCTTGCTCCTGCAAATACACCAGCGTCAAATCGCCAGAAATCTCGTAACACTTGATTATTTGCTCTTGCCATTCTGCGATCTTGTACTTCGATTTAGAGTTGGGTGGTAGCCTTTCCAGACAGAGACCTAGTATAAATAATAATTTACAATACTATCGAATCGGGAAACACCAAGACATTTTCGTAAATACAGAAAAGAATAAATACACAAAATAAAATAAAAATTTATAATCTTAGTGACCAAAATTATGTGACAAAATACTTTACTAAACTTGTTATAGCTTCATTTCTTGTGAATAATAAGAATCTCCATATTGTGCTTGCCCCAAATTTATCGCAACTAAATCTAATTTGTAGTAGTTTAATCGTAGTCTAAGTTCTTTGGTAGAAACAAATAAATAAAACTAAATATTCAAACAAGCAAAAGCATAAAACTATTTTGCTTTAAAAAAAATTTTTTTTTAATTCTAAGTCTACAAATAAAATAACATGCTATAATATATACTCTTAAAATTTATAAAAGCATTTACAAGCAAGCTTTATGTTATGATAAAGTAAATATTATTATAAAGTGTGGAAAACATATTAAATGTGCATTAATAAATAAATTTCTAAATACTGATGCAAGCTAAACGAAGCAAATAAGCATACAAACCTTTGATCGCATACGATTCTGCTATAATGCGCAGTCTTCGGCAGGATAAATGTTTGTCAGTGTCTAAAGTAAACGATCTTTCTTTCTCTAAATCATACACAAGCCATGGTAATAAATAAATATACTGGATAATATAAAATTTATGAATTATACATTACGAAAATAAATGTGTTTAATTAACGCATTACTGAGATTAGTGCATGAACACTCTAACGGAAAGATAATATATGCAATAGAACTGTCAAAGTACAGTTTCGAATTATGCTATTGTTACAAAATGCCTATGCTCAATGCAAATCTTGCACATAATATATATGTAACTATATAACTATCGAACAAAAAAACTACTGTTAAGAGAAAAAACACAGAAAACTATAAAGCAAGCTTGTTATGTGTACCTTTCCAAAAATATTGCACTAAAATGTACTACCATCATCAAGAAGAAAGAAATACTTTTGAATTGCGAACCTTTAATTGCATACGATTCTGCTATAATACGTAAACTTCGACAAGGTAATTGCTTTTCTGTGAGTGTGTCTAGTTCGGCTTGTTGATAGTGATGAAGTGCATCCTCATACATTCCCATTGCATAGTGAAGCTTTCCAAGTAGCAGATGAGCATCCAGTACCACTAATGCCTGAAAAATAATTTTTTATCAGAAATATATTACGTTATGTTAGATTTTTTTCCGTCAGTATTTTTTTTTTTTTTTTTTTATTACAATACCTGCTTATCCTTTTCATTAGCAGCTAATAATAAGTATTTCCGCGTTTCCACCAGTCCATTTCGCGCCTTGGCAATATTAGCGTCTACTGGTGGAGTTTGCTCCAAAAAACTTTCTAGCCTTGCCTCCCCGCTTAAGAAATTCGACAGGCATTCTGTTATGAAAAAATAACATCGTTGTAAGATTCTCCAAGATATAAATGCAACCTGCAGGTTTAAATATTCAATAAAAAATAATTCATTTAAATATTGAACTTAAAAAATTTTGCGAAGCATTAACCAATATATTGCGTTATGTTAGTATATCTTACATAAACATAATTGTTGTTTTTCTTTCTTTTTTTTTCCTTTTTTTGTACTACATCACGCGTGGAGCGCAGTTGCAGAAATTTAAAAAAGAAATGACGTAAATGATAGCGCAGAACATTAGGAGTAATTATAACATAATTAAATGAAATGATCGTGACATTTCGTTCACGCGAACTCCGCGGGTATCCTTGATCTTTACGTGACGTGACGTTTCCTTTTTTTTTTTTTTTTTTGTTTTTTTTCCCTCCGCCTATCTGTCTGGTTCTTTCCCCGTCTCCCGCGCGGAAAGAACTAGCAGGAAACGGTGAGACATGTCAACGCGGGGGATACGTGGGTGAAACGTGAAGCGGCCGCGATCAGATAACGGAAAGAACAGACGGTCGGCGGAGAGCGGAAAGGGAAAACCGGGCAGAAGCGGTAAGAACGGGAGACATTTACCGTTGCTGGGGTACTGCGCTTTTAGGTGTTCCGCGAGCTGTATAACCTTCTGCCAGTTGCCATCCTCGCGATTTCGATCGATCTCGGACTCGATGCGTAGGGTATGGCCTTTCTTGCTCGTCATCACGGATCAGGGTAAGTCGGCCTGAGTCACCTGGCGGTCCAGATCTCAATCGGTACCGGAGCCGGGCACCAGCAGCAGTAGCAGCGGCGGCGGCAGCAACGTGAACGCGGAGACGTATCGATCATCAGCGGCACTTTCTCGCGCGGAAACAACGCGGCCAGTCATGGCAGAGCCCCAGAGGGGATCCCGTCCTGTTCTTAACGGTGATCCGACGTACGTACGACCGCCCGCGGACACGTGCGCGTGACAAACTGTCAGAAACGTCACTCCGACACCTTACGGTCCGTACCCCCGAGTCCCCCGACGGCCCCGACCACTTGCGACATTCGCGACCCGATCCGAAGATGGGTTTGCATGGCCGCATGAAGCTCATGGACTCCGATCCAACAGCCAATCAACACTCGCCTCTACGACGTTTATCCATCTTTGAACTGGCTACACGCATGTATGTATATACATATACATATATATATAAATTACACATTTAATAAATTAAAAAAAAAAAATGTAAACTTTTTACGCCGTTTTTTTTTTAATTTAAATACGATATGTAATTTTATTTGGATAATTTTCCAAAGCGTATTCAAAGGCCTACGTTCTTCTGGGTTTTATTGCACTTCTTGCACTTTATTTAACAAGTTTATTCATCCCGGCAAGATATGATAAAAGATCAGACTAATATTTTGATACTTTTATTGGTATAAAACAGTTTAACAATTAGATTGATCTTTTATTTATTGTAAATTATAAACGATATATATATATGTATATGTATATATATAGTTGTATATTACAAAATACAAATATACAGAAAAATATAACTTTGCAAATATTAATTATTTCCGAGCATGCTAAATAATTTCCTATAACGTTCCTTCCATTTTGCTCGTATATCTGCTATATTATGCTGTATAGGAAAGAAAAAGACATAATATATGTTATCTATTTAAAGATATTTTGAATATAGACGACGTAATTATAATACCTGTAATATATGTACACCTCGTTGCGTGAGTACAATCAGTTCTTTTATTCCATCGTTTGTAATATCCATGTAACTTATGGAGTGTACAGGAGCGTCAAATAATTTTCTAGTAGTTAATTCCCACGTGTCGCCTGTCAGTGTAAAAATCAGGACCTCCTGACCATAGGTGCCGAGCAAGATCTCGTTTTTCCCATCCATATTTATGTCTGCGATGCAGCAACATAAAATACAATCCGATGTCTCACTGCCGCTCAATATCTCGTCCTGTTTCATCCCGTGCTTCAGTATATCTCTGGAAGACAGATACTCGAATTTTGATCGTCGTAATATTTTGAGATATTTATCAGTTTAGAAACTATTTACTTAAAGATGACAGCGTTACTAGTATTTGAAATAACGACGTTTAACTTCGGTACGTCATTCTTCGGGACGCCTTTCTCGGCTAAAATTTTTTTTCATAATTTTTATGAAAATGTTACATGTATACCATTGTATCTGAAAGTTTTTAAAATACTTACAATTACCGTCTACAAAGCTTGGTTTACTAATATTATTCCTATGCGGAAATACTATCACACTCGGTACAGGTTTGTCGTATCTTAGTAGCCAGTTTCGTGAAACTTTCAGGTCCACTACGTTTACTATGGCAATTTTGACTAGACCGCATTCACAACCGACGGCGGTGACTCTCCTGATTTTGTAAGAGACAGTATGTAATATTGAAGCAAATAGATAAAACATAAATTTTCTTTTTTTATCGTACAAACCATTTATAATTATCGTAATAATAAATATTAATCCACAGTGCGATCGCTTGGATTTCATTCAATTCTGGAAAATATTTTTCGATAGTAGACTCACTGTAAACGTGACTCAATTTATCTTCTCTTATCATATGGATCTTATAGTCGCTTCCGGATATTAACCAGACTACCTGTAAATTTGAAATTATAGCTCGTCAGACTATAGTGCAATAGTGATTGTAACTTATTGACCGTCTAATATACCTCTTGCCCAGAATTCTGTTGCGGCAAAACGGTATGATACAGATGATATGGAGTATAGGGTAACTCCACAGTGAGACAATTTTGTGCTATGGCTTCGATTGAACTGCCTTCATCCCCTTCACCATCCACAGCACCTTCAGTATATATGTTCAAATACCTTTCTATCGTGTCTGTGCTGGTTTTCATAATAGTTATACCTATTACAAAACTGTCCCCAGTGTCAGATTTATTGTAAGCATCAATGGAAATAATCTCAGCACCACCTAAAATGAAAGATACATTAAAAATGTGAAAAATTACACATGACAAGACTCATTAAAATATTTTGAAAGATATTTCTGAATATGATAATTTACTCACTGGGAATGTATGTAAACAACAATTCTTTTACCAATGGCCTTAAGAACTCCGACGTTTGATGATATTCACAGGAGTATATCTTTCTTTTTAAGGATGCTACTAACAATTTGTTGGAACAATTAGGCGAGCATAGCTTGGTCATGGAATAAATGTTACCCTGAGATGCCAGAGGAAACCAGTGAGCATTTATAAGATTGCTCATCATTGTAGATTGTCAGGAAGACTAAAATTAGAAAAAAAACATAAATAAAAGCTATATTCTTATATTAAAAATCATTTTAAGTACAGATTTTTTAAATATTTTTTTGACAATTTAAACGATCCAGAGTGATCTCTCAGCAAATTAACAGATACCTACAAAAAAAAAAAATATATATATATAAAAAAAGAGACCAACAACAACAAAAAAGAAAAGAAAACCAACCTCTATCGAAGAAATTATTCCAGATTGAGGTTATATCTGTTTATCGAACATCGCGATGGGCTAATTTCAATCCCGCGTTAATTCACACGTCGATTTCGATCTTCATCGATCTGTCTCATCCGTTGGAGACCAGGTGATCCCACGCAATCCCACGGGTGCATGCGGAATGAGCGCATCGCGATTGCAGCGGGACCAGCAGGATCGGCCGGGGGGGATAAGCGGGAGAGGGAGGGAAAAATGACCTCTTCTTATTCGGTAAGATAATTACCGCGTGCGCGTCGTTTCACAATCGCTTTCATAATCGCGGGTCGCCTTGAGGGAACCGGGAGCCCGCCACAGACGATGACGCGATACGTGAAAGTGGGTGTTGCCCGTCGTCGTCGCGGCGAACTTGGATAGTTCGTGCTCGGACTGTTCAGCAGTGCTCAGTGCGCTCGCATCACACGAGTACATAGGATCGACGTCGACTGGGCTCCGCGTTCCTCGTCATTTTCTTGTTCGACTCGGCTGCGGGAGCTTTCCCACCGACCGGCAGCGGACACCGGCTGGAAGAGCGACGCGAAGGAGATTCCCAGGACGTAATTCGGTAACGTAAACTAACGTACTCCGCTTTTCTTATCTCTTCCTTCGTCACCGTCAACGTTCCGTTTTCGCGTCGGAGGGCCGGCGCGGCGGTGCCGTCCATTTGATTGCCCGGTGAAAAATCGATCTGTAATTCGCCCGAGAGCTCTTAAATACGTGCACGGAATAAAAGTGGCACGGGAATTTATTTCCACGTTCGTGAATTTAAAGAGAATACTTCTTTCCGAGCTCCGCGCGAAGCGTGGGATAATTTGACCTTTTTTACGAACAGCGGGCAAGATAATTTTAATATTTATATCTCTCGTGAGAAAGCCGGTGAAAATTAAACGAGAACTTTTATTTCAATTAACTTTTCGTAAGTATCCGGGAAAGTTTTATATTCTCTGTCTCTCTCCGAGTTAAATAATAAATCCCGTTAACTTTAATGAGGGATAAAAGCGCCTCGATGAATTGCCTCCGAGTATTTAATAACTAAAACAACTGCAGATTAGCAAGCTGCTCCGGAGCATATCGATGTAGAATCGGGAGACGCACTGACCGCGATAGTTTTGTCGCGTACTCGTCGATCACGCCGACTCATGTAAAACGTCAAAAGTTAATAGCGCGGCTCGATGACGCATCCGCTCGGTATTAATCGCCGCACTCTGCATTTCAGGTAGCCTCGCGAAGTTTCCTGCCGACTACGAGCGAGGAAGAAGGTGGCCAAGATGTCGCAGCAGCAATACTATCCGTTCAAGGTACCCGCTCAGTCCTGCAGAAATCTGCAACCGGCGCGTTAATCAGCGGCATCGATCTATTTCCGGAACATCCAGTAGTGTCGATCATCCGTATTTTTAACGCCTAGACCTAGTTCCTAAGTCGATTCACGTGCCGAAGTATGACTAATCGCGCTCAAGTCTATCGTAATTTTTCCTCGTCTTGATTGCAGATTATACATAAAGTTTCTGCATTGTATCCTGGAAAAAGTATTCACCGTCTATCAGTCGCTGTATAAATTTCTTTTACTAGTCTTTACGAGAATTCACATTGATTTCTAAGTATGTCACGGTCGAATTATTAATCATGATTTTAGAATACATAGTTTGATTGACAGAATTAAGTTTTGATATCAGTCGCAAACAAGATAAATATTATAAATTTAGACATATTTGTGGAAATCACTTTAAGATTAACTTTTGACCTTTCGTTCTTTTATTGTTATTAATAATTGACTCGATTGAATTAATCGAAATTATTTTAAATACAGATTTGTTCGACTCATTAATTCATTAGATAATTCTGCAAAATATATTTCTTATAATTTAATTTGCGTTTTAGTGCACTCCAACTGTGTATCCTGCCGAGCCGTTTGACGCAAATGCAGACGCTACTATTTTACGTAAGGCGATGAAAGGATTCGGGACAGATGAGAAGGCGATCATCGATGTACTCACAAAAAGAGGCATTGTACAGAGACTGGAGATCGCGGAAGCATTCAAGACCATGTACGGGAAAGATCTGATTAATGACTTGAAAAGCGAGCTGACTGGAAAACTGGAGGATGTCATTATTGCCCTTATGACACCACTGCCACATTATTATGCCAAAGAGCTGCACGACGCAGTGAGCGGTATGGGCACTGATGAAGAGGCAATTGTCGAGATTATGTGCACTCTCAGCAACTACGGCATTCGTACGATTGCCACATTTTACGAAAACCGTAAGACTTTCATTATTTATATTTATCGTAAACTTATTTAAATGTTTGAATTCGTGAATAAAAGATATATTACTTTGAACAGTGTATGGTAAAACGCTTGAGAGCGATTTGAAGGGCGATACGTCGGGTCATTTTAAAAGACTACTGGTATCTCTCGTACAGGCAAATAGAGACGAAAATCAGGGAATCGATCATGCCCAAGCAGCTGCCGATGCTCAAGCCTTATTTGAAGCTGGTACAAAAAAAAGTTTTTTTAATTCTTTTTAGAAAATTTGATTTAAATCTTACAGAAATCAAAGCGTTTATTCGCTTTAAATGTATTTCGTGATATTCAATATTTAATTAATTGTTTTATTTCAATGTAGGTGAAAAGCAATGGGGAACGGACGAATCCCAGTTCAATGCCATCTTGGTATCTCGCAGCTATCAGCAATTACGTCAAACATTTATTGAATACGAAAAAGTATCAGGACACGACATAGAAGTTGCTATAAAAAAGGAATTTTCTGGCAGCATTGAGAAAGGTTTACTTGGAATAGGTAAGCCTTCAAACAGGATATAAGTTATTTAATTTTATAATTATTCGGATTGTCACGAGTATGTCGTTTTAACATTCTTATTTATATATTACTTACAACTAATTTCGTATTATGTGATTAGCTCTTTCATTTCATGTTTCTTATAAACACGCGTGCTTCAAAATCTACTCTTATTATTGTAAAATAAATTTGTAAACTAAACTTGCTAGAACTTTATCTCTTTTGTGCTTAGACGAGAAGATTTTTATAAGTTACTTGAACGCAACGGAATATCAATAATCCCGATATGCAATGAGTCAAACTTTTAATACAATCCAGATTTATACTTACTACGAAATTTGTAAAATCTTCGATAAAAAAATATTTTCTCAGGACAGAGGCAAGTTACTGCGGCAAGATTTCAAATAGCTTTTGTTTAGACATCTGTAGAGATATTAATATGATTGTTGCTGTGATTGCCAGATAATTTTTAGAATTAAATATTCTCGGACACGAGTACACATTTACTCAATATTTAATAGCGTAAAATGTAGGCGCATCCCCAGACTTTTGTGTAATCCTTTCTTCTTTATTCGTGTGTCATAATCTAATTTGTCAACTCTTTAATCCTAAAATAACAGTACAATTTTATACATTGATAAAAATTAAACTATTTCCATTAGTAATTTGATTTATAAATTGCATGAAAATATCATGAATATTTGAGTGTGGTATTGAATTCTATAAATACATATACATATACTTATCAACAATGCAGCATGGCAATTATTACACGTAACATACAAAAACACTGACTAGTATTATTTTTATAGACAAGTGTGGTACAATCTGTGTAAAAACTGAATTGACAATATCGAATGAACGTAGTATAACTTTACAGCATGGAAAAAGAATGCTTCCTACATTAGTTTATTCATACTTTCCCATTCTATATTTATTACACATTAATGTAATCGATACATGTTACGAATCATCTTAATTTTTATTCGACAGTGAAATGCGTGAAGTCGAAAGTTGGGTTTTTCGCTGAGCGCCTGTATGCCAGTATGCATGGCATAGGTACAAAGGATCGAACATTAATCCGTATCATCGTGTCCCGAAGTGAAATCGATTTGGGGGATATTAAAAAGGCATTCGAAGAACGTTATGGAAAGTCTTTGGAAAGCTGGATAGCCGTATGTATTTTTTAATTTTATATTTGTTAATGAGTTATAATAAATTATTGACATATATATATATACGTATATAATGTATTACAGGGGGATACATCGGGAGATTACAAAAAGGCACTACTTTCTTTGGTCTCTACGTAATTTTGATAAAGCAAAAATGCAAATGTACACCCGCCTATTGACGCATAATCGACAGAAAATAGTTTTATATATTTCTGCACAGATTCCAGCTTAATATTGCTTAGAAAATTAATAAGAAACTCAAAACTACCTTATAGAATTTTTAAATATTATCTTTGTAATATTTTTTTAAACTTTTATTGTATTTCGTAGGCCAGTAAAGTTTCACAATCTACGTTCCAATCTTGTTCGTATGTCCAGAAATTGTATTTAATTAAATTATATTTTATATATTCTTATTTTTATCAGAAGGTTTATATAAAGAATCTCATGATAAAAAATAAAAAATAATTGAAAAGTTAATTAACACTAAAATTAAAAATATTTAATACTATTTATTAATTTTCTTACCTTTTCCTCATAAATATAAATAATTTAAATATACGCATGTATATGTGCACGCGTTATTTCTTATTATTTTTTAAAGAAAACTTATATGGAATAATTTTTGGTAACGAATTTCCTTAATTTTTCTTTTATCGTATATTTCCATATATATATATATAAAAAAAAAAAAAAAAAATTAAGGGGTCAATCACTGGTGAGAATCATTGTATATTTTTCTGTAAATATATTGCTTTAGTAATAGTGATTATAAAAAAAAAAAGCAATGTAATATAGTGCCAAGTGATTTGAAGTGCTACAATACGTCAGGATTAATAATGTATATAAAAATTGTAATTTCTAATTGATAGTACATACGTTTTCAATAGTAGAAATGTGATGCAAATAAGAGATCTGCAAATAAAAAAATAATAATTGAAGAAGAATAAAGATTCTATTAAAATAAAACCATTTAAAAAGTGTCAAAATAGAAACTTCTGAAAAAAATATGATGCGTTTGTTACGATTCATCTGTCTTTTTTAATCGAATACTTCTTCGAGCAGGTACTTTAATTTTAACCGTTTTAACTTTGGGAGGTACTTTAGTTTTAACTTCAGGAGGTACTTTAGTTTTAACTTCAGGAAGTACTAAAAATAAAACAATATTAATTTAATATTTTACATACATTAAATATTTTAAAATATGCAAAATTAATAACAAAAGTAAAGTATAACCTTTATTATCCAAGAAGGTATACTTATAGAGAGGCACAATCATTTAAATTATTATTTAAAAAAATAGTTAAAAATATTTTCTTTATGTACTAGGCTTTCATGCGTAATTTATTTTAAAAGATTATACAAAAATAAAAATAAAAATATATGACAATATACATGTGGTAAAAAAAATTTAAGAAGCAATTAATAAAATGATAATTGTTCCAACAGAGACCATAGCAAATTTTTGAGTAGAAATAAATAATTTTATTGCAAACGGATTTGCATGCTTTTTTATTTCATCACATTTGATAAAATTATTATATTTCTAAAATTCTATCGATAGAGATATATTGTCTATCAAATTTGAAAATTTTTACCACAAAAAAATGACAAATACATTTTTTGATAAAGTTTTTTTCACAAACTTGTTCGTATATTGGGATAATACGTACATGCTGAGTAATATTAAACTTTTTTTTTGTTTAAGTTGTCAAATTCTTATCTTAAAATTCTAGCATTATTAATTTTGTATTTTTTTTTTTTTTTATATTATAATAGTACACTATACAGTACACCTTCGACTTATTCATTTATTATATTAGTAATTAGAAAAATTATTAATTTTAATTTTTAATAATATTACCATATTTCTTTGGACGTCCTCTAGGTCGTTTAGGTAAATACATTGCAGGCATTCTCTGAAAACACCTAATCATTGGTGTTGTTACCATATTGTCTATGGGTGGCCATGGCGTTTTGGGTATTGTATAGAACTTTTCAGCTAACATTAACTTACAAATGTTATGTAAATCTAAACAATTTTGCCTGAAAAAAAAAATATGATTAAATATGTATTTTTTTACCAAATCTGTCTTGATATACAAGGAATTATATTCATAAAATTTACCTATATTCAGCTTGTTTATAGACATAAGCAAATGGTCCATTCAATGGAACATATCGCATAATATACTGACCAGGAGTCAAAGACGATAACCCTTTGATTATATTATGTAAAATATTTAGAGAATTTTCTACCTTAATATTATAAAGTCGTTTGAGCTCCTTACTTAACGATGTTGTAGTACACCTTTCTATTTGTATTATTTCTGAAGTATTAGTTTCTATTCTAACTGTAATAGAATAAAAATCGATATTAATGCTGATCTCTTATATGCACCAGATAATTTATAAGAAGTTGATTAAAGAATTAAAATGATAAACTTTGAGTAAAAAAAAAAAAAGTAAAGATGTAATATAAGATTGTAATTTATTTTGAAATAATAAAGTAATGTATACCTATACCATTATAATTCTAAAATAATACCTCTAGCCAACGATGTCTCTGGTCTAAATTTTAATGAAGCCCATTGGTGCAACCCTTCTTCTATTGTTACAGCTTCAGCTCCAAACATTAATTGATGTTCCATTTTTGGCGCTAATAGTAAAGTTTGTGATTCTTCATTTGATGATGTCTAATAAAAATTAAAATTATATTCTATAATGTTAATTATTAATAAAAGAATAAGAAAACAATATTACCTCAATGCCATCACTTTTTGTACGAACTAGCATCTGATAGTCTTTCACGCCAATTTTTATTTGTTCATGTTGCGATTCCATTGGCCCTATTGTGAAAAGATTATATGATACATTTTGTTCTTCAATTTTGTGAGAATCAATTTTGTCACTTGCTAAATTATTTGTTTCGTCTATATCTGATAAATACAGATCTTCTTCATAGTTCTTAAGATAGTCATTAAACAAATTATCATCGCTCTCTAAGTTTTCGTTATTTGCATCTTTTTCAGACTTAATTTCTGATGTATGTTCTGTTCTGTAATATTAATTATAATATACAATATAAATAAAATCTGTTTTTATACAACATTAAGTTTTGTGATTTATATGCTTTATACTCACTTTTCTAACGTATCATTTTTAATATCAACGAAATGATATCTAAGTACATATTTATATACCCAAGTATTCTTTTCAGGTATAGTAGCTTTGCTAGGTGGTAATTTTTTATCAACGTAAACAATATTTTTTCCTTGGTGTGATTTTACAACTACTGGTATGAGCCATGGTTTTGAATGCTCTGGATTTATATTGTTCAATAAACACTTGAGGCCACTAGATGAGATAACAAAATCTGCTTCAGCTTCTTTTGCAAGGCTCTCACAATATGAATCCTCGCTTACAGGTAATTTAAAGTGTTGTGTCACTGGGTTAGGAGTCTCATACGATGGATATTTTTGAGACAACATTACAGGATCGATATGTAACGTTTGTTTCTGATCGAGATTTGGTAACTTCACCTTTGAAAAAATTCCCTGAAATTGATAAAATAATTAAATGTATATACATATTAAAATGAAATATATTGGATACATTTTTATCATTATATATATTGTAACAACTTACCTGATGTAAACAAGATTTAAATGTTACTTTAATATCTTTATTTTGATAATTAACATCCTGTACAGAAAGTGGCATATTCATGGATTCAATATAATATCTTGGTAACTTTTCGAATCTCTTGACTTTTGTCTTCCATTTTGTTTCAATAAACTTCATACTTTTAATTGCCCAATTGAAGTCACTACACCACTTACTTTTTGCAAACTCCAAAAATTCTTTCTGTTCTTCAGATATTATTTTTTGCAATGCCTAAAAAAAGTTTACTTTAATTTCAATAAACAGAAATTTAAAATAAAATATATTTACCATATATTCTTCAAATTCTTGTCTCTCTTCCTCACTTATCATCTTATTTTCATTGCTAGATAGTTTTAATAAAACTCTAAGACACATAGCATGCTGATCCATATTCAAATGAGAATATCTTGGAAAATTAAATGGTAATGTTCTTATGCCAGGAACATAAGGCCTCTTTATTTTCACACCTGGTTGGCTCTCATTTTCCATGCCAGTCTCAGCATCTTCACAAAGATACTTTTTAATCAATTCTACATTAACATCAGCATACTCATTTTCAATATCTTCAAACGGATTTATTAAATTATCGTTCATAATTCTATACATTGCACTTTCAGCCTCCATTCTTGTATCATTAATGAATACATTGTCTATCATATCATCTAATGGAGGATGCCTATAATGATAAAATTTCAATTACAGTATATTGCACAAAATGATATACATTAAAGCCAAATAAATAATATATGCTGAATATAAACCAAAAAGTCAAAGCACATGTTAGTGGCACGTGTCAAATCGCAATACTCGATAATCATAAATATTATATACGATATAAAAAAATGCAAAATTTATTCATATAAATTCCGTATGCTTCGGTAGTTGAAATTATTTTATAAAGCTGTACATACCAATCGAGATTCCGGAATTTCTCCATTTTCGTACGATACTGTTTTTACAACAGTAAGATTATTTTGAATATGTTTTCAAGCGCCTGCAAAGCACATTTCATGTTAAATTTAGAATAAATATAATTTTTTATACCATATACTGTTCTTCATGCTTCGTAGTGTCGTTGGTTAATTTCCAATTCTCGCATACGCACGAGTTTTTACTGCTAAAAAAGTAGACCGCCTTCCGAAAACATTACGTTTGTTTACGCTCGGACCTTAGTCTTGTACATCGAAAAGCGTATATGGCATTTTCTGTGGCGACAGCGGCTAGTGTACGTAACCCTAAGCGGCGGAGGTAGGGGATAAGAGAACGGGCGGAAATCGGTCATCGGCAATCCGGCCGGCGCGGTATATATACATGCGGTACTACATGTGAAACTCGACGCACACGACGCTAAAGTCACGTTTGCTAGCTGCCGTCGATCGCCATATTTGCCTTTCAGCGTACGTAGAAAGTATTCACGAATATGTGTAGAGAGAGCTGCACTGCCTGTACTCTGCAGTCAAAACTTATCAAAACTTATCTCTGTCAGCTGAACAAATAGAAATATATTTTTCTGTAAAAAATCTTCTGATTTTGCTGGAGCTAGATAATTAAATCGTATGAATTGTTTCGTTTAAAAGTTTGACGACTTAAAATTATCTACTTTTTTGTCTAGCAAGGTCGAGTTACGTCAAACGCAAGTCGAAGGAACGTTTCGGCAGAATGAATTTCGGAAGGGTCGCTAACATTAATATTTTGCGTAAAGTCCAACAGTTTGGTAAGTTTGATGCAAGTTTCCGTTTGTGTCGAGTGTATGCTCGTGTCAAATGTACGTTTGTGTCAACTATACGTTCGTGTTAATTCGCAAAGTAGACCGAATTTTTTCTGGACATAACCTTAATGTGTTTTACATAATCTTTCGATGAACAAACTTGTCACAATAATTTTATTTAAATTTTTTTCGAGTCTTCAGTTCAAGTTTTATATCTCCCAACATTTCATATATTTATTATTTGGCATTTTATTATTCATTTCTTTCCTTTATATATTTTTTATATAATTTAATTTTTTTTCTTTTTATTTTAATTATATTCTAATTTTAAATTATTTTATTTTTATTATAATATTGTTTAATTTATTTTTATGTTGAATAAAAGTAGATTTACAGCAATTGATGATTTTCTTGCAGAGTCGTTGGTCAAGCCTAACGGTTTGCTCGCACGATGCTGCAATCCAACGCAGTTTCCAAAATCTACATCTAATCTTGCCAATTTAAATCGCTGTGTGGTTTCTAATGCAAGGAATTATCAGAAATCCCGTGCTTTATTCAAGGTTTAAAATGCTTTAATTTCTATTCTTTAAAAAAACGCGAATAGATATTTGTATTCGTAAAATGTACTTTATACTATTGAATCTCTTGTAGTTACCTGCACAATCGTCATTTGGTGCAACTCAAATTCGTACAGCAAGTGCTCACGGCGATCACGTACGGTTGTGGGTAATAGAAAGAATGGTGTCTATAGCCTCTCTGGCATTAATACCTGCTGCTCTGGTGTTAGACAATAAATTTATCGATGTATTAGTCGCAGCCTCTATCGTTATGCATACGCATTGGTAATTGATGTTCTGTACAGAACAGTTTAACAATCAATTAACTTCTTTTTTTTTTTTTATATCTGCAGAAAATACATGTGACGAATTTTATTATAGGGGACTGGAAGCGATTATTCTCGATTATGCACGACCGATCGTAGTGGGTACTTTAGTTCCAAAAGTAGCGTTCTTTATGCTGAATTTGGTATCCATTCTTACGCTCACTGGTCTGTTTGTACTGATCTATAATGGTCCTGGCCTTTCAAAAATTATAAAAAATGGCTGGGCAATAGGTAAAGAAAAATAAGCCCGCTTAATATTATTACTATAGCAAAAACAGTTGTTTGTGTTATACGTATGAAGAACTTTTTAAGAGATGGTAGCTTTTAAATTATTTCAGAATAAATTATTTACTTATTCAGTAACAGTTTTTCTTCTTTTATGGTACCTAGTTTTTATGTAATAATCTACAAATTAAATAACGGGAAAGTGAATGTCTAATAAAAAATGTTACAAAGGGTCTTAGTTCGATCGTAATTTACATGTATACATGTGAGAGTGCTAAGAACAGAAAAATATAATTAATATCATATCATTTATCCTACAAATCAACAATAAAAAATAATATTTTTATTATTGTCGTTACACGCATAATAAATGCGAAATGAGTGGATTTCCAGATCAATAAGTAGGTCGAATGAGATTTAATTGCCAGTAGAAGCAGCGGCCTTGTCTATGAAGGTTGCCAGTTTTACGTCTCTCTGCGACAATCCATTTACGTCGTGAGACGACAAAGTAATATTTACTTTGTTGTACACGTTGAACCACTCGGGATGATGGTCCATTTTTTCAGCTTGTAAAGCTACCCTCGCCATAAATCCGAAAGCCTAAAAGTTGGCCTGCGTTAGACCTGCTGGACAAAATTATCGCAATATTCACATAAATGTACCTCATTGAAGTTTTTGAATACGAATTCCTTGTAGATCGCATCCCTGTTCGCTTGGACGCTCCATCCCGTTGACAGCAGTGGATTCAAGTTCTGTTCCCTTTCCTCTGAAGTTAATTTGCTCTGATAAAAATCAACAGGAAAACTTGTAGAAATTACGATCAAACATAATTTGCCTAATAACTTTTTGTTCATTATTTCCATCACGGTCCATTAATATAATTCTAATCGGAGATTTAATCAGTCTGATTTGAAATGTGTACGCGAAATGTAAAAGAAATTCATGTAACAAGTGGCTAGTAGCGAACTAATCACTTTCACCGCCGAAGGACTCGCCCGACAGCTGGATTTGCATACCTATTAATCACTTGATCGATTGCTTATTTTTCGTTGGTCAAAATAGTCTACGAACTCGCGGCAGAATTGACATAATGCAGAAGACTTACCATCTTGGCTTTTCTCGACGTAGCGGCGGATAAATCTCTGCGCTTTAGAATCTGTAGTATCCACTTTTGAGCAAGATCCCCTCCACTCGCACGCCTGGTCAATACATTTATCATGTCGAAGACTCGTTCTCTACACAATCTTGACACAGAGTTCTTCGCTATATTGTGATATCGTAATCACGTAGCGAACGCGATAAACGGCTTGTTTTTACCGAGCATGTTATGAACGGCGAATCAATTTCTAAATGGTCTCCTAACCTTTCTTTTTCTTAGACTTTGCCGCATCAAAGTTAATAAGCGTTAATCAAATGTTAAGAGATAAGAATAAATATGACTGCGAAAAATAAAGAAATGTCATGATTATTATTTCCTATTAAGATATTTTTGAAATATAAAATATTTATTATTTCCTATTAGGATATTTTTGAAATATAAAATATTTTATTTAACAGGAATACATATGCATGGTTCGTAATGTACGTGTGAATAGCATGCATTTGCTTTCTTGTTCTTGATTTATTGTTCTTTGACAGTCAAAGAGAATCAATTTCTGTATAAGAATTCGGGAATATATTTTAAATATTTACATTTTCGAGACACGAGTATGATTTCATGTTTGTACAAAACACATAAATTTATATCGTCAAATATATTTAAAAAATTTGTAGATTAATTAAGTTATATATTTGGTTTTCTTAATTGTTTTGTTTTTTTAATTAGTGACATTGGCGGTGGCAATGGTACTTTAAGTGTAATGACTTTCTTGTCTTCCTTAGTGGATATTGCCCCAATAATTTTTGCAAGATCCATTAGTTTCTTTAAACTCGTACGGGTTTCTAGCATAACTCGGAATTGTTCCAAATCCAGGACGAAATTTGATATCGTCAATGCAAGAATCAAACTATGTACAAGACCTTTGTCTTTCATGGTGTTTGGTCTTGTGCTGTAAATTTTTTTTAATTTTTTTATTTTGTCTATTATAAATTATAGAGCAAACAATGCTTTACTCACCGTCCGTTCGGGCTAGACACACTGTATGTGTCAATAATGTACTGATTTACCTCTTCCGAAACTGAACATATAACAACATCACGTCTTTTTGCATTTTTCATCGGCATGGCAAACCATGTATTAATCATTTCAATGTAAAGTAAAAGGGCTATTTTGTTCACATTATCTGGATCCGATTGTATCGTTCTTAAAGTGCGTTTGAAAAATTTTCCCTTCCTGTACAATTAAAGATGTATACAGAATATTGCATAAATGAAAAAAATATAGACATTGAAGAACTATTAAAGAATTAAATACCCCTCTACATCTCCATTGAGAACTTCCATTGCATGTTCATATAGTGTTTCCAATTTGCTCTTAGGAATGATATCATATATGTTGTATACATCTTTAGCATTGGTTGCATTCCTGTTGCACACAGGTAATATTGTATTTGACAAGTGTTCTTCGGTTTGTAATTGATTTGATAACTCTAGTCTGTCAATTTCAACATCTGTCAAAAAAGAATTTAGTAAATTTTTATGCATAATAAATGTTTTGACATGTTACTGTATTAATATTTAATTTAATATTATTAAAAAAATTATATAATAAATAAATATATAATAAATTATATAAAAAAAATATATAATAAATAAAAAAAAAATTATAATCAAATATAATAATGGAATAAAGTAAATAACTCTCTTACTTGATACTGTTTTCTCAAGCTGTTCTTTAACAGCATCTACATTCACTTTCAGTTTCTCAAACTGCTCTGTTCTACGTTTGACTCTCTTAGATCCAAATTGCTTATTCAGTATACCAATGTTTTTCTCTAAATCATTTTGGTTGTCTTTAACATTAGGTTTCTCAAGTACTGGAGTTACTTGCCATCGTTCTGCTTCAAATAATTTTACTTTGCCTGTTCTTTTATTGTGGAGTACTAACATTGTTCTTGTAGACTCTTTTTCGCAATCCGGCCTATAGCCTTTATAAACAATGTGTCCGTTCGACAATGCCAATACAGTTTTATCGTCTTTTTGATCGCGAAACAATCCACATGACATCTCCTTAACTTCTTCATCTTTAAGCTCACCATTTTGGAAATTCACTAAAAAAAATTTATAAAGTTATTAATAAAATTTATTTATTACGCTTAAATAATAGCAATTATGCGCTACGAAATCAAAGCAAATATAAATTTTACTTATAAAGAATATTACAAATTTATCTTACCAATAATTGGTTGTATTTTGTCCGATTGTACATTTACGTCTTCGATGATCGCTTTAAGTCGCTTCATTGCTCATTTATTCATATATTTTACCAATATTACTTTATTAACAGTACCACTATCACTGGCACATCTCGTTTTATTATTAAGTTATATTTATATAAAAATCCTTATTTTCGCGCGAGACGTACAGGTTAAAACCACACGTGAAATAAAACGTGTTTGCAGCGAGTACTCCATACGCATCTACCGACAACGCGAATATCAGTTTCAGGTTGGCCAACGCGGGGAATCGAATTTCCTGACTTCGACGGGTCGCCGTCGCGACGAGGCGGTCGGTTTCAAACCGGTAGGAGGCGCGCGTTGCCCGCGTACGTATATACGGTCACCACGGTACCTTCCGCCTTCAGTCCGCTAAGAAGCGCCTCCGTAATCTCGTGGTTGTGCACCTGGGGGGTACGAGCGAGTCGACAGGATCGCGGAAGGCAAGAGGAGGCAGGCAAAGATCGCGGGGGATCCGCGGGATCGGGCAGCCGGGTATCGTCCCGCCGAGACGCGAGCCGTTATTCTTACCTCACTCCGCTCTCGGCTCGGTGGCCGCTGGCGAGTATCGTCGGCGCCTCGCGGGCTCGCCAGGCTCGCCTACGCACGGGAGAGCACACGCTCGGGAAATGCCGGATGCGCTTTGAGCGCGCCGTGGCCGTCGTCGCAGCCGCAGTCTGAGGAGGCACATCGGATCGGCGGACCCGTCGGCCCCAGGGACTTCTGGACGCGGATGCGCGCCCCTGCTCGCCGTGTCCTCCTCGCGCGAGGATCGCACGCGTCCCTCGTCTACCCAGGAGCGCCGCTATGCTGACGCCGCAGCATCCAACGTGAGTAACCTGTCGTACGAAAGGCACCTTGCCCTCCGTGCACCACACGCAACGGCACCCACCGTGTGTCGCGTGTTGTCGCGCGCGCCTTCGTCGTCTCCACGCGCGCGGCTTTTGGAGAACGCCGTCTCCGAGCGCTCCAGCTTTTCGTTCTCCCTTTCCCTCTCTCCTTCTTGCTCTTTCTCTTTTTTTTTTTTCTGGAACGGAGTTCCTTCGCTTAGTTAGCGGCCGCTCTACTTTTTGCCCGTCTCCGCGCGATCGCCGATACGCGCGTCTTAAATCTCACGATTTTCATTCTCTACAGTAAAAAAAAAAAAAAAAAAAATAAATAAAAAAAATGTAAAAAAAAAGAAAGAAAGAAAAAAGAGAATCGCGCGCGGCGGTCGGTGCGTGCGATATTTCTACACGTTGCCCGATCAGCTGTTGCCGCCGTCGGATATTGATTCTTGCTCGCCACGCGGGGCTTCGAATTGATCATCGGGAGTTGCGGTTACGTTGAGGAGCGCCGGATGTCCGAGCTACGAATCTGGGAAATCGGCCGTTGGCCCCGGACAGAGAATTCGACACGTCGCCGCGGCACGAACGCGCCGAAAAATTACGCGTCGAAAGCCCGCTGTGCGAAAAAAAAAAAAAGATGGAGAGAGGGGAAAAGGAATTTGGAGAACTCGCGTGTCGGTGAAATTTTTATCACCGTTTTCACGGCGCGAAAACCCAAACGGCTGCGAAACGACGTCGCGTATTTGTCAAGCGGCCAGCCGCTCTTAATTGCTCTTAATTACCCGGCGCTTTTTAACGAAGCACAAGCACGCGTCAGCGCATAATGCCGCATCGAGCGTCGATTCCGTCCCGACGCGTCCGCGGCAAACTTTACACTCGTAAATGACAAAAATAACGGAAGGCGCGCCTGAGTTACGAGCCGTGTGTGCCAGCTCGATTCAAGGAGCGTGGAAACACGGTTGCGTCGGGCTGCTCTCGTTTTACGATAATTTTAAGCCGTATTAATTACATGGTGGTATTAATATTAATGTTCTATCAACACGGGATTGTATTAGCACAAATGGTAACATCATACTAACGCAATGACGCACCGTGCAGCGTAACGTAGTCACAATTTAATTTGATAAAGCAGCGACGTAGCATTCTATGTCTTGTAACGCATTTCGCTCGAAAATCTCGGGATTTAATTCCGAACACGAAGGGATCTTGTTTCGGCTTCCTCTTCTCGCAAGAAATCCGCTCGCGTCGCGTCTCTCGTGTTGCCGGTACAATTTCCTGAAGCGTGTCGTCGTCCCGCGTTGTCCGGAGCGTAATTGGAATGCTATTGTCTATCAATCGCGCGCGCGATAAACGCGCCCGCGGATCGACATCGCGGCCCTTTGACGGTATTCCGAGCGTGGACCGGAACGCGAGCGCGAAATCGTCGTGCCGCGGAGTGCGGTCACGACGGTCCAATGTCGCGCGAATATTCATACGGGCGGGCTCGAGTTAATTGAACTAGCAGACGGCTTCTCGCCGTTATTGTTATCGTCATATCCCAGCGTCGTGAAAGACCGGTCAGTTTCCCTCCCCCGATGAACCTCGCGGATGTCCCCGCGTTCACCTGCGATACGCTTCGCTCGGCCTATCGATTTTCGCGTTCAGGTCAGAAGCGTTCACGAACTGCAGTTAGCGTCGCGCGAGTCAGGGTACTTTCAGAGAAAGAAAAGGGAACGGCGAGACGACGCGTTTGTTTTTCTTTTCTTTCTTTTTTTTTTATCTTAAGAATGACGATCGGAACGAGAATCGAGTAGATCTCGATTAAAACGAGAAGCTGCCCCACCGCGCGGTATTTTCCGCGGTTGCGAAATGTACGATCTTTATTTTTGCAAAACTTCGGGGATCCTGGAGGCTGTGCGAAGTCTTCAAGACGTCGGGTTTATCGGTCCGCCCACAGCGATCGTAATTGATCCGCGAACGAACGGGGACTCGGGATTAAAAAAATCTCAAGTTTTACTTTAATCAATAGCGTCGCGTGTGCACGCCGCGGTAAAGTCCCTTCCGATTGCTATCGCCCGCGCTCAACTTTTTTTATCGTGGTATAGATACCCGTAGCGGGTGCGTTTACCTCATCGTTAGATAAGCTGTATTTCAATAAAGTCCAGCGTCGGGCTTCAATACAATTTCACTCCCATTTTGATAAACTTAATTCCTTATTTCTTTATCCAGCCGACTGTTATCGGTGAACGAATAACGAGCAGCACGCTACGTTAACGTCGTTAGTTTTTTTCCGCCTTTTCATTCGATTATTGTGATTACAATTTTTGATGCTTTTTTTTTTGTATTATATAAAAAGAAAAAAAAATTAAGAGCTTAGATACGCTCGGAATAACGAGAGATTTCAAAAGGAGTTTCCGAGCACTAGTTTCGAGATTAAGCCGTCATCTCCGTCTAATTTCTTTTTAACGAGCGTGAAGCTCGAAATATCCCATCGTTATTTCAATACCTTACGAATTGAATTTAATTAGTCATATAGTCCTCAATTAAGGTCCAACGATATTTTGCGCTGGCTATTGATAAGGCACACCCTCAAACAATTAAGACGGACGTGAAGTAAAAGTAAACGCTGAGTAAAGTGTGATCTCATGACTTTCGAGATCGGAGACTCCGCGCTTTTCTCGCAGCGATAACTTGGAATTGCGATATTCAAACAGATCAACTTTCTTTTCGAATCAAGTTTCAGCGCGATAAAAGAGCAAACTCTTGCCGCCGAGTTATTAAAGTAATTACGAATATATTTTTTTTTTTTTTCTTTTATGTCAACGTAGAATGCTTATTAAAGCAGCCTGCTCCATTTAATTATTTGTCTAAGGCTGATGTATCGTTTTTTTAATATTTTCCGAGTCAGAGCCTGTGAGTAGCTCGTCCGGCTTTCGTTTGGTTTTTTAAATATCACCCCGCGGATAACGGGACAATTACCGCGTATTGAAATTTCTTTACTATTCAAATCTTAAATAAACGTTATTTAGAGAAAAGAAACCGAGACGTGCACGGTGACCGATAGCCTCTCGTCGAGATAAGCTTCCGCGCGTCTGTAAAAAAAAAAAAAAAAAAAAAAAAAGTGAACTCGGGCCACAGACGATAACGCAAAGTGCACGGCCTCGTGCTACGGTAAAGATGACTTCACCCTTCAAGCAGGGAGAAAAAAAGGGACCTTGGCATTAGCTTCCAATCGGGTGCGAAAAACTCGCTCACGTCTCTCGCGTCTCGTTTTATCACGTATTAACGCACGGTGCCCGCAGTCACGTGTGCGAGAGAGTAAGAAATCTTCCGTGGAAAACCGCTAGCTTTTAAAACAAACGGGGCGTCATTTTCCGGTTACGTCCGCGCCCGTACGTTACTGATTACGGTACGGCCGTCATTATTACGCTTTATGCATTTGCGATCCGTTAAAAATGGCCGCGTGCGTGAGGAACTTCTCGGGGTTTTCACACGGCCGGAAACGCCGCCGCAGCTGCCCGATGGTCGCGCAAGATTTCGAGAGCGACTCGACCGGCTTCGACGCGATTTCCCAATCGCGGGAAACGTTTGTTAATATCGCGGTCTCGGAAGTACGATTTCCCTCCGGTTTCCAAAGGTCCTCCTCCTCCACTCGGCCCTCCCGATGGACCCGATGGCCTCGACCTCGCGCGAGATCTCGCCGGCAATTCGTCTCGGCACTTCCAGCCGCGCTTCGGAAAAGGGGAGCAGTTAAAATGTAAATTCATACCGTCAGTTTTGCCCTCTCGATTAATCATACAACCCTTTCCCCCTTTTGATTATTTCGCGGTTACTTATGCGCCGCGATAAAGAAATTCAAGCCCCCAAGTTTCCGCAGTTCCTCCTCGCGTCTTCTCAATTAATTTCTATCTATCGGAAAGGATCGCTGCGAGGCGAAGACTGCACACGGAAATTATTGTCCGCTACTAGTAGAAATATAATATTTATCTAATCGTTCGCTTCGTGGTAAACTAACCGGAGCGATGTTTTACCATTAGAAATGCGGAAAAGAGGCATCGTGCGGCGATGCGTTCGCAGCGGATTGTAACTTTGAGTTTGATCACCGTTAACCCGTTCTCTACATTGTATCGACATTCGCAACATATGTGTATATAAATATATATATATATATATATATATATATATATATATATATTTGTATGTATATGTATAACTATATACATATATGTATATATATTTGAAAAACACGCTTAATACCGATCCGGAACTTGGAAGGGGGGTAGCCAGCTGGTCTTTCCACCGATATGCTTCGCTAACACCGTTGCACGCGTGTAAATTGCACCGCAGATGCTGCCTCGTATCCGCGTATATTACGCCCACTTAAAAAATAATCTAAACCTACATCGCTCGCCTTCGTATACAATGTTTCGCGCGCTGCCGATGCCGTTTCCGCGTTCGTCGGGTTCGTCGCCTATTTCGGGTTCTCACCCTGGCGGCGCGTGTCGGGTGTCGAAACTCTCCCCTGGTCGAACTTTGCCGATCTGCCAATTAATTTCGCCGATGCCTTTGCGCGGCGAGTCGCCGGCGTAAGGTCGATATACCATTTTACGCCGCGATCGGGCGGCAAGGCCGTGACATTTTCCGCGCCGGGGTTTTCCACGGCGGACGGCCTTTTGTAAGCCACGCGAGCGTTTCAAAACACGGGAGATACGGCTGGTTGTGTTCCCCGGTACACTTTGCGATACTTTGAGGGCCGCGGAGAGGCGGCGGCGTCAAAACGCGCCCGATGACGGAAAGAGCGGTGCCGGAGCGCCGGCGATGACGACGTCGAGTGACCTGCAAATAATTGTTAGGAGAAAAAATAGGATTGCCAATACAGCGCCTTGCGAGAGTCTAATAACAGGAAGCGTACGCTGATCGAACAGCGACGATTATCTCGAGGCACGTTTACGAGATTTGCCTAAGACGAAAATTTCCGACTAAATTACGGAAAGAGTTTGGAGTTTTTATTTTCCGACAAAAAAGAAAGAACTTCGAAGTTAATTTTCACGACTTTGGAAAGTCCTGGGAACGATCTTATGTCGTAACTCGTCTCTGTTTACTTGTTCCAAAGTATTTTCATCGTATAAACCGTGCAAACATAATTATTATAAACTACTGTACTTAGAGGACGTGAATATTTTTATCCGGCTTTTTGTTTAACCGGCTGAAGTGGTCCCGTCTTTATTTAGAGACCACCGCTGGATTGAAATTTGCCCTCTAAATTCGCCGTTCATTGAAGCTGAAACGAGTTTGTCGGTAATATCAGCGAGAGGCGTCACGGCTGACAGGCTCTAAACGATCTTATTACTCCACGTTTGGATCGCGTATCTAGGTTTCGTCCGCGTTGCTCGCTCCTACGGCGCGACTTCATCTATTGTCTCCTCGAGAAGCGCGTGAGCTTGAAATTCAATGTCAAAAGCGAGGTGGAAATAGCGCACCGTCGAGTGGTCAGAGAAAGTGGTGCGTATCGATCCGCGGCATCACCGGTAGAATTGTGTGCAGACAGGAACAAATCCCTCTTCCTTTTGCTTAACACTTGCGGATAAACGCGTGGCAGATATGAATTGGAATATTGGAAGTAACGGCGAAAGTCAATGGGCCGAGGCCGCGTTCCGCTGATGTCAACGGATTTATTTTTACTTTCGCAGACGCCTGCGATATCGCATCGTGCGTTAACAATAATGTCGAGAATTCACGCATCAAACGAGACTTTAGGCTTGTCAAGGGAGACGATCGAGTCGATATAAAAAAAAGGAAAAAAAAAAAAAAGAAGAAATCGATTACGGCTAATAAACGCGTTCTCCAATTTACAAGCCTGAATTTCGCGACGGAGCTCGTGTTCGCTCGCGATTTTCTCCGCGTGAGATAACTCTGACGTAATTGCTCCGATACGTAAATTGAATGAAACTCTCATCGATGATGCCATAAAAAAAAAAAAGAAAAAAAAAATTACGAGTGCGGAGTGACGCTGAGGTCCTATATGCGCTTTTACGTAACGAGATGCTGGCTACTCTGCGTGACACGTGTCGTAAAACTGGACTATAAAAACATAAGGTTACACCGACGTCATTATATGCGACGTGACGTGTAAGAGATATCTTTAACCTTCCGTTTACGTGGCCGGTGAAGGTTACCGGGGTTGCTCTTCAAAGGCTCGGGGCGTGAATACACCCCTCCGTAGAGAGGATTAATTAAACGACGGTTAATTAAACTTTCCGCGCGCGATAAAATTTTTAATCTGCGTAAATGACGTAGGCCGGGTGTTTTGACGAAGCCTCGCGACAGGCGGTCGACCGTTCTTCAAGTTTTTGAGTTCGCAGAAAAAAAAAGAAAAAAAAATATCTCGTTCGCGAGACTCACGAGGGGAGATACTTTTCGCACGTCGACGTTAATTTCTCTTCCTTGATCCGATTCCCGGTCAAAATCTCATCGATCTCGACGCCTAGGCTACATATCGCATATCGTGGGACCGGAAAGATAACTGCGCCAGCCGTGAAGGAACCGTTTGCACGTGAGCCGTCGAAGTCGTCGACTGGCTGACGCGGCTTGATATTGGCCGAGACGGGAACCGGAAATCGGTCGCACATGCCGACAGAAAGGCCGATATTCTACGTCATATGCGTTTCCTGAGCGTGAAGGTCATTATGAACATCCACGTGCATCCCGACGATTTTCTATTCAGTCGCGAGACGAGCGAGATGCGCGGCCGCGTTTATTTCCAGAAGCGCCCTTTCTCATTCAATAAACTGATAAGTCCCGCCGCGCATACGAGAGGCGCGGGTATTCAAACGTCATTGTCGTCGAGGAGAAAGACTGAGGCGTAAGAAAGAAAAACCTTCCCGGCGGCGGATAGCTTTTGGTGCTTTTGTCCGCGCTAACGACTGCGATGTCGACGTTGCGTCGGAAAAGTTACGGAGAACGCGGAAGAAAGCCGGCGGTTTCTTTCGGAAAATTGAGCGCCGGCGTCGTCGCGGCGTTTCTAATTCCCTCAGCGGCGTAATTCGTGTAATCCGCTTTGCGGAACACGAAATAACGAACAATTACTGGCATTTAGCCGCCCGCGCGTACACGGCGAACCATTGGTTGCCCGCAGAAATTACGCGGAACTAGACACGATGGACACATCCTGCCCCCCGCGCTGACCGTTGGATATGCTAGGCTAGCGTTTTATTGAGCGTAGCAAATAATCAGAAAGTTCCGAGCGGAAACGGCGCGCGAATCGTTTCGCAAAGAACTCGAGTCTTAATTGTCTAAAATAATTTTCTTCTAACTGCGCAATCTCGAAAGGGAAACAAGTTCGAAAAAAATTGTAATAAAATATACATCATATTTTTAATAAAAAAAAAAAAAATAAATAAATAAATAAATAAAATAAAATAGATGCACGGATGTCCGGGGAGTAGGTACGCTGTGCGTTAAGCCGCGCAAATTTAAGCGCGATACATGAACTCGGTTTAGCACGTGATAGCCGCATTAATTTCCGCTCGACGTTCTCATTGAAAGAGAAAAATATCTCCCGCTGGTAAGCCTTAGGAAAATAGCGAGCTGTATGTGGAGCAAGGCTACGTGCTGGGACAGAAATATTTTAAATGTAACGTATCTGCGTCTTTTCTCCCTCCGCGTTGCCGACCCCTTCGATTCCACCGCGCTCAATAGGACCTGCCAATAGGTAAGTTTAGGTGAGAACGCGAACCGCCGCGGGGAGGGCGGCGGCGAATTGATTCCGTCGTGAGACCCGAGAATCCTTTTGCGCCGTTCAAGGATAAAGCTGACGTTTCAATCGCCTTGTCCCGGATTCGGACGGGCTTCCCGGCATTTCCCCGGCGCGGCAAGGCTCCCGGTGTTCGGGACCCTTGGGTCCCTACCCTTTCGCTCTGTCCCTCCGAGGTCTAAGACCACCGACCGCGCGCGCTGTTCTATCGCGCGGCAATAATTGGTTAATTAAGTCACCCTCACGCCCGTGCGTCGCCGGTGTCCCGATAATTCAAGTCCCGGGCCAGGGTCCCTTTCATACGGCACAATGTAGGTCAATTGCCGCGCGCGTACCCGTAAACTGTTGGCCAGGCGGATTCATTCGACACATCCGTCGATTGGTTTTACGACCACGGGACGCGGGCTGGGATCGACGTTTTTGCGGCCGTCGACTACGCAACCGACGCATCCGTCGGCGCCGCGGAACACGGGGTGTGTTTTCCGGGCGTACAAAGGCCTCCTTTCATCCGAATGACGGCGCCTTTGATTCGCCTGCGGCCGATTTTACCGGAAAGACATCGGGCGCTTCTTGCGCCTCGAACGATCGAAGGTGAAAGGGCCCTAAGTTTCAGAGGCACGGGGCGGTAAAATCTTTTAACGGCCTGTAAAATCTTAGCGCTCTTTGTCGTGTTTCTGGGCGCTGAACGGCGATTCTAGTCTAACTAAAAAAGTCGAGCTAAAAAATTGATGTAGACCGTTTATGGAGGGTCCGTGGGTGAAGCCCTGCGTTACTAAATAAGTTAAGACGTTCTGCGCTACGACTCGGTGAAATTTTACGTTTTTCTCGAGACGATAAAAATACATAATTGCGAAAGGCGAGGGCGGCCGTCCTCCGCACATCTTGACCCTTCACAGGTGTGCAAGGTAATAACTTATCATCTCTATTATTGTAAACTAGGTCCGCATATATAACTTCAGTCCACAAATATAAGACAAGTTCGACTTTTTACTCCGGCGTATTGCGATCTACAACGAAGTTAATTTTACCTCGGTACACGTGCAGTTTTGCCTGCCCGTGCGAATTAAATGTACGACGGATTTATAAATACGCATGTGGAGACGGAGAGTTTCGATTCGCAATAACGGCACGTGAACGTTGCCGATGACGAGGACTCGGTTTTAACGTGTAATTCTATTCACCGGTCCGTTCTCACGAAAAATTAATTATTCTACTGGAAGAAACTATGCGCGCTCTACGCTCGCGCTGTTTTTTAAGAGACCCCAATTACAAACTACGAAAAAAGAAAAATCATGCGACTCACCAATCTGCATGAGCTTCAGCGGAGTTGTAGAATTCAGCCGGTGACTGTAACATAAAATAGAACATATTAATGTAGACATGTTGATAGTTAAATTAATGTAAAAGTAAAGATTAATTTTTTAAATTGATTTTCTAAAAAGAAAAATTTATATTTACCTAAAAGTTGCTCCGCCGATGCATGATGCCCGTCCCGGGCCTGCTCCTCCTCTCAGATGGGACGTGTCGAGTCGTCCTTCCGCGCACTGGACACTCGCGAACGCGCCCGGTAAATTACTGTCAAAAATTAATTTTTTATTGAACACTTTCGCACGATGGTCCACGACACTCCCGTTAAAAAAAATTTTATATAAAAAAACGACGTCCGGTTACTTTGCGGAACTCCCGAAGCGGCCGACGAACCGGCTGCGGTTCGTATTCGTATTGTTTCGGCGTGCGACACTTCGGCGGAATGTTGGTGAGATAATCTGTAACAGATGAATGAAAAAAATTCAATTGTAGAGGTTTCAATAAATACTTAGAAAAAAAAAGATTTTATGCGCCTCTGATTTTTAATTAAATACGACAAAATTAAGTTAAAACGTCAAAGTCAAAAAGAAAATTGATCCTTACCAATGGGGGGTTGCTCCTCCGATTCTCGATGCCTTTCCTAGGTCCTCCTCCTTCTCTCTGCTTTGGCCACATTAACGAGGATGTTAGACTGGTGCTCCTTCGACGAAAGTCTTCCTCTGGATTTTTATCTGAAACAAAAAAAGTTATATTTTATTAGCAAAAATAATGAAAATTTTTGTTCTCGTCACCGAAGACGAAATTAGAGAACGGCAGAGTACAGTTCTCACGCAGCTCTGAGTAATCGTTTGCGATAAATAATTTCTGTAATCGGTCGCCTGCGAGGGCCTTTTTAATGGCGCCGAGGGATCAGGCTGGTTGGCAGGATCCTCGTAGGCAGCCTGATCTAGCAGATTGTCCAAACAAACGGCGAGGGTAAAGGTAGGATGCTGCGAGTGGTTGCGCGTAGGCGGATGCCATGCGTGCGACATGCGTGAGGTCTTTCTACCGGCATGTTCCTCTACCTCTTCTCGCCAGCGTGCACGGTCCACGGCGTGAACATTTGGTCGCGGAGAGAAAACTCGGTTAGAAAACGTAGAATTCCCGCTGCGGGGAAAGAGAAAGAGAGGACGACGCGAAGGGAGGTCGAGGGGCAGGAACGAAAAGAGGGAGGATTTTTATCTCTCCACGCACACGTGCACATAACGCGCGCGCGTGGGATCCCGCCGTTCAGAGTTCCGTCACGTTTGCTCGCAATAACGCGATCATCGGTGTGTTACTTCGATCTCGTTCGATTCGACGTGTCGCGTACACAACGGCGATGCAATTTTTCTCGGAGACAACGCGATTGATTTTGGCGTCTCGTTTGCGCCCGGGCGATCGGAACACCGCTCCTCCGGCGCGACTTTGAGAGATAAAACGTGAGATAAGATAATTTCACGGAACGGGACACCCGGGGCTTCGCCGAGGACCCGTCGAACGGAGTTTCATCTCTTTGAGTGCGCGGAACTAAATTATTAACGGGAGACGCGCGCGAAACACGCGATGACGAACGAGGATGGAGTGTCTTCCGCGTAAAAAAAAAAAAAGAAAAAAAAAGAGAAAAAAAAAATGCGGAAAATCGTCGAGCAAATACGTGCGTCCGTGGCCTACATCGGTTTCGCGAGGTGCCACGCACACATCGGTGGTAATTGAACAATTATCGAGAAAGGTGAGAGTGTCAAGAGAACTTTTCGATTACGATAGAAGTTGGGAGCTTGGAGTTTTCTTGCCACGCATTGCGTTAGTAATTAATATTTTTACCGTCGTGCGCAACGTCTCCGTAAAACCTTGAATTAACGACCGAAAGACAGGTGCGGTGTCGCGCTTATAGACCTCTTTTTAATTCGCCGACTCGGCGGGAAATGGCGATCGGTGCGAGAACTGCACACGTCGGTGTCGGCTTACCTGCGGCGCGTGCGAATACTTACACGCCCGACGCGATCGGCGATGCATGTCCCGGCGATGGTATCCCAGCACACGGGACATCTCGACACTTACGCGCACGCTTTTGTATACGCGCGCCGGGCACAGACGGATACCGTTCGCCGAGTACATCGTCGGCGACGACAGACACGTAGGCACACACGATATCCGCCGCTTTAACGTGCCACACGTGCGTGCACGGGCACGCCGGGTCGAAGAGTCGCACGGCCCCGCGGCACGAATACGTCTGCAGTCCTCTCGTAAAGGAGAAGGACTCGCCGTCGAGCTTTTTGCTCGGTCAAGTCGAACGATTTCGCTGCCTCAACAACGGAAGGTGTACCGTTTCCCAGCCTCGAGTTGGCCATCTCGAACCGCGTGGGGGGGAAAAAAAAAAGGAAAAAAGAAGAAGAAATCACGAATTTCGCGGAAAGCGCTTCTCATAATTTGTCGACGTATTAGTAATTAGTCTTTTGTCTTTTCTCGAAGTTGTCCCAGCCGTGTCTGTCGTGTCTGTACTTTGTCAATTAATTAGTCGAGGCTGGGTTTAGTAAACCAGACGATATCACTTGGATAACGGGCGGAGATTCTTTTTACGGTGCAAATTGCTTAAATCAGCTTACGATTGAAATTTATTGCGCTGCCCACTCGTCCGATAGATATAAATGGATGGGTCCGAAGACCTTCACTCTTAATTGCAAATATATATCATATTTATTAGCAATATATATCGATATACGGACGTGGCTGACTTTAATAAACCTCTCCTTCGCGATCGTGCTATTTTAACACTTTTACTTCGATACGCGGGATTGAAACTCACCCTTCTCGTCTGCTTACGCGGCCAATTTAGGCGGCATTGTTACGAGATCCACGGGCACGAGTTGTCGAGATCGAGTGACGTGCCCTTCTGTCGCGATCTAAATTGGAGTGGCCATTGATAGGGGAGGATTTAAAGAGGGGTACAGGTGCTACTCGGATGTCGCGGGCGTTTTATCTTTTTGTCAGGCAGACAGGGCAGCCCCTGCATTACAGAGTCGGCCGTCATGGTAATGAAAGGCACCTGGCCGCGCGATAGCATTGAATGCAATCAGCCCGATAAATATTAAACCGGCCGCGTGAACTGGCACTTTCCCACTCGATACTCCGAGCCAGCCGGCTCCGCGCGCTCTACTCCACAATACGGTGCACGAAAATTTCTTAACACTCCCGCGGAACAATAGCCCCTAAATTAAGCTTATCAAAGTCGCGCTGCGACATTTACGCCTCCGACAATAATGTAACCGGTGAATAAAATTAGTTCGTTGACTTCGTGACGAGTGAGGGTTTTCCACAAAAAAAAAAAAAAAAAAAAAACCGATGGACGTGGCTCGGCGATGCAGGCCCAGGTCTCTCATCGCGTAAGAGATATCTCGCGGAGAACAATAGTGCCGATCGTACCTGTTTATTAATATCCTTTCGCTTACGATCGCTTTTATTCGTTCGTTTTTAGAGAGGAGACAATAGCTCGAAAATGGGACTGAGACGACGGCGTAACAAACTGAAGGGGACATTCGCGAGGCAATCAGCTTAGAACCCGTGAAGAAAATGACGACTGCCATGGCCCGGCTGCCCTGCAAGCAATCGTCCTCGCCCTCGCAGCAGACGCGAGTGAACAATTTCGGAAACAGCCGGAACCCGTACTGGGATATGCAGCAGACCAGGCATCCCGCGCCGCCGTACGTCAGGAATCATCATCGACATACCGACCATACAGGTGAGAGTCAGCGCATTGCGAATTTGCGAATCGCATCTCGAATCGATGCGTCAAGGCACCGTTGAGGAGAAAAAAAAAAAAAAAAAGGAAAGAAATCACGCGTTTTTCGAATTGAAATTCCGCCAGATGCGAGACGAATTTCCGTCACGTGCCGATGAATTCCGAACGAATCAGCACGCTTACGTCGGCAAAAGCTCGGAAGGTAGGCGAAATACTGTCGATTTTGAAGTTTATTACGCCGCGTGCGAGTTTTAATTTTCGAGATCGCTTTATTCGGCGAGGAATTCCGCACCGCCGTCCCTTCCGCTCCACTTTCAGCATTTTATTTCATCGCCGAGAGACGTTTAAGTGATACAACGCTTCTCTAAATATACTGGCACCCGCGGGTTTATTACGCGTCTCGCATTTACGTCCCCGATGAGAAACTGCCCGGTGCCATTTTTCGACCTTACGACAATTCGGATTATCTTCGTCATTAACGTTCCATTGTGCGCGGTCGCATCGCGTCCGATTAAGGACGGGTGCCGATAGTCCGATAGCCTCGTTTCGACAATTTATAGCGAGCGCCCAGTGCCGCGATTCAGTCCAACAAATTCAACGTTGCGATAACACGTCGCCGATACACTCCGCGATAGTGACCTATGGACGCAACGATCGACATTAATTTGCTCTAATTGCAGAAGACTTGTTTAAACGCGAATAAAAAACCGCCTGACGGGCGTCCGCCGAAGTTTAACATTGTTAGAAAAAAAAAAAAAAAAAAAGGATTGTATCGAGAAAAGGAAGATGATTAATTCGTGAAAGTTACGTTATCGCTCATATCTTAAATCGTATTAAATACAAGTTGAAAGGAAGACAGATAGGATAAATTACGGTGTATATAATTGCAGATAAGTCGTAAACGAGTAATTATAAGTAATTATGCTATCGGGTAACTTGTAAGTTCAGCGGCATTACGATTAATTTCTAATTAATGTAATTTCATAGCGCGGAACGCAATGAAGAGATAGACGGGCGAGACGTGAAGCGATAAAGGTCTCGTTTTTACCATGTTTCTCGCCAATTTCGCCATATGTTGCGATATAATGCACAGCCTTGACGTGTTCTTTTGCCTGTCAAGGGAAGGTTTTTTTTTTTCCTTTTTTTCTCTCTCTCCTCCTCCGTTGCCGGTATGTGTCCCAGCCATTATCGCGGTCGGTGGTTGCCTCTCCGGGGAGAAGCGCCCAGGGTTTTATCTGGCCGTTCTCCGCGGAGACATGTGCGTGCTGGACGACGGGCGCGAGTCGTCAATCATGTCGCGACGCGAAAACAGAAGGAGAACAGCCGCTCGTTGGCGTTGCTCGGCCGTCGTTAACACTTGCCCTCGGCGGGCACAGCCGCGGATAGCCGTTCGCCAGATATCTGCGAACGCGCGTGGCATAGTCATGACGATGCCGAGCGACGTCGATACCGCGCGAGCGGACGTGTCGATCCGGGCGTCGACGATAGCGGAAAAGAAAACGGCATAGCGAAAAAGCGACTGATAACGAGGTGACTCGACGCGCGTTGTTGATTAAACCGGGCATCAAATTGACTTCAATGCTTTCCCCCGCGCTGCGCGCGGACATCCACACTTCCCCGCATATCGGGAATATCCGGCCGGCGGATCTCCGCGGGGCGAAATTATCGCCAAATTGGCAATTAGTATAAGTAAGATTATATGCGAAAGCCGCCCTAATTGGCGACGGGACTCTATTTCGCATGCACCGGCCATTCGCGCGTTCGGCATTAGCATTTCATCACGTTTCTTAATAAACGCTTCCCGCGCGCGTGGATTGAATATTAAACAGTACCCGCAATTATTCGAAACAATAAAGCGCTCTCGTATACGGTATCGGCGGTGCACGATGGAGAATTTTCTGCGCGCGGGTTTTTATCTCGGTAATAAGTACAAATTCGTATCGGCGGACGGGATGAATGGGGTGGCTCGAGCGGGCGGCGCGCAGATTTCCCCCGCAAAGTACACTTGATAAAAAGTGAGGCCTCGAAAACAAGCCGAGGTATACCTGTATGAAATGCGACACTTCCGGGGCATTCGATAAGCCTGGCGTAAATATCGGAGATCAGAGGCCCTGTCGGGAGCTAATGTTCTAAAGAAGAGCCGGCTTTCATAAATTTACCGGCTACGCGAGGGAGACCCGGCTGTCGCACGTGGTTCAACTAAATAGACCGGGTATTTGGCGCGAAAGCGGTGTCTCCTTCCAGGAAACGGATTATTTTACGCCGGTGGTCTTCACCCTACTTACCTCTTTTTTTTTTTTCTTGTTTCTTCGCGCCACGTGCGCGCCGCAGGGAAGCGGAAGAGCGCCGTCGAGTTGCTGCAGGAGACGAAAGCCTTCTACGTGAAGAGCGAGACCGTACTGGACCGGAAGCAGGAGCTGAAGAACAGCGGCCACTTACAGGTGTCTCAACTGAGCGCACCCGGCGCACCGCCACCGAGATTGCTGCGGAAATGCACCGGCAACTCGTCCGCCTGCCCTATGCAGCCGACGTCGCCGTCGCAATTGCAACCAGCTCCCATGACGCCGCCCTGCTGCTGGGCCTCGTGTCACGAACAGGACAGACGTAAGAGAATTCTCGCAAGCCTCGAAAGGCGCGAGGGTGATTCCAGTACGTACCGAGACAATCTAATCACCTTATCGCGCGAAGAAGCTCTAGCTTCAGGAATCACCCTTGATGCCGTTTGAATACCCGGCCCCTTTCGTCACGTTTTTATTAATCGTTGATTATATTTATTAATCGCGCACTCTCGAGTAAAATATCGCGAACTGTAAAATAACGATACTTTGTTGCCGAGTGTTGAAGTCTACATTTTTTTATTTTGTAGTAGATGGGATTCTGAGCCCTCAACAAACACTGCCACCCGCGCTGCCACCGAAGAGTCCACGTTTGGTTCCGGTTCCTCAAAGACGGACGATTTCGGGACCCCCGAGCGGTACCGGGGGCGAGCTGCAGACCAAGCTGCGCCGGCTGCTGAACACCGACAGCAAGGAGAACATGTTCTTTCCGGACAGCCCGCCGCAGAGTACGGCGCAGAGTAACGGCGTGCCGACGCGGGAGGATAAATTTCGATATTCGCCCGGAAGTCTATCGCCCGGTTGTCGGGATGATGATCGTGTTCTGGTGAGAAAGAAGTCGCGACATATTGATCTCCACCTCGTTTATAGTACCGCCGCGCATCTCCCGCATAATCGTGCGCTATTTTAAACTTTGCGACGCATTCCAGCGTATATTGGTACACGTATACGTGTACATGCGTGTTTTTTGTTAAGAAAACTTATGCGCGCGTTTATCAATGAACGCTGCTTTGATTGTACCGTTATACGTGGCGTTGTTTGTTCCGCAGCATTGCGCGCCTCAGGACGTTCGCTTTAAGTTCGGCAGAAGCAACTCGCACTCGCACACTTCCGGTAGATCCGCCCGGAAGTCGAACAGCTCTCAGTCGGTGGAAAATACAATATGCCACAAGTCGCTACCGGATCTTCACACGAGCACGCGTCGCCGGGCATCACTCTCGCCGCGTGCATCCACGAAATTGTCTGCGAAGCCGTCTGCTCATCACCAAGCCACGAATACGAGCAATTGCCCGGACTATGAAACTAGTTCGGATTATTCGGACCACAGTTTTAAACGGGACGCGGTCTGTTATCGTAGGTAGGTGGTTCAGCGCGAGTCATCATTTGATAACAAATTGCTACATTTAGCAGGTTCCTCAACAATTTTTCTAGCCGATTTCTGGTAAAAACGTGATTGATTGGCATAATTTTTGTTCATTTACAGTTCTCGCCATATTAGACGATCTTTGGGATCCGGTGGCGGCGATGCGAGCAGCGTATTATCCTCGGGCGGACGAACGCAGAAATCATCGGGTTCTAGCAAGTTAAGTCACGGTGCGACAGCGAGAGACTCCGGCGGATCTTCTGGACACTGTACTCATCGTAGCGAGCCAGCACCCAGAATACAGGTACATGCGGGATAAAAGTTATATATATCTGAAGTAGAAGACCGTTTGACCTTAATCATCTTTAATTTCTCGCAGGATTGCTGGGCTCATATACGTAGAGATAGCGGCGCATCCACGCAACATTCTACCGAGAAAGACCGATCGAGGAAAAGCTACGTTGGCGGTACACCGCCGTCAGTTGTGAGACACTATAGTCCGGATTCTGAAAGTAGCAATAGCCAAACAGACTACAGCCCGACTTGTAACTCAAGGTATTCAGATGCTTTTCGCTTTCATCAGAGAGAAAATTAACAGCACGTTTTATACTTTAATTGTCGCTTTAGGTTTTCGGACGGTTGGAAGGAAGGTCGCGGTCGACCGATCTTACGATCGAAATCAGACATTAGTGATCGATACTGGCGCCAAGATAACGGGCGCTCCAGCAAAGTATTCTCTCGCCCGCCGCGATCAATGACTCAGCTTGAGAATTTCTTTGATCGTTTAGGACTGGACTCGGATAACTATCAGCGTATAACGGAACCTGATTCCAAGTCGTCGTCGCCCGTATTCTTCGACAGCGTTAGTTCCGTCGATTCGGCGTTGGGTCCCTATTCTTGGGTCGGCACTAATCAGACGAACCAGGGTAGTCAATGGCAAAACAACTGTAGCATCGGCATGGGTAACGACGAGTGTAACCAAAGAGTAAACGATCCGCCGAGTATCGTCGAACGAAACGCACGTATTATTAAATGGCTTTGTCAATGCCGCAAAGTGCAGTTAGGGTACAGTTAAACAACGAGTTTCTCAGCACGAGTAAAACTTTTCTTTCCAATGACAGAACTCATTCAAATCAACGATGCGGGAGTGTTTGCTATTTTACAAACGATATATCAGACACACCGCAGAAATTCTGAATGATATGTTTCATCTAAATGTGGAATTGATTGTCGCCTTTTCTCTTCCTTTTTACAACTATAACGTTTAACCATTTAAGGATTTTTATTAATCCGAAATTAGTTATTTGTACGATTAATATTGTTTTAATTTATTACGATAATAATAGATAAATCTGTGCCATTTTAATCACTTATTATGGTTCTATACGGTTCTGTGCCTTTCATTATTGTTATGCATTTAAAATAAAGAAAAGTCTTAATAAACACTTACGTGATATTGCATTAATTCGTACGTGAAAATTTTGATGTCTAATATTTTTGAAGGAAAACTATTAAAATTTTGTTACATTATTTAATACTGTTTTCTCGGACAAAAATCTGTTATTAGATTTTAATACCATTATTTTTGTAATATACAATATGTTACGTGAATATTTTTCCTATTTAGCAAAGCAATATTAGATAATTAAAAGATATTAGCAAAGTTATATGTAAGAAACGTGGATTTTATTACATTTTGATGTAAAGTTGTATGAATTTAGCAATGAGTGTTTCTCATTTTCAGTCTTGAAAATGATTAGTTGATTTGTAGTGGAAAAGTACTCAGACGAAAGATATTTACCTCGACTTTATGAAAACTTATAGATCTAATTTCATAAAAAAGAAAAAAAAATTAACAAATGTTGCCTTTACTCTTGTTGGTTTCCAAAAACCACATATATTTAAAGTGAAATAAGCGTTCAATTGATGTTAATATTTGATGAAATTTAAAAAGTGATCAATGAGTTACAAATAGCTTGGTGTTAAATGATAGACAAAAATATGATTCCAATTTTGTAGTTTGGTAGGAATTGATGTGATTTATATTAATACTGTATAAAGTGAAAACGCTCATTTATCTCATCATTCTATTTTAATAATAATCTACAAAGGTTTGCACTAGCTTTACTGTATTAGTCTTTATCAAAACACATCAATTTTTTTCAGCATCATACAACGTAAATCATACAACGTAAATCATAAAAAAACAAATATAGTGAACATATATTTTCTAAATTTACTTGAAACTCATCTAATGATATGCTATATTTACAAAGACTGCGTGAACTCTACAAGTGACATTAGCTTAATATATGAATCTTAACACACCTCGAATTTGTTTTTCTCTCTTGTTGGTTATTGCACAGAAAATTATTGTTGTACTTACGAGAAAATATAATGCAGAAATTCTTTGATACAAAATAATTTAATTTGATTATGTTAATTAATGTTTCATATTTTTATTTTAAAAGAATAGTATACTTTACACTTTGATAATAAATTATATGGCAGTTGTACTTATAGCTTATCTTATTATCTTTTTAATACTTTTATATTTAACATCTAATTGCAATTACGTGTGACAATGTATATTTCATAAAGTATAAAATGTCTCATTTTCGAACATTTATACTACTCTTGATGAAATAGAAACTTATTCAGATGTAAAAAAAATTTATTATAGTCGAGTCTTCGTTTTATGAGGTTTGGTAATACGAGTTTCGTTTTCTGAATTGTTATAATATTCCTTTACTGATATTCATCACGTGAATGAGAAATAAAGTGAAAGGCAAATCAATTACTCAAATGGCACATTTGCATGTGTGCTATTACGATAAGAAAGTAGGAGACTGAGAGAAAATTCTGCAATTAGTAAAACGATTGATCTGGAAATCAGCTCGACAACTTCATAAAACAAGAAGTCTGATTGTATTGTACGAATAAGAAAATTCTGCATTATCTAATTCTTTTTTTTTTTTCTTTTTTACGGAAGGACACTTGGATTTTTGCTGTGCGATAGCATAATTTTCATACGCATAACTCATGTAGAATTTAATGACTGTTTGTTTTCCACCTATTTAGTTTCTCCCTATTCTATGGCAATCAAATAAATAGTATAAGACTTTGGATGTTCACGACACTTATGTGATTCATATATTCTTGTAACACGTGTTTTTTGTGTAATACAAAACAGTTCTCGAAGTGTCGAACTTCTCTAATTTCAGATAATATAGATGTTTTAAATGTGCAGTCGACAGTTTTGCGTCGATTACTAAAATACGACAGCATTTAAAAGTAGTGAGAGAAACTGACATACTACCTATGTAAAGCCTTGTATTCTTTTCAAGCAAGTTTGAAAAATCCTTGTATACGTAGTGTTTCAGGCTATTTTATGCCAGACTGCAATTGTTAGAGGCCAAACTATTGAAAGTTGTGAGTTGAAAGTTGTAGATTTGCTTCGCTATCGATGCGTTGATAATTTTGACAAGTTACAGTTGGATCACAGAAATTTGGCGATTAAGATTTAGATTTTTAATTCATATTGTATTGTTAGTCGCCAAAATATATCGAATGTTAAGAAATCGTGCTAAGTGGCATTAGTTTCGAAGTTGCCAAGGAATCTAAAGTCGACAGCAAATTTGCAGTGCCCGAGACACTACGTACAAGGTGTTAGATACATATTGGCGTAATAGTAGTGATAACTTTGCTATATTTAATAAACTTCGAAAGGAGGACACATAAAAGAATTTATAAAGTTTATAATCGCTGCTGTAGTAATCTATTGTAAAGCGTTATGGCACAAAATTAGACCTGTGACTAAAATACATATACTTATAATACTTATAACACATACATATATACATATAATATATATATATTCATATATATCTCATATATTATATTGTATATATATACATAACGTTTCCAAAAAAATTTTTTTTTTCTTTTTGAAGTCATGCGATATTATTTTTCACGGTAGAAAAGATATTTAGACGTAGAGTCATGCTGTGCATTTGTATACACTCTAGAGTTAAAAGTTGTGAAAGCTGAAAATATTGGAATTGAGAATTCGCACAGAGAGTGACACTGTGAGAATTAAAATTAGATTAGTTACAATTAGTTTGTCTATCGACATGCATAATAAGTTTCACGATATACCTGCTTCATGGAATCGTTATCATTTTAAATTTTTACACGGGATATTTAAGAACAGTAAAGTTACGTTCAACATTCGCTTTGCGTCAGCATGTAATCTAGCGTTATAATATTGATTAAATATTTATACAATTGTTTATAATATCGTATTACATATAATTAAGTAACTAATCGAAAAAAAAGAAAAAAAAAAGGAGTTACATTTCTCTCTTTGTATATTTGTCCAATGTTTATGGCTACGTGTGTTTTATATGAAGATTAGTTATCTCATTTTACAATATTTCTTAAATAATATTCTGCTTCGTTATTTACGGAATTTATGTTACGAGTTGTTGCAGTTTCTCACGATTTTTATTTCTATGAAGAATCTCGGAAAATAGGAATATCAAAATATACTTTATATATTACAATATAAAAAAAAAAATTAATAACCGAAGGAATTTGTATATATATAAAAGAAAAAAAAACATTAAATCTGCTATGACTTTCTTGATCTTTTTTAGAAATATCTGTTTTATCACATAGATATTTGATGTTTGGCAGGCAAATTACTATGAAACTGTGTTATGCGATACTGTAGAAATTATTTTATATTTTGCAAAGAGGCTTAAGTATTTTTTATATGTGTAAGAACAAAATTGGAGTTCTTTTTGTGAGAGAGATAAGAATGCGCACTTACATTGTAAAATTTCAATATATCTATATAACACTTTTGTGATGCATAATATTTAATATTGTTAAATCTGTAAATTTTTAATTGCTTTTATAATCTAGTCATGTAGAACAAATATGTTAAAAAAGATTAAGATATTAAATTCCTTCTATATATCACCAAATCATTTATTTATCTTCCCACAAATATTACCTTTAATAAATCACATGAATCTTAGACATGTAACAATTGTACTTTCTAACATCAAAAGATCTTGGTAATATTAATTGTTATTTTAAATTAAAATTAAAATCTCACTCAATCTCAATCTCAGAAAAATATTAATTAAATATTAAAATTAAATAGGATAGGAAAAAAGGTGCTCTTTAGGGATTTAATATTCAGATGTAATTAAATTTTCTTAAATTCTGAACAAATTGAAAGATTCAAAGATTAAATAAATATCAAGAGGACATAATCGGTAGAGACATTTCAAGAATTTTAAGAAATGCAATTCTAAAAAAAAAAAAAAATATATATATATAAAAGAAACAAACCAGATATCAAAACTTAATACGTTGATCAGGCGCAACACGGAGTAACATGGCGGTAAAGAAAATACGGAGCCGCTATCTACGAAGCCACGTAGTTTATGCTCACGCTGTACGTTCGAACGTGCACGAAGATCACGGAGAAGGCAGTGTCATTGTATGTTAGTAGACGTCAGTAGTGATGTGGAACTTTTCAATGGTGAAAACATGACGAAAATAAAGCCGTTTATAAATGCCACAATTCTGTGCGCTACAATAATTATCTGCGTCACACCGCAATGCTTAGCCGCCCTGTCAGACAAACAGTTATGCTACGACCCTAATTGTTCCGGTAATTGAAGCCATACTTTATCTTTAAATTCCACAAGCACACTTTTTTCTAACTGGATTGCATAGTTATCACTGCATTGTTTTCCGTTATTTAGAACCCATTTCCTTGGCCAAGACTATAATCTCTTACACGGCAAATGATCGTGAGGTGATGTCATTTGCTATCAATGAAAACGTCAAAGTTTTCAGCAAGGGCGCTGGAAAACGGACGGATTTATGGGGTGTCGAAGTAAATTTTAATTTTATTTTTTTCTACTCTGAATTATTATCGTTGTTATTGGCCTTGATATACGTCACGTAATATATTTTTAGCATTTATATTTTAAGAGTTTAATTTTTTTTTCTAAAATGCTTTAAGTTGTTTTCGTTAGAAGATATATTTTTTTCCATGCACCAATCTCTGTTCCAGATAAATGGCAAACGTGGATTTGCACCCAAAAGTTTCCTAAAGGAAACTACAATTCTAAAGCGTGATTTGTTACACGAAGTGCCTGTTTATAAGTTTGATGGTAAAGCTAACAAAGTTCAACCCAAGACACTCCAGTCAACAGAGGAGGAGAGTAGTAAAGGGCATTTATTGAAAGATAAATTGTCTGATGATAATGGGACTCCACTGTTGAAGTCAATAGATGAAAGTATCACAGAAGAACCTCACACAATCAATGCAGATAGTGTATCACAGTTATATGAGGTGATAGATGGTACTACAGTTTATGTTGAGAGTGATCCATCTGTACAACCCAGTTCTGTAACTGAAGCATCACGTGCTACTGCATTGCCAAATGAACAAACTTCAGTGACATCTGATTCTGAAAAATTATCATTTGATAAGAATATCAACAATAAAGAATTGAATGGCTTGGATACAGACAACAGTAATAAAGAACCTGAATTTAATGTAGAAAATTTAGAGCTAATAACTACTTCAATCTTAGATACAGCAGATAAAGATAAGATTTCCACACTTGATAAAAATGAGTTTAAAGAAGAATTAGCTACAAATATAGAACAAGCAAAAGAATTGGAAAGTAGTGTTGGGGAGAATGTACAAGATGACAATGGTGGTGATGAAGAAGAAGAAGAAGAAGAAGAGGAAGAAGATGAAGAGGAAGAAGAAGAGGAAATTACCAAAAATGTTGAAAATGATGGTATATTTGCTTCTATTACGAAAATGTTTAGCTCAGAAGAAACTGTAACAGTAGGAAGTACCACTATTCAAGATAACGGTATCACATCTACTCCTGAAACTGTTGTTGATAGCAAACTTTATTTAGACGAACAAAATGCTGAAGTTAAAGATGATGTAACTAAAAAAATTATTTCACCTACTGAAACAAAGATCGAATCAAGTATAGACCAAAATTTTATAGATAAAAAAGAAGTAGAATCACAGCAAGAAATTATACACGCCGATAAAAGTGCAAAAACTTTAAATGGCAAGATAGAAGAAGCTCCCATAATTATTTTGGAAAATACCACATCTCCTAGTGACGTGCCTTCGAATAATTTTGTACATGAAAATGCTGATAAGCCTGCCAAAGAATTGTCAATAGAACCTCTGATTTTAATAAACGATAAATTCTCTTCTAAAACAATTGATAGTCGCAGTGAAAATATTGAAATACAGAAATCTAGCGAGGCCGAGAAAATTGCAGAAGATGTAACAATCAACGATAAATATTCTGATAAAGAAAATTCAACAATTTTGTCTAATTCACAAGAACCTATAGACAAAAAAATCACTACGTCTGAAAGTGGTAATAACGTCGAACAAAAATTATCAGAAAGTAATGAAACAAATTTAGAAAATACAAGTAAAGATTCCAAAGAAACAGATGACCAAGTTGATAAAACTGTAATTCCTAAAGATTCTAAACTGTATCCAAAATTTATTGATTTGCCACCTGAAACGATAGAAAGTATTCCAACGAAATCGGTCTCTGAAAATCAATCTGTTGATGAGAATGTAGAAAAATCATTGAATCAGGAAGCTATAAATATTCAGATTAATAATGAATCAATTACACATAGTAATGTAAATAATGATTATTTAATCAATGACACTAGCTCTGATAATGTTCCTATAGAATCTAATGAATTCTCGAACAATGTAAAATCGAGCGTTCTCGGGGTAAAGCAATCGGTAGATTCTAGTCAAGAGAGTATGAACTCAGAGCAATCGATTTTAAACGACGTCCTTAAAAAACCAGATTTATCGACTATTGAGGAAAATTTAGAACATCAAGATAGTAAGTTAATTAAAAATATAGTTGAGAATATCAAATGAAGACAATTTATCTTTTAACAGAGTATATGGCTCATTTTCTTTTCTTGAGTTGAACTTTGTTAGTATATATATATATAATATTATTTTATTTTCGTATTGTTTATATTTAAATTTGGCTATTTTATATGTTTAGCTGAAAGTCAAATTGTCAGTTCCGTGAAGAAGGAAGAAGAAACCTTACCTGAATATGGTGATTACATAAATAATGAGGATAAGGTTTTATATGGAAATGAGGATAATGGTTTAGAGAACCCAGAATCCACAACCGTATTTGCCGAAATGGAGGGTAATTATTCTGATATTAAATATAGTTGAAAATATTCTTTAAGAATATAATCGTGTACAATTATTACAATCATTTGCACAGTTGTTACAGATAAAACTTGCATAGATGATCACAAATGTGAAATAACTGAGTTTGTGAACCAAGTAAGTCTCGTAAAGCATTTTCTATATATAACAATTACTTTATTACATGTAATAATGTTTTTTTTGTGATAAAAGGGAGATTTTGAAAGTGAAGAGGATAATTTTATTGATAGTACGAAACTGGATCATAATTATTGGAAAACACTTATATATCTGTGTATAACAGCCTTCACAACACTCGTATTCACTCTTGGATATTACTACATCGAGGTAAAAATATTTCACTTATATTTAAAGTACTCGAAACTGAATTAATTCAAACTCATAATTTAAATTTATTTTAAATATTAATATTTAAAACAACTGTATTAATTATAATTTTTTTTTCTGGTATATGACTAATAAAACGTATGCAAGGTATTTAAATAATATTATTTAAGAAATTTTTTTTTAGAACATAAGACGAGATGGACAACTCATCGCTAGGATTAATAAACTCGAGAAAGAATTGTTAGTTTCAACGAAAGAATGCGAAGTACTTAGTGAGGATCTAAAATCTACAAAAGATAAGGTGAGCAGTTTGATTATTCGCTAGTATGGTACGTTTTCTTTTTCTGTCATCGAAATTGAATAAATATGTGTACTAAAACTTAAATATTTTAGTTGCATTGCATAGAAGATAAATCATTTGGTTCTAATGAAATGGTTGTATCGCTAAAATCTGATTTAGCAAAATCACAGGTACATGCACAATATGTTTTTATTTTTATTTTTTATTTTGCCTATATTAATTCTAAATTGAAAATAGTATATCCTGTTATCGATTTTTCTATCGTAGAATGCGAAGGTAGAATTAGAAGAACAGGTGACTATGTTGGAAAAAGATTTAGAAAATGCAACAGAAGCTGGATTAGAACTCGAGCGTATGCTACGGGAAGTTCTGGCGTCGAACAATGAAGTTAATCCGCTAGCTCAATCAGTAGAAGATCTACAAGCACGATTAGATGCTCAACAAACTGCGAACGAATCTTTAACGAATGCATTGAATCTTAAGGCTCAAGAGGTAAGAACACAATTGATTTACAATATTGTTTATAGATGTTTTAAAAAAATTTTAACTTAATTTTTATAACGCAACATAAGCTCAATAAATTTAAAGTTTATATGTTAATTAATATACGATAAATTTAATGTAGATTGAGACTCTAACAATACAGCTTACCTCTGCAAAAAAGAGGTGCGAGGAACTTGAAGTAGAATATGTGCAAATACAGGATAAGTTGACGACTGAGAAAAATCTTAAAAATAATCTAGAACAAAAGTTAACCGATACAATACACACTTTGGAAAAGCAAGTGACCGAAGTAAGTTTGTACCTCTATACGTTAGTCAAAATTATTACACATTTATAAATAACAGTATATTTAACAGTAGATTCAGAATATATTATGTTTTTGACATATATTTTTTCTTAGCTGTCTACTGAGAAATCGTCATTATATAAAGAATTAAAAGGCAAGGAAATTGAGGTAAAAGAACTAATGGAAATTATCAATCAACTCAAGTCAAACAACTTAGATTTGGAAAAGTTATACGATGTATCTCGTATAAAAATTGAAGCAGTACAATTGCGTGAGGAAAGAGATGAATTACAAATACGACTAAATGATGTCGAAGGTGCTCACCAGTTATTAGAAGGTATTTTTCTTGAAGATAATTTTTTATTTATTATGGTCGATATTTATTAAATTAACTTTCATTAATAATAATACTTTTGTGTCACAGAGCATATGAAATTTGTTAAAGAAGAAATAAATGTGCTAAGCGATCAGTGTACGATCGCTGAAAAAGAAAAGAAAGACGCGGAGACACGATTAGAAGTTTTATCAAAGTTCTTTCAAGAAAAAGAAACCGAGCGTCAGAAGTAAGTAATATTTAATTACTTTTAGAGTTTTTTTTTATTTATGAGAATTTTATTTAATTATTAATTATTTATTATATTAATTTATTTTAGGGAGGAAGCTATTTGGTTACAGAAGCAAGGAGAAGTGGTATCGACAGTTGAAAGATTACATATGATGCAAAATGAAATTCAAAATTACAAGTAAGCATAACTGTACCATTTGATACAACGCTTACGTTAAAAAATAATTTTAATTTACAAAAGTTACGGTATAAGTTTTGTGCATATTGTCATGATTATAAAAAGTAATTAAACTATGCTGTAGTTAGTTAATTATAGAAAATTGAATTTTAGGCAACAAGTAGAGATATTAAAACGAGAGATCATGGATCAAGAGAGAGAATATAAAAATCAAATATCCACTCTAGAAATGAAAGCACATGAGCAATGGGTATATATATAAAATGAATATGATATGTTTTACTGATGTACACCGAAGAGTAGATATGGTGTTTTCTGTGGCGACAGCGGCTAGCGTACGTAGCGTACGTATGAGGCGGAGGCGGAGAATAAAAGAACGGGGGGAAATCGGTCATCGGCAATCCGGCCGGCGCGGTACATACATGCGGCACATGTGAAACTCGACGTACACGACTCTAAAGTCACGTTCGCTAGCTGTCGTCGGCGCAGCAAACGCCCTATCTGCCTTCCAGCGTACAACAGCAAGTATTAATATATATCTGTTTTATAAGGTCACTTCACGCCAAAATGAGCGCCGCTTGGAAGAATCGAAAGCTGAAGCCCGCCAATTACGTAATCACCTTACACTCGTAGAAAAAAGTCTAAATGATATCGATCCTGAAACTAAGCTACATCGTAAGTATTTCTGATATGAGATAGTAATTATATTCGTATTTAGTAAAGAATCTTTACCAAATTATTAAATATAAATTTTAGCTTAAATTAAATTTTATTGTCGGTCATTCTAGTAATTTAATACTTTTTTTTGTAGATAAATAATGATTTATTATAAGAGTTTTGTAGAAATTGTAATGTGTAGTAACGTTGCGATCCGTAGAGTAATTTAGCTTTTTAATAAGTAATTGTGTAATAAATCCGTATCATTTAAGATAATTAGTACGTTAGCAACGGTCATTTACAGACGGTGGATCGCAAAAAAAATCGCACGACGGAATTTATAAGCCTTTCGATTGTCTATTTTCTTAAACTTATTTCCAAATACAGGCCTGGAAGCGAACGGGGAAACGGCGACTTCCCCACCACTGTTCGCAGGAGCAGAATCGTCCAGTTCTCCCATAATGTTTAGCGGTTCCTCGGGAGTCCCGCCACCCCCGCTACCCTCTTATCTGCACTTCCCGCCGTATTTACCACCCTTACCACCCAATCTTGCTTCTGGTCTACCTCCGTACGATATTAGTCAACGTCCTCCGCCTCTCGGTGGCAGATTATCATCGCCTCCACCAATGTTACCACCGCCGGCGTTACATCGTCCTCCGGTTTCCGGAGGTAGGTACGAGAATGCCGGTTCCCCACCTCCGCCTATGTCTCCACCGCATATACTTCCACCGTACGATCACCACAGATCGCCACCACCTCCGTTCGATAGCGATCATATCCCACCCCTTCCTCCTCCCGGTTCGTTATTGCCTCCCCTCGGAGTGACACATCCATGGGGTGAAGATTCACTGCCGCACCCGCGCAATTCTGGCTTTCATCCTCATCAACGAGAACAACGTGCGCGCAATCACAAAGGTTTGTGTAAACGATACGAGATCTAGAGCGACGACACGCATTTCACCGGCACATTATGTAGCGTTTGATACTTTAGACCCACATAACGTTTTCCGCTCTTTTGGGAAGTTTGTACGTTTTTGTTACTGTTACTATCTACCTTTTTATTTTTGTGCATGCAAGGACACAAATGTTTCTCTAAACTGAGACAATTTTGGAGCACTATGGAAGGAAATAATCTCAAATAGATGTCAGGTTAAAGAGTATATGATCAATGATTTTAATTTAACTTAACGGTACATATATTTACGTTTGATTGTTAATCATTTTTTAATTTTTTAACCATCCTTTTTATTTATCGTTAAAAATCTTTTTGTGAAATTTAGATGAGAACTTTGATTCCGGAAAGTTTTTATATTTCCTTGTTTTAGTGTAATTTACTTTTCACAATTATTCTATGTTTTAAGCGGTATAAATTTATTCCGTTATTTGCGTGTATCGTGATATTTAATACATCAAGATATATTTTATTAATTTATATTGATATTTTTAGGTTCCTTACATTCTTCGGGAGAATCACTGGACAAGGCGCATCATGGAAAAGTCTAAGTTTTATATCTTGTTATTTAATATACTTGTACAAAGGCCAAATCATCACTGTATCAGTGAGCGTTTCCATTGTATATCAATCTCTATCTAAAAAAAAAAAACAAAAAAAAAATTGGTGTTGAGAATAAAACCGCTTTTATTGTTGCCTCTTATCTCGGGATATTGTTGCCTCTGTTCCGTGACGATGATTCATTCTCTCGCTTGGCTCGTTTCGTGCCAAACGAGAGCAAACGTCAGCTGTCAAGGAGGAGGTTTTAAAGTTCGGTTTAATTTCTAATTGGGACGGAGTGTTTATGCCTTAGATATCAAATGTTCAACTCTACATAAAATATTATAATAAAGGTATTATAACCGATGTAGATTATAATTGTTATATATGGTTTTGAAAATCGAAATTAATTATATTGTTTTATTATGATAGATTATCAGAGTTATTGCGAATTTAATTATATTAGATATTATGCACGCATTTTGCCTGCGTCATTTACTCTAGCTTTTTTTTTTTTTACATTAAAGAAGACTGTTTTAAGTTGAATAATTTTTAGCAACGAACTATGAATGTATGTATCTTACATAGTACTTTAAACACCTTTTTTTTAAATATTAAAAAAAATAATAATTTAGCATCAGTTGGCTCGTGTACTTAAATCAATTTTTTATTTTTAATACTTTATTTTTTTTTATATAAAATGTAATATGTAAAATTTTATTTATTTGTAAAGTTGTTTTGCCCCAAAAAATGAAAATTATGCATTTATTATCTATAGAAATATTTTCTTTTTACATTTTATATTCAGAAAAATGCGAGATATACAAGTGGTGTAATATTTAAATGTACTTACAATATTCACAATTTAGGGAAAGGATGAGGAATGCGCGCAATATCTTTCATTTTAGCCTGTATGTATGTCACAGCTTCATAAAAACTGTTTCTCTTTCGGTTTCTTATATCACAAAAGTAGATATGGATGAAAAAGTGTAATGATATTATAAATATAATTACCGATAGTGTTACGCTAAAAACACTACAAAAAATATAAAGAAAAATATCAAGACTGCAAATATCTTTATCATGAGCCATCTATTGTTTGTCACGGACTGAAAGTATTTCAGTATTTCGGTGTGGGCAGCTTCCACGTTTAGCTCAGTATCTTCTATATTGCTGTCTATCCTGCAAATCAATTACGTTTGAATTTGAATTATTAGACTCGTGAAATATTTCGATAACAAAAATTTTTCTCGAAATAATTGTCCGTTTCATTTATATGTCATACGCGCGTTATTTTCTTTTTACCTTTCAACCATTTCTTCTTGTTCCTTCACCATATGAGCCAATTGCTGAAAAATACCACCTAATTCAACTATAGTAGATTCTATATTCTGCATAGTTTCAGCTCTTGATTGCACATATGCATCCTGTAAAAAAATATATACGTGTATCATATTATTTCTTGTTATAATTTTATCTCAGATTTGTTGCCATTACTTACAGTATCGTCTTGAATACTGTGCTGATGTAACTGCTGACTCATTACGGGCTCAAGGTCTATTGCCACTGATGAATTACTATTAGAAATTTCTTCTTGTAGCAATAAAGAACCTTGCCTACTGGAAACAACACTCGGAGGAATCATAGAGGACACAGGTCCTTGTGTGAACTGCTGCCTTCTACTTTGCTCCTCTCTCATATTCTGCATCAAACAATATGAATAAATATTTTAATGTTTTATATAATATTTATAATGTAATATTCATATTTGTAAATGTTAACTAAAATTTATTCGAGCAAATAAAAGAAATGTTAAAAAGAATATATTCTTTACTGACTATACATACCTCAGAACGAACTTCCAAGACACTTTTGAAATGATTGGACATATTAGCTAGCTTCGACTGTAATGCCATTACGATCGAGGAAGAATGCGAGGCCATATGATGACTTTGGGAGGAGCCTAAACTTTCTTTTTGAGACTTTCCAAGCTCCTGCAGCTTCCCAATTTGTAGATTTAAGCTTTTTAAATCTGTTTTTATAATATTCGTAAGCTCCTCGATCTCCTTGTGTCTGTCGTTGAATATAGACTTTTTCTTGGCCACTACAACATACATTAATTATTATACTTAGAAAAAAAAAAAAAGAAAGCGGGATTCTTAACCGCTTGAGCTACGTCCATAGCCGAGCAACGGTGCAACGGGCTCTTACATAGGGCGAGCTTCTCCAGCTTCGCGTACGTGCTGGCGATGTTCTTGCCAATGTTCTTAGCTATCATCATGAAGTTCGAGTAGCTCTGTATCTGGCGTGCGCGACGCGGGTTCTGCAGGTTCGCGGCGGTGCGCGCCACGGTCCTGCTCTGCATGGAGCGGATCGCGTTAGCGAACTCATTGGTCCTGTCGCGGGATGTCATCGTGGCCGTCGTTAGCAGTTGCTCGGTATCCTCGGTATCGTCGACAGCCTCCTCGTTCAATCCGCCGCTCGCGCCGTCTCCATCGCGATAGTGCCGCGAGCCCCCGAGTTCGCGATTCGCCACGGACCCTACGTGACGTCTACGTGCTGACATCGCAGCATCCTCTCAGCTTTCACCACGTGCGCGCGTGTCCCGAGGGCCCCGATCACCACCGGGTCCGGTAACGTCAACAGATTGCAACGGTGGCGGCGACGGCGGCGGCGGCGGACACGTCCGCATGACACCTACGTGACGCGCGCGAGCATGTGTGCGTGCGTGCATACGCAACTGGGTCATAGAAAAGGCAATTCTGATGTGCGGCAAAGCTTGGAGTCGAACGGCGACTGCGCCATTTCTCACGTACTTCCGCCGAACGCTCGTGGAAGCGCGACTTTCAAATCGCAATTGCTTTTTTTTTCTACGATATTAATCCTCAAATAAAAATCTGGGTTAAGGTAACCTAATACAATTTTCAAGTTAGAATTCTTATAAACTTTCTTTCGTTTCCTTTTCAAATAATTCTAGCATCGTTGTTTCCTAATAGTTGGCGTATTAATTTAAAAAAAAAAAAAGTTTAAAATTAATATAAGAGGTTTTTAGATGTGAGCAAAGAGAATTAGAATGGCTAGGATAGTGTACCATTTAAGGATTAAAACAGAGAAAAAAATTATAAGTGATTGTTAGCGGAACAATAATTATTAGTAGTAATAACTGCCCATTAATTAAATTATATAAAATTACATTTATGATTTTGTAATTATTAATATTAAAGTTTCCATGTTGAACAATAACTACCGTGTCGTGCAAAAGCAGAAAGACAAAGTGCATTAATTTTCTTAGAAATAATACATTATTATTACTACTATTTTATTGCGTTAACTTTTTCTTAACATTTCGATTTACAGCAACAACTTACGTTCGCAATACGCTTGTACGTATGTAAAAATTACGTGAAAGATAGTAACACTACAGGAACGTACATTTTTCTTTTTATAAAATTACAAAAAAATCGACGTCCCACGATAGACTTTCTTATTAAACTTTGTCACCAGAAATCTTTCACTGACGTTTACTTGCGTCGGTTATTTCACCACATAATTATACGCCTTATGCCTTATATTATATGTTACATGCGTTTTTTTTTCAGCACAAAAAAAAAAGTAAAAAAAAAGGAAATATGATAATCAAGGAAACCAGAAAAGGCCGGGGATATCTGTGGGTACCACGCGTAGGAAGTGCGGATTTATTAAATTCTTTTTTCACGGGATAAAAGTTTCCGCGTCGCTTCGTAAATGTACAAAAGTAATGTGATAATGTAATACAGTTAGCTATAATTTATTTCATATTCGTATCTGGTCGCATAAAACGTGACAAGCTAGACTGGCGTAAATATTACGCTTGGCGAACGCTAGAGTGGCGTAATTACTTATTACAAAACAGTTTTGCACATATACGTATATGTACAATACACGTACACTTTCACCTATTATTTTTTTTCGGCAAATATGTAAGGTGGAAACGAGATATACGAGAATTATATATGTAGAAAATACAATATTGGTTATCAAATATTAGCGTTAGTTATCATGTACTATTTTTATTTCTGATTTATAAAGTATATGGAATTTTTTTTTTTTTCCCCCCAACACAACCTACGTAAACGTCGAGCAAGTACGTATGTTTATCGTAAGTATTAGAAAAAGATTAAAGTAATTGGTTTAAAAAATATATATATTAGAAAGAAAACGAGAACGTTTTCCAGTTATTTCCATACTCTAGCGAATGTCTCGCATAAATATCTCATAGTACAAATTGCGACTCTGTTTAAGATATAAAAACGTCCACATGCATACGCACACGTGCACGCGGTTGGAAAAACGTAAACGTGCATTGAACTTTAACTCTCATTTATTTCAATTCCACGTTTAACCGAGAATTTTAATTTAATTCCGAATCATTTAAAAGCTTTTAACCAATTAATTAAAATTATCGCAATTAATTGGGGACCAATTAGCCGCTCTCTTTTCAACTTGCGCAATACCCGGAGTGTTTATAAATATCCCTAGCTTATCCTTTATAGCAACGGGGCAATTTTCTTTCCCAGAGGGAACGCAAGTAAACGTCGTGAGCTGCCAAGAGGCAATAGGAGACAACGGAAACTCAACTTTATGTATACATATATGTATATATATTACAGTAATATTTTATTTTAACGCGGCGCGCACTCGCTGTGGCACCGAAGTTACTCTACTACAGCCGTAAATAAAGGTCGCCTCTCCTCAAGATTCCACCCGGAGATCTGTCGAGGATCGAATCGGCAAATCCCGCGAGCGAGCGCCCTTTAGGCGGTCAGCGTTTCCGTGTTCTTTGATATCTCGTTGTTGAAGTCCTCGACCGTCTCGCGACTTTCGTTCGTCTCCGGCTTCACTGACGCCGGCCCCAGGCCTCCACCGATTGTGTCGGTGTCGTTCTGCGGCTTTACATCGATTATGCGAATGCGGAACGCGGTGCCGCCCAGTTCGTCGCCGCTCGAGTAAGTCGTCTCGTTTATCGTCACCACATGACCGTTAATGACCTGCAATCAAACCGTTTTTGAAAAATTAGAAAATCTCAGCCGCATGAACGGAAAATCTCCGTGCTTCCTTATCGAGTTACGAAGCTGTGAATTCAGTTTAAAAAAAAAAAATTAAAAAAACAATTATAATTGCTGATGATAGGACTTGGTTCGACTATTCTCAAGCTCTTCTTCCGACTCTGACTGTAATCCGATTCGTCACAATGAGGTTCGTTAGAAAGACAATGCAATATGCACGTACTGCATGCACGTGTCCCTGAAGGAAGCTAGTTCAGACGCAAACAGGCTCATCGAATAATTTACAACTCCACGGCTGACAAACGCATCATCAAAATTAATTAAGCTTTATTATTGAAGAATTTCCAGAGCGTTTAGCACGTGACAGAGCGACGCCGGCAGTTTCCCCCCTGCTGAGCAAAAAGACACAGTGTTTCAGCGTGAATTTATCAGAATCGGTCTGTTTAATTAAACTTTCTACGCGCTCGTGAAAGCGCAGGAAAGTCCCCGCGTTTACAATGCCGCAACATTTTTCCGACACAAATCGCCACGTCACCGTTACAATTTTGCACGTCATCGTTTTTAATGCACTCTTACGGCCTCCCGTACGGTTTCAATTCCTGCGTCTGGAACGATAAAGTTGTATTATTTACGAGCGTGCAAACGCGCTTAACAAAAACCCTGATAACTCTTAACGAGATGAATTTAACGCGTCAAGTTTGACCATAATCGCACGTTAACCAGAAGGCATTTAAAAACAAATCAAAAGAAAATTAATCTTCCCATCTCCGTAACATCTCGGAAGAGATGCCGGGTAACTCGGCCCGTTCTCATCCTTTGTTCTTTTTTTTTTTCCTTTTTTTTTTCCCTTCAATCCACGCCCGAAAGCTCGATGCCCGTCGAGGACGAGACTCGCGAAACTTTTCGGCGGGCTAGTTATCCGCTTCCGTTAGTCGCGCTTTGTGCGGCAAGTCGCATTACGTATTAAGCGACTTACATATCGGTGAGATTTGGCGGAGCGCAGATTCCGAGCGTGTAACAATACGCGACGGGAAATGCGGTAATCCGATCACCCCTTTTCCCCTCCAACCCCCGGTGGTCGCGCACTTGGCGCGCTATTGTTAAGGGGATCCCCCCTTCTCGCTTCGTTCCCCATCTCCTCGCCCGTCATTTCGTTGCAGTTTACACGTGTACGTAAATTGCTGGCGATGCATTATCTCCCGGCGACGCGTCCGGCCCCGGGTCCGGACCGGCGCGACGTGGAACTTCCTCTCCGCGGTGTCGCCGTGGATTATTTTACTTCGCTCTTGGCGGACGCTGGCCTCGCCGCTTGACGTGCGAAATCGCATTCCGAAATTCGTCGCTCGCGAGAGACCTAACCGGGGAGGGATTTTGCGGAAAGAATCCCGCGATAATCTTACTGATCGACCCAGCGGGATCTCCGTCGTAGGACAGCGAGATAACTAATCCGCGGATTATCGACTTCCGGGCTTAAGAGTTAGGTCTCTTTCGAGTAGGTGTTCACCTTAGTCGTGGACGTAGTGTTCGCTCCTTCGGGAATCTGCATGTCCGTGACGTCGGGTATGTTGTGGAATATGTTGTTGATGTGCTGGCTCACTCTGGAGAAAAAGTCTGAAAAAAAAAAAGAACAAAGTCAGAAATAAAAAAGAGTTTCATGCTACGCTCTCGCGGACTAGTGCGGGCTTTTAAATTGCCTGCTTGATTTTATTTGCGAACGTCAATAACAAAGGTACGATGAAGCGCTGCTGGATAATGGTCGAAATTAAACGGATTGTAAAGCGGACGGTCAATGCATGGGTGTTTAAAAAATATATCTGCCGAGGACTTTGACGCGTCGACGCGCTTATTTTACAGAAAAGTTCTCGTTAATCGATAAACACGATAGTTTTCTTATTAATTTTTTTATCTGTTGTATATTTTTAAATGCTGCCGAGTCGTGGCTCGTTGCTTAATTTGTCAAGTTCCAACAAAGTGCTGCTCCGCTTATTTAAAAAAAAAAAAAAAAAACGCGATGCAGACGGCTGCGCTCAAGATCGTTACGCGTTCAGCGTAGCAATTTTTGCCGAGATTCTTGCACGGCGAGTCGTGCATTTGGCGACTGCGTACCGCCGTTGTCTCCGTTCCGTTTCATTTTAACGATCCAATAGCGCTTTATTGCGATTCGGCGTGAATCAGGTCGTGTGCACACTAGTCCGGCGAAATCAAGTGCCGGAGCCATAGACGGCATCATAGACGGTAAATGAGATAGCGGCGCGTCCGCGTCTCCTTTTGAATCTCGCGAAGAGCACCTCGTCACGCGTCAGAAAACTAGCCCTTTCGTGAACATGTACGTGACAATCGAGCTTATTTAACGGCACGTTCGCATCCCCATTCCTTCCCCCCTTCACCTTTTCCCCCTTCACCTCCGCCCGCTGTAAAATTATTCTCGCGAACGATCAGTAGGGTAATCGCGTAATTATTATTATTACCGCGTTAATTTAAATAGCGACGCAGCCGAGTGGAATTCAATCACTTTATTTAGAGATTATTAATAAATTCTTCGTAATTTTCAATTTTTAATATCAACTTCGTCCATTCCCTCTTCTTTCTCTTTTTTTTTGTCTCGCCGCGTCTCATTGTAGCTCTCCTGAATAATTCGAATCTCCTTGAATACATGTTTATACGCGAGAATAATATACGTGCTTGCGTACTCGCATGCCATTATGCAATTCCCCTTAGTTCTCGCGATAAGACGTCGTCGTTACGTGTTATAAATAAAATGGTGGCCGATCCCGCGACCCAGTATTTTGTAAAATGTAACAATAATTTATGCCGCGCGATCGGATGGCATGTATACGTGAGAAAACGAAGGAGGGGAGGGAGCAACACCGTCGACCGTGCCGATAAATTTTGCATACTTTATTGCGCTTACAATGCGATTGCCGGGGATAAAATAGTCGACTGTATCGGCTGATTATTGCCGGGCGGAATCTCAATGAGGACGGCGCCGGGCCAGCATATTATTCGACGGCGGTGGGTTCGTTTGCATGCGGAAAAATGTGCAATAACGCGAGCGGGGGCCGGGCGCCGTTGGGAGAGAAACCGGCGTCGGATGTGCCGCTGAAATCGGCGCGTTACCGGCTCTTTGCCGCCCAGATAATTTTAATTAGCCGGCAAAACGGCCGGTTATTGTTAAAAACGGCCCCGTCCGTGATTTTCATTTATTTCGAAATTCGGCGCGACGGCGAATATATATATTTATATATTTACATATATGTATAGCGGCGCGGCGATTTATCAGCCGCGCTAAAATCAGCGAAAGGAAACGCGGCAATCGATTCGACAAGTTTGGCGAGCAACAAGTAACAATTTTATCACAGGAGTCGCGGATCGTTAAGTAACACGTAGCGAGATATTTAAAAAAAAAATGCAAATGTCCGAATATGTATGTCCCCCGTGGGTGAAATTTAAAAACGTTTGCTGCTACACTTATCTTATAGCGATATAAATATGTGGGATTTAGAATAAAATCAATACTGCCGGTTTTGCGTAAAATTAAACTACCGCGATTGCGCCTTTTAACGTTGATCTGAATCTCGTGGGTACGAGATTATCGCCCGCGTCCCTATCGCGATACGCACGCAATCTTGAAATAATAAAATAAATGACACTAAAAATTTTATTAATTATACCTTTACTTTGACGATACATGTTTCGGATTATGAATTATTTTTAATTCGCGCGTACATGTTAAATTAAATACCGCGGTAAACGATTTATTCACCGAACGTTAAAGCTGATAATTATCGGCCTTCGACGGCGACGTAAACGTCTCTCGCCGAGCAGTGAATCATAAAAAACGATAATCGCCGAAACTGGTATCGAAAGTTTGAGAGAAGGCCAACCAGTGGTATTACGTACGTATATCTTTCACCTAAATATATTTCGGCTTCACGATTACGTCTTTGGTATGGAAACATGCTAAGTGCTTTTACACAGAGAACACTTCGAAATTATCGACTAGGAGTTAACTTTAAAAATAATTCTATAGAATACAGACACGTGTTTAGTAAAAAAAAAAAAATCAACGCGGAAGTAATCCTTAAGAAATCCTGCTGGAATTTTTTTCGAGAGCACTTTTCAGTTCACCAAAATCGTTCAGCTCTTTTCGCTACTTTCGTGTCGGAGGGGGACGAGGGAGTTTCGCGCTGACGACGATATAGCTCGGCCATTGCCATTCGCATTAAATTCCAAATTATCCGTGACGCTAAAATAATAAACAGCTCGTGAAATGATTGGGAAATTGGCAACCGTAGGCACCCGCTCGCGCTCCCGGTCCCCCGGGCCCATTTCCAGCCCGCTGGCCTCCCACGGCGCCGCGTCACGCGGATTTGAATAACGATTCATCGAGTCGCGCAATCAACGATTATACTGTAAATTGCCGTCCCATTCGATGCCGGTGGTTGCTTTCAGTCCCTGGATTACGAATTATACCGGCGGTGCCGCACGGCATGGCGCGGATCGGGACCGATTATCGTCTTTCTCGTCGCTTTTGGTAGGCGCCGCGCCGCTAAAATCCTCTCCCATGGCGAAAGTAATCTAATAAACTTCGCGGACTCTTTCGTGCGCCAACCTTGAAGTCGCGTGTTCGATTCCGCGGTAACCTTTGCTTCGTGATCGATACTTCGCTGCCTTCCGCACGCGCGGAGACGTGTTTTTATCGCGAGATAAAGTGGTCCTTTTTTTTTTCTTAACGCCACCGTATCCGTGTATCTTCAGCTTAATCGTGCTGAAAAGGAGCACACGAATGTCTCGAAACGTGTCGACGCATTTCCGATTCCGTGCAGCGACGTGCGGACGAATCTCCGGCTCTCACTTCGGTCGATCGGACGCGCGGTAACGTAATCAAAGCTTCGAGCTTGACGTCACGGCGACTTGAGCGTGTCGCGACTTGCAAATAGCCGTACTGCTGAAACTATTCGTTGCGGTCTGCATTCTGCACGAGTGCTCCGCAGAATTTGATGTATGAGATAGACGTAAAGGATCGCACAGCGGCTGTACCATGCCGCTCACGCGTATCACTTCTCCCCGGTGTTTGCGAGCCTATGTGATTTATCCAAAAAGTCGACTGGAATCGCAATGATCAAAAGTATAAAGCATTTCTTCAATACTTGTACACCTATGCCAACGTATTTTGTTTACCGATTTTTTTTTTTTCTTTTTTTCCTCTTACACGTATTTTTAATAATATCTCAAAAGCGCGTATTGCAATCAGGACTTGCAATATACCGTTGGGTTTCGCAAAAATTCAAAATGTTTGACGGACTTTTTACTCCGACGTGTAATTTAAATTTCGTAAAAACTCGGCATCGTGCCAGCGGGCATCCAAAAAATTATTGTAAAATTTATTAAGCCTCCTCCTTTTCAATAAATTTCTCTCGATAAATTGTTCCGCGCGCAAATTATCGCAGTCGAATTTATCTATCAATTTATCAATTCATTAATTTATTAATTTGCCGTACACACACGGGTTGCGGTTTATACGGATACGGCGTCCATCCCGCTACCTGGGAAAATATGCCGCGCGCGCGAGAGAAAGAGACAGAGAGCGGCTCTTTGAAAATAGCGGAGGTCGCGAATAGTCGCGCCAATTAATTCTCCTGCGCAACCTGTTAATTTTCTCTGAAAAATTTAATTTTTGGTCGCGCTTTAATCATGCCGCGCGCGATATCAAGCGCAATTTCAGGATAGGGAAAAGCTTTCTTTCGTGAAAGGACTGAAAAAAGGGATCAGCGCTCGGGAAAACTCGGTAATGACGTTAAATTATGAAATTATCAGTACACTGATGTTGTACATCTAGCCTTCACATACGCGCATTACATGTTCGCTTTAAAAAAAAAAAAAAACCCGGTAATTAAATTAATTAATTTTTTTTTTTTCACATAAATATTCGGTACAAATAAACTGCGTATTCAATATATATTTCACGGTACGGAATTTCCCTTTATCTACGGCATTAACAATGTATTTAATAAAACAGATATTTCTAATTTAACGTAGTTGCGCTCGATATCAACCCGCTTAATCTGCCGGGCGTACGTTACAACGTGCCCGGTGATTTAATATAACTTCCGGACACGCTTCTCTCCGAAACAATTTTTTGCGTTAATATTGATGCAGGGAATTATGGATTATGCATAACGCGCGGCGTTACTTCTCGCGAGTGCATTATTTCATATCGTCGCGGAGCTTAGCATTTTAACCGGCGACCTTTACCCGCTGCGCCACTTCGAAAGGCCATGAAACAACACCGGCCGTACACGTCGCGGTAACAGATTTTATTCCGCTGGGCGCGCGTTACACGTGCCGTCTCCTCGCCCACTTGTGCCGGATCTCGGGGATCACCTTGTTACGAATTCCACGCGACAACACCGTTAATCACCGCTGAATCGATCGGGGGCCACCTTAGTCGCGTATTATACTTTTACGGACGCGCAAAAATATGCATGCACAATCGCGCACGTGCTCACAGCTGACCGCGGTAGCCGGACCGACCCGGCGGATTCGGCTACTCGAGCTCGCGTAGCATAAGTCAGTACGCCGTAGTGGACTATTACGCGGCGAAAAACGTTTAGATATCTAGCTTTTCTAGCTCGGCATTAGTCAGTGATAATTATCTCGCTGTATGACCGCGCTGGACATTGGCTGGATAGGCACTAGATAGATTTTTTTATTTAATTCTGTACAGTAACGATTAAACACTAATTAGATCGTCATTAAATAAAAAATGTTTCCTTAGAAATTATGATCGATACTAAGCTAGTCACTAGCTAAAAATATATTTAATCTGCACGATTTAATTTTAACCACTCGCTGTAAAATCAGAATAACTAATTGAATTTTCACTCGAATTAAAAATGACGGGAAAATCCGTGTGATCCTGTTTCTTTCGGGATCGGACGTGGTATTTTCGCTTTTACTCCAATAAAATTTATGACGTCGTGTTATTGCTGATTCAATAAAATTGACTTGTTATATTTACCTAAAGGCGGAGCGCAGACTCACTACGGTGCAAATAAAAAAAAAAAAAAAAAAAAAAACGAAAATACGGTTAACGTTATAATATTTAATATAACGTTATAATATTTAATATAATTTGATAATCTTTCACGAATATTGTACGTATCTTTTATAAGCGAATTAATTCCGTTGGTTATTAAACGCATTGGATTTCTGAAGTTCTAAAAAAAAAAAAAACCCTCCCGTCCATTCAATATTGCATCACGTCCTATAAAATCCGAATTTACGAAGTTTCGTATCGACCGGGTCTCTCTCCTCCCGGCCCGGCGGAAATCTGCTACTTTTTGTAACGCGTTGGTAATCGCAACTTGGCTAATTAGAACAATATTTTCTGGTAATTGCGTTCATTAGAATACCACGACGGCTACCTGTTATTCTTTCTCTCGCCGCGGTGTAACGCCACACTCGCGTATATCGATTAACGGTGCGATGGACGTAACACCGGCACCGGCTATTCCTGCGGCTATACGTCTCGCGATAAGAACCGCGATAGCGCTTATACGTGCATTAAGGAAATTGCGCCGAAGTCGCCTGGCACTTTCGGGAGGGGAATCGCGCGAATTTTTCACAAGACGGCAATTCCGCTCGGCTGACCCTTCCCCTCCCCCTTTCTCTCCCCCCTCTAACCCCATCGTATAAAATTTTTGCTTATTCGAATGGATATTCGCCGTTTTGACGCATATTGTTTGGGCCCCATAAATATTTATAAAACGCGCGTCGCGTGTGCAAAACGCATGAAAATATTTAACGAGAATTTTGTTAAATATTAGTTAGTAAAAAGGCACGAAAATATACGTCCAGCGCGCGAGCGGCTTTTTCACTGTCGTTTTATTTAACTCCGTTTCACACACACCGAGTGGCCAGTGAGCTCGCGATCAGGAGAAAAAAAAAAAAGAAAAAAAAGAAAGATAAAAAAAAGCTTGCTCCAAGATAAACAAGTTTTTCAAATGCATCTGGTTTGCGATTGCGACTCTAACCGTGTGCGTTCATCTTCTGCAAATTTCCTTGGCGCACAGCCGGGCAGCAAGCACGGAGACGTTACGTATCAACGTCGGTTTGTATTTGTCTATTCTATATTTACTCTTCCGGAAGAGGAACTAAGAAAAAGGCGGAACTTCACCGTTAGTCAGTCTTCCCTTCTAGATTCCAATCAGGAAGACGTTCCGTTTTATTATATACTTTCCTTTTCCTAAATTCTCCCCGTGCGTTTGTACAAAAGCGTTTCACGTCCCCAATTTTTATTCCCAAATATTTTAACGTAATATCCCCTCTACTCTTTTCCCCGGCTCCTTTCATTTCGGCCGTCTGTTTAAACTTCCGGATGATGTTTTAATGACGCTGGGCTCGATCGAGCGGCGTAGATTTCCGCGCGGAAGTCTCCAGAACGACGCACGCGCGAATCATTAATGCGGGTCCAGCAGTTCCGCATGCGGATTCCCTTAAATGCGATCATCGATGATAGCTAAATAGCGATACATTGTCGGGGCGAAGGCATGACCTACGGGCACGATATCGTTTAGCGATAGATTCGGAGTGCTCGGATTGTTGCGCGACGAGGGTGACGGGAGGGTACGCATGCACTCGCACACGAATAAGCGACTCATTACCCGGCAGACATTATTACCGCGGTCGCGCACGCACACACGCCATCCGCGTACGCATACATATATGCAAGCTGTGCGTATAACACGACCGGCGTATCTCCCATTCGAACTGGTTTACAGGAGATTGTTGATCATCCCGGAACGCGGAAGAGCGGAAGTTGCCTTCCCGTAAAGCCGCGCGATAATCTACAGAACACACGTACGGCGCGGCATCGGCCGACTTAATGCACCGGCAACGAGGGGTATTTGAAATTCCGATTATTATTATCCGTTATCCGAAAGGAAGTGGATAGCGACTTTAACGTTTTCCGGATAACGTATCGCCGCGGACGAAACGAAAATCTTGGGCTATCACGGCCCGTTAATTCGTGCCTATCTGTGGCCTGTAAACTTTAAAAAAAAAAAAAAAAAAAAAAGACTTTGCCCTCGCCCGGGTATCCCTTTAAAAAATGCAACGTGTTTTCCTCCGTTCGTATTATAAATCGTATAGTGTAATTAAAGCTTCACGAAGATAATTTCATTTGCAAGCTGATTTTAGCCTCGTTCATAATAGACTGTATTTCTTTGAATAAATGATCCCGGTACCTATCCACCGACGTGACTGACCTATTACCGCGAAGGATATTCGCGATACGATTAAGTATCTTAATAATAATTGATTTTGGCACGACACCCGAGAGTGGCTATTGATTGATAGCCGTACGTGGAATATCGCTAAGTAGGATTCGCCCGATACGCGGATCCCGATAGAACGGGGGAGAGAGGGAGGGGGTAATTGGTATACCATAAACAATACCAAATGTCCCTGTAGGCGCAGACTGACGGAAGTTACGCTCAGGCAAACCGCATGTAAGCGGGATATGAGGCTGACGCGCGCGATGCAATCGTGGATGCACGGTTACATTTCCGTTCGCCGCCCCGTACGATGCGTGCGCGATATTTGCGCGCGCCTCTATGATCCCACCTGTCACGGACACGCGAATTCGCACTCTCGCGTGCACCGGCTGGGTTTCAGCGAAACTCTGCGCCGGTTGCGTACGAGATGCGCGGAGGCGCTAACGAAAATAGCAGGGTCGCGCCCGGTATTTAATGTCTCCGATCCGATACGCCCGTTCATAAAGCTCGTATTTTCGTGGCGCGCGGTATTCAACATCAAAAACAAAATTTCACATTTCCATTAAACACCAGCATCCATCCCCCCCTCCCCCCTCTCCATCCCCCCTTTCCCACGTATGAATAAAATCGATATTTCATCGCGGTCATCTAGCGTAAAACATGCAATAAAAACATCGGAATGTGCGCGCATTGTTCGATAAAAATTAATTCATATTATGTAAACAGTATCAGATGATACGAAACAGTTATTGCACGAAACGATATCAGACGGAGATGAAATTTTGTGTCAATTATTATCTAATTTACTGAAAGTGTTTATATTATTTTTCTCGAATTCGAAATGCACGTCTAGAAATAATTGCGAGTGTTACGTACCAGAGAAGAAGTCCGGCACATGAAAGTCGTAGCTGCCATTGTCCTCGTCATCTTCGTCGTATCCTATACCTGTAACAAAAAAAAAAAAAAAAATTATTTATATCGTGCGATGCATTTTTCTCAGCAGAAGTAAAATCGTAAAATGTAAAAATATTAAAATTAAAATTGATTAAACATATCAAGTGTAGAAAGGTTATATTATTTATAAATTTTTCATAAAGTGCAAAAATAACAACTTAGTCGTAGTGTCCTACTTATTTATAATATTTAAACAGTTTTATTCTTAAATTTTCTTTCTTTTTTTTTCTTTCCTTTAAAGCTAAATTGTCGTTTTACTTGATTGATAAGCCTGAGCTCTTACGATAGCATGAATAATTACTTTATTATTACGTTATTGATGTATATGTAATTGTAATAAATGTTCCTAAGTAATTTATTTCATTATTCAATTTTGTCATCTTCATTTTATATTTTATACATGTTATCATCTGTGATGCATCTAAAATTTGATATATGTTACATCGATGAGCGAACTTATTCTGCAATTTATTTAGGACGGTGCTATTTAAAACTCCTTTCTCTCGTTTGTCGTGGCGGTGCAGCGTTGCGACGATATACACGCGGAAAAGTCATAATCGCTTGGGCAATTAGCCGCGAAATAACCATTAATTACATCATACATCATCCAATCCAGATAGTAGTGCTTGTGAAGGATTTCTAACGAATATTACCGACTGGTGTAGCCACGACTATATCTCGATTTTACGTGAATTTTTTCCGCAAAATCGCCCGGGCGCAGTAATTTGACTTTCGACGAATAAAACAAAAGGACATGTTACAAATAATTTCACGAATTTTTGCAAATTTTTACGTTACCGTTCTTGAAATAAAACAAAAATTTTCAATAAAAACTACGAATTTTGATGAAAAAAGGGCAAAAAAATAAAAAAATATAAAAAAAAAACGCTATCGTCAAAGAAACTAGAGAAAAGTTGGTTGCATTAATATCGAATAGCGCGCGTTAAAAAAATCCGATGGGAGATATATTGAAAAATTAGGGGCAAGGGAAATGAGGACGAAAGTGACAATGATGTGAGGATAAAAGATGAGGATGTGCCAACGATACGTTCACATCGCCGGCGCGATCGTGGCGTTTCCACCGATTATCCAATTCGGTCGTCGTCAATTCGCATTGACGGACGGGAGTGTAGGTGTCAATTTCAGTCAATCTATTCCCCTTCTGCATGCAAGAAGCGCAGTAACGCGGACCCGAGAAAATCCACGAGCGTGAAGCTCGCAGCTGAAAAACGGCGGCGGAGGATTGATATTGCGCGGCCGAAACGCCTCTGACGTGATCGCGGTAAAGAGCCGATCTTATCGAATCGTACTCGCGGAAAAATCGATCCTCGGCCAGTGATATTAATTCCCGCTGAAAACGGATACGTGTCGCGCAAATTAAATTATTAATTTCGCGGGGATTGATAAAACGCGCGCCCGCGCTGCCGTATCGATCGCGCGTAAAAGCACAAATTTTCATCGCGTAAGAGATTAATAATACGTTACGAATTTATGCGTCCACTATGCATTACCGCGTTGATAAATAGTGACGATTAATTATTTACATTGCAATTCAACGTGCGAAATATATGAAAGTCTACCGGGGCGCTTGCGCTTTAATGCTTTTTACCGATATCGTTGCTTATTGCTTCGCAGTTATTTTTCTGCTTTGATCGAGAGAACGATGGTACTCGCTTTCGAGCTCGAGAGATCTCATTCGCGACGAAATTCTTTTCGCTACAGGCCTCGCCTGCAACGTTCGGGGTTCGCGCGGCCGGTTTAAGGAGTCACATTAGCACGAAGGGTGGCATAAATATTCATACGAATGGTATATACGCGCGACAACGGAATTAATTCTTTCTGTAAATAATTTTCAATTTATATACGCCTTATAAATTGCGTGGATTCCTTGCGTGATTACCGGGGGCTCGTCCTCTCCCGCCCCGCCGGTGGGTATTTCGCCAGTAAATCTAGTTGTCCGGCACCAATGTGCAAATTCTGCGTGATGGATGTAGGATAGCGCTTGAACGGCCTGCGGCACTGCGCTCACGGGCGTTGTTCCCCTGAGAAATTTCCGCCGGATCGATCTATCGGGTCCGCTCGTTTTTTATACTTCCCACTTTTCTGCGCTCCCTCCGACCGCCGTTTCTTCAAGTGACATTAGGCAAGCTTAATGCGGCACCGCGATAAAAAAAAAAGGGGGGGGGGTATAACGCAGATGCAGGAGGGTACCCCGGTTGTGAGTCGCAGCCTCGCGGTGCGACTGCCATTGACTGCAGAATGAAATAGAAGTCTCGCCAGGAACGGATGGTGGGTCGCGTTTCGCGAGTCGAGCCTGACGGATTTCCACGAGAAACCATCTGGGACCCGCGAGCTCGCGGCGAGGGAGACGTCGAACGAAACAAACGCGACGCTCAGTTTTGTCAACAAACGTATCCCCGAATTATTTTCCCGTTAAATATATATAATATTTCTTTAATATTTCCTTCCCGGATAGATTCCGTCCCTGAAATTCGGCGTTTTCGCAGCCTTCTCGGAAGCAGCTGGCAAAATTCCACTTCTTACGGGTGGACCGCCACCGTGTAGCTGTCAAAAACAGATATCCACCCACGGCGAAAAGAATGACGAGTATCATTAAATATTACCCGGCATTCTCGTCCGAGCTATCGCACATTTGGATTCTATTAGGAATGCCGAATGGCGCGTCGCACGTGAATATCGAGCAGCCAGCGAGTCGCGTGGCCACGAATTTCTCATCGAACCGCGTTGAGGAATATAACCAAAAATTAAGAAAACAAACGCGCGTTAAATTCTTTATTGCCGCTGTGAAAAATCGATTTTTCCAGGATTTCGTTCACCTTCTTTTTTATTTCGCTTCTTTTAAGAGCTCGGTAGTGAGTTTCCCAATTTAACGCTCGGTAACCAGATAATGAAGATTACAATTGGGTATCAAGTTAGCAGTTTCTTTTTTTTTCCCCCCTTTCGCTTTTTCTTTTTTTTTTCTTTTCAAAAGTAATAAGCTGTACGTTGTTTCAGCGAGAACTCCACGAGTGGTGGAGAGTTTTGGGGTACGGAATCGTCGTCGGACGGTCGGAATGCTTAATTGGAATACTTATCGGCCGGATCGATTCAACGTTCAGCGGTTCGATATAAGGCTATTACAGTAATAGCGGCAAAGTATTCATAGTTCTATACGGGAGCGCATATGCACGTTTGTACCGCGACGCCTAACGTACGCTGCATATGCGGGTGTTTTTCGCTCTAATTAGCAATTAAACGTCTAAAGGTTTGTTTCGAAACTTTCAGCGCGCCGTCGCGCACGAAATTTGACAACGAACGCGCGCTAAGAGCACTTTCCCTTTTCCTCTTTTCGCGATATTCAAATTGTATCATCTTACTGCATCGTTAGGGAGCGAGCGCAGTTCGCCAAAGACGACCTGTATAGCGGCAGTTACCGCAGAAGATAATGAAGCCGTCAATCAAACGGAATATTAATCCGATTCATCGAAATTGACGTGAATGGATGATGATTTCTATTGTTATTGCGAGCATTCTCTCTCTATCTCTTTCTCTCGCTTTCTCGCTCTCTCCATCTCATATCTCTAATATTACAGGTATTATCCGTTTTTAAACGTGTAGAAAAGTTTTGTAATAGGAGCTCGCGCGATAAAACCGTAGTGAAAAATGCTCACAGCCGACGACGACGATGCATCAAATTAACAGCTTAACAAGTTCGCATCGAACGATAGTTAAAAGTACCAGCGGATTATAAGCGATTACACGGTGAACGGAGGAACAATAAAATTTCGAACCAATTCGCGCGCAGATTCCGCGGGAATTGCCTTTGTTTACAGCGCAACATCGTATTAATGGAGCGCTTAATTAACTGGGAAGTTCGAGTATTATGTTCGCATTATTATTTATAACGAAGATATCTCGCGACGTTCGCCTGTTTACGCGAAACTCTCGCTGCAAGCTCGTCGCCGTAGAGCTTTAGCCCGGAGGGCAAAACATTCACTTTGCCTGTTTAAAGATATTCCCGGATTTTCCACCCTCCCTCTCCCACAATCGCAGCTGTTTCAAAATTATTTCGTTCAAGTGGATTAAATTCGTAGTTCAAATCTGACGGGAAAAATACCCGAAATTAGAATTCGGCCCCCGTGTAATTGCACGGCGGCCAGATGAGACATTTTCCCTTTTCAGGATTAGGTGGATTCTCGTGTTTTCGTTAATCCAAATCTGTTTCACCTCGATGGATTTTGCACTACCTCCGCTTCGCCGGCGGCGAAACACCGTGATTCGCTCGTGTTTTACGTCTTTTGCACCGATACGCATTTTTCTAATTTTTTTTTTTCCCCCGAAACGAAACGGGACAGGTACGCATACAGAGACCCCCGGTCGCTCGATTGTCGGCGGACGAGCCTCGTAGTTTATTTAGTCTGCTTTACCGGAAGAGATGTAACTGCATGAAAAAAAATGCATGCCCCGTTGGAACGAGAAATTACAGGCCCCGACACCGTCGCTGTCGCGCGACGTCTCGTAAAATATGCTTCCCTTTTCACTCTATCGCGCGACGCGTGTATTTTACCGCGCGGACCCACCGCCATCACGTGGAGACGGATAAATATTTGTCAAAGATATTACGATCGCGCGACGTTACACTTTTTAGAGGCGCTCCTTAAGTCGCGCGGTGACGCCGGGACGGTCGGGCGTTTTATTAAAGTTCCTTAAACTTTGCGTTAGCGGCGCGAGGAGACGCAGGCTTTTGCGTTTATTTAAATTTCCAAGAGGCTCTCAGACTCGCACTGGTCGTATGTTTTTACGGCAAAAACTTCGTGCGAGAAGGAGGGAGGGAAGGACTTCGATGTAATGTGTACACGTGCATTATGTACGTCGCGCGACGTCACGTCGATTCGAAATTATTTCCTAAATTATTTCGAACGCTGCCATTCGTTCCTTTTACTCGCTCCTTTTATCGTAAGAACGCGCATGTAATTTTAATGATTTTCTTGAACGCATTTTAATGTCTCGTCGAAGTTATTTCTCATTATCCGAACACCTCAAGCGACTTGATTGCGCTGAAAATGAATCCGCCGATGCGAGAATATTTTCAATGCGACGAGGAATGCGAAAAATCGATAGCAGACACGATCCGGAAAAAAGTTGAAGAAAAATAAAAAAAAAAGAATATCTCGTACGTGCATATCGCGAGCTCCAAAAAAGAAAAAAAAATAAAAGAAAAAAAAAAAAAACAGGGAAACCGATTGAAATCTCCGAGGAAGCTATCTCATTGTATCACCCATCGCTCGTAGCGATGTCTTTTAGAGCATACAACTGCAAGTGCATCGAGTCCCTAGAGAAATTAAAAAACTCTGTACAAACTTAACGTCCTAACAAAATTACATCCATTCATTTACAAGCATTGATACATATTATAATTATAATCAAGTCTTATCTAATAATTAAATTATGTCCACTTTCAGCTGTAAAAACAGCGAACTTGCCAATTGTTGCGATAAATTCCTCTAGTTTGAAAAAAGAAAAAAAGAAAAAGAAAAGAAGAAGAAAAAAAAGAAATCCGATTTTTGTCACGTAAACTGCACTTTCCCCAGAAATTGGAATTTAATTTTGCCGCAGAGAGAAACGGAACGAGCTGCGCGACGGCGGATTCCATATTATTTCAATGATCCAATTTTCTGTATAAGAGCGACGGCGACGTCGACTTTCGCGGGTATCAAAGTTGCAGTTTCAACCGATGAGTTACGACGAGGGAGGGATAGACAGGGCCGCCTACCAATCGAGATGGATGGAACAGGAAGTGGTGTTGCGGAGGCTCCGACATTATGAAACTTGGAATCGAAATAGCGCGTACCGCACGAGTACGTACTTGATGTCAAAGGCGTAATAACTTGGAAGTACTTGGGCACCCGGCACGCATATACCTATATAGGTGCGCGCGAACGAATTCGTGCGAATGTGTACGCAGCCCGCTCGTATATCATCCACGTTTGGAAGCAAGAAAGTTATTGCAGGCTGAGTGAAGGTAAATGCGTCAGGATTGACACGCGGCACCGTATCACGCACCCCCGTGTACACGTGGGTGCGCCCTATGAAGTTCGACCCACCGCAGAAATTACGATTCGAAAATTTTGATGGCTTGATCGTCAGCTAGGTTTGAGAACACACGTGGAGCGTAAAGACGTCGAAATCTCAGCGTGACTTAGGCGCTGTCGGTGCATTACACGCTAAGCACCATTGTTGCGTAACGTACTGTGCTGTGCTCCCCAGGTGTGTTAAATGGCGTGGTAATGAAGTCGCAAAATTACGGCCGTGTATTCCAAGAGACATGCAGACGTCGACGCAATTTATAGCCCCGGCCGTATGGCGGAAACGTTATAAATACGGATTCTTCAGACTAAACATGTTTTTTTTCTTCGTTTTTTTATTTTATTTTTTTAATACGCTCGCAGATTTTATGCGCGATAAAAAAAATACACAAAAAGTAAAAAAAAAGAATCGAATGTTTTAAAGCACAGATTCATTTGTAATAATAAAAGTATTTGTACAGATTGAACGCGTAAATAATATCATGACAAATAAACTCTAGCGCGATAATTCTTTGGCAGCTACTCTACTTTTTTTTTTCCCTCCCCGTTATCATTAGCGTCACATCTCGCGATTTGTCACACCTCCTCTTTCTCGCGCATTGATAAAATCTGCTATTCGGCAAGCCGTGTAGCCGAAATGCGATTACGTCGAAAAATATTATTGCTATTTGATGAGAAACGATTTGCACGCACTGCGATAAATAAAACATTCGGCGCTATTTAGATCTAGGCGCACAAATCTAAATACGCTAAAGCGTCGAATTTTGTTTCGCGATACAAAAATGGGAATTCCCGTGTTCGTGCGAATTGCTGTACAAGGATAAAAGGTATTCCGGCACGGAATGCAGATGGTCCCGAATTTGCGCGCCATCCTGCATTATCGAAGACTACCGTGTTAATCCGATTCGCGTTAAGCCGAAAAGTTTTTTTTTTTTTTTTCTCCTCTTTTCTTTTTTTTTCGGGCAAAAATACGAGAGCTCGTTGTGCTTTCGCACGCTTTTTCCGCGCGATTTTGTCGATCACACCGGCGGTGGTTTTCGGAAACGCGATGATCACGCGAAGCATGGATTATAACTGACGCACGTGCGTGCACGTAGCGTCGCTTAAGTGAAGATCAATACGATGTCTTGGCGATAAACTTCTTCCTTCTAACGGCGTTTAAATACTCGAGACGCGGCGCGGATTATATGTCTTGGCTCGGTGAACGTTGCGTGAGAAGCGGTTAAAAGGGGAGGAGAGCTCAATGGGATGTGACGGCGGATGTTACACAGGAACGGGGATTTTAAGCGTAATCTAAGATGCCATCACGTACCTTCCGAGACAATTCGGAGATAGACTTGGTAAAGATAATGACGAATCATAGTGAAAATCTTCACGTAAAACGAAGAAGCGTGAATTCACGTAGCGCGACGAAGAAAATTCGTTCTGAAGTAAAAAATATGACACCGTTTTACTGTTACGCTTTTAAACTCACAAGATAGCATACGCTATTATTTACTTATTGTCAGAAACACCCGAAAAGAGACGTGGAAAATAAATTGCAAACAATATCCGTTTTTTCCAGTTAACGATACGCGTATCTCTTTCTTTATCTCTCTCGTTTACTTGCCGTGGGAAAAAAAACTATTATTATACCTACGTACTTTTTCTGAGAATCCTCAAACGCGTAATCAGTTTGTCACTAATTACTCGCTATTTGCACCATTGTATCTATTTTTACGTGCAATGTTCTAGTTATCGCGAACTGGGGTTACGAGTATGGAAATTTACAAACACGTCATTTTTTCATGTCTCCCAAATGCGTCACTTTTTTTTGTGTGTAACTAATGTACGCGTAACGTGATTCCGAGGAACATATATCAAAAAAATAAAAAAAAAAAAAAAAAAGTTTTTGCCTTCTCCGTTATCTTGCGTATTCTTACATTCGGCTGGGAATTCCATTAATCTTCCAGATGATTTATTCAACAACTTGTTCTCTCTTTTACAAAATATTATTACTCCACTTCGAGATATTCTCATTTTCAGACTGATAATTATACGCGAACCATTCTACAATCGTGACTTTCGTAACTTATTTTCAATCCTCACGCTACAAGGGCTCGTGCGCTTCGGCAATGCTATTTCAAATCGAGGTCGGGAAACGCAAAATCCTCGCTTTTATTACCGATTCTGAAAATCGGCGAAAATTAATTTTATTTCATTTTTTTTCCCTCTTTTTTTTACCAATAAATCGAACGGTCTCATCTCCCTCCTCGGAAATTATCGTAAGTTCCGGCGAGTAGCGCTCATCGTCCCTGAAAATCAATGGCGCATTGACTTTCGCTCCCGACAGATTCACCGAAACGCAAGATTGGATTTCAATTTGTTTCGGAGGAATATTCGTTAGCCTCGTTATTAGACTTTCGGAAAGGCGGGCGATTACAGCGGCGCGATATACGACAAAAAGCGAGCGCGAGACGAGGAAGCGAGAGGGGGGGAGGGGAGGGGGAGGAGGCGCTAATGATTGGTTTCAAACGAATTTCCACCTGGCAGATCCGATTTCGATGTCCGTGCGCGATATGCGCTCACCTATTCATAATTACTCTATCGTTCTCCGCCGCCACCATTGCCAAGGGTCGCGGCAGTTTATGGCTTCGCGACTCGCGGGTAATTGGATTGTCTGCCGCCGACTGACCGAACGACCATCCCATAATTCTTTACGTCAACAAGAATGGCTACGGCGCGTTTTGTCCGCTGTACATTAGTGTTTGCCTTCACCGCTATTTCCTCCTTCCTCGCTGCCGACAATTGCGAGCTTTTTCTTCGTACTTACAAGCGTATTTGTACCGCTCAATGTCGCCTTATCATCTGCATGCGATAAGAATTAATTAAGTCTAATTTTAGAGCAGCCTAACTGCCACGTTGTGTAAAATTGAATTAAAAAATTGAAGTGTAAAGTTCTAAAAATAAAGAAAATAAAAAAGTAAAAAAAAAAAAAAAAAAAAAAATTTTAACACTGATTTGTTTGCGAACAAAATTTTATGATCTGAAAAAGTTTATGCTATGCAAATGTATTCGTACGTTATAATAATTACTGTGACCAGCGGTTTGATATTATGACAAACTGGCGCAGCTAAAGCCCCGTAAATAGACGTAGACGTAGCACTTGCTAAATGCAAAACTTGACGTCACCGTTTCGGGAATATTGACGCGAGCCACGTCCTTTTCGTAATCCCCCGGCTTTCCCGAAGCCGGGTTATATTTCCCTTTCTTGCCTCTTCGCGAAAGTGTTAATACGGAAAGTTTCGCATGCCAAGTTTCATTCGATTTTATATAATTACGAAGTTTTTACGTCTCGTTAGCTTTCAGCTGGTCGTTATTTCGATAACTTAAAACCGTTCTCGACTTTTATCTCATAAAAATATTGGCTCGCGAGGAGAGTTTCGGTTAAAACCGTTTTGATTATGCAGCAACAAAAGATTGGGAGAAAAGGGCACGCTAAAAATTGATCCGAATAACAAATCAGGCGGAATATAGATTTTATGCGCGGATACTGCCAACATAATGACCCTTGTCAAAAGATACGCGTATTACATTTTAAAACGCGCGGAGTTACGAATTCGCTGCTCCGAAAAATTTTTCCGTATTACGATACGCTTCTAAAATAAAACTGGAGCATTTCGTTCGAATCGATGCTTGCTAGACCCTTCAAGATTAAAAACACTTTTGCCGCATAAATTTTGCAGACAAAGCGCACCGTCACCGTTTAATGGTGGTCTTCCTCTTTAAAAGCAGCTCGCAATTTTTCGTGCAAATGCGCAGGATGATTTGTTTGATTCAAGAACTACGCCCGAATAATGTTTTTATTATCTAGCCGCCCCATTGCCGCGCGTGTGCGGCAAATAGCGATAGGCAAATTACCTGCCAGTAAAGACTTTTATGCGTGATGTTTAACGGCGGCATTTCTTTCACACATATGCAAGATCGCCCCGATATATGTTGCATTAAACGACGCCGTTAAATCACTATAACGGCCATGGCATCGCGAGTGTTCGTGCTTTTAAGCAAGGTCCAATGTCGATATTATACGCAGCGCGAGGTGGACGGCCAATGCCTTAAATATACGTAAATCAAGCCCTGACATGCAAATAATATAAAAATTATAAATTAATTCTTCTCGAAATGTTTCACTACAAAGCACTAATTAATTCACCGCTATAGCAGCGCGTTATTTCTTTTCGCGAAAAATCAGAAGACTTTCCGTTAGTGAATTTTTATTCTTGTCTTTGCTTCGCAAATCACTTAATATAAATCGCAATTGTGTTCCGAGGATTTTTTTTTTCCCTGTTATTTTTTTTTTCTTGTGTTAATCAGCGTGTAAGCGATCAGCTGTCCGAAACCTAGGGAGCGAGTCGCAAAGGCTCTAATTACACGCGGCAATGTATGGTGTGCTTGCATATAAATGTTATTATAACAGCGTGTTTCTTGCGCGAATTACACGTTGCACGTGGTAAAATGCATTGTCGGAACAAAAGTCGTGTACCAGTTGAAGCTAAGGACGCGCTTTACTTTAATCCTGAAATGTATACTCGTTTCATCTTATGTCACGTGCCTGGGAGGGTACCCTATCTTATGATATCTCGTAACAAATTGCCCCGACTTTTGCATGAATAAAAAGATTGTACACGTAAAGGCTGATAATTTATTTACTTTATAAAATTATATAAAATAAAATAAAATATTATTATTTAAAAAAAAAATATATTTAATCAAAAGTTCAAATCCGCGTGTTTTTCTTCTCGGTGAATTAATAATATTTTTTATAATTCAATGTTACGTGTACATTGATTTTTATTGGCAATACAGTTAAATTAATCTTGCATAGTTATATTATATTTCAATGTAATATGAGAGTGGATTTTAATTTTTGATATAATTTATTACAAAATATAAAAATAAATGATGCGATATGCCTTATTATTAACCACAGTTTAAATATCGTTTTCATTTGCCTACATATCGGAAACATTTGTTCTAAAGATACGTGCAATATTAAAATATATTAATATAAAATTGTCAGATAAATGTAATTTTCTAAGTTCAATATTAAATAACTATTTTTATTTTATTATATCATCGCTGGTAACTGTTCGATCACGTGCGCATCTACGAGATGGATTTTGTTCTACGCAGTTAATTTCGCAGAATTGCAATCAAGATATTGACCCTTGGATTACGTCGGAGAAGTAAAGAAAAAAAAGATGCGCCGGCAAAAAGTTTGCGGCGCGCTGCCTTTTTTCATTTAAATGACCGTAAGGCGGCGGCGGCGGCGGCGGAAAACGCGGGCTGAATATTTAATGGAGGCATATTCTGCGGTGCCACTGCCACTCAAGGCAAGTCCAACACTACGTCAACGGGGTCAGGCTGCTCGCGACAGGCAAATAATATGAGTTGGTCATAATCCGCGGCAGTACTTCGCCTCCAGATACGGAGGTGCACAACAAACTAAGCCGTCGACACGCAAGGACACTTCACGTGCGGAGTCGCGCTAAGTATGGCGTGCTATAATAACGATACGCGATAGAAATGTCTTTTCGAATTTTTCTTTTCCGCGCGAAGTATCGGTATAAGTGTACATTTAAATTATATAGACGTATCCCTCGTAAATGCCATCGCCGTGTACGTGCTGCCGACGTTGTAAAAAAAAAAAAAAAAAAAATATTATATGCCACCCAGAGGGATCAAGAGTAGAACTTTGACGGCAAAAATTCGAGGCGTAAAAGTATCTAGCCGGAGTACATTATAATATCGCTCTCAGTTCGATGCTGCGCTGCTGTTGCACGTCACGCATCCGCATTGTAGAGCGCGATAGTGTAATACGGTGCACGTGTGAGGCAGGCGGGTGAAAGGAAAGGCCGGCAACCGGGAGGCTCGTCGAACGCGAAGCGGAACATAGGAAGAAGGAATGACACTGCCGGATTGCGCAATAGGCATGCGACGCTGAACTCAAACCGCTCGGAGACCAAGCGAGGCGAGGTGTCGGAAGTAATTAGTCGCGATTATTTTTTTTTCTCCACTGTAATTGGCGCCGAGCGGCATGAGTGATTTACGCGGCAGATTTTTACGCGAACATAAATTTATGCTTGCGTGTGGGATATACGACGATGACTCGCGCCGGCGCGCCGAATAAAATGAAAAATACTCATTACAACTGCCGATTGCCGCAACGGGACGAAATTGAAACGCATACACATTAGTGCGCCAGTGGTTACGAAATGGTGACTTGAACGGTAAAACGATTGAACGCTGATCGTTCGATCGGATATAAAGTGCCTCTCTATCATCTTATGTAATTCCTCAATAAATCCAGTAATGACACAATTGATCATTAGCAAATATATCTAGAGTCCCGCGCACTTACGCTCGATGAAACGACTCGCAAATTCGACCGCCGCTAAGCGTGCCGATTTTCGCACGAGGTACAATCGCTGGCATTACGCGGATGAACCGCGGTGCAGAGATCGCTTCGCGGCGCAAAAACGTCATGTTTGTTGCACGAGAGAGAGATTTACGATTGCAGACGATTACGCAGGCCGCGTCTTAAAGGCGACGCGCGATTACCCCAGCAGCGAGATTACCCCAGCAGTGACGATTATGTATTCTTAATAGGATTAAGCGCAATCTGTTTATACGCCGGCGTGACGGGCTGCTTGATGCTTACAAACCGCCACCTCGCCTATCTACCTTAGCCGGGCGCGAGGCGAACGAAGCGGAGAGCTCACCGCGATCGAAACTCGCCGAAACTCGATTTTCGTAGCTTGTTGGCAAGTCGCTGTCCCGGGGAACGTCTCAAAAATTACATTATTATCCGGCTGTCACCCGGCTGTCAGCGAGCGTAATGAGAGCAGACGTTCTCGCCTGCGGAGAGACCGCGCGCTGTACCGGCGAAATTCCGCGGCATGGAAACTGGCAGGTGCATCACGTTAGGAGAAACACCTCGCCGGAGGCGTCGTACTCCTCACCGAAGTAATAACCGGCGCGTAACGTTCACCCATGGCGAAAGAAATTTAATTGTATGATTGCACACCGCGCGTCTGCGCCGCCACGGCCGAACAAGGCCACTAATGATTCAACAATTACGAAAGTTCTCTTCCCGCGGAGCCCCCGACTATCGTCCGCGCGCGTATTTCTCTTCGGTATCTTTTGCAATAACAATTAACAATCTGAAAGCTTTAATTGTTGTTTCAGCGCGTTCCAAGTTATTCAGAAGCGTACCTGCAATACGCGTGGCGCGTCACGATGGGGCGCTGGGTTAAAATATTCGTATCATTTGGTGCTTCAACGAATATGCACAAAGTTCCGAGACTGTTTTACAAATGTTGCTGCTCTCCGCAATAACGCGGCATGCATTTATGCATGTACAATTATTCGAATGCAAACTCGTTAATCTGTTTTAGACGCGGGGCTGCCCGCGTCGTAAAAATCATAAACGATATTTTTAAACAGATGAGAAAACGAACGTATTCGCATACCAAAACCGGCGCCGGGGCGACGTCGAAACGAAAGTTTAACGTCGCATTATTAATACCACATAAAAATCCTATAAAAGCAATTTTATATGCGATAAATAATATTCGTTTTAATAATTTAAACGACTTTCACTCATTAAAAAAGATTGTAATTCATTCCCGATATGTTTCGTTGCATTTGTAATTATTATATATTTATACGCACCCGATACGTCAAGAACGATTTTATGCTGAATATTACCGTAAAGAGTAATTGAACTCTTGATAAATTAGCGAAATAGCAATAGCAAAATAGTAACTCGCAATTTGCCCGGAAAAGCCAGGTCGACTTATTTTTACGAAGATTTCCGCGCGGTTGAAACCGGCCGAGACACACAAACGTCGGGCCGGGAGATAAAGTTACATTAAAATCAGGAGGAATAAATTGGAGTTCGACGGGAATTCGCTCGGACAATTATCTTGGGGACGAAGCAGCTCCAATTAAACGAGCTTCCTGCCGTTGCCGTCTCGCAAAATCGGGTCCGATGCTAATTAGCAAAGTCCTTGCCGGGGAAGTGAATTTCATATCGAGTTGTAATCGAGTAAACAACGACCTTAAGTAGTTCGAGCGTGCTATCTGGTTCCACGATTTCTTCGTGACCTGACATTCAATCGCGATATTCGCCAGTCGGAGGGTGTGGAGGGAGGGAGGGAGGGACTACCCGACTTGCCTTATAATGATGTATAAATGTCGTGAACTGAAAATAATCTCGCTCGATGGAGAATCTCGAGATGGTGACGGTAAAATGTCGATGCTACAGATACGTGAAAAATAGCCGTGGAAATATAGATTAAGCTTAATACTGTTCTAACTGCAACCCAAAATGCATAAAAGCCTGAACTTCCCTCATCCCGTTTATTTCCTCCTTTCTTAAAAAAAAATCAATAATTTGTTTGCGCAAACATACAAATTGCAAGTTTAAAACTTAAACCGAACTTATCCATCATGTAACACAGCTCTTATTTGATTATTTAAAAAAAAAAATTTTTTTATCTAATATAATATAAATGTGTTTGCACGATTTAAATTTGTAAATCAATTAAAATATTTATCTGTTTGATTTATTAACGAAGCACGCTTGCAAATACTTATTAATTCGCCTCAGACATTAGATTAGAATTTGTTTTTACCACGTTGATTTTTATCGACTTGACGTAGCGTTTCATCGCATAGTTCTGCATTTTGAGTCGAAAGAGCCGATTATAGCACAATGGAATATTCTATTAACTGACTTCAATAATCCGGTTTATAGTTATAGATGAACTATCTTGAGAAGATTACTGACGGGCAGTCCAAACAATAATTAAATAGATTCCAAATTAAGAGGGAATCAGGATGTAGTAACATCAATTCATAAAATGTCTCGTTGGCGAAAAATAACGGACGAGTATATCGACGGTTATTTACATTCAAAATGATAATCGTAATTGCAAAACTAAATCGCAATTACAAACCCATTGCCTTAACTCTAAATTAATTATTAAGAAAATGCCACGCGCTAAGAAGATCTAAACGCATCGCAATTCTCTCACGCGAGAGGTTTTAAAATAAAAATTTAATTTAAAAATACAATCGCGCTCACCGCAACCGGTAACGTTAAAAAAAAAACCCTGATTTAGATATCGGAAAGTCGACAGGAAGTTCGCGACGTATTTCGAATACAATAAACGCTGACGTGGCAGTGCAGGAGTAAAATTCTCCGCGACAACTTTGTCGTGGAATTTCGATCTTGATATTTACGAATTGAAATTTGCGATACTCGCGAGACACGCGCGAGGTAAGAGGAGGAAAAAAAAAAGAAAAAAAAAATATTATTAAATTCAGAATGCACTCACTTGGAAAACTGCGTGCGCACGCGACGAAGCACGCCGCAATGAGAAGAACGTGGACGAGCGTTTTCATCCTGTAGCGCACAGGGAACGTCGGCGAACTCGTAGAGAAACTGGCTGCTGCTTCGACGATGCCTCGATCGACACTAAAACGGTCCACCGGAACGACGGCTGTCACGTACGACGACTCGCGAAAGGATCAAGGTTACTTGCCGGACCGGCTACGTGGAAAACGCCGACGCTTTGCCCCGCGGCTTTTGCTGCGCGCCTTAACTATATGCGGTCCCCCGATCGCGGCCGCACCAATCAGCGCTGATCGACGCGGTCACATGGTCTCGGGCAACGTGCGCGGCGGGTGATTTCGAGTCACTGTTACCACCCGGGGGCTTCCTGGTATCGGCAGATAATTTTTGTAATATTACATCGACGTCGGAGCAAGTATAGCGCGCGACGTGCGACGACAATCGCGCCTTTGATTTTCACAGATCTGCCCTGCGGCCGGACGTGCAATTGCGCGTGTATTAATAAATTGTGTGAGTGTTAGGCGGACGGTATAATACAATACGTGCCGTAAGTAATACCTCTTGTTCCTAGTAAGCACCGCGAACGTTATCGCGCTTGTTGTCGACTTACAATTAGTTTGAAAAATCATTACTCATAAAGTCTTTCGAGAAGAAAAATGATAAACGCTACTGCGCTGTAAGCGCGGTGCGAACGTTCGGACGATTTTCGGTTCGGGATCCTGAGCAGTTTTATAATCTTGATAAAAAACGGGTCAGAGGTGAGGCCGTTGGCTTGTGCGGAGATAATGCTTATCGTATACGCATGTGGCTGTAGAAACGCATAATACACGCGCGCGTACACTCTTACGTGTATGTTGCACTCGGATTATTATTATTATTATTATTATTATTGCAGAAACCGCACGGTGCAGCGGTAGCAGGCGAACTGGCGCAGCGGAACACGATAATTATCGTGCGTCTCACAGCAGGCTCGTGTGTACACGCGGCCCGCTTTACGCACGCATCGGTGTACCGCTGCTCGCTATGCCTGCGCGCACTCGCGTAAGAAGTCTGTTACATGAACCGCCGAGAAACTTCGGAACCAGACGAGACTTGCCTGACGAGATGCTTAACCCTGAGACACGAGCTACTTTTACACAACCACGAAGACGTAACAGATTACCTCAAATAAATTGTTACCGCGTGAAATTCCGGTGTCACTAGACGAGAGGCAGCACGGAAGCTTTTCATAAAAAGAAGTTGTTGCTTATGATCTTTCGACGTTGTCCCGAGGCATAAAGATGAAAAGAGGAGGACTTGCGATTAATATAAAGTTAATGGCGAAAGCGAAATATATTAAGAACAGAAATTATGTCTCTCGCAGTGCGGCGTTTCGATATTTACAAAGGGTATAAATTTTCGCCGACGCGCGTTGATAAAAGTAATAATTGTGCGGTAAAGCACCCCTCTTATTACGCGCGATCGGATCTCGCGATCAGCACTGTCGGGATTGTATATTTATGTAACCTCGCCGCTTTCTGAGAATAGTTGAAATCGTATAATTCATTTTTTTTCCCCCCCTTTTTGTCGTTTTGAATAAGGAATAAGCTACGAACACGCACTCTTCGCTTCGTTACTTTCATAGATTTTTCAATGCACGCGAGTCGGTCGTGCTCGATCTGCGCAAAATCGTAGCAAAAATAGATACGGGGCGATTCATTGTAACAGACAAATGTGACATTATGCGACGTCCGTTTGGTCGACTCTCTACCGCGTATGAATTTAACCTTGCACCTATTATTGCTCTGGGTATTTCCGGCTACTGTATATGTATAACGTATCGTTGTGATAGCTGCTACCTGAAAGATATCGCTTAACGCTAAGTTAGCGGAGCTAAAGTTAAACTAAATTAAACGTCTCAAATTGATTTATCAAAATTGGTACTTTAGATATATTAAATTAATATTAGAGTTTTAATTAAATTAATTGATTGAGAAACGTAGTTGCGTTAATTAGAAATTTCAATCTGCCGTATGTTAATTTTTTTTTTTTCTTTTTTTTTAAAAGGTATACTTATGTAATTGAATCTTAAACTCGTCAATTAATTATACAATTATCTAAATATGAATTAAGGTCAAATGATAGATCTTTGATCCGTCGCGCAATCTGATACAATTGCTCTGTTTTCCATTCATTCAGATTTCTTGGGAAACAATTCCTAAAGCGATCTTTCATTTCATAATACGTCTCATCTACCCGTTGTAAGAAACAATTTGCTAATCACAGCTTTTTGCACCGCGTCATTGGAATAAAATGACTCGCTGCCGATAGCATCAAATGCGTCAGCTTATTATTCGCTGATGCGATTAGTCACAAACGGACAAATGTGCGATGGGTTAATAACAAGAGAGAAAAAGATATATATACGCTAAAGAGAGAAGGAGAGAGAAAGAGTGAGAGAAAAAGAGAAAGAGATACCGAACCCGGGTCGAATGCCGTTAAGTCGTGCGTTCAGTGACCGCACTGACACACGGCGGGCTGCAAACAACAGACAGTTTGATTAAAAGTAATTGCGTATGTCCGATGTAGCCGGGATTTTGAACGAATTTTCGGATCGGTCGCGTCGCGCGCGCCGCATCGCGCCGTGTTCATTCACAGGCCGCTGGTAATTTCGCGAAAATGCATTTCACGGGTCGATTGCAATGTGGATCACGCTGTTGTTTTCGGCTTCGTGCCCGCTTCCTGCGATCCTTCCGGCCCGAGCGTACCCAGCCGCTATAATTTATGATGCGGAAGAGCCGGTATAATGGCCACGGGCAAGCCGAAGGCGACCGCACTCGTCGTCGTCGGACTCTTGCCACCGTGAGGCGCGCGAGCAATCGGCTAAATGCATTTAACGGCGCGTCGGAAGATGCAGCGTGCATAATTTAAATTCCGCATTCAGTTTCCCATATCGAGCGGACAACGCGGGCACCCGAAAGTCCATAGAGCTCTCCGCGTCGCGCCCGGCGACGTTTGCCGGCGTTTTAAAACACGCGAATTCTAAAGAGACGCTGCGCGCCGGATTGACAAACCTGACGCAACAAGCTACCACGATTATGTAAAAGAGTACCACGCAGGAACATTTATATTTCGCGTTTAAGTTAACTTATTGTTGCGCGACTGCATGTATTTTCTTCAATTTAACGTGTCACTTTAATTACTTTAATTCAATTTAACAACAGATATATGGTTAATGCGGTACAGAGATATTGTTATTGCGGTTTATTCGGTCCTCCTCTGTTCTCATTAATATGCAGCCTTCGGCAATTTTCATGAAGACGAGATATATATTACGGCTATTTCATCAGATAAAGTTTTATGATATTTTTTATTTATTTATTTCTTTTTTTTTCCTCCCCTCTTTACTTTAATTTAGTTCATAATCTATATCTTTGTATGCTGAATACGAACATTTTTCATTCATTATTCATGGTATAATGTTTTTCCTTACAGATGCGACAAGAGTCTCTAGAGATGGTTGGAAAAAATGTTTGTGCGTGTTACCCGCGAATATCCGTATGAATATCCCGATCGCTTTGCCACGTATATATCGACGTGTTTTTACTTCGAGGCTGCACCTTTTAATTTTGAAATGTAAATGAGAACTAGTTAGACTTATCGTTGCCGATGCTGGTTTTGTATAAATTGTTATCGTTAAAATAGCTGGACGCATTTACCGATGACCCAACGGTATGTAATTTACTGCGATAAATGTAATTATGTTTGCCTTGCCGCGAAGTAATGTCGTACCTTGGTTTTAAAAGATAAGAGCGTTGTAAAAATTAAAATTTGTAAGAACTCGTATTACAATAAAGTGACAAAATTTTTTCACAGTATCATAAACTATCGATAATACACACCGACGTGACCACTAATATATTTTCATTTCTGTGCTTTTTGCACGTACGACTTATGAAGAACTGCGAGCAAATTCTCGCCGGTACATTTACGCAAAACGAGACGAGTTGTGAAAAGATAATAATAATGGGAATTTTTCCGTCGCAATCTGTTATAGTCTGCAATTTGACAAACGCATTAGCTCGTTAAGCAAGCAGTTTGCGATTAAACTTTAGTAATTCTCCTTTGAAAAGCTGAGACCAAGTCGATTAAGGGCAACTAGCATAGTATACAAAAGTTCTCGTGCAAAGTACGGAAAGTAATACGACAATGGTTCGTCATTAAGAAATATAAGATTGCGCGAAAAGTGTAGGTGTATGCTTCAGGACACAATAACCGAATCGAGGTAATAAAGTAGAGAATACAATTAATTATTGCGAAATCGATTAAGATATATTATCTTAATAAAAAAAATTCCCGACAAAGTGTATTTTCTCGATGAGACGTGTGTATTTAAAGTCATATTAAAGTCATATTTGAACGGTGTTAACCTCATAATTTTATCTTCCCGTCATATTTGTCTTCTTAAAACCGTATTAGCTTTTCCATGCACGTGAGAGGGTGAGGGGGAGTGGGAGGAACGGGGGGGGAGGAAGCTCTCGCGTGAATGAATCAGTGACAAATAATAAGCGTCTCCTGGTCAAGACTGGTACCGATGAGATCGACATACAACGCAGATGTTGAGTCATTCGTGCTAGAAATATCGTAATTGCCTCGTACACACACGCATACACACATATACACACACACATATATATGCATTTCCCTGCAACGTATTGTACAGATAACGAGGATGACGCGTTCAGTTGATTATAGTTCTTGTCGACAGTGGTTTATACGGTCGTTTTTTCATTTTATCTTTTCTTTTTTTTTTTTTTTTTTTTTTTTTTAATTATCGATCCAAGTTTCTTATTATATTTACACATATTGACGTCATAGAAAAAAAACCTAATTTTCTTAATTCGAGAAAGAAATAATCCGACTCAAACGTGGCCACGGTTTCGCGAATAAATTATACAGCCGTAACTTCGCGTTAATTCAAACCGACATTTGACGATAATCCTCACGTTCATATTTGTATATATATAGATATTGAATATATTACGGAGGCTTCCGCGTTTGTCAAACGCGTGACAGTTTGTGGGAATACATTTTATTGTATATATTACGGCGTCAGATACCAGCAAACGTTATCTCTTTCCCTAGATTCTACCGCGCCTGTGTAAATTTGGAAGTTTATCACGTTGGGCAAACTCACGGTATTGTTGCGGTCGCTTCGCAACGAACGGGAAAAAAAGTGAGTTTGCATATCGAATTGCATAAACAATGTATTAATTGAAAAGGCCGGTGAATGAAAGCGCATGGTTTAACAATATTTTCGAAAATATTTTAATCCGAAAACAGTTACGCACATTTTGCCGTTATAATAGAAAAAAAAAAAACTCTTTTAGGCTAACAAATGCTTTGAAATAAAAACGATGGCAAAAAATAAACGGTAGCGTTTATCTAAAGATAAAATAATAATAAAAAGCAGAAAATATTATCAGGAAAACCCGGTTATTTACAGTTGTAAAAAAAAATAAAATATTTTCATTGTTGTAGCGTCGAAGTTTCCGATTGCAAACTAGTTTACGATTAATTAACTTTACCGCTTCGGTCAAATATCGCACGCTAATTGGAGGAAACCATGCGTACGTACGAGAAATATGATGATTTATTCTCGAGATTAACCGAATTCTCGCAAGAATTTTCCGACAACGTTAAAGGCTTGTTCGTATCCTCCTCCAATTGCGAAAGTATTAAATATCTCTCCGCGCTGGCAAAGTGTCCACTTAAAGCACTTACTTCTTCTGCATATGAATGAGATATTCGTGTGCGACAAATTATAATACATGCCATCTGCAGTTCCGCATCCGTTCGGTGTTGCACTATACGCGTCGATTCGATCCATCCGGCGGTGTTCGTCGACGAAACATCGAATTGAAAATATATGTTTTTTTTTTTCCTTTTTTTTTTTTTTTCGCAGTTATCCGAAGGATGACGAGGCATCAATTTACAATAGCGTGACCGTGCTGTATAATACATTGACTATACCATTCACCAAACGAGGACAACGGCGGTTTGTTCGCCGCGACGATGAAATATACGTTATATAGAAAGTGCATCCGCGTCTCGTTATCCCGCCGCGCGGAATCGCTCGATTTCTCGCGGGCGAATAAAAGGGAATTTATTCTTAAAAACAACGAATCTTCGCGCCTGAGTCAACAGCCCGTTTATATCGCAATCTCTCAATAGCCCCGCATTTTACGCGGCATCGACGTGATACTAATTCCAGACGTCAGCGGCGCAACAATATACGTATTATTACAGCGTTCCAATTCGATGGCGAATGTTCGCTGCGTTTCGGTTAAATACGAATGCACTTCAAACAGAGATGCACGTCGCGCGTAACTGTTTTATTCGAACTTCGGGGGGATGGGGAATTGATTTCAACATTCCCGTCGTAAATATGGACGTAATGAAGCGCGAAACCAGGTCCCAGCGTGAGCGGCTGCACGCGAAGCGACAGAAAAAAAAAAAATTAAAAAAAAAAAAAAATGCAATTAATATTTTCATGCCGATTAAATTAATAGGGGCAGAATGTGACACGTTGGGATTGCTAATGTCGTGCACTTTATCTAGTTGCGTTCGGTTTCACCGTGGCGAGTTTAATTTTTGCCGCGGCGGATAATCGTAATGGCATTTTTCGAATGCATTTATCTCAACGTGACCCTTTTTATATTTCAATTTTCACGCGATGGTGCACTCGTCCTTGCGACTCGAGAAACGTTTGCGCGTGTATGCAGCTGCAGGAAAGTATGCTAAGGTCAAGCGATCGACATGCGGGTTACCAGTGAGTCAGGGTCTTCGTCGCTGCGCCGAATTGCGCGATCGCGGGAAACCGGATCGGCTGAGATCGCCGCCCTAAAATTAGTCCGTCGCAAAACGCCCTACATCATCGGATGCATGTTTCACGTGTTCACCTTCCACCTGCGTGCCTGTGATAATTTTATTTCCGTAAAAACGCCTCCAATTTTCGCGGCAGCGTGACCCTGTCGTGTCTGTCTGCGCCAGGTACCGTTTATGGATCGGCTGGTTGCTATAGCGCGAATACCAGCACTCTCGTTTCTCTTTCTCTCTCTCTCGCTTTGCCTGTGCCACCCTCTCGTCGGGGGTAAGAGAATCTCGAGTGTTATATCAATGGAGTCGGCCGCGAGTAGCCGTGCAGCAAAGTGGTTTTTCGCTTTATCGCGACGGAAATGGCGCGCTGCTCGACCTTGAGAATGTCTGGTTACACTCGAGAAGGATTCAGTTCGGGCGACGTCGGTTGATAGTAGCTGAAGTAAGCGAGAAAATTCGACGCGGTGGATAGTGGCCGAGATAGTGCAAGGGGGCTTCGGTGCTTTTCCCGACCGACAGCGTAGGGATATGTTTGAATGGGTGGTATTTGCTCGTGTCGCGTTGGTCGCGGTAGCCAGGTCAATCCCGGCTCGATTCTCGACCGCGTGATCAGCCAGGCGAGTAACGAGGATCAATGCTTATTGTATCGGCTGGCCAACTACAAGAAGGGCGGCGAACTGATCGAGGCGTACAATCAGGGCGGTCAGCCGGAGGTGGAGAAGCTGATACGCGAGCAATTCGGTATCCTGATGTACGCGGACGGCAAAGGCCAGACGATCAATCGCGCCGAGTATTTACGTTGGAAATTCCGCGATCTCGAACAAGTCGTGCTGCCGATCGAGGCTTCGCTGTCGAGCTTCGACCCGCTGGCGCAGTGGAACGATCACGAGGCCTGCTGGCAGATGCAGTACAGGGGCTCGCTCGGCGAAACCTTGCTGCACGTTCTCATCATATGCGACACGCGGATGCATACTAGAGTAGCGCGCATTTTGCTCAAATGTTTTCCGCGATTGGCTATCGACGTCGTCGAGGGTGAAGAGTACCTCGGGGCGAGCGCTCTTCACCTAGCGATCGCTTACAACAACAACGAACTCGTGCAGGATCTGGTAGACGCGGGGGCGATTGTCTCGCAGCGAGCTATCGGTAGCTTTTTTCTGCCGCGCGATCAGCAGAGGACGAATCCCGCCAGGAATACCGATTACGAGGGTCTCGCGTACTTGGGGGAGTACCCGCTCGCTTGGGCCGCCTGCTGCGCTAACGAGAGCGTCTACAACTTGCTACTTGATTCCGGCGCGGATCCTGACGACCAAGATTCTTTCGGAAATATGATTTTGCATATGGTCGTAGTCTGCGATAAATTGGTGCGTATTGGCATAGATTTTTCTTTAATGTACGATAATTTATAGATAAATCTCTTTTCTTATTTGCTCAATAATATACTATTCTTCCTCCCCCTCTCTATACTTTAATTAAACAAAAACTACGGTAAAAGTGTGAGACATATCATTCAATCTCTTGTTAGTTTTATTAAATTTTTTAATAGATTTTATTATTTGTATCATTTTAAATTATTTTTATTTTATTTTAAACCTCTTTTTTTTTTTTTTTTTTAATAAACACGTTGATGTATATTTTTTAAATTTCGTCCATATTATTCCAACGATTTTTATTTCGTGCTGAAGTAGTAAAACACGGATATTGACATTTCTGCCAACATGGTCCACTGTTCCAAAACGGCTCGCGTAGAGAGAACTGTTATTTGACGTAGGATATGTTCGGCTACGCACTGCGACATCCGAAGCTTCCTGCTCGCAACGGAATCGTGAATGCCGCGGGCCTGACCCCGTTGACACTCGCCTGCCAGCTGGGGCGTGCCGAAGTCTTTCGTGAGATGCTGGAGCTGTCCGCGCGGGAGTTCTGGCGTTACAGTAATATCACTTGCTCGGCGTACCCTCTCAATGCCCTCGACACGCTGCTACCCGACGGCAGGACAAGTACGTCGTAAAGCTAATCGAATTACGCTGGTCCGGTTCTACGAGAATCGTTATCCATGGTCCACTGAATCGTGCATCTTCAAGTGGGCCCTCACTTTGTCGCATGTTCCCGAGTTAATTGCGACGAGTCAAGGCTGAGATGTTCCCAAATAGTAGCACCATAGTGACTGCACTGCATCGCGGTAGAGCGATTCTCGTTCTTTTTTCTGTTTTTATTTCTTTCTTTTTTTTTTAATCTCTGTAGTATCTATTTCTCTCCTTTTCGTACGTTTCTCTATCTTTTTATTACTCGCAAATTAAAATTTACTTTAATTCGTTTTAGAAAAGTGGTTATCAAGCTTTTAAAGCGAGACTATTCTCGCGTATGAAGAAAATCTGTACTTTAATTTTATTTTGTCCCACACTTCTCCGCACCGCTTCGCCTCTAGTCTGCCGCCTCTTTGTTTTTTTTCTAATCTCAAATATTATAACACATCTCGGGCATAAAGGATGTTGTCGAGGAACGTCTTTGAAATATTCGGTAAATTATTTCGCGTAAAGTTTTTTCGCGCTGCATCATATGTGCAGCTTATGTAAAATTGTTCTCACGGTTTCCGACGGCTTACCCTCCCCCTCCCCCTTTCCCCGTGTAAAGCGTCCTCAGTAAGAAGAAGGTGGCAATAGAGCAAAAATTGCGACACGAGTGTTGACGACGGGAGAAGAGAAAGGAGTCCGGGGAGAACGAGGGAATGAAGAGAGAGAGAGTGAGATAAGCAATATAGCGAAAACAAGAAGGAACTATCTTCTCCCGTAAAATTGGATACGGGGACAAAATCGAGGACAAAATCGGGTTGCAAAGTTTCTGGAGGGGAAGAAAAAAAAAGGGAGAAAAAAAGGAAATTTTTACAAAGTTTTCCTACGCCGAACATAGGACGCAAGCGGATAGTAAACCATACTGCCAACAACTTCGCCCGACATGCGAATAACACGTTCCGGTAAAAACTAGCTGATATTGGCTCGTTATCGTCGCCGCTCTTACCGCCGTTATCGCGTCGATATTCTCCCCCTGCTTTGACGGTGATTTAGAATCGAAGTCGATTTCTCATTTAATTGGTATTCAGCGAGATAAATGAAATCGTTCTGGGAAGCGCGTTGCAAAACTGCAGCGATGTAATTCGAAGTCGACAGCTTATACACGGTACATTTAATTTTATGTATATAAGAAACTTTATCGAAAGATTTTCGCGTTATTAATGCGTTTTCAATTTGTGTGGCGGCGTACAAATTTATTTCATCAAAGTGATATCGACGACAATATCGGTATCGCGGCGATTCAAGCGAAAGATCCTCTGCCACTCGGCTTTAAATATTATATCAAAGTTTACGCGAATCGATTTGATTTAATAAAATAATTTGATTGAATGATCTCTATTTAGAATGTTATGAAAAAATGATACGTACTTGTCTGCATTCGAAAATAAATTAATTAATGATATTCTGATTTTGAATCGTCTTATCTGAGAAGACTGCTTGTACTTTCGCGCTCATGTCGCTAAAATTTCTCGACAAAGACCCGCAGGGAGTAAGGCGAAGCAAGGGGATAGCCTCCGCATGCCGCCGGTCGCGTTTTAAAGAGGATCGTCACTCGAACTTGCGTGAAATTGTATCGAAGTTCGCGATTGGGCACGGAAAGCATCACCGAGAAACGGATGCGTTCGTCGTCGTTACCTGCCTCAGGTTTTCCCTGAGTTGTTCGTAGAAGTACCGCGAAGCACGACGCGGATGCCTGGCAGCGCGGTGGGTCGTAGCAGGATGCAATTACGGGCATTTAACGAAGTTTCGAGATTAGCCGCGGACCGGCGCGGCGCGATGCGGCGTCGGGAGCTTGCGTTTCATTTAGTTTCGGAATCCATTATCCCTTCGATCCTTCCTGGCCGCCGCCCTAGCCCACCTATCTACCCCCTTCGCAGCGTGGGCGTCTCCACCGGGGGCACGAGAGTCGCCCGATTTCGCAAAGGGTGGCGGGCGTCGCATCGACGGGGGCGCCCGGATGCTGGAAAGTAACCACGACGGCGAGAGGATAGCGCTATAGCGAAGCGGGCCGAACTTTCGGTACGTCTCTCCTACGGGCACGCTTAATTACTCCAAACCAAGGCTAGGGTGAAAGAGCGCAAGGGGGAAAGAGAGAGAGAGAGAGAGAGAGAGAGAAGGAGGGAAGGGGGAGGCGGAATCGGAAAGCGAGGGTCGGAGGATGGTGGCGGTTGGCCAAAAGAGCCTCGGTGACGGCGGTCAAAGGTCGAGCTTTCAGCAGAAAAGCTATTCCCCTCGTCTCGATTCTGCCGACATTTTTCCCCCGTTTTAATCCGAGGGCTGTGAATGCGCGGCGCTCGCGTAAAATGTTATTTTCGCAACTTCCGGTATCGCGTCCACGCTAGAAACTGACTATGCTGCAACTCCGCGGCAACCCGCGCGCAATCAACGCTGTCATTTTTTCGCGACGCTACTATTCGCGGGGGTTAATTAAAAATTAATTCTGTTAGCGACGCAGATACGAAAAAGTATAAGCGTGGCGAGTGAATGCCAGATCAGGAAAAAGTTTCAGAATAAAAATTATGGAATGTTGCAATTTTTATTACGAGAAGTTTACGCTTTGCAGAGAGAGAGAGAGAGAGGAAGAGAGAAAGTGAGATATTTATACGTTGTATTTATATTCGTAAGCACGAAAGGTACGGTCTATGAAAAAATTACGACAACGAAAGTGTTCGGCACGTATAATCACTGCGATGCTACATACACTGAACCGCTTACGGTATTCTTGACCGAGAACAGATTCCTGGCGACGCGCGATCGTTAAGACGCTTGCCATCTTTCACGTTGCACAAGCTCTTATTTCAGACTTTTCCTTCTCACGTAAGCGACGTTACATAAGAGGACTACGGTAGCTTTCAAGATTGGTTTAAAATGCGATCCACAAAATAAAACTTATCCAATATGCGTGTACGGAAGAGAGAAAAATATATAAATAATTAAAAATAAAATATTTGTTAAAAATCTAATACGCGCGGAGATCTTGATATTGCTTTACGGTCTTAAAATGTGATTTATAATACATTTAATTTTTGATATCAAATAAAAATTATTTTCGCTAAAAAAAAGAAAAAAAAAATTACCTTCGCGAGTTCGACGACACCCAGTAGACGCTTACACGATTTTAATTATCCGCTGAGCTTTCACAGAGCTTCCTTCTTTTCTATTATTTAACTTCGATACCAGAACCTATCGACTTGTCGACTCGAGAAAAATGTAGAGGTGTGCCAATGTCTATTTCGAGAGTACACGGCACAGAATCGCATATCGCAGGCTTTATCGCAATGACAATAATAGAGATCCTTAGAAAATAAGACGGTAGATAGTAAACCCCATAAAGACAAGCCAAGTAAGAGATTGCTTTGCAAGAATAAAGTTAAAACTGACAAACTGATAAATTTATTTCAAAGATAATTTATCGTAACGAAAAATTTCTTTTAAGCAAAATTTATTATAAGCTAGTTAACCTTAAGATTTTATTAGCTAGCCAATTCATGGTTTATTTTGTAACTGTAACAAAATGTCTCGCTCGAAACGTCTATGCACACGTTGGCACATATCAAGATAGGCCACTAGCCGCAAAATCAGAATAGCTAAATTTTCACTCGAGTAAATCTCCTTAATAACTTGTAAATTATTAAAATAATATTTATTTTAAATAAATTTAACTACATATATGTATTTATTATTAAAAAAAGGAGCATTGCTATCGTTACGTGCTCTATGCAAATTTAAATTAATATCACAGTTCTATTTGTAAGTTTATCTATTTGGAAAATGATTTCTTTTATTAACTTCGCGAACAGTCCTTTAAAATATTTACTGCCGATCGTGAGAAATAAAGTGTCCAAAGTGGTATTTTTGTTATTTAATTTGTTATTTAAGCTCGGTTCAATGTCCGGTCGAAGTTAGTGGGATAGTGGCCGACGATGTTCTAGGAGGAAGCTCGAGGAAAACTATCGCGGCTCTGTGTTCCAAAGTCAGATATAATTACGTGCTGCGGTAACGGACACGCGTTAGTAACTTCGCCACGGATACCGACCGGTTTCGAACTAGGAGATCAGCGATCGTCATACAAAATTCAGAACCGGATAGATCGAGAGTATCGACATTAACGTTTGATCGTGCGAACGAATGTACATAATTTTATGGCTCAATTGACTTGGCTGGAATTCAAATTATGCCTATAAATAATAAATATATGATCTGATTAAAGAAGATTTCAATTTAAGAAACTTCAATCAGTAACGTTCCCTTGTACGAGCGAATCGCGAAACTCGTTATCGAAGAGTGAGGATTCTATCTTAAGATTCCCGTTTTCCTTTCCACTTTCCTAAGGTTTTATTTAAGAATAAAGTCAATATTCGTGAATATCCCAGCGAAACAGCGGCTAAAATAATAGCGGTTTAAACGCTTTCCATCCGGGAAATGATGTTTTTGACGGGTCAAGCTACCGTGTACACCTTCGCCCATGTCGAGCGGTAATTAAGGACTCCCGAGGATACAATCCTCCAAGTTCCAATTACTTTAGCGCTCGCGCCAAAGCCGGGCGAAGTGCGACGACAGATGCATGCGATCGATACACAACCGAGTCTCTACCCCGTAACGCTGCACTGAACGTTGCACTTAATATTGCACGACGCGATTCGGCAGGGCGAAAAGGTGGCACTATATTGATCGTGCTAAAATGTTTAAAAGTCAGTAATCGTGATTCAAATATTTAAACGTCGACCTTCCCCGACGATGGGACTGTCCAGACTTCCCGTTACCGTGAATTGGCCAGTCTGTCGTGCCCGAATGCACAACGGATATATAAACGTCCGGCGTTTTTCGGGAACGCCGCGCCATTCTACCGGCGATTGCGAACATTTTCGAATGAAACTTTAATGGCGCCGCGGATTTATATCTCTGGACCGTACGGCGCCGGGCGACGACACATGGCGGCGACGGAAAATTTCCGTCTCCACGGCGGAAATCTTTCGTGCCGGATGTTTCTCCGCGCCAGTGTGGGGAAAGAGGCAAAGAGAACGCCGAAAAGACCTACTCGCACCCTGCACCCGTATACACCCGCTATATGCACGCTCACTAATGCAAAACCCATAATTATCGCGGCGCAAACCCTAAAGCGATGTTCCATTAACCGCAAATGGCTCTCTCCGAATTTCTATTTCAGACTGGAACTCTGCGCTATTTATCATTCTGAACGGTACGAAGGAGGAGCACTTGGACATGCTGGACGGTGGTATTATTCAGCGATTACTTGAGGAAAAATGGAAGACCTTCGCGCGAGTAAGTGCGTCCACGTGATGGCGTTCCCGCTCGTTTCTCGCTGAATTATAAGGCGTTACTATATTTTGAAGTTTTACATCGTCCATTCGCTTTATGCTTGACTTTACTACGACCACTCGAGATCCTTTTTCTAACAATAGACTCACACGGCACACACACTGACCTCATCTTTTATTTAATCATCTTCCTCCGTTATTTTGAAATACCCAACTTTTTCCCCACCGCCTCGGAATACTAATTATAAATAATAAATGTCCCTTTTCTAGAATAGCTTAAATAATTTAATACATACGAAAATAAAAATAGCTGAGTGAATAATACGGTGAAATTAGAAAACTATACGCGCGATACCGAGTGAAGAAATTATATTTAAGATTATGATATTCAGAATTTGCTTTGTTCCGCCGTAAGACAATGGCTGTTTCATTTAGAGCTTATAACTTTGTATTGTGCACTCGTATAACCGATTATTACGTCGAACAAAGAAAGGTCTTTTTTTTTTTTTTTTCTTTTTATGTTCCGCGCATAACTTAAGATTGATTCGTTCTGCTTCTTTAATTATATATTTTTGCGTTCTTTATATTTTGTGACGTATATTAAATACGCGATGCTCGGCATGTAGTCCGATATTTCAGTTTGGCAAGGAATAATTTTAGATTTCTGTCGACGTACCATATTTTTGGTGAATCATTACGCGGACATTTTTCAAAAAGATCGGCTTACATCGTAAGAGCGGCGCTCGCATTGCGATACTTTTACCGTTGATACATTTTATATAGTTGACAACGCGTAAGCCGCCTGGACAATTGCCGATAAATAACCCGTTACTTCGCAAAGCTACTTAGGTCACTTACGAGAGGGATCGGGTAATGTCATCAAACCTAGTTCTTATCGAGCACGAAAGTTTTTCAAACTTTCAAAATGTTATTTATTTTTAAGTTTACCATTTTGGACAGCGTCTCGTGGAAACGTTAAACAATTAAAATAATTAAATTAATAAGGAGATGTAAATGTTTGAAGAAGAATAACATATGCGGAACGGACGTTCGTTGTAAATTGATCAAATTTGGAAGAAATAAAATTTTTAACGCGGTTTCGCGCGCAGATACGAGCGCAGATGCGCGTCTGTAATGCGGGATGCTGTCGCGTTGTTTGCCAGAGCAACGGGCCGAATGCGACTTCTCTATCTTTCTCTCTCTCTCTTTCAAGTGACTTGGAACGATTAACACTCCGGTCGATCGGCCGAGTGACGTCGATGAGGCTTCCGGCGATGGCGGTATAATTGCGCCGGTTATTTCAAGTCAGTCTGTCGCGGGTCCATGGTGGTTCAGTGATTTCGAAACGATGGCTATCGAAGTTATACGGGCGGGTTGATTGCAATTACGATCTCATCACAAACGAGCTTTCGTACGTACGCCGAAGGCTTCGGCAGACAGACGCGTATCGCGCATATTATAACTGCTCCCCGTCCATAACGTGTCCCATTTATGGCACTAATCACGGCCACACTCGAACCGCACGTAGACGCAATACGCAGTATTACTATGTTTGCTATGATTTTCCTATTATCAGATCGTACCAGAGTCAATCTCGGAGCGGTTAAACTGTTTATTTTTCTTTTTTTTTTTTTTTTTTTTTTTTTTAGCCTCCGTTAAAACGAAACGCGTGCAATTGCCACTTTATAAATAAGCGATATCGCGGGGCTAGAAGATAAAACGAGAGACGTCAACAAACATTTTGCATTCTGGTAATCGGATTACTGCGCGATACGGGAGCACGCTACGATAATGCAGACAATGTTGTTGCCGTACAAGCTTCTACGAATTTCCCGAGTTACAAAACTATATCTGGAATTGATGTCGTTTTATGAATAAACAGGCGGACGATGTTCAATATGCAAAGGGAAGGAAAGATTATTTCCGTTTGTGCACGGTGTAATTAAATAATCCCGATGGCTTCGATCCCCGACCGTGTAATAAATTAAATTTTCGATACCGAGAATCGAAACAGATATTATGTAGACTCGGTTGAAAATATGCGAGGGAGATCGATCTTTTTCGGAATGCTCCGCGACAGTCACCCCAAAGCACCCCGAGCCTAGCCCCGGGATCGACGATATTTTCGCGAGTCCCGCCCCTATATTACCGTTCATAAAACTTTGCTCTTACGTTTCCGGCGAATCGAGGCGCAAAAGTTCCGTGGAGTGCATACGCCGACATCTATTCTTTACCGAAAAGTTGCAGTTCCTGAAGCGATTGATTATCTTGGTGTTTCACCTGGCCTCGCTGTCTCTAGCCGTGTACTTTAGACCCGCGGACATGGAGGCCGAGCTGATCAAGTGGCCCGAAGAGATAACGGACGCTGTTCGCACCGCGGCGGAATGCATCACCATACTAGGTGTGCTGAATTACATCCTAGTGCAGCTGGGCTGCGAGATGATCAACGTCGGCCCGCTGTCGTTCCTCAAGCAAATGGTAAGGCACGAATTGTTTTTCCACCGCGGTGGCCTCGCGGTACAAATTTTACCGTTTAGATAAGCGAAATCAATACTCGTTGTTTTTGCGGTTTAGCTTTTGCCAGCTTACTTTATTCGAAAATACCGATCGATTCGCGAAGATACGGCTGGATACCGAACTCACAAATTTAATTGTTAACTAAAGATCACTAGATTATTAAATCATATTAGGATTTTCCAGAGGAAGAATAAATTCCAAGGAGTTAATCACATTTTACAGAAATGTGAATAATTTCCTTTCAGATTGCGCATAAAGTTGCATAAAATTCGATCGTAAACGAAGAATCGAGTTAAAAAGAGGAGCTTAACTCCAATAAAGTTCACTGCTTGATTAATTAATTTTTTCTTTATATATTTTATACGGCGAATAAAATGTCAGATTTTTTTAAAATTATTTAAAAACGCTTCCGATTCCTATTACTACTTTCGTCATTTCTCTCGATCGCGAAATATCCCGTTGTTTCGTGATGGCTCGCAAATGCCGATACTCCACGGCGCAATTTCGGTACGGCAATACCGGCTAAGTGTAGCCAGTTACGCAAATCCCGAGGCTGGTGAACTGTAACGGATCACGGATCTATGGATGAGCCGAGGCATTTCCTATGGTTACCGAGAGCACGTTCGCGGTAATCTTTCACGCATTAATAAGCTCGAAGAATAAGAGAAGGATAGGTCGATAATTATCGGAGCATTACGTATAGCGGTATAGCGACAAGAATAGCAGTCTAATAATTAGCTCCTTCTGCCTTTCCTTTTAATTGTAGTAATTTACGTGTAACAGGATACGATACATCCTGGCTAAAGATAATTGCACAGATTAAAGAAAAATAATGTAATTCTTGTTTATTACATTGATAGCAAGTCAACGTTAATACGGTATTTTAATAATTCAATGTCTCTTCTTCTTTTTTATTTTTTTTTTGTTTAATAATTTTATATAACATTTGCGGTATCACACATATATTATGCCGGGTATCATAGAAAAATGAAAGCTTCGGAAAGGCAGCGGCAGCAAATGATTGATTGCGTTGAAAGCATTTTTGGTAGATGTGATATTTCGATATATGTCCTCGATAGTAAAGATGGATTCTTTTCGGCCGTGGCAAATTATTAGATATGGATTTCAATTAAAATATTAATTTTTTTTTCTTCTTTTTTTTTTCTTCTATCGATTTCCTTCTGTTTTAAGAGAAGTTATAACCGTATGTTATATGCATCCTGTCATATATGTATATCGCGTTTAATATAATTTATATAGTATGTTTTTTCAGCTCAAGAATTCTCTCAGATATTACAAAAATGTGCAAAATATCGGCGCATTAACGTGCCTATCGGTTATCTATCAATTAAGAGAGAATATACATATACATATCGCGTTGGTTATTGCTTGTGCTGGATCAATAATACACATACGCCATTCCAATCCAATACAATCGTACCTAAGCTATATCGTTGCATTATTAAATGGGGAGGTCCGTGTATTCGCTTCGATTTGCGGGTAATTAATACCGCGACAATTCAAAAACATTAACACGCACCAGTCTATACCAGTCGCGTCGTCGCACAATGTGTAATTTGCCTAATTTACACGTATATAAATGTTTCATCTGTGTAAATGTATTTTATTCGCGATATTCAGTTAGTCGCTGTTAACGTAGCTTTCGAAGAAGCACGCGAACCTGGAATGATATGCGGTTTATTTTTTTTTTAACGAGATATTCATTTACTTGGATGCAAACTAAATAAATCCTGCGAACTTGCGGGAGTCTTTAAATATAAAAGTTAAGTCTAATGATCTCGAAGACGACAGGGGGAGAACAATCGTGTTCGCCGAGATATTTCCGGTCTCGCTATTCTTCGCACGCATCGCGAAAACTTTGCCGTGCGTCGTCGCGAACGACGCAGTCGTTATACGGAGGTATCGAAATTGTACGAAAATATCGATTCCCCTGCGGACGTTCCTGCGAAACGTTGCAAGAGTGCATGCGGCCGCGCTAACGTTCCGCGCATTTGCATTTCAGAGCCACGAACCGGCCAAGTTGATATTCGTGATCAGCAATCTGCTCATTCTCGCGTGCATTCCATGTCGTATCGCTGGCGATCGGCACGCGGAGGATGCGATACTGGTGTTCGCCGTGCCGGGCTCCTGGTTTCTTCTTATGTTTTTCGCCGGGTAAGTAATATACAAGGGTGAGGCGCGGCGGTACCGCGCGAAGCCGTAGAAGGCAGCTGCGAAATTAAAGTGCTCGCAATTTAGCGGCGGCGACGCGACCAGGTCGCACTCGTTACACCGCCCGTCCCGCCCATTTGTTTCACGCATCATTTTAGCGCGACCGCCACAGACAATTGCCGCGTGTAAACCGACGACGTGTTTACTGCCACGTGTATGCGCGGCGCCCGCTATTTGCCGGACCGACCGTATCGCCGCGGATGGACCCTCTTTTACAGGCGATCCTACCTACGGGTGTAATTTAACGTTTAATTTTTTTTCCCCTCCCCGTCCGCGTCTCAGAATTATGTGTATGTAGGAAATAACCGTGATTGGGTTATTTTTGCGTAGTCGTAAAAAAAAAAAAAAAAGGTGTGATCTAAATACGCCGGGCTGACGACGGAGGAAAAGATATCGAGAACGGAGCTGAAAAAAGCATACTTCTATTTTTATGAAAGGACGTTATTCCCACGTATTATTAGTTATTCTAATAAAAATTGCGTGGAGAATGTTTAGTATAGGGCGATATACGCATTGTGAATCGGTATTGCGGAACTCATAAATCGTTATAAATTACGAGGAAATCTATTACTTGCATTCTGCTTGGCAAGGTCCTTGCTGTCGCGGAGAGTTTCTTAAATTCACAAATCGCGAATCTAGTTTCTACATCGGTTATTCGGACGACACGCTTCTACCAAACGGTTGCTTGCTTAACGACACTTTGACGAATGTCGGCCTGTCAGACGGATGCACTTTCGCGAAGAACGAGGGACAAATGGTTTATCGAAAGGCGAGGACGTGCATTGTACTTATATGTTCCTAATACGTGATATCAAATCTACGTGACCAACATTGAGAATAGAACAGTCGGATTGCAGCTGCTCCTTTTGGAAAACTTCTCGGTTTGTTCTGTCGCGGTCCGACTACACACGTAACTATCACTAAAATGCTATATTTCGATCAAGTGCCAAGTAAACGCTTAAGTTCTTTCCTCTCATAACAATATTTTTTTTTTTTTTTAATTAAATTAATTAAATTATTTAATTATTTTCTAAGAAAGCAATTCAAAGTGCGACTCTATTTTTATCTTTCCTTTTCACAAAGTACTCGCAAATATTATTATCGTTACTTTTCCAATTTACATTTTCGCGATCTTTATATGCATAAATGATGTAGAAATAAAATATACTTTGTCCGAATCCGTCTTTGAAAAGCACAGAGATGAAATCGCGAAGTAGCGTTAATTGAGAGGAGAGCATTAGGTTGGCTTTCGGTACCCTTTTCCTCGTGGCTCATAACCGTGTTAAAAATATAAGGTGCCTGAGAATTAGCTGTACGGTATACAGAGGCGTTCGCGGAACTTGTGCAGGCGCAAAGAGTGTATATTGAATTTAAACAGACGTAAAACGGCGGGTCGTAAATGGTACATCGTAAAGCACTTAGGCCGTAACTTTGGCGGAGGGTTGCAGCGGGCTTCCCCGTTAAATTTTGTGCGAAATTAATCTCAGGCGTGACTGTGGCTTATTGCCAAGGCGAACGACAGCCGTGATGGAAGACAAGAAACACCGAGTGGCATCGAGCCCGCGGGATGCCTTTGAGGAATTACTGCACGTATACGTACTTAAAGTGATGCCGGAGGTCTAAAGGGATCCTGATGGACAGTAATTACACGCGGGGAATATCGCGGCTCCTATGTCGCGCGCCGCTCTGGATAAATAAAATATATTGCAGCCCACTTTATAGAGACTTGATAACATAGTTAGCTCTTCATTATAGTTCTGGACTTCAAAGGATATATTGAATTACAGCGCCGATAATGACATTCTGATTTTTTTTTTTCCCCTCCCCCCTCCCACCCTTCCTTCCTTCCCCACGCAATATTACTCGTCATGCAATTTATTCTCCTTTTTTGGTTTAATACGTTTTGACGCTTTGTCAGTGTCAAAAGCAATATCGAGCATGCATTTCCTTGGAATTGATATTCACGTAGATACGGTCAAGGCTTGACAATTTGATCAATTCATATCATTAGCGATAAATGGTGAATTAAACATAAAATTATCGTTTATTTAGGCTCCCAAGAAGTATAATATAAAAGGTATTTAACGTCACGGTTCTAGAATAAAATGCCACGAAACGCTTTGTGTACAAAATGCTAATAGTTAGAATTAATTTATTTTCAAGTTTCTTTCTCACAGCCAGGTACTGATTATAACGGCGAAGAACGAAAGTGCTTTATTTATAATTCATCGTTATAAAATCGATATGGTAGCTCAGCTGGCATTAATCCGGTATAATTGAAGAAATTTCGCGAAGGTAGGGAAGAAAACGAAAGAACGTAACGTATCTCCTCTTTCTCGAATTTCGCGGAAAGTAGCGAGAGGAAGACTCGCGTAACGGAAACTTGTTTTCTGAGCGGAAGTCGTTCCTATTGATTTTCCCCGAGACAACGTATACGCGATACCCGGGACAACGATGTTATATCCCTCATCCAAGTTGCATCGCTTACACCGTGCTCGCTACGCCGCGAGAGTTATATCGGAATATAGCCGCGGTGTCTTTTCTATCGCGATTGTATCCTCCCTTGAACTTACTCTGGGAAAAAGGCCGAAGATTTATGGACGCCGGTAACCCTTGACAAGATAAGGTCACCCATCGATTAGCGGAAGAGGGTAGGACCGACCGGCGACGACGTTGTCGGAGTTAATGGAGGCCCGATCGATGTTCTCTCTTCCGCCGTTATTCGCCGATCATTCGCCATTCGTTCATCCGTCTCTTCGTTCGTTCGTTCGTCCGTTCGTTCGTTCGTTTATTCGCAGAACCCGCGCGAATCTCTTCAATCTTAATCCCAGCCGGATGACAAATCTGAAAAATTTGTCTGTCTGTCGACGGGCGCGGATGCAGCGTCGGGATTAAAAAGCTTTTGTTTTCCGTTGCCGCCCGACGGTGGCAGCGACGGCATCGATTTTAATCGCCCGTTCTTCGACTCCCCCGATCCAAGTTTCGGCCCGTGTTCCTATTGTATACACGCATATGATACGCCAAATACCGCGAGTCTCGGAATACGAATCGTTTTGATTTTATCGACGCGTTGGCTGTAATCGCGTAACCACGCTTCGGCGTGAAAAATCAAGAATGAAAAAGAGAAAAACTAAAAGTCCCATGTGACGTCGAACAAAATAATTTATATGTAAAATTTTTAATTATATATATATTTTTTTTAATTAATAAAATTAAAGAAAAACTTAATAAATCTTTCATTGTTAGCAAAGTGTATAAATATAAAAAAAAAAATTTAGTTAGGCAATGCATTGCAGATAATATTAAAGTAAATCTTTCTCAGTGAATTGTTTTAATGGTGACGAAGTATAATACGTTAATACTTTATTCGAAGTCTGCTTTATATTAGTAGTCGCGATTCTAACTTCGCGATAACGAAAGAGTCGTAACTTACTTACACTAGAATATTACAAAGTTAATGCAATCAGTAATACGCTAACTTAAAATGAAATTTTCTCTCGCTGTGAGTATAGGGATATCAGTAAAAAGACACTTAAACATTTTAAGCGTCCTTCATACTTTGTAATAAATTTTCTCTTTTCCAATTTAATCTTGTCATTTTCACAATTTATTATTGAAATTCATTTATGCGCAATATAAATAACATTAATTATATGTTTTTTTTAATACCTTTCAATAACTGAAGGCTACGAATTAATATTGATTTGCTATAATTATGCACTTAAACATATAATTTTTATAGAAATTAATATTAAAAAGAATACCTAAGGTAAATTGTATTATCGATCATTTTTAGGTTAATCGATGGCGCATTTAAATTTCTTTGTTAGGTAAAGTTATTAGCATTTAATTGTTTTCCTCGTTATAAATTTGTGAGCTGCGTGTAAGAAGAATAGTTTACATATGCACCCCGGATTGCTACACAAGCACTTTTCGTGCCTGACCTATTCATGTTATCGCGGCTACTGGAAACGCGATAACTGAACTCCGATATCAAGTGTTCAAAGCCATGCACTTTTTAACTTGTTAACTGAACATTTCGTTATCCAAAGCTTTCCGTATACGTGCGAATTAATACCGGTAAATGCAAATGATATCTGGACCATTTCACGAGAACAAGGTATAAAGCTGGATTTTAAATTCAGCCATTACTTTCGACGTGTTCAACGGTCACGAGAGCGAACGCGGCGATAGTCCGTAAACACTTTTACATTAATTGATGCTAAGCTTAATTACGTATACCGCAAAAAAAAAAAAAAAAAAAAAAAAAATACATAAATAAATAAAGCGAATGTGTTCTAACTCGTTTGCGGTACAGCGATATTTCAATTTAGTTTTACCGATTGCCGCGTGTAAGCGAAAAGACATATTTTGGTAGATTAGAGAGATGCAATTATCACGCGTCCTACATACACGTATTACACCGGCAAATGTTTTACGATGAATTTTGTAGTACGTATAATATTAAGCGCATTTGACTCATATCGATGTCGATGACGTTAATAGACTGATTTACTCCGGACTTTGATGCGCCAATACCACTGAATGAAACACGACGACAACTTGTTCACGTAACAGCGATAATGATAATTTTGTTGATACCGCTAATATGTGGAACACTATGTAATTAAATTCCAAATGGACTGCGCGGGCGCAAGGACAAAGATCGAAATCGTTTTTTTTTTTTTTTTTTTTTTTTTTAACATTCGAGCGTCTTCTAAACTACTTTTCTACTTCGCAAAATTTTACCATAAATTTTAACGATATGTCTTGTGAAATATTTATGCCTTTCTTTTCACACGCATGTTTTCTCTTTCAGAGCAATTCGATTGACTGGTCCGTTCGTCACAATGGTATACAGCATGATAACGGGTGACATGCTGACCTTCGGTATTATCTACACCGTCATGCTCTTCGGATTCTCGCAATCGTTTTACTTTCTTTACAAGGGATTCCCAGGGGTGAAATCATCTCTCTATCATTCCTTTCCTTCGACCTGGATGGCGCTGTTTCAGATAACCCTCGGCGATTATAACGTAAGCTAGCCATAGATTACCGTCTTATTGGCACAATGTCGTGGCAATTTCTACCGCGGACCCTTATCTTGCACACGCATGCACGTAAGTGCGAGATAATCCTCTCACGCATTATCATTCTTTTTTTTTTTTTTTTTTATTTGATCGAAATTTTATTTTTATTTTGCTTCACCTACATTTACAAAAATAACGATTTTTCTCTATCTCTGTATATCGTGTGGATTCATTTGCCTTATCCGTTTATTGCTCTCTGAATAAATTTTAAACATTTTTGTGCGGTATCAGGCATTAGTTTAATTACTATATGTCAAAGTCAAAGATTAAACGTCGCGTGGCCGATTTACATCATTTCAAACGTTGTTCCGATGGTGCATCAGGACGCGCGGCTATGAATCTTGAATTTCAATCACGGACAATTCCGCGTCGCACAAAATACACTACAATATGGTTTCCTGACGAAATTAAAGATTTAGCACGACGGTCGCGCGGGGTGGGTGCATAAAATACCGCCTGTCCCGTAAAAATCATTGCTCGGTTTTGCAGTTCGTATAACGATTAACTCGTTGCACTGAATTAAAAGGGGTGGGAGGTGGGAAAGCGGACCGTAGCGGTACAATGGAAAATACGAGTTTCCGTTTGAAAATTCTACGTGCTTTCGCCACCGCGCGGTGAGCACGCAACATCGGGCATTCGTCGCTTATTTATTAGCGCCCACATATAATTGTCGCGACGATTTACCTACAATTTGCCGACCCTGTGTTTATCCAATTGCGTTTGTCGCGCGTATGTTACAGTACGCGGATTTGAGTAACACAACCTATCCTAATCTGAGCAAGGCGGTCTTTGCGATTTTCATGGTACTCGTGCCCATACTCCTGCTAAACATGTTAATCGCCATGATGGGTAACACCTATGCGCACGTTATCGAGCAGAGCGAAAAAGAATTCGTCAAGCAGGTTGGTAAAGTAATTTTTATCCGATCCTTCTTAAATTCGAATTTACTGCGAGAAAGGGATATGTTAAACATAGTTTTCGATTTAATTTCCAACATAATTTTCTGTTATTAATTTTTTTTTCTTTTTTGTCTTTTTACTAAGTGGGCAAAAATCGTCGTATCTTTGGAACGCGCCGTAGCCCAGAAGGACGCCCATAATTATCTGCAAGAGTACAGTATCAAGCTTGGACCCGGCGACGATCCAAATAATCCCGCGTCGGAACAGAGAGGCGTGCTGATTATCAAAAGTAAATCGAAAACCAAAGCGAAGCAGCGTAAGGGCGCCGTGACTAATTGGAAGGTGATTTATTTACTTATATTTATTCTTTTTCCGTGCATATGCGCGCGCGAGCCGGCCGCGACGTATATCCAAAGATTTATTCCACGCCGGTGCATCAAGCGTCAGAATTTATTTATTGGCGTCCAATTCGACTGATACGAGTTCTGGTATCGACTCTCGTAAAATGCACGCAACGAATTTTGCTACGATGTAGTAAATCTCATCAGAACGGGCACGACTGCGCGAAGTATTTGCTTTAAAATGGATTAAAAATTAATAACATTAATAATTCATTAAATCGTCCCCGTTTGTTCAGTCACTTCCGACTAAGTCAACAAAAAAAAAAAAAAAATTTTTTTTACTTTGTTTGAATATTATTAATTAAAAGAACTTGACATTCCTCGTACATATTATAATTACTATGTTAAAACCGTTTTTCAATTCCGTTTACAAAAGTAAATGCGAGTGACGTCGTAATAACTTTATTACTTCGCTTCTGTGTACTTTTGCAGCGAGTTGGAAAAGTCACGATACACGAATTGAGAAAACGAGGTCTGACTGGGGAGGAACTTCGTCGTATAATGTGGGGCCGCGCGTCCTTCTCTACTCCTGTACGAGCCAGGTAATGATACTTTCATCGCGTCTCATCATACCGTATTTCTCCAGAGCTTATTGTTTTATTATCCTAGCATAATTTTGAAATACTCATGTTGTCCCGCGGCAGTTTCTCGCTTTATGTCCGGCTCACTGTTATATTATTATTACGAATTATAATATGCGTAGCTTATTACGTACACGCTATTATTACGAGAAAAAAAAAATTTGAACAATATTTATTTCATTACTCTCATCATATTAGTCGCGTTATGTCTTTATTCGTTTACGCTTTACTTTGATAGTATAATGAAAAATTTTAAACAATTAGTTTAAGATATAAGGAGAATTACGTTTTGTTTCTTTTTTTTTCCTATTTTTTTTTTTTACTACACTTTGTTTAATTACTTCCTATGCATATATATGATAAGGAAAAAAAATGGGCATATCTGTTTCAATTACTCGCTGACGTTGTGTCTCGTTTCGCGTGTTTGCGACTTGGCACTACATAGATTTACAATCGCCCTTGCGCGGAGTGACTCACTGTCAGTGAGACAGTACGCGGACGATACTTTTTATCACCTCGTAATTCCATCGAGCCTGCCACCTGCAATCCGGACATAGCTAACATCGCGAGCGCCTAGAAACATCGGAGTCCTTCACGGATTGGTTATGCCTCCACGTAACGAACGCGTAACCGCGGCGCGAACGTGACCGTATCTCGAACCTCGGGTCTATTAAATATTTATAAGGCTCGGCACGTTGCGTTACATAATACCTACATAGCAGGATGTAAGACGAATAGATCGCACGTCTGACTTAAAGAATCGAGCTATTCGCGGAAGTATCAATAATTCAACGCCGTGCAAAACTAACTGATAACTTAAACGCACGCCGCAATTCCAAACTTTTCTTCATTACCCTAATTTGAAAATTTATAATTTATTCGCTTATTCATTATTTAGATATAAATCTCTTTTCATCACGGTGAACAATTAATATATTTTAAAAGCCTATACGTGAATTCGTTATAATGCTAATTTATAATTTTAATTGCGGCAAGTATTGATTACGCGATAGAACTAAATGTTATTTATATAATTATTCCGATAATAATTCGTTTAAATGTAACATTTTATATGATACATCAATCTATCCGTGGAACATTGTGGCTACGCGTTAATTTCACGTGCATTACAGTCCCAATGCTGGGCAACCGCAAGTGTCGGCAGTTACTGCAGGTTTTGGTGATGCGTTAACCGCAGCTTTGGACGTAATGGCCTTTGCACATGACTTTGACTTATCCGCTGCGACGGAGGGCGTACCTACCAATATCGACGCGAAACAGATAAAGGAGGCGCAGATAAAAGCTGCCCCTAACGAACAGCAGCCGAAAATTCTCCAAAATAACCCAGAAGCGATAGCAAGTGTGCAACCGCATAAACAACTAATTGAGGAACAATGTAAACTATCGGGTCTCACGGATTTAATCGACAAACCTATCGATCCCACGAAGGACGTTGAGGCAATGAACTTGAAAAATACGATCCGTAAGTACAGATATGCAATTTTTCAATAACCGATATTGTATGTATAAATAATTTCTATTAGCAATATTTCGATATTAAAAATAAAAAAAAAACGTTAAAATATATATTTTTTTTTTTTGAATGCGAAACCGTGCCATTTTATATAAAGAGATTAAACAATATTAAATATAGAAACAAAAGTGCTCGAAGCAGCCGTCGAAGATCCATTTCTGGAGCTCGCTATCGCTTCCGAGAATACAACAGATTACAAAACTCTACTGCAAATGGCGAAGTCCGCTCTAGCCACAAGCGAAGCTTCAATGAAAACCGCGATCGACCCGCAAATTCTAGCACACTTCGCCATGGTCGCCCCGCCAACCGCTGAGAAATCTACTATCGTTAAGAAGCAATATTTCATGGAGTCCAGCGACAATGATCTCGGCGGTAAGTACAAAACTATTGAAGCCTAAAAATTTCGAGAATCTCGCCTTGAAGCAAGCCGATAGATTTAGAGACCTATGCGCATTATTTTCGCAGGTGATAATTTACTCGGCACTGAAGCTCGTCTTCGAAGAATAAAATCCGCGAATAACAGGTTCATCACGTCATCGAAACGATCGCGACATAACGATGACGACGATAGTTCCTCGTCAACGTCTGTCGAGCAAAATCAACGATATCAACCGCTAATGAATGGTCCGGAAGAAAGACCGACGAATCATATCGAGATCGAAAAACAAAAAGCTACCGAAACGATTAAACCGGAGATCAAGCAGAACGGCAACATTCCTACCAAGCCACCTAATAAAGTTCAAAAACGTCGACCAAAAACGGCAAAGAACAGGTAATAAGGTCAATACCTCCCGACAGTCGCGGTAAATACATATATCCGGAAAAGAGCGAAGTTAAACACCGAACTATTTTTATATTCTCAAGGAGCAAGTTATACAAGTTCTATTTAATATTTCTTTTTTCTGTATTTTTTTTTTAATTTAAAGTAAAATAAAACTGTGTTTTGCAACAGCCAGTTATACGCATATGAAAACGCGCGAGTCCAAATCTCTAAATTAAAGTAATTTAATTTTTTTCGAACAAGAAAAATAAATACATTTATTTAGCAGTTATCAAATTCTTTTTTTCTTTTTCATTAATTAATTTTTTTTTATTAATTAACCGAATATACCTCAAATAAATCAAAAGTCAATATTTATTAAACAGAATAACTAACCGTGACAGCAGACAGTTTCCAAGTGCATGACCAGCATGCGTTAATTGACAGAACTTAAATTAACACATTAATTAAATTTCATCTAATAATTATCTCACGTCGTTAGTTACGCAATGTTCCACACCGTTTGCGCTATAGATTCTTTGCCGATCAATTTTTCTTTAATAAAGATATTATATGGATAAAGATTATATTTATAACCCAATAAAAATATATAACGATAAAATCATTGTTAAAGAAAATTTTCTTCAAAACTGATTTAATATACTTAAAGCTTGGTTACTGACGCGAGGTGCTTACGCTCTTAAAAAATTCTAAAACGCAATAGCTCATAACTTGGTTGAGTTTATATTGAAGAAAAAAAATCGTGTCTAAAAAATGGTTTTAAATTAAAGAACCCATAGTGATCCTATATATATATATGTATGTACATACAATGATATCAATAGTCGATTGATTACTTTCCTAATCGGTCGATGCATTTTTATGATGCATGCGCAGAGTATCGCCTAAGGAAATTGAGGAGCCAACGAGGAAAAAAGAATCGATCGAGCAGAATAAGGTGGTTTCACCGCCAACATCATCCTCGGATCCGCTCGAGCCATGGAGCACGCGTGGCATTACCGATATGAACACAATACTGGCTTGGCGAGAGAACGCACCGGACAGTCCCTAATATAACTTTATGACATTTCGCGCTGCACCGATCACGACATCGATGAACGATGTCAATGTTAACGCCGTAGGGTCACGCACGTGGATGATCTTGCATTAAGAGACCGGTGCTCTTTCGCCGGTTTTATTTAAAACATCGCGCAAGAGTTGCAAAAAATTTCGAAAGACGCGACAGGCCATTACATACGCTTCGTTAAATTTTGCAATACACGAGGTCGATATCTCTATACCGTATTTAAATGCATCTTTGAATCTATAATTTTAGGAATATTCAGAAGCAAAATGTGCACCGCCGCTATAAATAATTACGACGGCACAATAACTGAAGGATAAAATTAATCGACAATACCTTTTTACACGCGTAAAGTGGGACGGCTTATCGTTTTTACCGGGGCAAATTTTGAAACATAGATTAGCGTTGCATAAATTAGTTTTTGACGATACCATGTGGCGCTTAACGCGAAAAAGAGGTTGGGGCCTCTCGCGGAGTGTATATAAGCTCGAGTTAAATGGTTTGTACGAAGATGCGTGATCGGCTCGAAACCATTTGCATATATGTATAGCGGTACTATATGCATAGGTGCTATTAATATAGGTATTACTCAATCTTACTTGCGAGGCGCATATCTCATTATGGAAAACATGTCGCCAAGTAACAGGCTTCCGTATGATAATTATTAAACTAAACACGTGCCGGGGACCAAATAACGTTAACTCACCGTTACGTAATTTCTAGAGGGGTTGCATGACGAGAAATTTTCTCATACGCGCACATCTATTAAAATGAGGAATTTCTTAAAGATACATAACGGTTGTGTGTATGTATAACATAGCGATATACGTGCGCTGACATACCTACGTGCTTTAAAAGATATTTCCAATTTCGAAGAAAATTGCGGATTTTTATAGAAATACCCTGTCTCTCACTTTTACAAGATTTGCCAATTACGTAATTAAAACATGAAATAAAATAGCTCGAGAATATAAAATAATAAAAGTAAATAGTAATAATAGTAATATTTATATAGTAATATTATAATAATTGTAATAATAGTAAATAGTAATAATAAAAAAAAGTAAATAAAGGAGTGTTTTAGCTGGTATGCTGGCTTCATTTACAATCTCCATCTGTTGTCGCGGGTAAAAGGAGCCGCTCGAAAGACGGCGAGATGTGCGGCAGTCTCAGTAACGCAGAGCAGAACTTGAGAAGTTCTTATCTCTCGTGCGTATTGAAACAATAATGATACGAGTGGCTGTCCTAGCTACGATACCGAAATGAAAACACGTGCCGCGCGCGGCACGAGAGAAGGAATGTACTTGCCGAACAGGCACGTTTACACGCTATAACATCTCTCGCGAGGGAACGATCGAACAAACAAATTTCGAACCCGCCGCTACGCCAGAAATTCACCGTGATATTACTATCGAGAGCTTTATAAATCGCACTTAGGGAGAAATACCGACGCTGCGAAATTACTCTACAAACAGTACCTTATATACATGGAAGCGAGAAAGTCGTGTATATTATTTTATATCACTTTTACCTTCACTTTTAATTTTATCGGCTTACTGTTTAATTTTTCTGTTAATTTTTAAAACTTTTATCTCTTATAACTTGGAGTTTGATATTATAATGTGACGGAATTATATCGTATATTGTTAAATATGGTACGCGGTACTCTTTTTTTTTTTTTATTACTATTACTTTTTAAATATGTTTCTATCGATTAAATCCGTCTAAATTAAATAAAGTAAAATATAGATCCCGTGATAACCCGCAATAGCGGAAAGAAATAGAAAAGGGTATAAATTTGGGTATAAACCAATGTGCCAAGCAAGCAAATAAAAATAGCGGGCTGCCGAGTGTCGGCCGTTCCACCCGCCAAATAATTTATCAGCGGCCGCGGCAGCGATCTCGTTTTCTTTACATGCAGCAGCGAATTCTCGACCGTAATAAATGCAGAATTGAAATACTTCGCGTAGTGCGTTGTTTAGATATACGTCTCGTCGTTTCCCGTTGGCGCATCGATCAAGCATAAGGCCGATCGAAGCGGCGATATGAATTTCCGTTTCGCGGTGCACGATAAATTTTCTTACCAATCCGGCATCTCAAAACTGTCGAAGCCGTTAAACTGATTCATGCGATCTGAAGTTGGACAACTTGCCCATAAAAAAAAAAAAAATTATTACACATACGTCGCGAGTGATAACTGAGCGCGGACAGCAGCCGAAGCACGCAATTATGCCCGAGGTCGGCTAATCTTACGAATGGATTGACAACGATAAATTTTTATTAGCGCAGACTAAAACGAGCCGCGATGTAAAATGTTTCCCGCGCGCTTTATCTTCCTCAAGTTCCGCAAAAATTATTTGTTCGAAATGGGATGAGAATCTCAGCCGCGATATCGAAAGTGAATGCCCGAAAGTCATAATTTCTATCGCGCCCTTGTTGCGAACGGCAAGGAGAGCCGTGGAAATCCCGGATCGCAGCCTGCCGCGAGGACTGTGATAAGATTGGTAGAAAAATCGACGTAACACGCGCGACACGCGCACGATATTTAATCATTTATCCCGAAGGGACGGTGGACGCGCGGCATCTGAAGCGTCATTTGTTTCGACAGATCTGAAACGACGAACTCGCCGTTATAGCACATCGATGGGCGTTGCAGTGCAAGCTCCTCGAGAAGGATCAGTGCCGAGACGTTGGCAAGTAACTTCGACGGATATATCGCATTTTTCATCCCTTTCTCTTGCGCGCGCGCCGTTATTTTTCAATATCCAATAACCCATGCAGACGCGAAATTGTTCTACCGATACAACCACCAAAACACGCGCGTGCATGCAGAACGTTATGTATATAAGATTGCATCCTTCGTTCTCTAATTCACCAATTGAGAACTTTTGGATTTCATTTTAAAGTTTATCCGCCGCTCGTAGATTTCGGCGAAAAGAGCACGTGGAAAAAAATTTTCATGTTTATAAGATAAAAAAAAAAACGCGAGATTTCGTAATGATATCTTCCAGAGTTTAAAATATCAAATATTCTCCTGAAAATTTCTCTTTGGTGAGCATCGATAAATTATTGTCTATTATTCGCTTCATGTTTGTAATTTCCAATAATAAATATTTTTCTGACTCATTAACTTTTAACATTTAAATTATATTAAAATAAATAAAAAAATAACTTATTTAAAATTAAATTATTTAAAAATAAACAAATTTTATTTATTCACAAAATTAAATCGCTGAAAAATCCGTTCTTTATAATTTTATTTATAATTAAAAAAAAATTAGTAATCTCAAAATGTTGAAATAAATTAATTTTTATTAAAAAAAAAGTCTGTTACTCAAAGACCTTATAAATGGAAGATAACTAGCTGCCTGTGTAATATACTGCACACGTTAATCCCGCATCAAGAGTCGCGAACACATGCACGCTTTCCTTACGTATATAGGTCGATAGTAACGCGTCCACGAATTACGATGCTGTCGAGAAAAAGGTACAATAGCTCGCGTCGAGTTGATCGGAACGACTCCTTTGTGTCGAGAGACTCTACTATCCCTTTGTGAACGGTCGATGTTCGACCCAGTGTGTAGACACAGCTAACTCGGTCCCCCCAAATTTTGGGGAAACGGTTTGCACCGTTCTGTTCTTCGCGTCCCTTCGCCCACCCCCTGCCTTTCCGTGATCCTCTATTTCATCCCACATACCTACCCCCATTTCTACTTTAGCTCGCGATCGCGATATCCACATGGGATTCAGTGCTGGTTTTAGAAACCTTAGTACTCCAGAGATTTCCACGGTACCTGTTTACTATTCCTCCACAAATCGAATAAGATTTACAAAGCAAAATAAAAAAATTTTGAATGCATAACATTCATTTTTTTAAACATGAAAATATTTTTCCACGTGCCATGTACGTACAATTGCATATGATGTTAACATTGCGAAAACATATTTCCGACTCACCGATCTGATGCGCTGTGGCGAAGTTATGCAGCAACGATGATACTGTAACATAAAAAAATGAAATATAAATTGTAGACGGTTAAAATAATGTAGTGTTTAAGAAAAAAAAATTACACGCTTTTGAGTTTTTTAATTAAATAATTAAAAACAGTTGTCTATTATTCGGAAAAGATTTCTAACAAAACTTCACTAAAAATTAAAACTTACTTTTCTACAAATTATTGAATTCCTTATTATTTCTAATTATTATCGATTTCACAAAGTAATCTCGATGAATAATAAGAAACTGAAAAACTTTTGTGAATAAAAAATAATCGCGCGAATATAACACTTCCAAACCAAGCTAAAGCGAAGTATTCACTATATAACGCTGCTTACATTGACATTACTGATCGCGGAAGTTAGTGCGTGTAACACAGTACTTTTTTGTTACGTTTGGTTTGTGCATGGCGCATTAAAGTAGTCTCGATCACTCTGTAAAATCGGTACTGAGAGAGAAGTTTATGAACATTGGAGAAACAGGAAAAGAGGGATAAAGACTTGACCGTCAGAGAAAATGACCGAAGATTGATTGTATGAAACAGAGGGTGAAAATAGAGAAATAGCGGATGGTGTTCTTCTTCTGTCGCCGGGAACAATCAAAATCGCGTATTCTCTCGGTAAATTGGAAATCGAGAGTGCTATTGTACCGGTCCAAATTACTCGATACTCCGGTATACACGGATCCCCCAGCAACTACGAACGAGCCTGTCGTTTTTTTTATTATTTCGGTCTGATAGAAAAAATGGTTTCAATTTCCTACAGGACACATGAAAATGTGATACAATCAGACATCGGACTTTAACCTTGTAAAAACGTGTTCACAAGAGAATACAAAAACATATTACCTCTATCTCCCTATTATATCTACAGCTTTTTATATCAAATTTTATCCTAATACGTTTGCTAAATAAATTGATGATAGATACGCGTATATATAGAAAATGACTTATTCTAAAATGTTAGAAATATAACGATAGCTCTAAATTAAAGATAATTAATATAGTAATTTTTTCAATCAATATAATTTGAGATGTTCTCCAAAATTTTTGCTTATCTTGTGAATTTACGCCGATAGTCGCAATTAGAAGTCATACATTAAAATAATGTATGAAAAAATAAAAAATATTAAAATCTTGTTTGACATAAAATATACATATAAGTTTAAAGATAAACACTGTAGACTAGTTTTTGAATCATTGTTACATCTAAATTATCTAAATTATTTTTACATTACCTTATAAAGTTTAATTAACATTACTATTGGCGATCATCGAGATAAATCTATGCGGTGCGCTTTAATCTCTTGAATCTTATGAGAGCATCTCAAATTATGAAGAGACCCGTCCTAATTTGAATTCAAGTTGCGCGTAAATGGAGAGGGCTCGAGGCCCGAGGCTGGTTGTTGGCCGTCCACCTTCATTTAGTCCAGATAATCGTACCTTTCAGACTAGTGAACTATTCTAGCGCGGCGTGGCAGCTCTCCTCTTACATCCCCCTCGCATCGGCGACGTTCATTTACGTTGGTTGCGGCCGCGCGATTTACACGCTCGACTTGAACAAGACCGCGGCGACGCCCGGCGGGTTTAGAAATCGGGTCGAAGTACTCGTGTGTAATTACGGACCCGTCGATCGCACTGCACCCCGGCAGCTCTACAAGCTCGGCCGACCGGGCCTGTGCCCGCTCGGGACCATCCTCAGCGACCGTTACCTATCTCTTTCCGGTAAGTATAAGCTCTGTCTTACGACAACTTGATTTTTAAGCTGCGTCTTGTAATAAAAAAATTAACAGATTTCCGCAAAAAGGTCATAAAAAAATTAAAAGCTTTAAATTTTCAACGAGTGCTATATATTAATTTAAGATGTTCGAAAAAAAATCATAAAAATATAAAAATGTCGAATTTTATCTTGCAAAGTACCTACAATATTAATAATGTCTGATCTTTGTGCTAACGTATCTCGTGAATACGCGGTTATATGCAGTTTATTTGTAAGTAATGGTGCGAAGTTCAGCACTATTATCGTCACGTTGTCTGTCCATGCACGTTCATTACTACTTATTTAGCGATTGGATACTTAAACGAGTCGGTTATCCGTCGCCTCATCGATCGTTACGGGACACGCGACCACTCAGTTAATCCTTAAGCACGAAAGCTCGTTTATCTTTATCGGTGTTTCTAAGTCTCAGATGCCGGAGGCACTTTTGTGTAAGAAGATTACTTTTGTCGGAAAAAGTGGGAAATTTTTCTCTCACCGTTAATACTTACTGACCTATCTTTCAATACATATTTTTGTGATCGCATTCTTATTCCTTTTATGTATACTTTTAACGTATTGTTGGGTAAACACGTAATTGCGTGACGTTAAAAAGACTTGCAAACAAAAATGGAAATAATATTCAATAAATATCAGGAGACAGTACTATCGCATGCTTTAAAAATATTTTTCATATTAAATTTTTATATCAAATAAATGTATTAACTGAATTTCAAATAAGTATTTTTGTGTTAATTGACGTGGAGATTTGAAGTACCGTAATGTTACATTATTATATTTTGAATTTTTGGTCTGTCAGCACGTATAAAACGTCTGAATTGCAATTCACACGATTAAGAAGGGAACAAAGTTTGTTATCTTTCATTATCGTGTATATCTTCTCCCGCGTTGATCACATTAGTCAACCGAACGAAACCAAGTTAAGGTCCGTCAATGTGGATCAACGTTTTCGTGTTCATTTTCGGCTGACGTGCTCAGAGAGACGAAATTACAATTAACGCTGAGTAATCTCGCTTTATTAAAACGTAAGAAAAAACGATGGCTACATTTTTTTTTTTTTTGAACGATCGGTACAGCTCTTGTCCTACAATGTACAGCGATTATTCATCCTTTTCTGAATACTAAGAACCTGACATAAGAATGATGGATGGACTAATATTACCGAAAAGGACATATCGATCGTTCCCCGATAATAATTTAGACATTCTCATTCTTCCCACGTAGCACGTTTCCGAAAAATGATCCCGTAAATAAATTTATAGGTGTCTCGGAAGATCTCTAGCAGTATTTTTTATATCAAATATGTTAAAAGTCAAAATATGTCAAAATGTGTTAAAGCTTATCTTTTACCTAAACTTATCTATATAGAGATGTTTTTACCAATCTCAAAATTTTATCTAAACACTGATAATTTTATTTAGAAACGGTGCAGAACTCACGATTTCTAAGCAAATCAACGCAAAGATCACAAGTGAGAATCTACTGTCCACATTGTCTCTCTGCATCAGCTATTGTTACTTTATGCAACATCGTTATACTTAACTGTCTACTATTGTATCCTAGATAAAGTACTAAACATTATTTTAAGATCATGAAAAATATTGCACCAATGGTATCTATCTATCAGTTACGTAACGGTATTGAATGTCAGATTCTCTAAATTACAATGCACATTGTGTGTATTTGAATAAGCAATAACATTAATGTAATCTGAGTAAATATAGCATTGCTGTTATGATCATGAGTAAATTGTTAGTAAAATTGTCAGTAACAAGCAGCCGATGATTTAACAATTATTAGTTTATAAATTATGGAAATGTGATAAACATGTGGAAATATATCGCATTACAGAATTGACTAAAGGGATTTTATTGTAAATATCACGAGTTGAATCTAGATTCAACTCCTGCTTGCTAATTAAGTTTATATTAATCTTTATTTTAATTGGAAAATAAAAACTAATTTGAATTATTTGCCTTACAAAATTTTTGTTCCAAAATAAGTAAAATATTTAATTTAAAAAATTCAATTATTACTTACTTTCACAGTATATTTATTTTTAAATTATCTCAAATTGGTTAAAACTGTTAAACTTTCAATTTTAATTTTAACTCTATCTTGTGAATTTAATTTTATTAAAGAAAATTAATTTATAAGATCTAGATCAAAAAGACCATTAATATATCATTTTTATTTTAACTTTGTGCAGATATCTCACCACATATATCACTCTCAAATACTAAAAACAAAATAAAAAAAAACTTGCCTTATTGATTTGTGATACGCAGCAGCAAAGTGATTTGTGAAAAATATATTTCTATTATAGTAACACTTAAAATATATATTTGATTATTATATTTATGATTATAATCTACAAGAGTCTTAATGTCAATTTCCTTTCATATGAATTTGTATTCTTATATAACAAAATCAATAAAAAATCAGCAAAGAATGCTGCAATTAGTTGAGCTTTATCATGAAGTTACTTTTTAGTTAATTTTTACATTACACGTATTGCAATTGTAGAAATTTATGTGCGTAGCATTCTAAATGACTGGTTCGTAATATAATAAAATAATAAATAGCTGCCAAATAAACCTACTCATAATCATTCCACCATATAATCTTACTCCGAGCTTTCCCTTTCCTGTCTTTTCTTTGTTGTGGCTTCCTCATGATTACCAATCTGCAATATTAACTACCTATCAAACTTATATATAAAACAGAATCTTCAAAAATAAACAAGACAAGCAAAGTAAGTGACCAGAAACTACCTCTGTCTAAACATGATTGACAAAGGAAAGAGACAGGAAAGAGACAGGACAGAGACAGGACAGAGACATGATTAAAGTACACGATGCCTTTTTTATCTCAATTACAAGACATTTTCGATCCGTGTCGCACGGTTTGGGGTACAGATCAACGTTCGTGATCTCTACTCGCTGATGAGAGTATCGCTGAGAATCTAAGAAAACTAAACTTGCACTTAACCTTTAATTGCGGTCGCGCGTACTAACCTCGTAACACAACGATCTCGATCTGCTTGGCGACGATCACACTCGCCAGTTGTTCCGTAGGACCGAAAACCGGCTGCCACAGGACCCTCGCGACGAAGCCATAATATGGTCGACCTTGCAGCGTACGTAATACATCTCGTAGGTCAGACTGGCGGAACGACAATCACGCACGGCCAATTTTACGTTGCGACGGTGTTGCACTTGTTGCTCCCAATTGCGCGATCGCGCATTTTCCGTTCTACGAGCAAGAAACAATTGAATCGAACGTTCCAGAGACTCTCTCCGCTTTACTTTGCTTCCGTTTCTCCCCCGCCGTCCCTCCATCCCCCGTCCCTTCACCCTTCCTTCCTCGCGTCGTCTTTTTGCTCGACACTTTTTTCCTTATATTCTCCACGCTTTTCTCATTCCTTTTTCACATGCACGACGCGACCGAACAACACTGCCAGTCCGAATGTCGAATTAATCCACGCGATTAACGAATATTAAGTGGAAGAAATAATTTACTTTTAATCTACTTCCTGCGGACGAACGACGGTTCACGACGTGTTCCTTCTTCGACGGTGAGAAAGAGATTGATCATATGGTTTGGCGACTTTATTCCGAGGCAACGACGGAGTCAAATCGTCGATTAAACGAACCGCGTTAGATCGCGGTATGAAAATACTAGCACATCCCCGCATTTGCACGCGTAATATATTAATGTCACGTAGCGCATTATTATTACGTATTAGCATTACAAACAAATAACCGCGCAATTACAACGGTCGTGTTAACGAAAGCAGACCGTCGCTGACTTCTGTATTAGCCGTAACGCCGGCTGCAGTACGAGGTCACCACCAGTCTAGAAGCGGGATCGTGACGGTACCACGGAAGCGCGTAAGGAACATCACGTACACGTAAGTCTCGAATTAATGATCGCCACCCGTCGAATATCGCGAGTAGCACTGATTTGCGTGGTACGTAAATTCCGCTGTGTTCGTTCAGGAGTCGAGCGAGTCGCCCGAGACTAAAAGGGTGACGAGGGGGGAGGAGCGGATGCAGGAGAGAAGTCGCCCGCGACAACCGTTGCGCGACTAAAAGGGAGACGTACGAGGGGGAAGCGGAAGGAGGAGAGAAGTCGCGCGGTGCGGCGCAGAGATCTAGCGATGCTCGAAGGACGTACGACGTAGCTACGATGGGTGCCACACACTCGTCTGCCGGCTCGAGTCTCGCCGCTCAAATAAGCAGCGGCCTTGTAAAAGTGGAGAGGATATAAACAGGCGCTGCGAAATAAACAGGCGCGTGATTTTTCGTCGCCCATAGACGAACGTCGATGCCCGTGTGAACATGCAGCGTATGTATAATTTACTCTGAATTTGAAATGTTTCGAAATTTCACGATTGATTTGATGGTTAAATTTCAACGCGCGTATAACACAGGCCTGCAGCTACATTACAGGCAGGTTGTAATGTAATATGCACATTACGTACAATATTGGCAGTGTCATGTAACAAGAAACAATGCGTAGAATTTATCTATACATTCTCTTGCCTCTGATGCTTTTGATATAAATGTATTACGTTATTTTGTAGTGTATCACGTTTCAATACCGAGTCGAGTGGCTTATGACTTCTTTTTTTTTTTTTCAGGAATCTCAAGAGCCGCTCGTGGAAAAAAGTCGCTTCGCGTAAGTCGGTACGACCTTTGCGACATTTTTTTACGTTACGCTTTCCCAAAACATTATTACGAAGGGAATCACGACGGCTTTGATCGCAAGAGAAAGGACGAGAGGGAGAGATCCGGCTTCGACGAGGTATTCAAAACGTTTGGTCCACAAAACAGCCATTTTGATTAATTGTAAGACAAGAAATAAAAAATATAAAAAAAAAGAAGAGAGAAACAGAGGAGCTTCCGTGCTGTGGAATTTATTCCTTCGATACAAATGTTGTTTGAGCTGATGAATTTTTACTGAGGCTTCCTACCACCGCAGAAGTCGAGACTACGCCTTCCGCATCATTCTACGAGTTACCTCGAGTCCCCGCGAAGATGGAAAAGGTGCCCGATAAAAACAGGCTACAACGTAAAGCATTACTCCTGATTTCTCCCGAAAATACCCCCGGAGTAAAGAGGAAAAATATCAAGGAGCCGAGCGCGACGAGAGATAAAGGAGTTCGAACAGCGGAAAGGAATTTCAACGTCAGCTGGAGTGAAAGGAAGAAGACTATTACTACTGATAGCGATGATCGGAGTAGTACAAGTGAATGTGACGCAGACGAGCAAAAAGATGAAAGCGAAGAGAAAAGAAGAGAATACGCAAGGTAGAGAAGTGTGCCAACTTCGCTTTTTGAAATATTCGGATCCTAAGTCCATCAAGAAGAGTGATTGGATACGATGTCAGCGAAACGGCGAATGGTATCGCGAGGTCTTTTATAGATGAGCGTGAAAAAAGCTTCGTGATAAATGCATGTAAGTCGAAATAAAAAAAATTGTAATCATGAATCATTTTAATTTTGAAGGGTAAATGCGCGTATTAGTAATATAGGCAACGTGGAATGTAGAAAAAGTAACATGTCCTAGAAAATATGATGTAAACATGAAGAAACATGTAACTCAATTACCTATTTAATTTATATAAAGATAGATAGGTAAAATAAATTTTTAATGTGATTTATATAATTGAGAACATTATGTTTTTGTTTCAGAATTGAGTGCGCTGGCGTGATCTGTCTTGGATAAGCGGCATCGGTGAGTAAAATTTAACTAGTGATAGTTTTTTCTCATTGGAAATTTCTGAAATCAGTGCAATTCATATTTCACGTTAGATTTCTGCACACAAGTGAATATTTTTATAAAAAGTATTGAACGAGAAAAAAAAAGGATATGAATTATACTTTTTTCATGCAATTTAAATATGCAAAATTAGATTTTAACCAAAGTTTAAGTATTTTTCATATAAAATTGCATAAACATTCGGGCAAAGGCCGCATATATTTAAGATATAAAATATAATTTCGAAAAAGATTTCGTGAAACCCAGCAATCCGCAAATACTTTTCTACATCCATCGAATAACTATAATATTCGCTCGTCTGATCAAGTGATTGAACTCGATCTATATAATACCGCCGTTCTCACCTGAAGACCGTGTGCGGCCGATCTCTTCGAATCGTTGATAATCCGTGCTCAATTTTGGCAAGCGAACGTGCACGGAGGCACGGATGACTGTGCCAAGATTCGTAGGGCAGAATGTGAGGAAGCCGAGTCTCCGGTGCCGCAGGAATTCCAATTTCTTCTCGATTTCTTGGACCACTTTAACGAGTCTCTCGTACACCGCCGCGAGGTTACCATCTCGTTCCATCGATATCAGATGCATGTGATCCTCTTCGTTGCATCAGACAAGGAAAGTTTTCTCCTCGTTAAAAAATATCCCCGTACCTGGAGGAAAGAACGACGTGATACAAGCACGGTAGTTTTGTACGCCTTGAACTTTCAACCGGGAAGTTGTTCTCCTTTAATCGCGAAAGGTCTTCCATTACATCTCGCTGTCTTGAGCATTTTTGCAGATAGTTTTCGTTGTCATTGCGCGTGTAAGTGTACACTTATAAATATTACAAGTTTCTTGCAGCGTGAAGAAAATAATGGACAGGTCGCAAGGAGGTAATTCCGTTTAACCTTTAACTAAGATCGTTGTATTTTGAGTCAGGGGACGTTACACTGCAGCGCGTGTTCCGAAAGTTAGAAAGTTCCCCCGTCTACTTACATTTTAATTTACTCGTTTGAATGATTCTTTTCGTATGCGTTTATAATTAAGTACTCGAAACGTGGTGGAAACTTTATTTCGAAACAAGTATGTCTTAAAGATAAAGTTATTTTCGCTAACATCTCGCACTAGCTCGCAAAATCTCATCTAAGTCTTATATTTTACTTTCTTATTAATAAACTGTAAGTACTGTTAAATCCAATTACGAATGCAAAATCGACGAATAGGGGAAATTGAATAAAGTTCAAAGTCAAAATTAGTTTAAAATGAGCACTTTTCAAATTAAACTAACGATTAGGTAATGTGACGTCATATCATGAAAGGCATGCTGTAACAAGTTAAATATTCGGATGAACATAAACTGAGGACGCGATGCACTTTAATCTATTAGCGTATTCAAAGACTAGTCCGTATTGATTCGAGCGAATCTCTTTATTAAAAGGAAAAATAGATCCAGGTACGATTCTGATTATCCGTGAGTAACAAGCAGCCCAGCGTGGGTAATCTCTGTCGAGTGCATGCAACAAATGGAAAAAGAAATTCAGCGAGATGTGCAATGAATAGACGAAACAAAGCACGCAATTGAATTTATCCCATGGCGAATCATATTTTTGTACATCGGATATTTAATTAACATTAGTGGCGATGCCAAATGAGAGAGACACGCGAGTAAAACAGAATTATGACGCCGTTAATTAAACATAACTGCAAATGCGCACGGCGAGAAAGGGCGCGCGGAGACCCTTTGTTTGGCAGGTGGTAAAAAATAAAACGTTTTTTTCTTTTTTCAATTGATGTAATAATTCGTTTTATCTTCCATTTAAATTCTTTTTAACGTGTAACTCGAATTATTCCATTGTGACTATTAAAAAAAATCTGTCTGCTAAATGACCGCGATAAAAAAAAGCACCAGTCGAGGAAAAACCGAAAAGCTCTACTGTGTCTCGTTTTTCATATTAACGAATTAATGATTCAGAACACATCGTATGCATTTCGTAAGTGCATGTAATCTGCCGTAAAAAAAAAAAGAAAGAGAGGTGAGAGAAAACGAGAGTTCACGAAACATTCGGCACTCTCCGAAAACTCTCAAGCACTGCACGCCACACCCTTCTAAGCTCCGTAACACTAAGCTCCATAATACCTTCTAACCCTTTTAACTCTCTAATCCTAGAGACGAAGGGATCTTCGAGACCTCATCGTGACGAAAATCATTAATGCAAATTTATTTAATCAGCTAGATGTCGCTCTTGTACTACGTAACATATATGTAAGATATTAACGTCGTAGAGCACATTGTTTACACGAAAGTCATAAGGAATTTGTAACTTTAATGATTATTTAAAGTAGGGTGTAATAAGATGCATAAAAATCTTACGTAGCCGCTTAAAAATGCACGCTGCGGGCTCGCGAGTCGGAACGTTTGCCGACACACGCGCGCGTAATCGTTTTGCTTATTCCCGTGCAGAACTTGCTTTAATCTTAGTAAAGTTTTAGTTTAATCTTCATTTCAACATAAATCCTCGATTTGGGGTGTATGGCTTACCGGCGGGATTAATGTTTTCGAGTAGGCTGTAGGAACTTGAGACATTGTAATTGAATGTTTTAACGAAAGTAACTACGGTTGAATCGAAGTTTGACCCTGTATAATATTAGTCGTCGAAGTTGGCTCTTACCGTGCAGTTAAGGTAAATGGAATACATTCACCAATGTCCGATTTCTATTATACATAAAATTGCATTAGATGGTTTTAATTTATTTACGCGCATCAATTTAATACAGAATTACGTACGTAGATAACGGGGGCTATTTTCAAACGTAGACGAACTGAAAGATGTCATGGTATTAATATTATTTGTAACATATACGTTTGACCTAAATATTGTGCGATTAGGCAGTTGATCCGCCGGTCCAAACTTAATAACGTTCGCTGCCTTTAGAAATCTGTCGTCCTCCTTAAACGGAAATGATCATTCAGTAATTGTTGCCGGATCTGTTTGTCTAATGCTCGGAGCGTGTAATAGGTTCCTTTGAGCTCGTCTTTTAACGAGGTTAAAGCTTCCTGTATCTGAGGGTGTAGGATAATCGTGTTATAAAAGCTATCTTGTAGTTTCACTCTTACGGCAGCTTTAATTCCCCTTCGCCGCGACACTAAGCGATACAAAACTAATTGCAGAAATCATTTTCTTGGGATAAATCGCGCGCGGATTTCCACCAATGGCAGATTTAATACTACAGACGCCCTGAGCGCGACTTCCTTTTGTTCAGCTTTACGTTACGTTCAATAGACGGAGCGGATCCGGGGAAGAATTTTATTTACGAGCTCTTATGAAACGATAAGATTTTTGAAATTTCTATCTCAAACGTTCTCTTTTATTAAAAATTACAAAAGATAAATGATTATTAACTTGCACTCGATTTGAGGGACAACTAAAGCCCCAAGAATCCGTTTAAATCGCTCATAAGTCCACCGCTGTCTTCCACTTTCTACTCAATCTCGCGGCGGTAAATCTCGCTCATGGCAGGATTGAATGGATAACCCTTGATCGACCTTACGCAATCCGCATCAAGATCATGTGCTTTCTTCTGGGATAAAGATTACTCGGTTTTCTTGGCTTGCCCCAATCCAGGTCGGAATGAACGTCGTCAGTCCTAAAACCACCATGATACTCCTCGATTACAGGATCGAACAATGAAGACGTTATAGGCCTCGGGATCAGACTCGTATACACCCGCGATAGAATATCAGGATCCACTGAACCAAGGATCGCGGTTTATTAGAGTTAAACTCAGAGTGTCTGCTCGCGTTTTGATAAGTTAAATTAATATTAATGTATTATCGTTTTTGATTTTTAGAACAATGTTTTTAGGTTCTCTATAAATTAAATGTAGAATTTAGAGATCCAATCGTCTCATACATCATTGATGTACAAAGCACTTTTAAGTATCGTATATCCATCATTAAATTTTATGCAAAAATTCTTTCAGTTCTCCGTCGTTTATTTTAACGAAGCTCGCCTTTTTCTTTTTTTTTTCGGCAAGAGCACAGCCACTTGTCGTACATTTTTTTCCATCTCTTTTATTCGCATTCTCTTTTTCTTTTTTTTTTTTTTTTTTTTTTTTTTGCAATCGTAATCTTTTTTCGCAAATTTGTCTTTCTCCATCCTATCTGCTGTCGTTTATCTTGCGTAGTTTCCTCATCTCCTCGCCCTGACTTCTTCACCCATGCAGGAAATGCATTTCACTCACAACGTTGGATTTTAATTACATATTTTTTTACGTATTTTCCATTCTCCTCTTTATATTCTTCTTTCCTATTTCTTGACAGCCGTCGCAGTCAGGAAAATTTTAGAAAAAGAACGCGGAATTTAAACTGAAAATGCTGGTGTTTTATACGAGCAAAAAATTTATTTTGTAAATAAAAAATTAAGTATGCAATTGACTGACATAAAGTAAGATGGACTCGTATCAATCGAGTGTTATATTTATTTTTACTCGAGGATATGTTTATCGAGAATATATTAATTTTTATTAATTGTCTTGGATATACTTTTTAAATACTTAAATTTATACCGAAGCTTTCTATCTTCTTTATTACTAACAATGACAATTGATAGGCATATTTAATACAATTACTAATAAGCGTCATTAAGAAAAACAATTTAAAATGAGAATACTTACTTTCGTCTTTGACGTTAAATTGAATTAAATAAATAAAATGCTTATATTTTATTTTCCCATTATTTTACATTCTCCATAATTGCTGTTATAATCTATGTTTACTTATATTAATGATATAATTAATTTTATATACGAGTCCATCGAGATACTTTGCCTTTGAAATTTACTGCAATTAAAACATTATAATAGACTTTATTTGATTTTATTATTTTAATTAAAAAATTTTCAATTCAATTAATTTTACTCTATAATTTAATATTACGTTTAATTATATTGTAAGTGACTTTAACGTTATACATTCGAAGTAAAAATTATTTGCTGTTAAATTTTGAATATAATCGTAAAAACTTATCTATAGATTTTGCATTACTTGATATTGTAATTCTAAACTAATTCTAAACGAAAAAAAAGGAAGTTTAAAATTTGCAAAATAATAAAAATTTAGCTGACGTTCACTCACGCGATACGAAGCAAGTCAAACGAGAAAACAAATTAGATCTCACATCTCCTTTTCCCTATAAATTTAACTTTAACGTAATCAAAGCGATAGAAAGCAGAGTAGATAATGCTTCTCCGTCGAACATCGCGCCTTTATAACTTAATAACGAATTCCGTGTTACATATATACAGGCAAATGCCGCGGGTTATAAATTATGTCGGGGAAACTTCGGCGCGAGAAGAATATCGGTGGCGCACGCAAAACTAAACAAACCTTTCACGAAGATCCTAATGACACGTAACGAACGCGACTGACGGGAACTATGCTCGAAGTTCAAAACGCGAAGGGGTTCTGTAAATACTGAAAAGGCAGGAGAAATTCAAGAAAGCGGGGCGGTATTATTCGGAATGAATATGGAAATTAATTATACCAAAATTGCGTTAAGCTGTTAATCAATATCCGGAAATTGATTCCCACCCTTCACCTAATAATTAGCTAGCCAATTCGCGGTTCATCTCGTGGCTGTCTAGCAAAACTGTCCAGCACCGAGTCAGAAATGTAGCACGCGAAATGTATTAGGTACGAAATAATTATTTTTAACTAATAGCGAGCTAGAAAAGCTAGACATCTATACGTTTTTCGCCACGTACTCGTCTACTGTTGCGTGTCGACTTTACGCAACGCTCGGCTGCCAAGTTCGCTGGACCCGCGGACCGCCACGGTAGTGTTAATACGTGTGTGTGATAACATCGGCCGGCAGATCTCGCGTTCTAAGTTCTCTAGGTGGAGGACCCGCGGACAGCTGACAGCAAGAACCGGTTTGCCACGCGAATTCGGCAGTCGACCGTCGCGGTAGTGTGAGTACATACGTGCGTGTGTTTACATCGGCCGGCAGATCTCGCGTTCTAAGTTCTCTAGGTGGAGGACCCGCGGACAGCTGACAGCAAGAACCGGTTTGCCCCGCGAATTCGGCAGTCGACCGCCGCGGTAGTGTGAGTACTTGCGTGTGTTGTCATCTGGCCGGCACCTTGCGCTCGAAGTTCGCAAGGTGGAGGACGCGCGGGCGGCATGAACCGGTTTGTCTGGCGAATTCGGCAGTCGAGCGAGCGTTGCGTATGGTCAGCCCCACAACAGTAAACAAGTACGCGGTGAAAAACGTTTAGATATCTATTTATATACACGGTCCGCGCTGGACGGTGATCAAACGACCGATACTAGACGGATTTTTTTTATAGTTCTATAGTTGAAAGTTAGTATCCTGGAACATATCTCTCTCGCGCTCTTGCTTTCTTAAAATCGTCACTCGTTCTTGTTGTTCGTTAATGTTAGACAAAGATAGAATGATACCTTGGATAAAAAGTTGTAGCCCAGACGTTAAATCAGAACGCACCCCAGCGATCGTGCTCGAGCCACGTTGTGGGCGCTCGGCGACGGTCGAGGGGGGGTGATAGAAGACCCCAGCGCGCCGACCAATCACAGCGCGCCATCGATCGCCTGATCTCGAGCGATCTACGCGACCCGTTGCTTAGTTGAGAATATACGCCGGCCTCGTGGAGATCATCGGTTTTCGCGGCGGATATCGAGGCTTCTGCGTACGTTCTCTCGCGGTTTATCGTCGTGTTCTTGCGTCTCGCGTTGCTCTGGGGGTCCTACGAACCGAAGTGTCTTGCACAGGACACCGCCGTTGTCCATTCTTCTTCGTCGCGGCCGAAATTTCTCGTCTCGTTTCAATAAAGTATCGGCGGAGCAACCCCCAAAGAGCTCGGGGAATGGGGATCGGTGCTCGCTAGCGGTAGTTAGTCGGTTCGTTTCTCATACGCATTGCGTAAGTCCGGGAGTCAACGGGTGTAGACGCGGGGTGCGTGGGGAGAAGGGGGGGAACGGTGCACGCTACCGTGCTAGTGCTGGAATTTGCGTCCGGTCACCCCAACATCAAAACACGCGCGCGGTAAGATAAACAATTCGCGCTGAATAGTACATTCAACAGAACACAATATAATTGCATTCTTTTCTGTTTCAGATAATATTCCACCATTGAAAAAGGACCAACCCGACATCCCGCAGACATCCTGAGAGGAGGAGCAGGCCCGGGGGGCATCGTGCATCGGCGGAGCATCTTTTAGGTGAGAATCAATTCTTTTTTTTTTTTAATTGGTCATTTTATTAACTTTACTTTTATTTCTTTATATTAAAGAATTAAATACATACGCGAAATTATTTTTCGTTTAAACATTAACTATTTTCAGCTACATTAATGTTGTTTAATTTTTTGTTACAGCCACCGCCTGAATTCTACAACTCCGCTGATGCTCATGCAGATTGGTGAGTTGAAAGACTTTTCTTTGTAGTTTGCGATTAGATCTTTTGAACATTAACAAAACTTTAAATTACTGAATTATAATGACGCGCACGATTTGGGAGGGTTCAAAAAATAGCGTACGCGAAACGTAGGCATGGTTTCTTCTAGTTTATTAAAAGACGTCAAACTGAATAAATTTTTTGACCAACGTCAGAGCACTCGCCTATTTAGCGTCATCTGTTCGTCGATCAATCGCGATGCTTACGCACCGCCGTTTCCTGTCGAGTATTTTATTTCAACGGCAGACACGCCAGCTTTCTGGTTCCTTTTTCGAGCATCGGCGCGGTATCGTGGGATCTCAATAAATTATTCGGTAGTTATCGCTTTCCCCATCATGGACGACACCCGACTGTACAAGTATTATCGAACGTATTCCGGATACGGTCTGAACTCGCTGGTTAGAAATGCAGATCTATTAGGTTACCCTCGATTAAGTTTCGACGAGCACTGAAATTTTTCGGTCGTTACAGATATACCGTTTTCTCATCGCCGATTACAATCTTAGACGGTTTTTCAATTTAAGTGCTTATTGCGGAGCAGTAACTTTCGTTACATTCATCTTCGTGGTGATTATGATCGCCTGTTCGATAGCGGTGAGTTTTAATATGCAGCAATTTTAATTGCGAATCAGGTAATATAAAATGACTTCATTCCTTTAGGGCACGTAGCAATTATTTTCTTCCATTAGATTAGAATTTATCGGATAATTAATGAAAGGGTTTAGATTGTACTAGCCGTATCTAGGAAGAAAAAAGCTTATCTGCTAATTAATTTTGCTCGTAATATCGCGAAATTCTATGCACAATTGTACATTTGATAGAGAAAATTTAAGTGAGTTTATTATTCTGGCAATTAATTTGTATATGATATCGTGACTCAATACAATAATTAAAACGCCATGACAATACGAGTACACCATTCTATAATTAATTGCGTGCTTTAAATTTAACGTAATAATATTATTTCAACGTGTAATTAATTAAGGCACAACGAGCGATCGAAGTCGCGGAATTATCGATATACTCCCCGTATATTCTGCTAGGTTTTTGAATAGATAATACTTATCGTTATATACATATATCATATGAAAGAAAACGAGTCACGTATCTTTCGAAAACCTTGCCAGCGCCGAACTCTCTTGCCGGCTTAAAGAAAATGTAAACAACTTTGCGAAGCAATCGCTTGAATACTGATGCCCTCGCGCACGTGCCACGTTGTAACAAGTATAATTCTTATACACACGAAAAAGTATACCTTCAATTTTGATGAAGGGGATTTCAACTACTTCCCACACAATACCGTTTGCTTTAATCTTTATCGAGATAACAACGTTGAGAAGTTACCGTCTCGGACTTGAAATAAATTTGGAAACGCGAAAAAGTTTTTATTTTTAGCTGGATATTTTATTATTTGGAATTTATTTCTTGATAAAATGAATTGAGGAAACATAACGATAATTCTATAACAATCGGTAACTGTTTGTGAAAAGATCAACGAATAGATAGAAAATTATAAATAAATACATGATAATGTAAAAATCAATTTGATAAAAGGAACTTTTGTTCTTATGCTAGAGTTTGAATTTGGTGACGTTGAACGATACATTTTTTCGTGACTTGGTCGAGAAAGCGGAGAAGGTAAATTTTGGCAGTTGCAACTAAATTAAAGTTAGAGACTAAGAATTATATTAAATCGAGTTCTAAAAGCATCGGTATTAACTGCAAATTATTTGCAGAAATTACCGCGAATGGAAAGCGTCGTTAACGTCATACCCTCGTACAAATGTATTCACAAGCATGTAAGTTTATTCTTTTAAGTACCGAAAGTTTTTACAGAACGCACACGCAATTAACATTTTGCGTTTAATTTCACTGTCGAATAATTTCGAACTTTAGATACAACGGACGAGCGTATTTCAAGAGAAAGCGGAGAAAATGGTGGGTATTGACAGTCCGTTCAGCCTGCCGCTACTTTCGTTAATTAAATATTTTAATTTCCGGATTTCTCGTTATGACAGTTACGCAAAGAGCAACTGCAGTTAGAAGTAATGAATAGCAAAATGTCGTGCATCGAGAAGCTATTGAAGCCCGAGGTAAATTATTTGTCGCAATAAACGGAACACATTGTACTGCCGAGTCGTTACTAGAATAAATGAAAAAAAAAAGCCCGTTACCGAACTTGAGCGCTATTCACGCGCGTATCCTTTGTCGCGCTTTAATTCGACACCATTGATAAAAATAACCGACCCATGGCCCACTCGCGCCCCTATTCAGAATTTACGTGCGATCGCCGACCTTAAATAATTTAATAACCTGCAGGTCGCGGAGAACGACGCGATGAAACTCGCGGGAGCTCGTACGTACAAAGGGATAAACCGTGTGCCGATCGCGAACTCGCTTTTAATTAAAATTTCGCCGCTATCGAAGAATGAGATTTAATAAAACGCATTTATGCGATTTTCCGCGTATACGCGCGGGATATTGTTACGATAGAAAGGAGTATCTTCTTTCGTTACACGTGGGATGACCTATAAACTCTGAATTACCAAAGGTCGTATAAACGTATCATGGCCTCTACGACTTTCGGTCGTTGCGTCGGGCATTAGATCAGTCTCGGTATATCCGGCAGGCAGTTGCGCTCGATTGGCAGACATAAAATTAGATTCGACCCTATCTCAGACCTTTCTGTGGCTATCCGACTTTATATTGCACGACAGGATATTTTTACTCATCTTGTTAATGCTTTCTGAACGCAGATATTTCGATACCTGGCTTTAATTAAGCATATCGCGTTTCTATTTCTTGCCGTACAGTAAATTGATATTGAACACAGGTTTTTAAATTTGCTCGTGAATAATTGACAATGTCACTAATAAAATTGTTATTTTTATTATATAAATTACAAGCTATAAATGTCGTATTCTCGTTGAAAAGATATTTCTTTTTTAGCTTATTTTTATTTTTAAATGATATTTTTAATGACGATAATTATTAAGATTTTTGGAATTGTAATAATTTAGAAATTTGTTTTTGCTTTAATTATTTTTTTTTTTTTTACTCAATATGTGATAAATATTTCTCACGATACGTACGTCATTATATTATGCAATTTAATTTATTTGCTCTCTAATAAAATTATTATTATTAATAAAATTATTGACGTATAATAACAGTATATTTTGCATTAATTAAATGTCGTAATGTGAAAATTTGTTGATAGTAACTATGTCCGATTATTGTGCTAATAATGCATTTATTATATAAATATTATATACAATTTTACATATTTAGTAATTTATCTCTTAGGGACAGTCCGAGTGGCGTCGTAGTAGATCACCAAAAATATACCATCGTCTTATTAATATGGAAGTATCAAAATAATAATTATAACAATAATAATATACAGAAAAAAGAAACGCATATCATATATTAAATAAAATTTTATTCTCATATTTATAATTGGGGTTTTCATTAACGATACGTAATTGATATAAATATAATAATTGTTACTCGACGGTACATTTCGAACACTCAATATAAATTTTGTGGGAGTGAACTAGTAATATACATTCATACCATTTGTGATTTGATAAATGTCTTAAAATTATACTGAAATGATTAAATTTTTTCATTATATTGTATTTATTAGTACAAGCAAAAATTATAATACTGTGGTACGAATGTTATATACGTATACGAATTTATATAAACTTATTATGATCGCGTTCGGTAAAGCTCCGAAAACATTTTCGCACGTAATTAAAAAAAAAAATAAAATAAAATAAAATAAAAAAATAGCCAATAGTTGCAAACAGCGGTTTTGCTGCCGAAGTGTCGTTCCACATTCTTGTTCAAACACACGTAATTTTCATATGATCACACGCAAGGCGGTACAAATCGTGACCTACTAAATGGATCACGTTTCGCCGTGTATCGCGTATAAGCGGACAGTTTTTCTGACAAAATTTTTACATTGAAATAGGCGGCAGTGCAGAACGTTGAAATTCTAGTACGTGTCGAAATTCGCTGGGAATAAAAAAAAAAAGGGGCGACCTTTTTTGCGGTCGACCACATGTGAACGATGAGTGCTGTTGCGTTCTGTAAAAAGTAAACGCCATAACGTCGCTTACGTTACCTTTCCAGTCTTCAATATTCAGGGAAGTCAGGTCGTGTTGTTTTACAATATATTTACAGAAGTTATTAAAGTTGACCGTTCGGAATATAATCGATAATTAAATCACCACGTGATTTAAATATTTTTAACGTAACATATAGAATTAGACACATTGAGGTATTTCAGATACTTAAAGTCGTATCGACAGAACGTACGATTTGTGTCAGTATGTTGAGAAGTTAAATATCAATTACGTACGTGTCGATTAATCTGGACTACCTTTAGTTCAAAAGTATTTAATTCCAACCATATTTTTTTTAATTCTGTAGTATAGATTTTCTTACGATTGCATTTTATCGATAATTGTAAAAAGAAAGAGGCAGAGAGAAATTAGATTTTATTTTTATAAAAAAAAATAATGATTTCCTTTTATTTGATATAAAAATAAGTAAATAATTTTTGTAATTGAGAAGAGTTATTTGAATGCATAAGTAATAAATGTTATGTAACGATAAGAGGTGCTGCAAGCACAATACTATTGTTTTCGAGACAATAACCGTTGAAGTTCAACACTATTATCTAACTCGGAAGTAAGAAAAGACATTTTACTACGATTACAATCTACCAAACTTTAACGTCTTAGGATAATCATATATGCTTGTGATATACATTCATTGCATAACACTGCGCCTATACAAAACCGTTCACTACAATTACTAATAATTACATCGCAATAAATCCGCAAAAGAGACCGAAGACAAGAATGTCATATCTAATTTATATACAAATATAAATAAATAATTCTCATTTTCTTTTATTTTAAAATTATTTAATTAAAATAGATTAATCTATTACTTAGATGTAAAAAAATTCTTTTTTTAAATATACATACATACTTTATATTATAAATTTAAAAAATGAGAAAAGGACGAGAAAGAAAGTAGCAAATTATTTTTACTTTTTAAATTAAATTATATTTTATACTATCCGCGACTTACATTTCGGTTATAAATCTGGGTTTTTTTTTTTTTTTTTTATTCCCAATTAAAGTTTACTCACCCTGGTGCCGACCGATCGCGCGTTATCCCTTCTTTTCTCGCCCGAGCTTACGGATGTCGCCAGTAGTGCAGGTCCGAACTGTCGCGGCGCGGCGAGTCTGGCCACAACCGTCTGTTTCCACTTTCGATCCCTCGACGCGGCCGGGTTGGAGAGACTGGCTCAGAAATTGAACGCGGCTACGTGGCGTACGAGAACAGGGTCTTTGCTCCCGTTTAATATTTTAGCCAGTCCATTGGCTGCTGGTGCTCGAGGCATCGACATGCGCTCTGGCTTTCAGCTCTCGCTTCGTTCCGCTCGGCTCGGCTCGGCGCGGCACAGCACGGCACGACACGCCGTGCTGTTCGCACGCCTCGTTACATCAGATCGGACTTTCAGCTCCGGGGCTCTATCTAACGAATGCGCGCCACGCGGCATCCGATATCGATATGAGGATGAGACGGATCGATTTGTGCCGCGCGCGCTCTCGGCCTGTTTATTCGGCCATCGATCCCGCAGCTATCGAACCGCAGCGGTCGCTTACGGTTTGGGAAGTGTTACATTCCGACCGATTCGCGAGAACGGGCTCCGTAAGGACTTCGTTATACCCGCTAGATCGTTACACGTTGTTAAATTCAGATCTCTTTATCCGACTTTTCTTGCCGGTGTACAAAATCGAACGATACGTAAAAGAGATACTTTTAGAAACAGAGTTAAAAAAAAATAGAGCATTTTTTTTTTTCTTTATTTTTGCAGAAACTTTAATCTCAATACAAGTAACGTTATATATCTCGCTCTTCTTAATTATTTTTTTAAACCCCGAACTAGTTTAGAAATACTTTTTTTTTAATACGACACGTAGGATTTATCACAAGGATAAAACGTTTATTTGACAACATTAAAAATTGGTACTTTGGGGAATAGTAAAATCGCTCGATATTTTAAACTTATGATATATGGAGCCGCATTTGATGCTTGTGGGAACTAACGCGAGGGAATATTTCATGTTTGCTCGATGTAACGTTGATGAATGGATAATATTCGCGAAGTTTAGACACGGCCTTAAAGCTAATTCTTCCGTGCGAAACATTTCATAAGCCGCAGACCACGTGTTAACGTCAGAAAGAAATAATTGCCGATCTTGATACGAATGCAACGCAACGGCGAAGCGCGGCGAGCGTCTGCGTACTTAAAATATTTCCGACGTCACCCGGCCTGTGCTAGGTATAGTAAAAAATATTGACAATTTTTCTTGTGTTTGACTTGGAAATTTAGTGGGGAAAACTCCACCGACTACCTACTTTTACCATCCCCGTGCTGCGATCTCCGGATTTTTAAACCTCGTGAAATGGCAACCCTAGTGTTGACGTTGGAGAATCGGGTATAGAGTAGCTTCTATATCTCCCGTGCGCTACGTGGTCACTGAACCGTGTGGAGAATTTTTAAAGCAGAAGAAACCTTACAGCGTACAGACTATTGCCGGCATAGCGCAGACGTCTGAAAGCATAATTTGCTTCCTGCATACTGTAAAGCCGCGTGTCTATATAATTAAGTTTAATATAGCGGAGGCATAGCATTCGTGACGTAGAGCGACGAGACTAGAGGCGGGATCGGGATTTCCCCAGATTTATTAAGCTTTGATATTAAATAACGTGAAATCTCGAACGTAATTGAGAATTAGCTCAGAAATTTCTCCGATACGTAGGGACTTAAACTGATTAGATTAATATTAAGGATTGATCGATGTTTTGCCTCTAATAGGCGACCCGGCATGGCTTCTTTTGTTGTCCATCGACTATAGCCGGCAAAGCCATATATATGCTGATCGGCATTTTGTGCCGACTGGCATAGATCGATTGACACGTATTCAGTAACGGGCATGGCCCAATGAGCTTGTTGATCGGCAAAGCCGATTATACTAAGATGTGCAGAAGGCACGTCTTAAAGTAGGAACAATCGTAAATTATATGAAAATAAGCTTATCAGAGAGGAATATAGGAGTTGATTCCGCACAAGACGTGATTCGAGATTAAATAATTAAAAAGTCTAGCCGATTAACACCAGCGCCGCAATTTACGTATTTGTCGATTTTTACTTTTTCACTCGTGCAGTTTGTAGAAAATATTATTTAGGACATATTTGAACTCTTGTATTTAATACTTTTATACTGCAGAAGTAGATTGCTTTGCAGTGCAATTGATCGAAGTAGCTCGCTAGCGATTAGGTATTTTATAAGAATTTGCAGTCTTTCGCAGATTGACGCGTTACGCTAATACTTTTCAATGCCAAGAGCGATAATATAATTTAAAAATGACTTTGGTTGTAGAGGGAATTACACGAAAACCCCATTTATTCTATGTGTCGATAAGCCTTTGAGAAATCGATCGTACCGCAGCAGGCAGGTTGTTTATGCAAGTGTCGGTTACGTTACCACGCCGATAGCCTCGTTTGGCAAGTGTCTCGCGTCGCCATGCTTTACCGCGAAATAACCCAATAGCTCTGACACGTATCTCTGTAACGCTCTGAACTTCGGAAATTTCGGACACGCGGCCGACAATGATTTTGCGTTTATGGACGTGGTTTTCGCACTCGTTCTATAAAGACTTTACACTACGTAATTTAGATTCAATTGGCTGAAATTAACAGATATTACATTGCTTTTATTCAATATAAAAGTGGGAAAAAGAAGAAAATTAGATTAGCAAAATATATTAATATGCTACTGCTAAATGTACATTTTGTTTAAAAATAATTATATCGAGAGATATACATTAGATTAAAATAATATTATTTTAAATAACGTTTTTGAATATTCGATTTTCGATCAATTTGCAGTTAATTAATTTTTAAGAAATATATAATCGCGGGTATACCTTAAACAAATTATTATGAAGGGGAGAAAATAATTTTTCAATGGGTTAGGCAGCCTTTCCGTTCCGCGCAAGTAGTAAGCGTACGCGGTATGGTCAGGCGGGCTCGCGGGCTCTTGACAAATATCCCGGGTGACGCTCGGCGAACGAAGAAAATCCGATTGTGTCAGTCGCCTATGTACCCACGGGGAATTTGAAAAATCGATGGTAACTTCTGACAACGGCCCGCGAGAGCCGCGGTTCCCTCTTTTCGTCTCTTCTGCCGCTCTTCGTTTTGGCACCCGCTCTTCACCGCCTCCCGAGAACGCTGTCTACGCAACTATCGACTTTTTCGTGGACGTGTGAGAAGGAAAGAGGTAGGGAAGGGGGGGAGGGGTGGAACGGCCGGGCAGGATATGGTGGCCGACAAGCAGCTTCTGAAAAATGCCCCTGGAGCGTGACTACCCTCTGCTTTTTTTTTTTTTTTTTTTCCCTCTTCTTCGGCCTCGCCCGGCACCCCGCGCGATGCCCACACCGGGTGGCGGCGGAAGGATTCGGAACGAATGGGCCACACGTGTGCCGCGCATTCTCTTTTTTCTTCCTTCCTTCCTTCCTTCCTCCTCCTCCCTCTCCTCCTTTCCACCTTCGCTTCATCCACCCTACGGCACCGACGCCCCGCATCGTCGATTTCGCAGCTCGCAACTGGCAAGCGAGGTAAGTCGAACTCTCGCGAAGCTCTCCCCGGAATCGTGATTTACACTTGTCACGGTGTCGCCCTATCCCCCGTGTACCACGTGCCGCGGACACTTACCACTTTACTCCCTTATCTCGATTGTGAATTCGAAAATCGCATGTTATCTCTGCGTAGAGCCCGCGTTATTATATGAAACGATATTTATTATAAACTCGACTCACGGAGATAAATAAAATGCAAACTTGGATAACGAATATCGAATAATATCGTTCTAAAACTACTTTCTCTCAATTTATTTCTCCTTCAAGTATACACAAGTTTTCAGAAAGTAACATTATTTGATATAGAAATAGCTGCTAATGCAGATCGCGAGCGCGATTCTGCTCTAAAAGCTTAATGCGTTTAGAATTTATTAGCTTGCCAAATGCTACCATTTTGTTCCCAGTCTTTAATTAATACAGGTGGTGTACTATCAGTCCGCCATCTGCACTATTGTAATTTTATGAGGTGGGATGGAAATAGAATACCTTTTGGCTTTAATTGTGCTTTACGTTTCGTTGTTATCGTTATCCACTGTCGTATAAATTGTTGCTACGGTAGCTGCAGTGTGTCTTTATTATTTTCTCTGGTGTACAACTGATATACTCCGCTCACCTGCATATATATATAGAGTAGGATTGCCGATACAATCCGGATTTGCTAATATTCGGATGTCCTATAATTAATTCACCTAATTATCCGGTTACTCAAGTTCGGATATCTGAACTAACGAATTGAGTCTCAATCAAATCTAATCTGCAAATTTATTAATTAAAATTACTACAAGAATAAACTGATTATTTTAGGTAGAATTTACCAGAAAGCCGGCTAACTTATTTAATTCTTCTTCTGGCTAGGTTTCTTCCGCCGGTTTTAAAAAACTGCTTTTTACCGTTCAGAAAATATCGTTGCTGCCGAAAAGGCATTTACACATGCGATCGACTGGTATTTTCCAAACGATACGTCGACTAATTAAATTATTTAAAAATTATATTTAATTCCGTATGTTCACGGAACATACGTAGTAAATTAATATTTATTGCGGTTTAAAAGACTGCCGTTATAGCGGTGTCTTTCGTAAAAAGATTTTAATCCCTCAAGCGACCCGCCGGAAATCCGTCTTCGTCCATTTCTCTCATCTCTCGCGAAGAAAAGCAGCCCGTCGGCCCTCTTGGATCTTCGTCGGGTCGAGGAGAGTCCCGAGATTCTCAGATGAATAATATCTAACGTCGTTCGAGACGCGTTCTAGGATAAATTGTCGTTTGGATGTTACCTCGTTCTTCACACGTATATATGTACATACGTACGTATATGTGTGCGTACATATACACGTACGCCCGTACATATCTGTGTTTGAAAGTCGGACGAAAAAGGGCTCTCAGGGAATAGGTAAACTGCAGCTAAACTGCGCATATTACATATGACTCTGCAGCGGCCAACGTGCGGGATCAACGATGTTGTACGTTAACGGTGTATGGGCGTGTACGTGTGCATGTTCGAAAGTTTCCACGTGATAAGTGGCGAATGATTTATTCATCTCACGACGGAGCGCAGGCAGCGGTACAAATTACGCATCGCGTACAGAAAACCTTCGCGGTACGTGACAGTAATTCATACATCTGTATTAACGTAGTACGCCACCGTGCCGCGTAACATTCCTCCGCTATTCCCGGCCGCTATTCCGTACGGAAATTTGAAGTAATTTCACTCGTTTGCGCAAACTTCTTCGAACTGTTAAACGGTGCCTTCCCCTTTTCTCCCTCCCTTCCCCCGCCCTTCTTGTCTGATGCAAAACGTGAAATGGAGAAAGGTGATTTCTTATCGCGGATCACCGTGACGTGTTCGTGAGCTTTGTAATTATAATTAATTAAAAGGTTAAATATACCGTTAATTGTTTCATTAACGTAAGTTAATCCTCCGAGCGAGCGCGAATTTTTTCGGCATTTTTGCCGTGAGCACGTGATCTGCTTTTTTTACTTTTATTTTCGGACGTTATTTTTCCTCACAGTGTTAAAACACTGAAAAAAAGAGAAAAAAAATTTATAAAACATCCGTCACCAAAGTTGACAATCTTTACTTTAGTTACTTTAATATGATAAAAGTTATTTATTGAACATTTTATTTTTCACAAAAATTAAATTGTAAATTGAATACAGTTACGAGCAGATTACTTTAGCTCGTCGTAGATTCGCTCGCACGCACAAAGACTTATTTACAATTAAATTGAAATTGCATTTAAATATGATCAATTAAATATCGTTGCATTAAATATAATTATAAAACGGGAAAACTCTTACGGCTTTGTTCTACAAATTAATTTCTCAAATAAATAAATTACACTATTTGCGTCACGTAACAAAGTTATATAAATGCTCGTAAGCTACTGAAATTGTAGATTAGATACCAAAGTACCGGCGCAACTGTAATCGGGGGTGAATCCCAGACAGCGGACTTGAAATTTTTCCTCGTCGATTTTGACACGTTCTACCACGGTGCTGTCACTGAATTTCGGTTGACTAATCGAGCGTATCGACACGCAATCACTTAGAAATTGACGCGATGGATTGACTGTCGACGCGCGGTGATTCGATTTCGGATGCAAACGGGACATGCTCGCGGGTTCGATGTAGTTATTAGAGAAAATGGAATTAATCGACCAGGCACGCGGTAATTCAGAGCTAACGTCAAGCCGTTATATCCCTGCATTGCGGTTAGAAATACATTTCTAATCTCACGGGTTAAAAATAATGCGCGACACGTGCCTATCGGCCCGATCTCAGGTTTGACGTCGATAAAGATGCCGTGGAGTTAAGCAGATCATGGCGCGGACCTTTTTTTTTTTTTTTTTCCACGGTATACCCAACGGGCCGATGGTTCACTACAAGAACATAACTCGGTCGGGCTATTCTTTGCTCCGCGGGAATTTTTGATTAAAGTTTAATTTACAGGCACGGCTCCTGGCGGATTTTAAAATGAGATTTTTCACTCCCACTTCGCCGTTACGCTTGCTTATCGTTATTCCGCGAAGAGCCAGCCGCGATGACGTCTGTAAATATTATCAGTGAATAAGCATATCGCAAAGTGCATTACACGCGACTATGAGTATTTTTAGTGATATTTGCATATCACTTCAAGGAATCTATAACCTTTAAAGTAATGTAATTTCGTGTAATGTATGTTGCACAATCAAATATAAGCCGTGCGTTTGTTTAACCCATAAAGGCCGTCGTGAATGAAATTTTACTTTATGCAAATTTTATTTTAATACCTATTACTTACTTGAAAGTAAGTTAACGATTGAACCGCTAATCTCTTGAATAGGTATCAATATATAAAATCGTAATTGCCTAAATGGCGCTGGACTATAAAAAGAGCTTGACATTGAGCTAAGATAAATCATTAATTTTTTTTTTCTTCCTTTTTTTTTTCTTCTGTTGACATTGTGTAGAAAATTTCGGCACAAGAAATATTAATCGTACGCATCAGTTAGGTAACGATCCGTTATCGTGCTGTACATTCGCACGAACTTTTCGTGCGTTAAGGACACGTATGTAACTGATACAGCCGACGTGTATAAAAAAAAAATGGCCTTGACACTCCGCGAACGAGTTTCGACCGATATTATCGTATAAGTTTCGCCTCTTAAATTGGTTTTCGAGCAGAAACTTTATCGTATCGCGCCGTATCCGTGGTATTCGCGAAATGACCCAGAAGAAGGGAAAGAGGTATTTAGAAGGTATACAGGTCTACGATAGCACAGTAAACTCCACGGCGTTTGCCAATTAACGATACTCAAACTTTGCGTTCGAAAAACTCGGCCGGTGTTACCCGGGATTTAATTGCACCGGCGCTTTATCTAGACGGCTCAGAAAGCGGTTCTTCGAGTGATGGGATATCTTCGATCGCGAGATCAGTCTGTACAAGACCACGGCCCGGCTCAAGATTACGTAGTAACGCGCGAATTACGGACACGCGAATTTGAACGTCGGGCGATAAAGTACGTGCTTTAGGTGGCTCGCAAAAAGATCTCGCACGCATTTAAATTTTCCTTCTCTTTTCCCTCGTTTTTGCTATTTTATTTCCTCGTTCTTTTTTCTTTTTTTTTTTTATCCTCGCACGTCGCCGATGCCTGGCGCACGCGCGCTTAATAAAATGAATATCGCCCTCCAAGGATAACCGCGCGCTAACGCAAGCGGCGGCGGCGGAGGCCCGGCATGAAATTAAAAGCAAAACGTGGCGGAGAACGCGATATTTCAGGAACAGACCCATGGGTAATTGCACGAAGTAAATTCGAAACGGAGGCAACGCCGCCGGGCCGAATTAACACGCGAGAGCGTGAAAAAGAGCGACGCGCGTAAATAATAATTGCCAGTCGTCCATGCAATTCCGTTCGTGTCTAATTAACGAGATCCGGTTAATCAGCAAGAATAGCTACGGGCGATTAAAGAAAAAGAGGTCAGGAATACTCAATTCGATGTTACAATTGATCCTTTTTTTTTTTTTTTTTTTTATTATTTTTGTAGAGTCAGCTTGTTTCCTCGAGACCAAATGTTTTTCTTAATTAGCTATCGATCAGCGGCACATAATTCACGCGGATGCTTCTCTAATCAAAATACAATTTTTTTTTTATCAAAGTAAAAGCACAAAAGTGGCTCCTATTACTTACTTCACTCCGTTTTAATTACATAATCGTATCGCAGGAAATTGGATTTGACGTAAAATGTGTACGATATCATTGCGGACTATCTGAAGTTTCGTATTAGCATAGGAATGCATGTACATATCTCTTTCAAATAACATGGGCGTGCATACATCGCGTTATCCCTGAAGAGTCTGACCTAAAATACGAGACAGGCCAGAATTGCGGGCTCCGCAATAGTTCACGGTAACAACCGTATTATGAAGCCCGTACGATACGCATTTTCAGACCGTGGCTGAATCCGCGATTACTATTCAGGGAAATAATGTGTCGTTTCCCCCCCTCCCCCCCCGGCGCGCGCCCGGACGTATCGTGCGTCCGTTAATACGTGTGCACACGCGTGTTTACCCTCGTGAGCTATATGCTGCGGTGCAATAATGACGTTTCGAGATAGTCCGCACGTTGCGTTCGGAGTCTCGGCGCATAGATATGAAAACGGGGGCATTTTCGGCGTCGTCGGTGTGTGGACTCTTTTTCGCGAACGCTTCCCGGCGGAATTGGAGCCGTTGCCAAGATCCCGGCGCAAATGGTAAAGCAAGTACTTCGAAATTGGGGCGCGAGACGACCGGACTGCGACCGATGTAATGGAAACCTTTTAATATATATCGCGATAAAAATTACATCTAACTTTCGTAACGTGGGAGAATTAATTAATCCGCGCATTTTAAGTGTCATTCGACAAATGAGTTGAATAATCCACGCAAGTATTTTACGTCTGGTTATACGCGCGTATATTTATTTAAAAAAAAAAAGAGAAAAAAAAAAGTAAAAGACATTTTACCCTCTCGACACTTTTAATTTTGTAGTTCTGACAGGTTCGCCAATATTATATACGAAATATATGATTCGACTTTATTATTGCTTTGCTTTTAATAAATACCGCGTGTATTTTCTGCGAACGTAGCATCGTTATCGTACTCCCGCGCGTTTTCCCACGTAATGCAAGTACAAATATTATATTCAACCGCGAAAGTACGGCAATATTACGGTTAACACCAAAAACAATACTTTTTCTTGTCTCGTAGACGCAGATAACGGTATTTCTGCTAACACACAATCGATACTCGATACATCACAGTAGTACAGAAAATAATAACCGATTGCCCTTTCAAACGATATTGTTTTTTCCCCTCTTTTTCTCTTTCTCTTCATTGTACAATGCAGTTGCAGTTTTTACAGCCGTCGTGCTTTTTCACTTGGGGGGGAAAAAAAAAGAAAAAAAAAGGAAAAAAAAACGTGAATACGCACGATACCGTTAAATCTAACGCTAAAACATGAGCCCACGTGTTTGTCGTGAATCGCAACAACGTGTTCGTCCCGTTAGAGACACATCTATGAATGCAGAATCACTCTGCTATCCGCGTAAAGATCGGGAGCAAAGGAGAGAGCGTGGAAATGGCGAGACAGATTGGCGGGAGGGCACAGAGAACATCATGCGGACGTATTGATTTTTTGTTACAAATAGAAACGCGGGACAGACGGCACAGATAGAATGATACCAATCAAGGCATTGTTGCTATAACGCGATTGTTGGATATGAAATTTCAGAATGCAACGCCCGTGTCGCCGGATGTAATTCGGCCGTTCAGGCTTCAATCGGGCTGCGTCGTTTTCGACCAGACATCCGGCGAATGCCATCGCCAGTCTTGTCTATAAAGTACTTACAAATCCGCATTTATTCAAAATCCGTTTTCAACAATTCCATCGCGATTCGAAATAAATTGTACGATGAGACGTCTGCGAAATTAATTAATAACATTTAATTGAATTTATATATGCGTTCTGTTTTGCACGAAAATAATACGAACGCGAGATAGTACATTGACTGATTTAATCGTAGGTATAAAAAAAAAAAAAAGAAAGAAAAAAAAAACAAATAAATAACCGCAGCCCACGGTTTAAAACTGTAATTACATAGTTAATTAGGTGTAGAGCTAAAAGTGTGGAAATCCAGATTTAGATTTGACGTTTAATTGACGTGACGTTTCTTTTATCCGTTAATTTTCTACCGCTTTGCCGATTTTCTTTCGTTATCCGAGCATATCACGATTCGACGTATCTCTTCATACTTTACTCGCACATTACACGTCGCGGAATACTTTCCAATTGAATTTTCACGCGATCCCTTTATATGATGTATGTATGCGAGACCCATCATAATTTCTCACTTTGACAAATGCAAGCGGATCGATCTGACACGAGATGACCCTCTTTCTATTGATAAAGTGCCGCTTATAATAATGACGGATAGGGGATTCCTCCTCGTCAAACGTCAAGAGCACCATCGTCCTGCCTGTCTTCGATCTATCTCTCTGCTCTTCGTTCTCGGCGTTTGTTTGACAGTCGCTCGGAATCTCATGGCTCGCCCACATCTCGTTCAATACCTCTTTTTAACGTCAGCGGATAACGCCATGACGAAAATAATGACATATCGACAGATCGCGTTAGCGCACGTGTTTGTAGACATTTATGGTTATTAACGCGACGGAAAATAAGCATATGAAAATCGTTATAATATTAAATCCTCGACAAATATTTACGACGCACCACGCGAAATTATTGAGGCTTTCCCAATATAAGCGAATTCATAATCGCTGCTTCAAGTTTATAACCTGATGCATTTGAATTAAATTCGTAAATGCATTTAAGCTCTAGGAATGAAAGTAATTAAGCGGCAAAATTGTTATTTTACGAGCGTTGAAAAATGAATTATATAAATTGCGCATCAGTCTCGTCTCTTATTCAGAATGTTTAACCCCGCAAATAGGTCAAATAAGTAATTTTTGAACGTGAATAAAAATGTAATCACACTGGTTTTTAAACAGTAACACACAAATAAAGTTGGAACAATTTTATTTCCTTTTTGCGTTCATCAATTCGGTACTTACAAAAACTACAGGATTTATATTCATATGTATATATATATATATATGTGTATATATATATATATATACATACATATATATATATATTTTTTTTTATCGTATTCGCGGTTTATTTCAAATATTGCCAGCACACTCCGCTTCTACCAGTTTTGCATTTTTCTATCTTAAAAACAATAAACTTGTAGCTGGGTAGGAAAAACAAAAACCACTAATTCGATCGAAAAAAATTTTATTTCGACAACTGCCGGTATAGCACATGATTTTACCGTACATGTGGGTTTATGACAGCGTATCGCACGCGCGCTCTTTCTCTCTCTCTCTCTTTCTCTCATTTCTTTCTTACATCAACAAATTCCGTCTCTCGAACGGTATATTCTGCTCTATTATGTATACCTTCAAAAAAGTGCGTAATCTTGGAAATATAGATACGCCTATGCCCACTAAACGGTCGCAATCGTACGCGCGCCCTTCTCTCTCGTTACTCGTAAAATAAAAGAATTATTTTTATATACTTTTTTTTTTTTTTCTCGTTTTATTTTTCCTTATATATTCGTCGTCATACACCACGCCGTTAGACGGATTCTTCCTGCGACACTAAATTACACATTTGTACATCGTTAACATCCTTAAAAGTGGTTGCCCCCTTTGGCGGGCACGTCTTAAGGGTCGTAAACTAGGTCCGGTTTCCTTAATAATTTACACGCGAGCACTCGGTCTACAGGCAAATACGCATACATACCTACATACGCATATACAACGCACACGGAACATATACACGCGCGCACGCAGGATATATAATAACGTTCTCTGCTCACTTTTATCAGATTGCCAACAATGCACCGGTTCCGCGTTGACGAGAAAAATTTCGATCAATCTGGGATCAATTCGGTAACAAATTTTTCCTTCCGAACCGTGTAACGTCCTGAGAAACCGCTTACACATAGATATGTAACGATATGTGGGTGTGAACGTATTACATATATAGATACGCGAACGTATGGATATGTGAGCAAAGAGATATGTGGGGAGGGGGGGAAAAGGGGGAATGTACAATAAAATCTCCGAGCTCGAAGAGAGACGCTTTATCAAATCTAAAGACTCGGTAAAATAATCTTGTTGGCAACCCTATCGTTTTTCCCGTGATTTTTCGCGAGATTTACATTTTCCTCCTTTCATCCGATTTTCAGATTATTGATGTGTCGCGATGGTACGTACAAGTGTATGTGATATCCCTTCGGACGGAGCGCATATGTACGCGATACTATTGTTTCAAACAATAGCCTTTAGACGCCGTGGACGTCCCATTATCTTTAAAACTGAAACTTTTATTGTCCGCAATAGAAGCGTAGATATGCGCTCAGCGCTTTAAAACTACGGTAAAAAATATAAAATCGATAGAGAAGGATTAGAAAACTCAGGTTGTATACAATATATATAGTATATATATTATATTTACGAGTCTCCCAGTAATAAGGATGATGCATGCGTTTACGGATGTGTTATCGCACGGGTTTACGGTATTAACGGAGCTAACAACTTGTAGCGAGGATTTTTCGCAGGACTCGCGTGCTCGGGCCGCTCGTTGGAGCGCACGTTAAAGAGTTACTCATTAATGTTATTACTAGCGTTAACACGGAGCACATTGCCGGTTACGAGTCGCAGCAGCGCGGTTTGTAGCCCTCGGTCTAATTGTGTAAAGTGCAGCTTTTAAGGCCGAGGTCGACGCGTTACGTCGATGCGTATCTCGGGGGCATATCTTCCTTCGTGCTTAGGATTGCCAGATTTTCCCCATCGAAATATAAGAATTATGTAAATTAAACCAACTTGCAGACTTGTAGAGATAGACGATACGAATCAAATTAAATTTATAAATTTGCATATTTGTTGTTTTATTTGCCGGTTTATTTATACGCCACATACGTAAATATCTCTGGCAACCCTATTCATACCTGAGTACTTGTATCAGAAATTCATTCAGTTATTTCCATCTAAAAATACATCGCACCTTCGTGAACGTTATTTATGTAACAACTGGATATTTATAAATAGATGTTATAATTAGATACATTTCTGGATATTTGTATAGTGTTTTTTTTTTTCTTTTTAATAAATTGGAGGATATAACGTCTCGCGTGAACGAAATTAACTCTTGACCCGTGGTCACACATCTGGCAGTCACGTGTACGTGTTGAAAATCGATTTAAGAATCTTAAGACGCGGTTTAAAGTACTTTGAAACGCAAGTCATCTTAAGTGTCTTTAAAAAAGACTAAGATATGCTTACTTTAAAGTTATCTTTTTCCTCTTCATTTTTGCCCGTCCCACCATCTTTTCTAATTGAGTAAAAAGAGAGAACGTCGGATTAGAAGTTAACCTCGCTACTTTAATCGGGTACAAAATTAACAACGTGGCGCGTTATTACAATATAACGACAATTAATTTACCGCGCGTATTTCGAGATTGTAGAAAACACTTATCACTCACACTTTGCCGTATGCGCAAAGTCATTGCGGATAAATATCTTCCCTTTTATCTGCCGCGTTCATCTCAATTGTATCATTATTATCCGGCGCTGACAGATAATTCGCGATCGGTTTTCCTGCATTACTTCCATCCATTATTAAGAGCCGCCGTACATTATCGTTCGCGTACAAAACTTCACGGATCCAGTTAAAATTGACACTTCGTCTTTTTAACCCTTTATTTTTACCCCTCGCCTCTTTATCTCTTTCACTCGACACGCATACACTTGCGTTCCGTTACCACTTTAATTTAAAATACTTTTCCATCAATTCGTAGTTACTACGATTTATTGCTGCCAATTGTTAAGACAGATGGTACTCGTTTGTTACGCCACGGTACAACAACGGGAAATACCATTGAATGTAGTATCTATACTCTGATAATAATGACCCGCGTAACAACTGATGCGAACTTTGGCCTAGATAATAAAGCTATACGGCCAGTTCCTCGGCCACATCAATAAGAAACATTAAAACATTATAACAATTTTATAAACTCTAGTTAAAAATATTTTATGATATAGGATACACATATACAGTTATAAAATTCATCTGATTAATTTTATCTTCTTTGGGTTTTTTTTTTTGTCTTTTTTTTTTTTTTTTTTCTTTTCTCCCCAAAGGGCTCGGAACACCCCGTTTTACGCCCAAAATATTCTAAAATTCGCCGTAGCGTAACATTATGTTAAATGTGACTATATGATTCCGAAAGCACGAAAATTCGAGGTGCTTAAATTTTCCGAAGACCGACATCGAACGTCGCGGTCGCGAAAGCATATTTTCACGCTAAGAGCGAAGGACGAGCTTCCCCGAGCGAGCGAAATTACCTTAAGAAGTGAGAAAATATGTGCACAGGGTTGTTTGCGCCCGTTTGCGTAGCGTCCTTTTTCTCGGCAGTATTTCAAATATATTTTTTCTCGTAAAAATATGCAAACATGTAATCGCGTTATCGATAGAATTGTGAAAATTAAGATGACTGCTTCGTTCCGCCGGTCATGAAAAAAGTCATGACGCAGGTGTGAATTTAAAATGTTGTTCCCTTTACAAATCGTGCGATATTGACGAATAACAGAACCTCTCGTTTACAAATAAATTTTAATCGAGCTTTATATTGTTGAAACTTGGATGAAAGCTAAATTACGTATTGAAAGTTAAATTAGCTTTATATGACTAATGTTTATTCATATTTCATTAGCGTTAAATGTATTTTAATTTATTCTAAGCTGATGTTACAGTAGCATTAAATTAATTGACGGTCAATTATAGAAAGTGGTGAAACAAAACTTTAATGTTAGCCGGATATCGTATGCGAAGTAGCAGGTGAATACGTTAAACACAATTTGAATAAATTACCCCGCTACCTTATCTCCATTAACAAATATAAAATCATGATGCCTGGGCGAAACGTTATTGGAGATACAATGAAAAGTTTATTTCACAGCACCGCACATTACGTATCAATAATTAATCCCGGTTATTTATTTTCGGAAAGTATAACGCCAAATGAACATTAAGAGGTGTCTTCACTTAGATCAATAATTTAGAAAAGCGAAAACCAAAGTCAATTGAGACGTAACAACATTATTCTGCGTGTACTTATTGAGTTTTATTATCGAGTCATTCTCAGAACATAAAACTTTTAACCAATAGGGATCAGTCTTAGTTCTTTGATCACAGGGGATTGCTAAAAGTGATTTAGTATAATAGAATTTCCAATCAAATGCTAAGTGAAATATTTATTACTCTCGATACAGCGCACACAAATGAAAACGACTATGTCATTTATGCAAAAAAAAAAAAATTAAAGATACAGTTATGTAAATTTAAAACATTTTTTATTTATGAACCGAATGGTATCGATTAATCACGTACCTAATGCTATGTATTTCGTTATATTATTAGTTTTTCGTAACATAATTTCTCTATCGCGTCCTAGTTTCATAAATAATTAGTGGCAGTATTGCTTTCGTGTGATTTCCCGGCGAGCTGGATTAAATTCGAATTCGTTGATTACTCTACTTATTCGGATTTTGCAAAAAATATTCCTCTTAAATAATATATCACGGGATCGGCTACACCTCGAAGATTCGCGCTTTGATTTTGACAATAATTTGCAATTAATTCTTCGATCGATGTTGCTCGTATCGAGCCGCGAGGTTCTAGACCTCACGTGTCTCATAGCAGCTTTCGTAGACAACGAGTGCTATCACTGCGTGTATTGAACCGGCATGTGGCGTTGCGGAACCTCGGTTGTGTGCCACGTCGATCGAGAGGTATATATATATATATATATAAATGAAAGAAAAAAAAAGAACTAGTGGAAATCAGATATAAAGACTCACTTGCACGCAACAGTTGACTCCCGGTTGTTTCGAGCGATCGACGTCGCCGGTACGCGCATTTTATTAAACTGGTAGTTAAAAATTGAAAGAAAAAAATGTACGCGACCATTTTTCAACCCGCATGATTTTGCGAAATGCAAGAGCCACACGATCTAAGGCGAGCGACTGCGAGTTACGGAGGTAACGCAACGACATCCGCAAAGCAGAAAAATTCACAAGCATGTACTACGGCGCACAATTTTTTTTCTTCTTTTTTTTTTTAACCTCGCGTATATAGGCGAAACTGTGTGTAAAAATTTTGAACAAAAATTTTTTTTTTTTTTTGCCGAGAACGAATTTGATTCGCGTAGATTAACGAGTGGATCGGTACGAACGGTAGGCGGGATACGGCGTTCCTCAAATCGAAATTGTTACGGAACGAAAATTTCCGCGAGAAATAAAATGGGAGGAAATGGAAACCAGTTATTCGTAATCCGTTTATTCGAAAGATAGCAATTAAAATCGCGGATAAATAAATACATAAAAAAGAAAACAGGACTGCATTAATTATGAGTTTCGAAAAAATGGGTCGCCCAGTTTCGTAGAGATCGTTTCATTTCCTTTACACGCGTGCGGCCGTATATCAACTCTCATTCGCGCGAGAAGAATGGCGGTGGACTAAGCGACGATCACCTCGTTTGAACGTAACTGCTGTCACTCGCTTAACATGCCTCGTGGACTTTTCTCCTTGCTTAGGATCGGTTAATTACTGCGACTTTTCATTACAAACAGACGGAAAATAGAAATTGTGAGGCGGAGCAGTTTCGTAATTCTCGTGGCTGCTCTTAAAATATTCAGTACAGTCGTGTCAGGGCAGTTAACGTTATTTGCTTACATGTCACGCGTACGTCACCGCGATCTCACCCCCTTTTCTTTAGATGTAAGAATTAATGCAAAAGTCCGAGCGGGGGTGCTTAATCGTTTGTGTGTGCACGCGACATATCGTCCGGAGTAGCCGCGAGCGCTGTTTCCGGGATGCTGTTAATTGTTTTTTTTTTCTTTTTGGTTTTTTTTTTTTGTTTTTTTTTTTTATTTTTTTTGATATGACGAATACGGCTTCGAGATCATTGAGCAGAGAAAAACCGGTCGTTCCACGCGATACGCTATAGAACAATCGGTGATAAACGCAAAAGCGCCGAATTTGCGGAGGCGCGCACACGCACGCTATCTCGGCCGCGTGGTTTTTCGACGTAAACGGAAAACGCGTACGCGCAAACACACGCGTCTACACTCATCCCACATACGCACGCACACGTAAACGCACGCACACGGGTATATGCTTATATACGACATACAAAATGAACGCACGTCGACATACTTTAGATGGGGATCGAACGAAACTCGCGACTGGCGGTTTGACTTATCGTCAGATCGAGTTAGCTTGCCTCCTCGTAGGGGTAAAAAAAATGTCTCCGGGACAAATTGGTGCCTGAGGAAATGGCTCGTAACTTTGATTAAATCGTTCAGCTGCCACAAGAACGGTAAGCCCTTTTCGTCGCGGACAAATTAAAGTAATTACTCCATTTTTTTCCCCCTCGAGAAAAAGCAGCATACTAAATTTAAAAATACGCGATGCGCAAAAAGAGAAAAAAAAAAAAAAAATTATAAAATAAAAATATTCAATAAAATAGAAATATTCGACGAACAAATTGAAAAAATATGACGAGGAAATAGATACGAGCTTCTCTATTGTTACAAAAATTTTTATAATGTTTTATACGATTGTAGGAGGCACGTTGCTCAACATAACTGTGTTAAATATCCCGTTATTTTCTCCAAATTGATCATTCGAGACGTGACGGTTAAAGTTACCCCTAGGAGTGTAGTAATTCTACTTGACAGTTCGGGTCACCGTTGAATGCGTAGATCGACAGAGCCTCACTTACGTAAGACGCCAATACCGGGCATAAGTCAGCCAATCAATCGCGAAATCCAGCTTTAGTGATTGAGCAATAGTATATGTTCGCTCGCGATTGGTTTAAGGACTTATCGCGCAATCTTATGCGATCGATTCCAATGGTTGCACGTACGTACGAAAAGAAAAGACAACAACCGAAACCTGTACTCCGGATTCATCGTCACAACGCGCGTATCCGCAAATGGCATTTTATTAATATTAAAAAAGCCTTGAGCTTTAATATCAGGCATCATCAATATTATTGATTGACATCGTTGTGCGTTTGTTGTATGAATTTAACATGATATACATATCTTTAACGCCGAATAAATATGAAAATAAATTGCAAATTGTTACGTCGCACGCTAGGATATCGACAACCACCGCTAAATTTAACGTTACATAAAATAAGGAATTTAATCAAAACGCATTCTGAATAAAATGAGATTCGAAGGAAATAAATAAATGAATTTCGCATCGGTTAAAAGCGTGGCGAATTTAATACCGAATGTCAGAGAGAAAAAAAAAAAATATAGAGAAAAGAAAAAAGAAATAAAAATTGGTACCTCCCGCCAAGAGGTTTGCGATTGTGATCGAACTAGAGAACGTGCGGTCGTGAGTATGGATCCAGAGCAGCATCCGGCCGCCATATCCCTTACTCGATCGTTTTCGCGAGGCTCCGTCTCGGACGCGAGAGCCACTCGGACCGGCCACTCGAAGCAACAATATAGACTCCGTAATCGTGAGAGTTTGTCGACCGTAGCTTCGAGGGAATAACTCGATGTTGACTCAACAAGACTACCCCTCGCGTATTCTCCTAATTGAGAACGCGCCATTTTGCCAGCGCGAGTTTCCCGTCCCGTCGAATAAATAATTCCGTCGTTCGTTTTTATTTCCCTTTTTTTTTCCTCTCTCTTCGCTTTTGTTTTTTTCTTTTTCTTTTTTTTTCACCGAATTGACTAGAAAAATTTCGCGAAAGATACTTCGTAGCTTAAGCGCCGTTTCTCGCTTCCTACGCAATTCTACGCGTTATCCTCATTATCGGAAACGTGCACTGCCAGTCTTCTGTACTCGCCGTCTTAAGGGGAGCGACCTAACGCATATTTTTTTTTTTTTTTTTTTATCGGGGAGATTTTAACTTCCCAATAGATCCAAATCGCTTTGGCTTAGCCGTTATACAAATGTATTACCCGTCGATATTGTGCTGCCCAGACAATGAAGTGGCCGGCGTAGCGTATCGTCATCACTTCCCTGACTTGATACACGTCGTGTGTATGCACTTCCTGTAATGCACTCCGTGTGCACGAGACGTCGCCTTGCGGTTGACGCGATCGACCGATCTTTCATTGCTGCGTTGCACAGAATGGAAACGCCAATATTTTGAGAGATAATAGTGTCAATCATTGCGAGTGTAGGAGAGTCTTAATGAACGTGTATCTAAATTTGGATTCTCGTTGAGTTTGCAGTCCCGATTGCCGAGAGATTATCGCGAACTTGAGGACTTCTGGACAAAGTACTAATCGCGAAAATCTTATTAACAATCACACAAACGATATTCATGTATATTTAATTAAAATACAAACAACCCTCGGGCAGCTTCCGAGCCGTTCGAGACCGTACGTTTACGCCCGTCTCACTCGCAACGACGAACATTATCATCTTCGAACGTTGACCCCTTTTCTTTTTTAACATCCTGTACAAGACGTTGACGATATCGAACACTGGAAGCAACCCTCGTGACACAATATAAACGGTATCAAGCGTCTACTAACCGGTTGCACCACACGCGTCGCGCACAAGACATCTTCAGCATTGTCGTTAATTACCGTCGATCGCTTTAAAGACTCACACCACTACAAACACGTTCGCAGGCGTTTATTCGCGACGAGCACGGGCACGGGGTGGTTCTCCGAAAGAACTCAGTCGTTTTTTTTTTTTTTTTTTTTTTTTTTATCGTATCGTCTACGCGCGCGGCTCGAGAAGGTCGTGTGAATCGCACGCGATGGCCCTTTTACACGGTCATACCGACCAGTTTATTCGCGTTCGAGCGAAACGTTATGCACGACGTAGGCAATTCTCGTAGACGGCCACGATGTCAATCGATCGCGGCAACGATTCACGCGTTCGTCGACCTCTCAAAAGCTCCTAGCATATTCGATTCGCGTACTAGTTATGGCAGTCTTTAGGTGTGTGCGTTGCTCGCGCTTTTGTCTATAATTCCGTACAATTGTACCGTACCTTCCCGATTGCAGAACGCCCTCGCCGACTCGCTGTTTCTAGTTGTACGTGAAATTGTATAATGCAGTATCTTCGATCACTACGCGTAAACGCTTTCGTCAAGCAGCGAGAAGTAGTCGGGCACAACAGTAATGGCGCGTTGCAGTCGGTCATCGTCCCACTGGCGCGAACACACTCTCAAGCGCGAGATTCGTCCGACACAATTTTACTCCTGTTCACTACCGCGCGTCCGGCACTCGCGAGGACAACTCTTTCTTCTTTTTTCTCCCCCCTGGTTCCCCCTCCTCCTTTAGCAGTCGGTGTCGTCCTCCTGGTGCCGCCTACGTAGCTCCAGATAACGGTGCCGGGCGTCGCAGTAATGAAGTAGCGGTACCTAGACGTCGGTACCGGTGCCCTCCTGATAACCCTCGTCGGGCGAGCTGCGCGTAGATCCCAGGACGCGTTTCAGCGCCGAGACCGGCGGCAGGACCGGTACACCCTTCTGCCAGACTCTCATTTGCTTCGCGCCGGGCGGAAATTGCTCGACGGCCGGCCCGACCACCGCGAGCTGCTCCTTCGACGGGTACGCGTTTACCGAGACGGCGGACGTTCTCCCACAGCTGTCTCTGGCCTCCCACAGGCAGCTGGTGTAAAGCATTTTGCCGGCGTCGTCCAGCGCTTCAACGCGGCCGTAATCGGCGACGCCGTAAGGCGTGATATCCTCCGCGGAACCGCGCCGAGTGTCCCTAATGAGATCCGGATTATCGATCGGCATCAAGGACGTCGTCGACGAGAAACATCCGGCGCCCGGTATCGCCGCCACCGCGGGTTGATTTTGGTCGTCGAAGCGACTGATCGTGCTATATTCGCTCTCCTGCACCGCAGCGTGCGGTCTCTGCACGTAGCTAAGATGCAACGACGCGGGCGGTTTTGATTCGAGCGCAAACGACGTCGTTTCGATTTCCTCGTGTTTCCTGCGAGTGGTCGAAGTAGCGGACGGCGGGTTGTTATCGCCGCCGCCGCCACCGCCGCCGCTATTACCGTTACCGACACCGTCGCTGGACGCCGCTTCCATCGGCGCCGATGGTTTCACATCCTTGAGCGGCATTCTACGCAAACGAATAAATAGCACGAGAATGATGAGCAGGATAAACAGTATGAGCACCACTAACGCGGCGGATATGCCCGCGATCTGGCCCGAGCCCAGAGTCGACATGCCCGCCGTCCTCAGGGACACGTGCAGGGTGAAATTCGCTTCGACACAGCCAGCGGGGTTCTCGGCGACGCAGTAGAACTCGCTGGAGTCGGCCTCTTGCGCGTTGGTAAGAACGAGGGTGCTCCGCTTTCTAAATTGGCCCTCCTCGAAGATGAGAATTTTTTGATAGCTGCTGAAGGCCGAATGATTGGTCAGCAGCCGGCCGTTCCAATACCACTTGACCTTTGCGGGCGGTATCGCGCTCACGCGACACACGATACTAGCGTTTTCGCCAATGGTGGCCTCGGCGTAGCGGCTGGCTATCAGCAAGATCGGCCGGCAGGCGAAGTCATCGATACCGAGGTCGGTGAAGGCACGGTCGAGCAATTGTTGAGGCCCGTGGCACACGGGCGCCACGATGGTCGGTAGATTATGCTTCACCAGCCACATTTTCATCTCGCGTAGGTGACAATCGCAGATCCACGGATTTTCATGCAGCTCGATACTGGTTAGCTTGTTGAGTGGCTCGAAAGTGCCCGGGTGCAGGGTAGACAGCTCGTTGTTGCTCAGCTTGAGGCTCTCAAGCATCTCCAGTCCGCGGAAACCTTTGGCCTCGATCTCGACGAGTTGCGTATACGACAGATCGAGCTTCACTAGATTCGGCGTGCTCTTGAACGCGTGCGAACGGATTCGCTTGATCGGGTTGTACGCGAGCACCAGGTCGCGCAAAAACGGTGTGTCGGTGAAGCTCAGGCTCGGCACCGCGGTCAGCAGATTGTTGCTGAGATCGAGCTCCACGAGATTCGTCAGGCCGGCCAGTGCCTCGCCGTCTATTCGGTCGATACGGCACTCGCGCAAGTAGAGACGCTGCAGATTAGTCAGCCGCACGTGTATAAATATATTATTCGGCAAGTGACGGATGTTGTTGCCGCTCATGTCCAGCACCTGGGTCTCCGGATCGATCCACTCCGGTATGCTGGTCAGCTCGCGATTCACGCACTCCACCGTGCGCTTCCCGCTCTTCCACTTGCACGAACACTTGTCGGCGCAATTGTCGCTGGCCGTAACGCCGAGCACCGTCACCGCGTACAGTAAAAGCACCGAGACTCCCATGACGGATCGTTATTGTCGTCGTCGTCGCAGCAAACTTGGACGACCCGCGAACTCGCCTCGGCTCTTCTTTCCCTTTCTCTCTTCGCGCTTTGCTTTCCCGACGACACTCGGGACTCGCGTCGTCTCAACGGCGGCCGAGAAGCGTCTTCCGCACGGGAAAGGCTCTCGCGACCGATCTGACGCCCATCTTCCTTACCTCCGCGTTCTCGCACTTTATTCTTCTCTTCCTCTCTACCTAAGGTCGTCTTTCTTACGATTCTTCTTTTATTAGCCGCTGCTCCTTTCCCACACCTCGAAATTTATACGGAGCCGCCCGCTCTTCCTCGCTGCGCACTGTGGCGAACTACGAGGGGAATCGAAATTGAACGGACCCGTCTCGTCCATTCGCAAATCCTTTCTCAGCACCCCTTTGCCACTATGGCATTCGATATTCGTTCCTCCGTCTTCGCTCCGCGAGCAGCGCGCGCTCGACGAGCCCAAACCACCGAGGACGTCCCCTCGGATTTTCGATCAGCCACTTTGCCGAGTATCCATTGGCGCCGTCACACGTGCGCACACGCGACCAGCACATACGACGTCACTACTAAGCGGACGAGCGGGCGGACAAACCCTCGTCGTCGTTCTTACGTAAATCTGCGTCCTCCAACATGCACCACTTGCGTCGTCCCCGACGAGAAGCTCCTCGACACCTCCGCCACGCCGTATCGACTGTAACCGCACCACTACCACCAGCGACGGCACCTCCACCGCTACCACCAGACCACCACCGCCACCACTCACATCACCGACCACCGCTGCTACTACGGAAGCACCCCTGATATCCGAATTCTCACGAGGTACCCCGTCGTGCTAGGCGAGCGTTACGCTGCTCTCGTTGCGCGGGGGCCAACGTACGAGGGTTCGCGAGTATCTCCCCGACGGCGTACCCCTCGCTTTGTTCTCTCTGTTTCTCTCTTTCTCTTTCTTATCCCCCTTTCACCCACTCTCTGTATTTGTCGACATCTGCCTCTCTCTCTTTCTCTCTCTTTCTCTTTCTCTCTCTCTCTTTTTCTTGACGCTTTTATCTATCGTTCATCCGCGCGCGCGCGTTTCCTCGCTTGAGGGAAAAAACGGCGACGGCGACACCAGCGACGTTCGGCGTCGTCGTCGTTGTTGAAATGCGAGACTGCGAAACCCCCGGCAGCGAAACAGAGAGACACCCTCGCGCACGGCTTTCCTCTCTTCGTATCTTCATCTCGCATCGCCCTCTCTCCGTCTCTCTCTCCGTACGTCCGTGCGTCCGTACCCCGCTGGCATCCCCGCGTTTCAACCCTCGCACCCTTTGGCACTCCCCTCGCCTCGTTGCACACGCCGGGCCGTTCGGGAGGGAAAACGCCAACGCGAAGTAGGGCGCACCCTTCTTCTGTTCTCGCTATAGGGTGGTCGAAAGTACTCGAGAGGTAGCAGCTAGACGATATCGGAGTGAATCCTGCCTTTGATGTTGAAGCCGGGGTTGTTTGACTTTAAAAGCCTGGGGGGTTTCGTGAAATTAAATTGTCAGAATATTTTCAAATGGCTCGCGATATTGACGTATAAATTGTGCGAAATAACGAAATCTTTCATAAAATGTTTTCCAGGATTAAGTATTTAAAAAATTGATTACTGAATATTATTATAATCCGAATTTTTTACAACACCCCGTATGCCAAACATACACACACACACACACACACACACACACACATACATATTCACCCACAGACTTACCATCGTGATTCTACCCCTCGTACCCTGATATCGCGCGTACGTTCTCCAGTATCCCTCCCCCTTCTCCCTCTCTCTCTCGCTCTCTTTCTGTTTCATTTCCACCCTGTCTCTTCTCTCCCCCATGCCGCCTACGGATACTCTCCCTGTAACAAATCCCCACTTTCAACCCCCGGCGGCGGTGGCCGGCTCGTGCGCCCTACACACCGAGTCGAATCGGGAGCATTTCCACCCTCCACCAACGGTCGGGTAACCCCACCCTGGTGGAAGAGCGGGGGGACACCTTCTATCCCTAAACGGGTATGACGGGGGGCGCGCGCATATCGTAGTCGCCGCTATATTCGCCTTTCTTCCCCCGGATCTCCGCGTCTCCGTCACGAGAGCCTCCGCGCTTCGCGTCTCTTTATCCTCGGGAACTTTCTCCCCCCTGACCCTTTTCGCCGCCCCGTTCTGCCGATCTCGCCGCCGAATCCCGCACTCTCGACATATCGAATGCTACGTCACAGCGGGGAGATATACGGCTATTTCGCAAAGTGGTTAAATGCACTGCCAGATTACGGGGGGTGGAGGGCGGCGGTCCTGGCGCCCGGCGCCGCCGTCGGCCCGACCGCGATATCGGCTACGGAATCGTAGAATTCCATCGTAGAATTCCACCCGCGTGGTGAGCGAGATTCGTGGTCTCTTAAGATCCCGTATTCCGGTCGCATACTAGGCGCTAAACGCGTGCCTGGCTGATTCTCGTGCCGTACAAACAAGCGACGTTACCACGGGACGTCGATTAATTTTAACGACAGTTCAATTGTCCCTCCGTTTTTCCTTTACGCCCGACGTTTTTTTAAAAAAAAAAAAAAAAAAGAGAGAGAAAGAGAAAAAAAACGCAAGAGACCACTGAACTGTTAGAAGAGGGATGAACTTGATGTTAGAACTCCGCGAGAGATACAACATCTCCTTTATGATGAATTTACGAAGGCGGCACAACGGAGAGATTGATATTTTATTCATCATCGTACGCTGTAATTGAAAAACATCCCCCATTCTTCCGTACCTCCGGACTTGGTTAACACAATCTCCCCAATCTCGAGTTCACGTACGCTCTAAGGATCGGTTCTAAAGCTCCGACGGTCGCACACTTCGACAGCCGCACTTAGTGCGCTAAATGTGGCGACGAAGATAGAAACAGAAATACGGGTCAGGATATTTTTCGTTTCTTTATACCGCCGTCTTTCTCCGCGCAGCATCCTTGTATCCTTCTACGTCGCTATCGTCGTATTGTCGTCGCCTATATATTCGAGCCGAGGGGGAATGTGTGTGGCATACGGACTCCCTCGACCGTACGGAATCTCTCTTGCTCTTTTCCACTCCCCCCCTCGCTCTTGTTCTCCCGCCGGCAGAGCCTCGACCCTGCAAACGACTCGTGGAAAAATAATTCAGAAAATGAGAGAGCCGTGGAAAGATGGTATCCGGTCGAGACCGAAAGAGACGGAGGGTTAACGGCTGGATTTGGCTACGCGGCGCGAGAGGGATGACACGTTAGCGGTCGTCGACGAGATGGAGAAGTGATTCGCAATGTGTCGTGTACAAATTCTCCCTCGAGGACCTCTTAGACCTAATTGGCCGTCCGAATCGATATCTGCTCGTCCGTTGTCGGCAAAATTGCGACGTGTTCTCTCTCTTTCTCACTCTTGAAAGGGGAAGAGAAAAAAAAAAAAAGAAATAAAGGAAAGGGAGGAACGATTCAAAGTGACGAGAAAATAAATCTTACAGAATTGGTCCGGAAGAGGGTCGTAGAATTGCGCTTCCTTTCGTTATTTCATTTAGCGTGCTTTATGAAAATAAATAGAATTGACCGTATTGTTTTGTTTTAAAATTGATATAAACGCCAGGCGGGGAACGTAACTCGAGATAGATATGCAAAAGTGTAGGTGTTCTTGGAACTTGATTGATTGATAGGAAAAATTAAAAGAGTAAATTGAAAACTTTTAATCATATTTTTTCTTTGATATGCAACACGTTGACTAGTACGATAAATTAATTTATCAGCAGGGAAAATCTTTAAGGTCAAACAGTACTTTAAAGTTAAAAGCTCGACACAGTTTAAAAAAAAAAAAAAAAAAAAAGGATACATAAAATATTTGCAGAAATCTAAATCGAAAGCATTATAAATATATCGGGTTTTGAAAGAAATGTATCGGACTTCGATAAAATTTAGTTAAAAATTCCATCACTTCTTGGCAGTGGAAACAAATTTCACTTTTATCATTTTCCAAGTTTTTCTATAAAATTGGAAAAAAGAAAAAAAAAAGAAAATACATACAAATCTGATAGCACGCGTGTAATACTAATGCGACAATAAATTATTATCGCAATAATTTTCTGCAAACGAAAATGGACTGAGAGCGACGAAATGAAACGCGAAGAAGTAAATATAACTAGGTTGTGCAAGAATGCAGAATGTGACATCGGACATTGCACTCGGCGGATTCGTAGGCGTTACAAAAGATAAGGGAGAAGAGAGAGAGAGAGATAGTCGATAACGCGTTTTCGGGAGCGATGCATCCACGGCGCCGTGGCGGCACGGCCCAACGACGCTATTTAAGCGACTACTTAAAATCAATAGCGGCTCAACGTTTATATCGCGCCGAGGGTCTGACAGCATAATTCTTATGCCCTCTTCTCCGCCCACTCTCCGAGCCGCGTCGGGTTGTTCTCTACGCGGATTCTGCCCGTCGCAGATCCTCCTTCTTTGAAAGAGTCGCGGAGAATCGGCCTGGAGCCGGGGAAGTTACAATAACGGCAATAGAATCGAAATACGAAATGCTTATCCGATGGTATTGGAAGTATCGATGTTTCATTTCCGATATGAATGCGTTTGATATAATACTCTTTCGCTGATGACTCGAGAAAGCATCCATCATAACGTTATATGTATATCTATATTTGCAATTATTTTTCTTCTCTCTTTTTCTTTTATTTTTTCTTTTTTTTTTAATTAATTTATAGAGACGTTGTTTTCACGAAGAATTCTCCCGGCGTTTGCAAATTAATATTGTATATTTTTGAAGATTCTAACGATACTGTATCATGCAAATATAAGTGGTCCATTGATTTCTTTAATTATATAATTATAACGTCAAACAGTTCACCTTTCATTTTTAAACCGTTCACGGAATTTGTTTGATATCGATTACCCGATTTATCTGATAAATCGTATTAAACGTTAAATGTTAAGTAGTATTAAATGTGATTAGAGGAAAATGCATACTTCGTCTAGCGACAAATTAATCTGAGCTGTATTATAAGGAGGATACTTCGAGGATATCTCCATGTAACGTGGCATTCGACGTAATCCGCTTAAACATGCATTAGCTGCAATAATCCTCGGATATATCTACAAAATTTATTGCGAACTACAACAATAAGTCCGCAGATGTTTCGCAATACGAGTAAATAATGAATAGACTTCGGCAATAACTTTATGGGTGACGAGCTACATCCACACAGAACAATCTCCTTCTCTTTTACGATACTTCACTTCAATGCATTATATCACTTTACAAACAGGATTTGAAATCCGCTGTATGGCAAATTTTTTTTTTTTTTATGTTTATTAAATTTAATTAAAAACTTTTTTTAAATTAAATTAAATTAAATATTTATTAAAATGCTTTTTTTTTCTTTTTTAATGTCTTGGTACTTAATTAAAAAATTTTAAGAATATGATTCTCGTGAGTGTAATCTTGAAAATCGGAACAATATAGAAAATTCACCGCTTATCTGATAATCTTGTTATGATAACATGAGAAATATTCGTTTTATGTAAAAGAAGGAAAGTTTGGTCGGTAAATCGAATATATCAGGATTTATAAAGTAAAAAAATCTGTGTATTGTGTATACTGAAACAGAATTTTTATTAAGAGATAATCAGTTTTGCTGGTTTATCCCTTTAAGGAAACAAAATCGACATAAGACTTAATAGAAGGGTTTGAGCTAACAGACGGAGGTAAATAAAAAAAAAAAATTATAAATTTTTTTTATAGTCACGCGCAAACCCATCTTTACAATTTGGAAAAAAAAATGGTAACATTAGAACTTCGTAATTTTGTTTTCTACCGCTTACAAATTGTTTTCCAAAAAAAAAAAAAAAATAAACGGCAACACATAATGAGAATAAGTCTTGACAAATGCACATAAAAATCAGAAATACAAAAGAGTATTTCATCTGCACACAATTACGCGTGAGTCGCGAGTTATTTGTTAATATATTGCAAGCTGTATAATACCGCAAAATTATCTCACTGTGTATTCATATATTTAGACGCACTCTTCATTAATTATATAATCCTAATTGCATCAATTATAAAATACAAATGCAGTAAAGTTGTTTTTTTTTTTTTTGTAAGAATGTAATGAATACAAGAAGATCTTCGCAATCTTTTACTGCTTGCAATTTACAAACAACCGAAACTCAGATTTCAACGTCACAAAATAAATCGATGTCCGTTACATAGTGTCAAAAATTCATCGTTCATATTTCGTTAATAATAGCAGCAATAATATTAATAATAGTAACAAAATATTATCGCATTATAAGTAGCCGTTTAGATATGCCATTTGAGTGGTTTCGCAATTTGATAAACAAGTGTACATAATAATAAGTTTTTTTTTAACAAAATGGTAAAGCATGGATAGTTGATAAACTCATATTGTTTTTACATTTCGAACAAATTATACCTTTTTTTTTTTATTTTTTTTTTTATTTTTTTTTTTTAATGTTTTTCGTATATTGGAGATCTAATTCCAATATCATTAATCGAGCTGCGTATGTTATTCGAACGCGAAAAGATTGTTCGTATAGATGTTAAACTTCCGATGCGATCGATTTGTTGGGAATGTGCTTGCACGCAGCTCGCCGCATTGGGTTAACCAATGGAAATAATTCAGGCGAAGGTACGAGATCTACGAGATGTGCTGTTAGAGAGCTCGTTCTCAAGATGTTCCCCTTCACACTTACGATTTAAATCGTAGACAGTTGAGAAGTAGAATTTACTACCCTCCTCCAGATAGGATCGAGGAGAGTCCTTCGCAATTGTCGCATATACCCGGATGTTAACACATTTACTTCCGAAATCGTATTTCTACGTCGCACGAATTACATTCGCTTACTTTCATATCAAGGGCACTCCTTATTATATCCAAGATTGGTTGCGGGAACCACACTTGGATATACCTTATGGACCAGATGTGAAGACGTGGTAAAAGATACCAAAGTAAAAAAATATTTACTTTGGTGACTTGCAGCTACGAAACGCGCCACGGGCGTACTCATAAACTTATTTTCCAGCTTTTTTTTTTTCTTCTTTTTTTGTCGAAAAGGATACGCTTCTGTATAATTTAGAATATAGGAACGGCAATATAGAGGTACGGCTGCAAGAGAGGTAAAGAGTTATAAAATTACCACGTTCTTCAGTCTGTTCACGCAACATTGCTAATCAATGTTCCTTCCACTTTTTTTTTTTTTTGGATTTTTTTTAAGCCCACTTTTTTCTAAGTTTATATATTTCGCATAAACATCACTCTTTAGAAAGAGTCAAATACAGCACGTTATTTTTTTTCTTAGTATTGTTAAATAGCAATACATGGACGAGATTTTTTTTTTTTTCAGAAGTCTTTTAATTTTCAAACATCATGCATCGATCGTTTCAAGATCAGTAAGAATTTTCAGTCGAAAATAATTTTTGATTAGAATAGAGAGTACTTTATAAAAATTTTATAAAACAAAAAAAAAGTTTGAGAATGCTTGCTTATTAACACGGGCTAATTGACTCTTTCAAAAGTTGAATAAAATACATTTCGCAAAATAGATTCCACAAAATGGATCTATCGATGTTTCCAATTACAGCACAGTAAGACTAAGTCTTTTCTTCTTAGTCTAAATAATATTGCCAAAAGAATTTCCAAAGAATTGCTTTAAGCAAAACAATAGGAAAAGCTAATAGAATAAGAGCAGATTTTTCGTTTGTAAATGGGAATATCTCGCAGATTAAACCGTTTGGCGAAACAATTGTTATTACATCGAAACCCATTTACAATTGTATATTAAGTAGATAATAAAATGAAGGGGGACTGTAATATTAAACTATGGCGCAATCGCGTGCGATTTTGATCGACCAAATTAATATGCAGTGGGCGACAGACAATTTGATCAACAAAATCGCACATTGGATTAATTCGTTACAGTATCTTTGCGTTTAACAGTGACACAAAAAAGAACCCGATAAATTATCAAATCGCAGCAGATATAATTGCTGGTCTTCCGGTCTGGTCTGGTTGTTCAATTTATTATACGTGGTCAACGTCACCATCATCGTTTGGCAGATCATTTGCTTCCGTTATCTCGGTCAAGCAGAAGACAGCGTTCTGAGTACGTCATTCAATCGCGATCGTATAAAATAGATATTGCCGATAACAAAATTTTTCGTAATATCAACACTGACTTCTCGCTTACATTCAACAGATATTGTATCTGCCCGTATAGTAGTGACAATAGTAGCTAAATGTTGTCAAAAAAAAAATTTTGCCGAATCGAAAATTATTTAAGAAGCAAATAGAAATGTAAAATATAAAAAGACGCATGACGCTTTAACGAGCACGGTACATCGTGTTTCGATGTATTTCAATTATCATATCGCGTTGTGTTTCTTTATATGATATAATCTTTGCGCGCGATTTCGTTACATTACATTAATTTATCTTCTTTTTATCCAGTCGCGCGTGAATCACGAATACGCGTGTACGTTTCTGTAAACCGAGCAAGAAGTTGCAAGTTATTTTGCAACTTACAGCCTGGTTGTAATTATTATGCAACTTAAAACTCGCGGTAAACGATTATCTTGCAACTTATAGATCAATTTACAATAAATCCGCGTAAACAAAAGTCGCAATCGCGCAGGGTATCGTCTTACGTTTACCTTTTTAACGTTATATTGACGAGTCAGACATATGACATACGCGATCAAGAATGTTTAAGTTTTCCAGAACCGTAGAGTTATACACGCGAAATGAATTACATTTCGTGATACAATAAAAGAACTTGCAAAGCCCGTAATAAGCTAAGTCGCGAGTATGATAGCGCATGTTCATTTACATTAGATTTTACAAAAAAATGCGAATCTTTCTCTCGATAGTTAGCTGCCTGCGCTACGATGGTATCCTCTACGAGAATGGGGACTCGCGGAATATATCTCGACTCGAAAATATACTTAGAACTCATGTCAACCTTAAGCCATGCACTCGGTGTCGCTACAAACGAAAATTACGTATATTGGTCGAAGGTTGAAGGCAACAAGCATGAACAACCATTCGACCAGATCATCATTCTATACACATTCGTTCAATGTCCAATTTGCAATTTTAATTTCCTCTTTTTTTTTGTGTCAGTAGTTATTTCGTTACTGTTTATCTATTATCTACAGTTTCCGTGATAAGCTCGTAGTTTCTGATATTACAGTCCTAATTATACATTTGATGCATTCTTTCCATATCTTTCGCATCCAAAAACCTAAGTCATATTGGCTGGTGGTTTTCGAATTCTTAAATTTCACCTATTATTATGCATGCCAAAGAATAAATTTCTTGCACATTTTTATACTCTTTTTCCCGTGTCTATCCATAATTTTATGGAGATTTTTAGAGATTCTATGTCGATATTAATACAATAACTTTAATAGTTATCTTTTGCGAGAGTTAAAGTATTTTTGGTGCACCTTACTTGCACTCCGCGTTTTTTATGGAAAATCTATTAATTTTAGCAATAAATTCCCGCAATTTATTAGACCTCAATTTCAGCCTCGAAACACTGCTGTTGCATAATTAAACATAGGCTGCAATTGAACATATGTTATTATCAGGCATAGAATCTCTATTTTTATTTGAGAACCCACCAGCCAGTTCTTTATAAAAAATAATTATATAAAACTAGTCAATTGTACAACCTCTGATTCTCAATCACGGTACAGTAAAAAGAAGATCTAATTATATTTAGAAAAACAAGGAAAAAGAAAAAGGAAAATTCCATTATTAATAAGCAGAAAAAAGATAGTTTTAGCGTTGATAAGTGATTTGAATTTCAGAGTTGTATGATAATTATTGACAGATAACAAAATCAAGCCATGATCAAATATTACAACTGATATTTAATATCCAAATTTTATAAATCGCTAAGGGCAATTGATTTTTATATTTATATATATTTATATATATATATGTATATTTATATATGTATATATATACATATATATATATACATACATACATACACACGACCTTCTTGGTGTTAAGAGCAATTTATATATATGCGCAACAGTACAGATTTTCCGCAAAAAACGCGGAGTGTAAGTATACAAGAAAAATTGGCATTGCTCACACTGGAATGTGAACGTAAGGTGCACTAAAAATACTTAAACTTTCGCGAAAGATTTTTATCCAATAAACAAACGAAAATAATTGTCAAAGTTATTATATTATGGTTAAACACGGGAGAGTATAAAATGTGCAAGAAATTTATTTTTTGGCATGCGTGATGTAAATGAAAATTAAGAATTCAAAAACCACCAGTTAATGACTTAGGTTTTTGGATGCGAGAGATATGGAGCAATACGCGATACCAAAATATTTCATATTTGAGGAAAATTCTCTTTGAACGGAATATTAATGGTGATAGGTGGTTTCAATTATGTTTAAGACTATAATATCAGAAACTGTGAGCTTATCACGGAAACTGTAAATAATAGATAAACAATAATGAAATAACTACTGACATCGAAAAGAAAAAAATAGAAAAAAAAAAGAAAGAAAAAAAGAGGAAGTTAAAAGTAATTTTTAATGAGCATACGAATTAGTATACTGTACTTTGTGAGATTGGCCGATAGATTTTTTTTTAAATCATATATGCCCTTTTTCTTCATTGTTACTGAACAACAGAAGAAAAAAAATACTGGAAGAATGAAGCCGTTGTATAAAAATCCTCTATTAAAACGATGTGGTATGTTCTCGTATGACGTATTTACAGTTATGATAAAATGCAATGATTGATTATTATGTTATTCACATATCTGTTTACATTTTGTGCACTTTGATAATGGCTTGACTCTGATTTGTTTTAGCTTATGTACATTTAAATGTATTTTTTTGTACAAAGAAATGATTCGCGCCGACATTCGCGCGACACTTTAATCACTCAGCTTATTATTACTCATACTTAGTACGCTTTATTTACAAGTGAACTCACTCTTTGACACACTTCGACACACACTTTAAATTCTTTGAGCGTGTGTAAAGCTTCATTTTACCACAGTGCATCGAAACTAAAATCGGGCACCAACCAATTCAAATTTTAATTTGACTAAATGATTAACAATGACGAAGAAAATTAATCATGAAAAAATTGACAATTAAAATAATTGATTGATGAAAGTAATCGTTACTCATCGATTTTTTCATGATTCTTTTAATTATTTCCATCAATTATTTAATCAAATTTAAAATTTTAATTGGTTAATACTCGATTCTGTTGAATTACTACTGTTAACTATTAATCGCGATTGGTGATTAAAAAGAATGTAACTGTTAATTACAATTAACAATTAACAGTAGAAATTCAATAGTCAATCGTTACTTAATTCTTTGCCAAACACTGATCGAAACTACTTGGACACGTTGCCTTCTTCCATACTATTATTGTCTTCTGGTCTCGCCACGTACAAACTGGGGTCTATCACCTTTGGAATAGGTTTAATTTCTGTTCCAAGCTCTTGTTCGATACGATGTAGATTGAAGCGATCTTCATACGTGATTAGGTTAATTGCTATACCTAAGTGGCCGAATCTTCCAGATCGGCCGATTCGATGCAGATATGTCTCTGCCATCTTCGGAAAATCGAAATTGATTACGACGTTCACAGCTTGAACATCAATACCGCGGGTAAATAGATCACTGCTCACCTGCAAAAACAAATATATTAAATTAAAACAGCAATAAAATATAATTTTTTAATTTTGACACATTTACATAACTTGTTTCAATATATACAGGGTGTATCATTCCATATTGACAAACTGTCAGAGTTAGATAGGTCTCGTGGATACAAATTAATAAGTCCTGTGCTATTTTGCAAAATTTTTAATAGTTATTGAGAAAAAAATTAATTTGTCTAGCGCAAGAGCGACAAGAAAGCTACGCGTGAGTGAGCGCGACAGGCGACGGCACCATTTTTAGCTACTCGCCTGTCGCGCTCCTCACGCGTAGCTTCCTTGTCGCTCTCGCGCTAGACAAATTAATTTTTTTCTTAATAACTATTGAGAATTTTGCAAAATGGCACAGGACTTATTAACTTGTATCCACAAGACCTATCTAACTCTGACAGTTTGTCAATATGAAATGATACACCCTGTATATTGAGAATAAAGATAATATAATTATTATATATAATTAAAACTGAAATAAAACAGTTTATTTAATTTAGCGTATTAGACGTTAGTTCACTTACGAGATTTCGGCATAATCCTGCACGGAAATCATGGAATACGCGATTTCGGTGTGCCTGCGCCATTTTCGCGTGTATATAATAACAGCAATATCCAAGGTCTGTTATTTTCTTAGCCAGCAACTCAACGCGTTGCGTTGAATTACAAAAGATTATGCTTTGCGTTATTTGCAGCTACAAGATACATAATTTAATAATATATTTAATTTAAATAAAAAAATTTTTTATTTAAATTAAATTAAGTTTAATCTCACCTTGGAGAATAGCGTGTTAAGGCAGTGAACTTTTTGTCGTTCCTGTACAAAAGCGTAATATTGCGTTACGCCTTTCAAAGTCAACTCTTCCATTAAATTAATCTCATATGGATCTCTCAAGTGTTTTTCCATAAATTGTTTTACAGTCAGAGGAAATGTAGCTGAATACAGCAAAATCTGACGTTCGTGTGGTAATCTAAACAAAAAGAGCATCACGAAACAATAAAAAAAAAAAAACGACGAGTAATACAAATGATCACTTTCAGGGTAGTTGTATTATATTACATGAAACTTGCGAATAAAATTTAATAGAAAAATTCAAGTATTAAAAAAAAAATGTTTAATTAAATTTGGTAATTAAGCAGTTTTACACTGGGGAATATAATGCAACAAGTCTCAATTTAGGAAATTTGAGAAATATAAAATGTAAAATTTTCTTCTATAAACGCACCTCGATATTACATGATCCAACATTCCTTTAAAGTCTTGCGAAAGCAGTTTGTCTGCTTCGTCCAAAACTAGAATTTTACAATGCTCCATATTTGCCACATTCTTATCCATCAGATCAAGGATCCTTCCTGGCGTCGCGATTATCACTTGCACTAGAAATAAATTACAAAAATGAATTTTATATTAACACATTTATACAAGTTATTAAATCATACTTTTACTTACCTTTTTGATAAATCCTCATAATGTCGTCTCGTAGGTTGGTTCCTCCAGTGGTAACCATAACTTTTATATCCATGTGCTTTGCAAGCTCAATACAAATCTGTGATGTTTGTAACGCTAATTCTCTTGTAGGCACAATTACCAGTGCTTGGATTACGTCTTTTCTTGGGTCAACCTAAAATGACAATATATGACATTAATTCGTACAACACGTTTAAAGTACGTTTTTTTTTCGCGCTAATGTTTCATACCTGTTCCAACACTGGGATTGAGTATGCTCCAGTTTTACCAGTTCCATTTTTCGCTCGTGCCAAGATGTCTTTACCAGAAAGTGCAATGGGAATACTAGCTTCTTGGATTGGTGATGGTTTCTCCCATCCCTTTTCAAAAATTCCCATTAATAATTCACGTTTTAGGCAAAATTCTTCAAACTCGTTACCACGTGTGTCGGTAACATCCTGTAAAGTGTAATAAAAAGTTTAATTTGCAAAGCTCAATCGTGGTTGCAAGAATCTTTATTTATAGTTTATAGGCGATAAAAAAAAACTAATTTTTAAAAAAGTTTAATATTATTGCAAGAATAATTCAAATATGAAGGTAAAAAAATATATCGTCACTCATGTGCATTAGGTATTAATTTATTCTTATTCGACAATTTATTAATTTAACTTTTATATCATAAAACTCACACTTGTTTTAATTCTTTTATCCTTTGGTGGAATTTTTAATTTGGCTTTCCAACCCACATCATCCATTTTGTCTATCTCTGATTTGTTAGACAAACCAGAGTTCAACATATGATTTGAATTCATATGCGTTTCAGTCATCATTTTGGAAATATTGTAGTATATCTACTATCTTTTTCTGAGAAAAGAAAAGACATATTACTATCCCATAATAATTACATGTGCACACATATATACAATAAGTACGTATATGTTAACTAAATATTTATTTTTTTATAACAATTTAAAATTACATATAAATTTTAATTAAATATCAATAATTATATCAGGAGTTTCTCTAGCCATATTCAAAAATATGTATCATGTCAGCGAATCATGCTGTTGTATTAACGTCTGAATAGAAGAAGACCAAACAAAATTGACCTATGTGGCTGTGTATGCCCACAGGTACTGTGTTTGCCGTTATAAATACATTCGAATGTGCTAAGGAGTTTTTGCATGTTTGGATGTAGAGAGCAAGCATGAATATATTCAGTAGATGAAACAGTTAACTGTACAACAGAAGAAATTCAATTTCTGATTATCATTCGTAATATCCAGTGACCTTAACATTTACATAACTGATCGAAAATTCTCAACGTCATTGTTTTTATAAAATAATACTTTACCAATTTAATTAATAGTACATTAGTTTCTTAGAAAAATTGTATGCGAGACAATTTAGAATTGCAATCCATTTTACATTCAAGTACAAATTTTTTTTTTCCGTTTCAATTGTAATTTAAATCGTAGCACGCGTTAAGAAAAGCCGGAGACTCTCTCGGTACTATTAAGACTTATTATGTGGAACGTATTTGAAGAGTATTACTCTAACAACAAAGGGACAAAGAAACATCGCCGCCACCGAGACTTATCTGTCGTTGTATATCTCGGAATGACGAGGATACCGTTTCGAAAGTTCGGAAATTAAAAACGGTGAGAGGCAAGGCATCGGTAGAGCCACCGTTAATCGCGGGCACCCGATGCCGCCGCGGACTCGCTAGGGAGATTTCGATCGCGCGACCACTCAGGCCGTTGATAACGCGATATCCTCGTGCATGCAGGACAGAGGATTTGCGCGTTAAATGTACCAGCCGGCTCGCTGCGTTTCCGCGCAATTCCAACGGACGCCGATCGCACGATGGGGGGAGGGAAGCAGGAGGGTGCTGTTTTTTTTTTTCTTCTTTTTTTTTTTTCTAGGTCGGAGAGCGCTACTCCGTTTCGCGACTGGCAGCGTTTCTGTGGTCGAAGGGATGGCCCCCCTCGAGGAGGGAGAAGGGGGGCGATAAGCCGAATTTCGCGGGGCGGCCGGCGGGACGCCGGGGGAAGGGTGGCGGCGGAGAACCGGACAATGGGGTGCAGGAGTCTCGCGCGCACGTCGTCCGCGTGTTCTTCCTTACCTTGAAAACGAATGGACGTCGATGCCGTGTGTATGTGTGCGCGGCGCCTCGGGCACTCGATCCCTCGGTGGGAAACAACACGCCAAAATGGCCGTTCTCCCAATGTCAACGATTTCGCCGAACTTGTCGCAGAACCCAGTGACCGCGTCGGGGCACCGTGTCTCCCGGTCGTCGGTGCGATGTCGCGCCGTCTGGCTTCTCCTTTTCTCTCACCACAAAGTCCTCGCTCTCCTTCGTACTCTCGCCCTCTCTTTCTCTCTCTCTCTCTCACACACACTCTCGCTCGCTCTCGCGCTCTCTCTCTCTCCCTCTCTCTCTCTCTCTCTCTCTCTCACACACTCGCTCTCCCTCGCGCTCTACCTCGCTCTGCCGCTTCTTCTCTACTCGTTACGCTTCGGAGAAAGAAAGCGTTCTCGTGTATTAACACGCGGTCCCGAATATCAGTCTCTCGGTCTGTCTCTGCGACTCGTGATTTGCGTTCCGCTTGCAGTATCTCGAAATCCCGACTGATGCACTGCGTCGAATGCGAGCGACGATTATTGCTTGTTCGGTGTACACGATCCGCACCATGAAAGAGCGACGGCATCTAGATGGCGAAGTTACAGCGGCGTCCCGCCTCGTTGGAAGTCGCCTTAAAGCGGTGCGCATGAGAGGTTCGTTCTCGCAGATCTTCTAATTACGAAAAAAGAAACGCGCCGGCGGATTTGCCACTTGTGGCTAAATTTTTCATACATTTTGCTCTTTCCATTTTTCAACTTTGTAGCAGATCGTGAGCGCCAATTTTTTTAATTCTAGATAGCAAACCGTCGAACGGATACTAGAAACAAACCCGGGAGTATTTCGTGGCACGAATCGTGTGCCACGTGATACAAATTCACGCAAGATTCGACCAATCATCGCGTGCCAAGTATGAAAGAAACGTATGTGTTGCAGAAGATGAAAGTAACGTTCTTAATTCGATTTCATCCTTGGAATAATTTTAATTCTGATTCCAGATTATGTTAAAAAATCATTCGATCAACAAAATAACTATGCATTATTTAACGATGACGATTCTGTATTAAAAACGATAATTTTCTTAAAATTCAAAATACAAACTTTTTAATCTGAATAACGAAGTAAACCAAACAAAGAAAACTTAAAAAATTAACATTGCATATTATTCACATCTAAACATAACTGTAATGAAATATATTGATGAGGTTAATAAACTCATTAAGGACGATCTTAGAGCAGCCGTCGATACTTTCACGTTGTTCTTGGCTCGCCTTCACGGGCAAATTATCTCCTTCTTCTGGGATATGCGATATTTGCGACAGGCTTCCGGGCAATGACGCTCCAGGTAGCGCCTTTGCGAGAAAGCCTTAAAACACACGCCACAGCGCCACTGCCATTGATGATGATTGCGTGTCCTTTGATGTGCGCGAAGATTTGAACTGCAATAGATTCAAAAGTTAGTCAATTACATAAGAATAAATTAATGTAATGCTTAACAAAAATCAATTTTTAACTCATTTGGATTTCAGGTTGCCAAAATAAAAATAAATAAATAAAATAAAAATTAATCAAATAAAACCCTCAGTGACGCCGTCGAGATTTTAAATTTAAAGATGTTTTGCCGTACGTACCGATCGGCAAAGGACTTGTGGCAAACTGGGCACTCGAAGGGCCGCTCGCCCGTGTGCAGGCGCAAATGGCCCTTCAAGACCCACGGCCGGTCGAAGCTCTTGCGACAGTAAGGGCAATGATGCATCGTTTTATTCCTCTTCCAGTGAGCGGTTTCACGAGTAGATGCTGCCTTACTCCCAGCACCGTTCACAGACCCGTGCTTCTGTTTCGGCAGTAAATACAACGCCTGCGAGAACGTTTGCGTTTCACAGCTGTTAATCATGTTCGAACCGGTGACTTTTCCCTCCGCCGTTTGCGTCGCCGGTCTCGTTGGGTTCTCCACCTTGGTGGAGAACTGTGGTACACCGTTGAGCAATATCGCTGATATATTTCCTGCATTGTTAATCACATGTCCGTCGATTAACGGCGACTCATGGTACGCATTTCCAAAACCTCGGCTGGACGAGTTTAATTCGGAGTCAAACGTCGCCCCGTTAGTCTTGCGAAAGCTATAACGGGTTACGATGGGCAGCCCAGAACAAGTCCAGATATTATTCACCTTAGACGCCGCGTCCTTTGCATGATTCTTCTGCTTGAGATCTGTAGACGGCGGCAGCCATGGAAATTCGGTCTCTGCAAAAATTGATTTTCCATCATTTGAAGCAGGCACGATATTGATTACCGGAATAATTAAGATTTGAAAATCCTCGGACGGATTTATTACTTTAACTGGGACGCGCCGAAAGTAATTTTGTAATAAATAAACGAAGTAATTAGAAAGAGCTTGTCAGAAGTCATTCCGTCGAAAACTGAAGTTTCATTTATTGGCAATTAATAATTACTTCCTTCTAACAAACTTTTGAAGCACGTTCTTCCATGTAATGAGAAAAATTAATATTTCTATTCTTTTCTCATCAGCTGGAATAAATAAAAAGGCACGACTGCTTAAAAAAATAAAACTTGTGAACAATCTTTTGTAAATTCTATCTGGACATTGGACTTGTGTAGTAGTAAAGGATTTATCGCTATATTTTGATGATTAATTTCAGTCTAAATTTAAGCATCCGGACTCGATAAGATCACGTGAAGAAGAGAAACGCGTCGCATGATTTGTCCTGTTTATTACTGTGACAACAGCCAAGGCTGAAATAACGATCACCGGCGTTTCTTAATTCAAACGGTGCTCTCACGGAAATACACGTGCACACGAGGCGGGCACGTGCCGAAGGGAACAGCGATCGGTTATACATTAGGCCCGAATAATCTTAATGGCACTTAGAAAGACGTTGCGAAGATAGAATACCTTCGTCCGAGTTATCCGTCTTGTGATACCGCGCCATCGACTTTATCAGGCAGCGCGGCATATTTTCTTAGATAAAGTATGGATTTTCTCTGTGAGCCACTACCGTTCACAAGAACCGCGAAGATCTCCCTCGGGTCTAGCACTGCAGCAATGTGACACTACCGAGAGTCCGATCGGCTTTTATTTTCAAGCAGTAGCGTAATATCCCGAATCGGCTACTTATATCCGACGAGAAACTGCAATTAAAAGAAAAACTTAAAATTAATATTATTTTAGATTTTCCAGGTTAGCCGGCTAAAATAGAAGTCCCTCGTTACCATTTGTTTGTTAAAATTTGTACTCTAAGTTTTATACGTTTCGTGAATTTTTTCACTCCCATTTTTATTATTGTTATGTAGTATATGTATGTATTAATGTAACATTTCGCATTCATTTTAAGCTTATTTTAAAATTCAAGAAAAATAACTCATAGGTATCTTGGCATATCTACTTTCATGAAATTTCTGAAGGTTCCTTTTTGTTGTCAACACAACGATATTTAGTCATTTCTTGATAATATCCGTGTGGTGGAAACAAGGGACTTCTAACGAACGTATTCAGAGCCAAAGGCTCATAACCGTTCCAAACGTCGTCGCGAACAGGTCAAGACAGAAAGACGTGTTTTCTTCTTTAAAATTAAAAAAAATATATACACATTCACATATGTTTACAAGCATTATTGTCTACCGTTCGTAAGTACATTTTTACATTTTAACAATTAATAGCATGTATGATATATGGATTTTTTATTTGTAGGCGATGCACTGGAATATGAACCTATTGTTTATATACAGCCTCTTATATTTTTTCCTTGGTTACAACGCCGCATCAGAAAGTAAGACTCTATCAAGACAAATTTGATTTTTAACAATGCCATATGCCGAACATATAACAAAATTTATATTAATTCTTTCAAGGAAATGGATGTTTACCTGGACATTTTCAATGCAATAACGGATGGTGCATAATGGCTGCAGAGTATTGTGACAGAATTGTTGACTGTGTCGATGGCTCAGATGAAATAAACTGCGGTTACGATGAAGTAAGTATTATCATATATAGCTCATATATTAATTGTCGGCCTGTGAAAAGTAATTTAAGATTATAGCATTTTTTACAATCAAAATGTATATCATGCACCGCAGTTTTCTATCTTAGGCTGCGCATATACTTACGCGATCAGTGTTTCGCATACGATAAACGGCAAAAAAAAAAAAAAAAAAAATTTTTTTAATCGTATTCAATGAATCGTATACGACTGGTCGTATAAGTGTATATGCGCAATTTTAAATTTACCAAAATTATTTTCAAGACTCTTAAATTACAAATTATATGCCTAATCGTCGTTCTTTTCTGTAAAAAGAAAAAGAACAATCGGGTCCTTGCTTTTGTTTAATTTTTATTCAATACTGAGACGACGTAACTTTTGTTTTTTAGCCTAATCAATCTGGAAAAAAACAGTGCGAAAAAGATGAATACCAATGTAAAAATGAAGACTGCATACCAGAAACGAAGTTCTGCGACCTGGTGAGGGACTGTTCAGACGGAAGCGACGAGTACTTCAATTGCGTACACGACGTAAGTAAATCGACGCGAATTTTCCGTCTGTTATCTCGCAGCGTTTGCTTATTGTTCCATGCTCATTAATTTTCTCAAAATAATAAATTCTGCTTTTATCGCTCAGCTGAACTGCACCGAGAGGTTTCAATGCAAGGATCAACATTGTATATTTACGGAATGGGTTTGCGACGGCAAGGAAGATTGTCCGGATGGCAGCGACGAGTGGAACTGCTGTAACTTTCTTTTTTTTTTTTTTATTTAAATTTATAATCATTGCAGCAGTGAAATTTATGTATGTATCGTATACAATTTTTCTTCACGCTTTTCCAGCAAATAACACGACCGATTGCGATTACAAAACCTCTCGCTATTTATGTAAGAATCAACGGTGTATATCTCTTAACGCAGTATGCAATGAAAAGGATGATTGTGGTGACGGATCGGATGAAGGTGCTGGTTGTAAGTATGCTGTATTTCATATTTTAATTATTGTTGCTTTTTATTATTATAGAATAAAGCGTTGATATAATATGTCCTGCGTACTGATGTATTGCAAAGCATTGCCATACGTTGCTATATATTTCTATTGTATTGCACGTATTGTTAGTAGTTTCTGTTTTATTGTTGTATTACCATAATATATGTATTTACAGAAAAAATGTACAATGATTCCTACCAGTTTATTTCTCGTGAGCATTATATTAATTCTTTTCTTTTTTAGGTACATCTACTTGTTCATCAATGAGATGCAACGCAAATTCTGAATGCAAGCAAACTCCTAAAGGAAGTATATGTGTCTGTAAACCAGGTTACGAATTACTAAGTGATAATCGTACTTGCACAGGTAAAAAATAAAGAAAAGTAATAATGATTTGAAAATTATATTTTATTTGTCTAACAATTTTTTTTTTTTTTTTATAGACATCGACGAATGTCGAACGTATGGCATATGCGATCAAGAATGTATAAATACTCAAGGATCATATCAGTGTGCTTGTTTAAAGAAATATATGCTCTCTATCATAGATGGCAAGCAAGTCTGCAAAGTGCAAGGTAAACTAATATACGAATAATGATGTTTTATTCATTTATATTAGATAGATTAGGTAAATTATTATATTAGATAAACAAAATAATTTTTTTTTTTTTTTAATTTAGATGGTGAAGCTATGCTGGCATTTTCTACAGGCACTCAAATCTCTGCGTTTTATGTCGATTCGAAAGTTTCTTATCCATTAGTATCAAATTTAAAGGAAGCAAATCATGTTGTTATCAACGAAGATTATATATATTGGTCGAGTATTGAGGATAATAGTGAAATCATTTTAAGAAAATTTTCTTTTCATGATGAGGAACCCATTGTTACGACAGGTAATTATCATATTAATTGGTGCTTATAGACATAACTTTGTACACATTTTCTTACAATTGCAATATAAAATAAATTTTTTTTATATATAAAGGAATATCGAGGATAGGACAGATTGCCGTGGATTGGGTCACAGAAAATATATATTTCACTGATACGAATAATGACCGTATTGGAGTGTGCAACAACAACGGCACGAGCTGCACTGTATTAATTAATGGACTTTCTAGCCCATTAGGAATTGTTGTAGACCCAATTAAAGGGTAAGTATCGCATTTTTAAAAAGTTATGCTTAAATTTTATTCTAATAAACGAATAATTTTATTTAAAAAACTTTAGAAATATAAAAAAAATTTAAATGTGTGTTATATTTTATAGACAAATGTATTGGAGCGAAATGTATTGGAACAGTGGGGCTAATTCACGTATAGCAGTAGCGGGAATGGATGGCAGAAACATTCGTACATTGGTTATTAAAGACCTAATAAGCCCAAAAAGCTTGACTATTGACTATCCGAATCATCGATTATATTGGATAAATAGCAGATCGAGGACAGTCGAATCAGTGCGCTTAAATGGCATCGATGAAAGAGTTAGTAAAAATATTAAATTAGAAAATTAGAAAAGAATGATAAGTTTGTGTCTTTTAGAGGAATAAAATTAAAAATTATTATATTATATTTAAAAATAAATTTAAAATTCTATGTATTTATAATTTAATTATCCACAGCAAATACATCACGATATAATTCACGCACCATACTCCTTAGCAGTCTTCGAAAATATGTTGTACTGGAGTGACTGGGGATCTAATACGATACAGTCTTGCAATAAATTTTCTGGAAAAGATTGGCGTATCTTACATCGAACGCAAGACAACAAACCTTATGGAATATCCATCGATCACTCAGCAATAAAGGCCAAAGTATGTATTATATTATTGCGTTATTTTCTCATTACAAAAAAATATTTTATCTGTTTTATTACCATTTACTTAAATATTTCAGATTAATAATCCATGTCAGTTCAACACGTGTTCTCAATTATGCATAATGAATGAAAATAAAGGATATACATGCGCTTGTACTTTGGATAAGGAATTAAATGCCGATAATCGTACTTGTCAAGGTAAATATCAAAGTAAGAAGTTTCAAATTTTTAACATATTCACATATATGCCACGTTTTAAATATGTATTTAAATATAATTTCAGAAATACAGAAAAAGCAACATTTGTTGATCGTTGCGAAAAAAACATATATAGATTATTACTTTGGAATTTTGGGAAAGCCAAAAGTTATGGATATGTCGATTGTAGAAAACTCAGCTTCTACAAGAGTAAGGAACGTAATGCTTGATCCGCTCTCAGGTATATTAGAATCACTACTGTACCAAAAATATTATAAAAATAACAAGTTAATAACCAGTCTTCAATATTAATTTTATTTTATAATTAAATTTTACTTAGGTCAGCTACTTATACATATTAACGAAATGGTAACAGATTTCATCGTGCGTTATGATCCAAGTAGCAAAATTTATGAAAATATTACGAGTTTCAACGAGTCGTTACTTAGAGATATAGCATTTGATTATTTTGGCAATAATTTGTATATAACAAACATATTTAATAGATCTATCGAGGTACACAGCATAAAAACTAAAGCAATGACAGCTTTTTACTTTAAAGATATTCCTTTCAAAATTACCTTGGTGCCCGAAGAGAAGTATGTCGTTGAATTAATTATCTTTTTATTATTTATTAATAAAATTGTTATAATATGGTGTATTATATTATTATAGCAAGATGTTTATAGCGTTCAAAAAGTCGCTTTTCGCAACTTTTTTCTCTTTATATAAGGTAAAAATGGACGATTTTGGTGAAAACACGGTAATTAAAGAAACGTTAAAGGGTCCACGAATATCTATGGACTATGATAGAGACAGTAAAACACTTTATGTGTCTGATGAGGATGGTTATATTTTGTCTTACTCAAATCAAGGTTTGCATTTTTCGCTTTTTTTTTTTAATATTGCATCTTGTTTAACAAACTAGCTATTATTACAAATATTGTGATAACATCAAGAATAAAATTTTTAGAAACGCGTCTCTTTCGTACTGGATTACACAGGCCTGTGAGCATTGCTGTCACTGATAATAATATTTTTTGGACTGAATACGATTCACAAAAATTATTTACAGCAAATCTTAAAGACTTTTCAAACTATAAGAAAGTTGCGTTTAGTAAGTTTTTCTAATACTTTTTAATGACGTAAAATAAATACGCATAGAATAAATAGTTGATAAAACGTTATTTTTTTCAGCTGTACCTAATAACTTAAAAATACCAATTCTGCGTGTGATAACCTTGCTTAAAGGTATTAAACAAAAGCACAAATGTCGGATAAACAATGGACTTTGCTCACACGTGTGTCTGCCTTCTGCTGATTCATTTGTAAGTATGCAAATTTTCTATTAGACGATACAATTACATACTAATTATTCGATTACTATAGCATTTTGTTTATGATATATTATTATCAGAGAAATTAAAGTAACGTTATTAATTTGCATTAATTAAACTTTCAGACTTGTGCCTGTCCTCCCGGAATGGAGCTAGCAAAAGATATGCGTACGTGCACATCGCATTCTAACTGCTCTAAAGACGAATATAAATGCAGCGAACACTCTATGTGCATCAAATTGGATAAAGTGTAAGTTTTATTCAGTACATTAATGCAAAATTTATAAATAACGGAAAATAAATTGATTGAAAATTATCAATGTTAAACTGTAAAATATATTTTAACATATTGAAATATTTTCTGCACATATAAAAATCTCGCAATTTATTTAGGTGCAACGGAATCAAGGATTGCCCGAATGGTGAAGACGAAACGAGAGATTGTGAGAAACATTGCAAGAAAAATGAATTCATGTGTAATAATGGCGAGTGCATCAATTCGAAAAATCACTGTAACTCGCATTTTGATTGCACTGATCAGTCGGACGAGGAAAATTGCGAAATACCGAAATGCAAAAGTGGTAATTACGATAACAAATGTTTTATTCTGATTCTGCTTTTATTTATTAATTACATTACTTGATATTGAGTGGATACGTGAATAAACTCGTAAGCTTTCTCTGAATGCACTTTGACTAAACTTGTAGTTTATTTATTTAACGTAATTTTTTTTTTTTTTAGGCGAATATCAGTGTCGTGATGGGACTTGCATATTGAATAACAAAGTATGCGACGGCAATCCTGATTGTAATGATTTCAGCGACGAATATATTAATTGCGAATCACGCACGTGTTCTTCAAACGAATTTATGTGCGGAGATCGTGTATGCATCCCGGATGTGTTCGCATGTGACGGCGAGGTATGTTAGATTACGTTAGATAGCAATTAATCTGTGTAATTAATAATTTTGCGAAAAATCATCAGATTAAAATGAGTAAGAGCATTATTCTTCTAACATAAGATTGGAACATCAATTTTTGCTTGCACTTTTTGATTCGCAATATGTTAATAATATTTTATATTATCGTATTTAAGCCTGATTGCAAGGATGGTACAGATGAAGCACCTGGCATGTGTAAGCCGAATACAAATGTGACGAACTCATGTCAACATGGGCATTTTCAGTGCGACAATAATAATTGTATATCTAATATACTGCATTGCAACGGATACGATGATTGCGGAGATGGTAGCGACGAGGTACTTTGTTTAAACAAAGATTTGGTTAATTGTCCCGTAAACGGATATCACTGTCTCGGTACTAATATGTGTATTCCAAAACATCTAAGGTACGTTAATTTTTATATTTTAAAAGTGTTAAATCGAATTAAATTCAAAACTAAAAAACATTTTTCCAATTAAACTCGAGTTGAGATATACTACTGTAAAATGAGACGTTTGGCTTGGCATCGGTTGACTTCTATTACTATCTCGATTCGTACTCTACTACTAATCATTAACACTATCACTTGAGAGACGAACGACCGAAAGAATGACGAACGATTATTGATTGTATAAATGTGTTACGTTTATTAATTTTTTTTTCTTTTTTTTTTTTCTTTAGATGTAACGGCATAGTTGATTGTTTAAGACACGATGACGAACGCGACTGCGCATATTGTTTTCAGAATGAGTTTACCTGTGATAATATGAAATGCATTTCATTAAATTGGGTATGCAATAAGAACGACGATTGCGGCGACAATTCGGATGAGAAGAATTGCGACGGCAATAAGATTAAAAATTCTCTTACAATAAACGAATCTGGCATTTGTGAAGAATTTAAATGTTCTGTCGGCACCTGTCTGCCATATAGCAAAGTATGCGACGGTATTCAAGATTGTCCAGACAACAGCGATGAAAATGGAAAATGTAGTACGTAATTATATCCCACGTTATTAAATCTATTTTTGTAAAAAAATGTTATTATCAAAAACTTAAATTTTTTATGTACAGAGATTGCCTGTGCGGTAAACAATTTTTGTGAACATAAGTGTTACAAGACGCCTTCAGGCGCAGTTTGCGGCTGTCAGGATGGATATCGTTTGGCTGCCGATGCATCTACTTGTGAAGACATAAATGAATGTGAATATGACGTTTGTTCGCAAATTTGTCAGAATACCATAGGCTCTTACCAATGCTCATGTTACGATGGATATTTTATCAGAGACGATAAAACTTCTTGCAAAGCTATTGGTAAGTAGTCTTAATTAAATGTTTAAACAAATTATTTGAAGTAATAATTATTTTTGACTAATTATTTAGGGCCGACAATGGAATTTATCACAGCTACTGAATATGATATTAGGAAAATTTCGCATAATTTACACTGGGTTGAAGTAATTCATTTATTAAGAGATTTTGATATAAGCGGTTTTGATGTGAATATAGTTGACGGTTCTGTTTACTGGAGTAACTGTTAGTATTTTTATTTTTATTTAATTAATTTATATTTTAATATAATAAATTTGATGCGTCTTTTTGAAGAATTGCACTAATTAAAAAATAAATAATTGCAGATAAAATTGGTATTATTCAAAAAGTCAACATTGAAACGAGCAATATAATGGGAATTACGATGGTCAATTATCCGCTAGCACTGGCAGTTGACTGGATTACCGATAATGTTTATGTTATTGATAATAGCTATCCGAATACGATTAAGGTATATTTCTTTATAATAAGATAGATTATTGTCCTTCAAATACTTATTTAATAAATTAATTAAAGGTGTGCAATTTGGAGAAACAGAGGTGTGCAACATTAATCAAGATAGAACATAAAGCAAAAGCAATCGCTCTCACAGTTGATCCGATTAACAAGTATTTTTTTTTTTTACTTTATTTACAGTTTTTTAAAATCGTCGTTTGTTTAACTAACTTATTAATTTGATAAATGTTAATATCACTGTCATTAGAATTCTGTAGTTTATAATAATCTTGTAGATGGTTATTCTGGAGTCAAGTCACCCAAGAAGTGGATTCAAACGAGCTATTTAGCAAAATATATCGAACAGATATGACGGGCGCCGATGTGACAATTATACAATCTCATTTTGGCTTTGTCACTGGGATGGCAATTGATTATATAAAATCTAAATTATATTGGTTAGACAATTTTCAAAAAACCATCGAATCATCTAATTTGGATGGGAGCCAACATAGCACGTTCTTAAATACAAATGTATTTTTATATATTTATTATGCCAATCTTCTTTTACAACATAAACATCTTATATAAAATATAAATACTTTGCATGAACAAATTATATAAATATATATCTATTTTTTTAATAAAATAATATTTTTTATCTTTTACAGACAAGTCGTGTAAGAGGCATCAGTATTTTTGAGCAATCGATTTATTGGTATATTTCGGGTTCGAATGGTGAATTACGAAACTGTAAACTGTATGGTAAAAAAACCTGCGAAACGTTACATCTAAACGCAAACGATATTCTTAAATATTTCACCATTTTTCATATTTCCAGACAATCTTTCGGTTTGTATAACGTAGTATTTAAGAATCGAACAATGTCAAAATCCTATGTGTATGTGTATTTATTTTAACAGGATTACAAATATTATTAAATTATATATTTCTTTGATAGGTGAGAATCCTTGCAACAGAGAACCTTGCGATCATATGTGCGTCTTGAATAAGAATAATATAACGTGCATTTGTTCAGATGGTCAATCTATAAAAACCAATGACAATTGCATAATAAAAGTAGAAGATGTAAAACTTACTAGACAGTTTTTAAGGACTATACGACATAAAAATCTTTCTAGCGTAACAATACTTGCACTACTGATTAGTGCTCTGATGTTATTCTTATTTGTGTACTACTATTATCAGAAAACCAGATTAAAATTCAATCCAGCCAAAGAATTTACGTACGTCGTAAAATTATTTCAATATTAAAATTATTAACTACAAATCAATCTTTAAGTATATAGATATTATAAAATCATTATTTATAAAGATCTTATTGTATATGTAATTTGCAGTAGCATCCATTTCCACAATCCGTCGTACGATCGAAGTGACGAGGTTGATGTAACACTTAATGCCATACCCTCAAACTTGGCGCCTGGACGGCACGAATATATAAATCCGATCGATGATAAATTTGTAAAGGTAAATAATGATTTTTATTTTAAACACATTAATTTAATTTCTATATAACAATATACAATTATGCATACGTCATTCATAAAGAATCATTTACGTAACTATTCAAATGTACGTTATTGCAAAGTTAAATATCAAATATTTTTTTGTAGGCTGCAAAAGAATGTAGTGAACAAAAGTCCGATAAATATTCAGAGGAAAACGATGTTGAAGAAGATGAGAAAGAAAAAACGTTACTTTATTTCACACATACGAAATGATTAAATTGCAATTATAAAAATAATTGAAAGAATTAATACATATAGGTACAACAAAATGTTTTATATGAAGTTAAAGAATTTCTTAATATTTAATATTATCATTCTTAATGAATACGCATATACATGCTATGCATATATACATTTAGGTATAAATATGCAATTATTACTTAATTGGTATAAAGTATAAAGTAAGTTACGATGTGTCACTGTGATCTACATCAAATGTGGATATTTCTCAGATTACTTTACTTTGAGTAACCGATGAAAAGTAAGATATAATTATGTAATATGTCATACAAAACGTATTTATTTATTAATTAATGTACACTGAAAAGCAGATATGGCATTTGCTGCGGCGACGGCGGCTGGCGTACGTGACTTCTCTCTCTCTCTCTCTCTCTCGGCCGCCGAGTGCGGGGAGGTGTAGTAGGCCGCATTCCTTCTCATTCTTCTGAGACCGGTGCTTTGCGACACAGTACGCACGTGCTTTGTGTGAGCCTCGACGCACATCACGCCAAGATCACCTACGCTAGCCGCCGTCGCAGCACCACGAACGTCATTTCTGACGGTGAGTGTACATTCTACTTTAAAATCTTCACATATAATAATGTGACTTTTATACAAAGTTTTTTATAGACTATAAAAAATATTGTACATACATTTATTTATATTAATATTTATATCAGCATTATGTGTATTCTCATACATGAATTATTTGTCGAATTATTTAATATATTATCCTATGTGTAAAAAACATAAATACTGTAATATAATTTTGAAAAAAATTCTTTAAGTGCAATGCAACATCTCGCTAAAAGAAATATAGACATTATTTATATCCATTTACAATTACAGAAACTACAAATAATTCGATCCATTGTCGATTTGCACTAATATTTATTTACAAAGATATCTCACATAAAGAATAATTATACCGAAAATAGTTGATACCTATAATATACAGATAATGTTACCATGATTTTAATTACAATTATATTTTGACATATTTAGCTAATCTTAGCTAGTTAAAAAGGGACTATCAAGTGCACCAACGCCTGCTACTATTCCACCTTCATCTTCACGCGATGATTTGGTTCTTAGAATATGTCCTACTTGTTCATTTAGCAATATTTTATTGCTATCACTATAACAAGAAAATATATAAATACTGTTAATGTTATGCATACATACATATTAAAACTAATAAAGCAGAATTATCTCTGCTTACCCCACTATTACTCCATAAATCCCGAGTTCTGTTATAACATCTGATAAACCAATGTCTTTTAGTGATTCTTCGGTAGCGCGTATCAAATAATTTTTTTGTAAGGGAGGATAAATACGATCCATAAGAATCCACGCTGTCCTCTCTTGCGATTTTTTTTTCGATTTTAACCATGTTCCTACATCTTCATTATATATATTATTTCCTCCTCCTTCTCTTTGTGGTTTAAGTACAAATTTATTTGGTGCCTTTATACCCATTTTTACTGCTCGTTCTCCATCATCATTCTGTTATTACGATAATATTTTAATTACATAATAATAATTATTTATAATTGTAGGTTCATAATTCTAATTTCTAAAGAAATAAATCTATTACTTACAAAATCTAATGTATATAAACCAGTGAATATTGAAAGCACTTTAGTAACATATTTATCATTTTTTAAAAACTTTTTCAATACATTAGGCTGAGCTAAAGATTGTTGTACCTAAAAACCAAATAATTTTCGAAATTAAAATATTTTTCAAATTTTAATTAACAATACGTCAAAAAGTTATAAAATTAATTTCAGTTTTACATAAAAAAATTATAATGAGATCAACATTATCTTTTTTTTTCTTATTTATTTACTTACTTTCTTAGTACCTGCTAAATGATATTGTACTGATGGACATTTTATTGCATTTGAACATTCAATTAATAATCTAACGTCCCATTCTTTTTCTGTAGGATAAGCTTCAAGTTCATAACCTGAACGATAGTAAACTACAGCCACTACCATATTTGAACTAAAACAAATTGATTTAAATACTTCAATAACCTAATATTAATTATCTGCACTGTTATTCAGCATTTATTTTCTACATTACTTGCATTAAAGTTTCAACTTACACGATCAGTTCTTTATTTGGTCCCAGTTTTATGCCTTCTGATGCTAAACTTGTTAGACTTCTTCTAATAATTTTAATTTTAGGACATAATTGACGAATTTTAAATTCGAAAAGTCTTTGATCGCTTATATTAGAAGTCACATCTTCAACAACAAATAATATAATAGCTCTAAAACATATCGATACCTATTAGTTTTAGTTAGAAGGAATATAAAAGTATACTAGAGTAAAATTTGGTATATTACTCAACTTACTCTGGATTGTTATAAAATTCCCATGCAAATATTAGCCCTTTGCAAAATCCAATGAAAGCATTATTTTCTGGAAGCTTAAAAATAGTAATGATCAGTATCAATAACAAATTGTAAAATATATTTAAATTACAAGAATCTTGTATACTCAATCCCAAATATTAATGAATAATTAATTTACTTGTTCGCTTGCTTTTTGCCTCCCTCCCAATTCAGCCAATATATACCTGTGAAGTACATTTCCATTAAAAAACATGCAAGTAAAAGATTTCACAAATAATAAAATTTCTTTAAGATAAAAAATCTTGTTAATATATTATACTTACCTATGATATTCAGATGTAATAGTAGCCAAGGCTGCAAAACTAGTTGCTATTGTGTTTAATTCAACTTGTTTTATCTTAGAACCATCTTCATGTAACAAATAATCTGATCTGAACAGCCCAAGATTCACTTTCTATAAACATAATAATGAAAAGATGCAATTTATTTTACAATTCTACACAATGCTTGATTGTATCATATTTATTACTGACATCTAAATATTAAATGTTATTTACCTGAGTAAAACCTTTTTCATGTACTACCTCATATATGTGAAACAGCTTTGCTGTAAATGGATCAGCTTCAATTGTGCTAAATCAATAATATAATTTTGTATTATAACATAATTCTGTATTCCAAGAAAAACTCCAGTATAACAGTACCTTTTCAAGCTGCTTGTAAGGAACTCCTTATCATGAGCAACCTTATGAATAAGCTCATTCAATATTGTTTGTATATTTTTTACAGCTACAAAGGATGCTCTGGGAAAACTCGATGGTAACAGTGTAAAAGGCAGTACCTGTACTTGATTCTTATTATAGTGCTCTGCAGACCGCATGGATATACCTGGCAACATAAGATTTTGTCACATAAATTTAGGTAATATACATCACACCTGTATTGCCGTAATAATTTTACATTTACATTGCTATCTTAAAGTTTTAAAGCTTAATACAAGCTGTATAACAGTAACAAAACAATGAAACTTAATGACTGGACACCTGTCATGTGCTCGCTAGAGAACATGACTCGGCAGTTTTATCAGAAACGAAACATAATTACGGGCAAGCGTAAAATACAATCATACGTTTATCAGATACTTATTTGTAATCATATATAATATAATCACCGTGTATGAGTGCCCAATCCTTTGCTTTATCCACGCACTCGGCCAGTTGTTCCTCCGAAAGAGGAAGCTCGACACAGGGTTCCAGCTGAGACAAGTCCATGATGAAATCCGAAGCGGAACTGTACAGTAAGTCTACGCAATCGTTACGACATTTAATCGTTCCGGCCCGACTTGCTATCAACTGCTGTGTAAACTATAGTTGACACGATATGCTCACGTTAGGTTTATAAGGCCCGGTTTCACCAACGTAAAATACGGTTAGTCCATTGAAAACGTTCAATCGCGCTGTTATTTTACTGAACGACAGATACTGGTTGGTTAATTCCAATGGACTGATCGGCCGGTTAGGTTAACTGGCGTTGGTGAAACCGGGCCTAACAGTACCGCAAAAAAAAAAAAAAAAAAAAAAATATTACGGCGTCATCTGTCGTTAGAACTGATAATCGAAATGAGAACGCGGAGAATTGATAAGGAAGATATTATTTGTATGTAGATCAAAAGAACATGTGATAATACCGATAATACTATGAGTTGGCCTAACCTAAATTTAATTAATATTTAATTTTTATTAACTAATCGACGATTGCAGCCGCGGCCGAGAACGTCTATCGCTAAATCCGATGCTTTAATTAATACGTTAAACTTTCTATAAAAACCTCGGCACGTTTCTTTCGCCAAGTGCTATTCAAATTGTTGTCTACGTTTGCATCAGTTTATTTCCCGTCAATTTCAAACGACGTGTCTTTCGTCATTTCTGGCCTGGACGGTACGAAGTAATACACGCGTCGTTGAAGTGAAATATTCGCCTGCAGCTAAGATGCGCAACAGCCGTTTACGCGATAAAGGTTACTGATAATTTAAATACGCGTAATATAGAGATACAAACACCGAATAATACCGATCGCGCATTTACGCACGATTGATCGAGTTTCTTTTTCGATCGTCGACTTGACTCGCATTGCCGAAATAATGATGGCTGGCGTTGTTTCCCGGTTCTTCGTCGTTAGCGGTACGGTGCCGGTCGTGCTTGCCGTACTTTGCGCGATTACGCTTTTTTCACCGATTTTCTTCGCCCGCTCGGTCGTGATTTCCCGCGAGTGTTGTGACAGTGCCATGGAGAATCGCTGAAGGACCCATCATCGTTAACGGAGCGCGCGAAACGAGCTTGTCGAGTGGGCCCACAATTTAACCCGCCAATTGTCTCTACCTCGCAATCGGAGAAGTCTGGGAATGCCGCTTGATTGCGAGCTTCTGTGAGTTTTCATCGAGAATCAGTGAAAGTGCTAAGCGGCGAGAGAGGAGGACGAGGCTTGGAAGGCATCGGATGACGTTTAAATGGACTGAGAGGAAGTTAAACCACACTCTGACAGGAGGAAACTAGCCACACTCTGATTGAAGGTCCGATATTCCGAGAGGAGGAGGATGCCTCGATAAAGGCATCGCGCATTTACGGAGAAACTTCACAGGTAAGAATTACTCTTTCGGAACACAAAACTAGTAGCTTGTTGTAATGGAAAATTTTATTTCTAATTATTTGTAGCATCTCTAAAATTAAATTATATTTTTGTTACAGATCAACGCAGCTGCATTCAGCCGCCGTCAAAGATAGTGCCGTCACCAGCAGAATTCAACATCTCCGCTGAAGCTCATCGGTAAGTCGCATGATTTTTTTTTTCGTAGCTTGTGTTTGGGGTCTCCTAAAATATAGCGCGCGCGTAGTGCTCGCATTTCTTCTAGTAATTAGAAAAAAGGAATTTCAAACTCAAGGAAAATAATACGCAAATAAAATAGATTAATTCTTTTTATTAAAACAAATTTAACGTATACAATATTTATTTACATACAAGCATAAATTTAACATGAGTCTGAGGTTAAAAAATAATTAATAATAATTAATTCTATCAATTAAATTAAATTATTTTCAAGTTTTCTCTTTTACGAAAACTAAGAATTGATTCTCTAGCAAAGCGAGACGTTTAATTTTATCTCTTTCACGTGTGATTCTTATCTAAGTAGGAAATCGGTGTGGGAATATATAATTTATACAAAATTGCGGAAAGCGACAGTCCCGTTGTTGAATCCCTGGTCAGGTGAACTCTTTCCTTGCTACGCCGTGTATTGAAACAGAAACGCGGATGGCGTGCGAATAGGTATTAATCTCTGATCTCCGTAACGATCCAATACAATGTAATAATCGCGCCCGTTGATGCAATGCTTCTTTCCCTGAATGGCGTCGTACGAAACGTTCGGATTTGGCATCGGCGCGTTCACCTTCTCCACGTCGCCTCGTTTATCAAACGGCTGCTTCTTCGTGGTGTACACCAGCCGCGGAATCACGACGGGGTCGTTCGATCTCCGTTTCCAGAAAAAGGCGCGATCGCCGGACCACCTGCCGGTCTTCTTTCGCCGCTTGTAAGAGTTCATCATCCACTTGATCGCTATCTCGAGAACGAACACCGCTATTGCGATTGCATATCCGATAACGACCACCTCGAACGTCAGGGACAAATCGCTGAACGACAGCCGTCTCTCGCTGGATCGTAGATCCAGCGGGCATATCTGTGCGATCGGTAGATCCTTGAGCTTCTCGTGCTTTATGATACCAGACTCCACTAAGTTCATCAGTCTGAAACACGTTCAATCTTTTATAGAAATATAATTTAATTAAATAACACGGCTGATAACAGACTATTTCTAGATCTAATTTTTGTAGGTACTTATTTCGATTAACTTCGTTTAACACGATAACTCATCACTCACTCTTTATTAATTGGCTTCTCTAAAGTAGAATTTAAGGGAAAGGCGAACGCCTTGTTAGTCACGAGGATCGCGTTGGGCATAATGACGTATGTACACCTCTTCTGGTGCTTCAGGTGTTGGCGCGTTTTGTTGATGTAATCTTCGAATATCAGACTTTGAAGGTAGTGGTTCTCCCCGAGGAATAGCTTGTCTAGAGATTAACATGCCGTGTTTCTTTTTTTTATTTACCGTTTTTCTCCATGTTTTCACGATCTGATGGTTAGATATTACTCACTTCTATCTACGGCGTTAAAAATAGCATTGACTGGGTAGTCATAGGTCGTGATGTAATGTCCCTTCCATCTGGTAATATTTAAGGTGCTTAACTCCTCCGTATCGTTGAACTGGAGGAAAAAAAAAAAAAGGGACTCCTTATCGGTTATTTTAATATCTTACCGATCGCGATAGAACGGCCGTAGCAGCTTGTAGCAACTCTTATCGGCTCTACCGCGAAAATACGAGGTCGTTGGCTGTAAACGCGGCGTCATTTATCTTCGAATTCGATCTTGAAAAAGATCGAACGCGCGCTCGCGAGAGGACTCACTTGAGAAAGCAAGAAGTCGAGCGTGCGCCCTTTATAAGTGACCCACTGGAAACCTTTACGCATGATGTCCTGCACGCTGTTGATCGGTAAGGTGAACTGCGGCCTCGTGAGAAACGCGGTGAGGTTCGCCGTGTAGAAAGACGTCAGTATCAAAATGAATATCCACCAAGTGGCGAACAAAATTCTCGTCGAGTCTGCAATCGGTATTGAATTTGTGTTTCATTCGGGTCACAGTAATAAAATACAATAAGTCACGCCAGTCGAGTGAGGTCTAGATTCTTGATTAATGTCTAATTTATGAATGACTTAAATTCAGAATAACATAAATTATCGTAGATAGCAAGTTGTCGTCCCTCTTCAGGGACGACGTTTACGTGCGTAAGACGTGGCAATCAAGATAACGCGACGATGTGAGGGACGTCACGGCAGTCTCATACCTGTCGTCGCGATTATGTTCGTTCCCTGTTTCAACAAAGAGCTGTACACAAACCACACGCAAGAAAAGAGATTGTAGTTCTCGGTATCGGGTTCCTTCCACAATTTCGACCTGCGGGATATATCGGTAGTATTGAGGACTCGAGCATTATCGTGATCCACGCGTTTATTTTTATTTATTTATTCCGACAAACCTGAACGTGGCGAAGACGTAGATTACGGGCCCTACGGTTACCACCGAAGCTAGCACCAGCAACCAAACGGTTTGGTCGAACGGCGCGAGAAGTCCTGAGCCGGTCGCCGATTCTTGCGGCCTTTTCATCAGCGCCGTCAGCTCACTTTGTTCTAGAGTCGTACTGAATGTGCAATACTTTCGCAATTCCGGCAGAATAGGCAGGAATGCCACCGCCATGTCCACCTTCTGTTCGAATGAGAGAGAACGTAATCAAAAATGACTCGTAAGCCGGAGAATCTCTTACCTTCTCGTAAAGTAGACTCAATATCCCGCTTCGACTGTTTCCCAGAATGTGCTGCTTAGGCGGCACGATCGTGTACGTAAAATTTAATTTCGAACTCAGAAGCTCGAGCAAGTAAAACGCGTAGCCTTTTCCCACCCACGTTCCATTCTCCTTCACTAATCCGGAAAATGGCATGTCCTAAAATATTCACGTTTTACGTACTTAAGCGTCACATACTAACGTACAGTAAACTATACGATCTTTGTAGATTAATAATGATTATTATATTTAATACTGGTGACAGAAATTCACCAAGTTTTCACAAGGACAAAGCTTTTCAAGAATTGACAAATATTTTATATAATACACATTAATTAATTTACACAAGATACATCATGATCTTATTGCTTAGACAATTGTAATCATTTATTAAACCGGGAAATATACTTAACGGCTTATCATACAATGGATATGTTACTTCACGTAATTATCCACGATACTGTCGATAAATCTCGCAATAATACTGAAACATTGTCCGAGCATCCTCGACAATGTTTTAATTATTGTTGCGCGTTCGTTATCACGGCGTTACGATCCGTTTCGTGCTAGTTGCGTACTCGACTCGAACATTTGTACAGTTTAATGTTCGATATCAAGCAGCACGAACACGCTAATGAGGGCTATGAAGATTGCAAGATGCGCGACGTGTATAGGAGGATATAGAGTGGTAAACCCGACATAATATTTATTATTACCCACAATACTCGCGTAATATAACGGCCCTAACAGCTCGGTTACTCGATTAGCGTTCTTTGTTTACCACGTCACGCGAAACACGCGACGCCGCTTTTTACCGGGAGGGTGTTATCCAAGTTCTGACTATACATACGGCTACCACAATGATTACCTGCTTATCCCGTCTATGTGCAATTCGAACCCTTCTTTTGTCTCCCCTGAATACTATTTTTAAAACAATCCTGTGTTATACTATTACAATTAATTATTACATCATTGACTTTTATATTACTTGGTAGTTAAATTCGGTTTATACGCCTATGTTATAAAATAATTATATATGTAATTATGTAGTTGCAATCCTGGAAGTGACAATTTTATATCGAATCTTTCGTTGAAAATAGTATTTGTTTGAGAACTGGCGTATCTCACTTTTTCTCTGCTTTTCCATATTTTACTCTCTTTTTCTGAGCTTTTCACGTGAGTTTTCAACGCGGAAAAGTAGAACATTTTGTCAGTGATCAATAAATCATGCAGCGGATTTGTCATTTCAAACGTGACATGATGGCATGGGTTCTTTCTTTCTTTTTTTTTTTTTTTTTTTTTTTTTTGTGGGTGACTATATTTATTTATTGTAATTTTCTCTCTTGAAGTATGGCATGTAAAAAAGTTAATTGATGTAAGCTCACGTTTTATTAATTAAATGTCTTGATAATTAAACTTTGTAAATTTGTATTGAAGAAGATAAGTTTAACGTTGATCAGCATACTTAACAGACACGCAAATGTAGTCACGAACGTTTATCGCAAAAGAAATGCGTGGGCCTTTTTTATTGCACGGTAAAAGTGCAGCTGCAAATATTTTTTTTTTTTTTTTTAGTTGAGAATATTATACGCGAAGTTATATCGTGACATTTGCTCTACACCCCTATCGTGCATCATCAAGCACACTCATAAAAATGCGCACTCAATGTCATCACGAAGGATACAGTAAAACAAGACATGTCATACTACGCTATCACATACGAGATGTTTCATAATTTACACATGTGCACCCACAATACACGCGATAAAAAAAAAAAAAAAAAAAAAAAAAATATATGTATATCAACCCATTTTTAATCATTAATAACAGTTAATTTTATTTAGCTTATCAGTGATTCGTTGAATTATTAAAATATTTTAACAGATCGCTATTTTAATATTTGACAAATTTCGCTGTCAATCTTAACAAATTTTTGCGTTAAATATCTTTTTTTTTTTTTTTGTATAAATTTAGATATGAATATACGATAGAATAGATGTTTGTTCAGTTAGTTAATCAAACATCAAATTATTCTCCGAATCTTTTCGTAAAGCTTCAATACATTGCAATATAAGTTAGTCTCCTAATCAAACATTTCATCGTTGCTTCCCCTTCATATAACAGTCACCAACTAAACATCATTTTACCCCTGGGCAAAGTAAACAACAGTAGTTCTGGTACGCCGACTTAGTTACTTTGATTGTTCGTATTATTAAGCGTGGATTGCTTAAATATGCCATGAGATACATATAAACGTAGAAAATTTTTTTCTGAATAAATTTTGTGTTTTCTTACAAAAGTTAAATATTACCACGTTATCTTTTTTAAACATACATTGAACGTACACGGTATATCAAATTGTTATACTCACGTTCCAAGATGTTATTTTCATTTCTGTGGGAATTGTTGGCTTTACGGAACTTTCGTCAGTTGTCGTATCATCTGAAAGCATAATATTGCCTTCCATAATTAACGTTAATGATACGTCAAACTGTAGAAAACGCATTCTGAGCGCCTGGTTTTTGCAACAGTGCTTATTTCTTAAACGTTAACAGGAAATTTTACGATTTTGACATTAAAATATAATAATATAATAGTAAAAAGAAATCTTTGTGAAACACTCTCCACTAGTTCTCGATTTATTTATTTATTTATTTATTTTTCTTTTTTGTCGTATTTATTTTTAATTATTACTTTCGATACTCTTCGCGTAGATTTTGAGCTTCGCCAAGATTATAGTAAACTGAACGTAAAGATAAATTTTAACGATAGCCGGTTAAACAATTTAGCCAACTTACTTCTTGCATAAGTGATGTAATAACACGTTGCGAATATGAACGTGCCGAGTGAAAGTCGTCGAAAGTTGCACATCCTTTCACAGTATCTCCGCGTACATCTTATCGGAGCGTACCCTCATCGTCGGGTCGTCTCGTGGCGCTTCTTTAACCGGAAATGCTTCGTGCGACGCGACATAACTAGCAGCCAGGTGAATCGATACTGACGCTCCAGTCATCCTGACTTGGACGACAGCAACGTAGTGACGAGCCGTTTTATGTCAGCGCGTCACGCGACCGTCAAAAGTGTCGCGGGGAAAAGGGCCGGCAAACAACCCTGACGACATTTCCGCGCGAGCGCCGTCGAACCTTGTCGTGTACCCAGCACATTTATCTTCTCGCAGATTCTCTTGGCTCACGGTGATTAGCCGTTTGCTCGTTTTCGCCGAAACGCAGGTCGCCTTTACGTCGTTAATCGTGAAAATCGGACGCGACAATTGATAATCCGCGTATGCACAATTTTTTTTTCAACGCTACGTAGCCGTGACATTGGATGATATATGTTACATCTTATATATACGCGATTGACGGGGCCGAGAAATTTGATAAATCGGTATTTATTAGAGTTATTATCATCGGTACGAAATGGCGCAGTGAGACTAATTTTTTTTTACGGAATAATAGTTCAATTAGAAAAGAATATTTTAACCGAACCGCGTATAACGATAGAAATCTTTAAACGCGGTAACAACAGAGTTTTCTTTTTAATACTATTTCAAAGACGAAACTCGCAAGATATCATCGGCTCAATATGAAATTGATTAATGGAGTATCTCCTTCGCAACTAGTTTGTGAAAAACGAACATCCATCGAGACGACAACGGGGATGATAAAGAAAACGCGGAATTTTCTTCAGTATCTGATTGCGATATTGAGTGATTGATCGGCAATGTTAAATATGACTCGAGAAATGGACACGTGTGCCATTTTGTCACGCAAGTTATATCTAATGTTTCACACAATTCATTTATCGCAACGCTATCTTGCTTCTTTAACCTTCTAACTGACTATGAAATTATTTGATCCGACCTCCAAGCAAGGGACAAATGCGCGAAAGATAAGGCGATTTTAGATCAATCAAAATTTTTATCAATCATTTTTTTTTTATTTGAAGAAACGCTTATCGCATAAACGGAATCTTACGTAATTATTATTACCAGAGTTATCGATTTTCTCGCATTTTAAAATGCTACCGCCCATCGCGGGCGTACAGCAACCAGAATGGCATTCTTTATACCTTCGAGATAAACCGAGAGATTAATGCTTGGTAATGCTCGCGGATCTGAAGCCCTCGCGAAAGTGTAGGTATACGTTATATCAGTCACGAAGGTAGCCTGCGCGATCAATATACGCACCATTAGTAACATTAAGCAAGTAATCGTGTGAATCATCTGTCAGGAGAAATTAATAGTGATATTATTAATAGGACGTGCACACTCCGTGCGTATAAAAGTGTAACGCCGAGTAGAATTGAGATCATTGAGATTAATCGTCCTCGCGCACCCGAATGCTGGGGAAGCTGAAACGGGGTGTGGGTGGTCATGGTGAAACGGAGAACGGATTATTCTTGGGAACGATTTTCATTATTTATCGTTTAAGTTGAAGTACATCTCAATATACAAATCACATCGCCTGTGCCCTACGAAGTAGTAGTATATAGTCTTCGCTCCTCTCGCCGGAGCGTCTGAGTGTTGTCTCGCGTTCGCAGCCGCGGGGAAAAGGGCCACCCGCGTCTCTCTCTCTTTCTCTCTCTCTCTCGCTCTTTCTCTCTCCGTACCGAAGGGCCGAAGTGACGTTTCGGGGCCGAGGTACGATCAGATCGTATAAAGCCCATCGACAGACAATGCGAGGAGTATCGGAAACGGATATTCGTTTATATTTCGCATATCTCGTTTTGCATCAATCACCCTGTCCGAATATCCCTTTCCACAGTCGTCTGACTCGAAGCTATCTAGGCTCTGTTTGACTCATTGCGTGTATGTACGTACGTATACTGTCTTTCAATATTGGCTGATCGATATAGTTGATTGCCTTACTGTATCACCGCAGATTTTATCCTTCCGCCGTTTATACGCGCTCGGTATCGTCGCTGTCTTCATCGTTCCCTCGGCCCTTGCTCCGTCTCTCCGCCGCGTTACTATCGTCGCCCCGTAGAAGATCGCCGAAATTAAACGGAATTACGGGAGAGGAGGTAATCCGGTGAGAAAAGTAGAACGCGGAAAGCGCGGTCGAAGTGCGCTCAAGCAAGGCTCGGCAACAAGGTTAGCGATGTATAGATCACATCTCGTTATGACGATGATACGGGGTGACGGGGGTGAGGAATGATAAGAATGATCATGACGGCGCTAACACGGCAAATGGAACATAATAATCTCGATGATGATCAATAATAAACGATTACGATAATTGGCATCTAATCAATAACTTACGACCTTGGTGGTTATAATCACCTTGTCGCGTTATTCAATAAGAGATCTTGGCGACGAACAAGCGAGATGTGTGCATGGAGATGAACGTTTATGACTGCCGCGGAGAACATTCGGCGAACTGAAATTCGAAAAAGATCGACATGAAATAAATAACGTTACTACGTATGCTATGTATACTTCGTTATTTCCGTAAAACATAAAAAAAAAAAAAAGAAAGCGTTTATGGCGGTAAAACGATTTTCCTTTCCACATTTTCAAAGCGGCAACGTAACAGGCATCGATTAGTCGGTATAAATAGAAAAATTTAACGCGCATTTATGTATTATTTTAATACATATGGTTTTCGGCGAGGGGTATATTTTTTTTTTTTTTTCTTTTTCTTTTCGAATTTGTCGTGCTACCGAATTTTCCTCGTAAATCGCTACGAGATGGACTGCAACAGCTTACTCTGGAGTATCTATTCCTTCGCAAGTTTCATCTATCTACAGGGTATGGACAGAGAAAAAGAGATTCGAGTAAGCGCTAAACAACAAATTCGGTGATAAAGCAATAACGGTACATACTTCGGAATGAAACGTGCTCTTACGCTAGATATGCGTGACGAGGTAAATGGCATGCGATTTAGAGATCACTCAATACGTAACGGAAAGTCAACACTGTCGGTAGAAACAGATCGATATACTAACACGAAACTTTTGGAGCGAATAATCGCAATGGTGAATATATTTCTTTTTTTTTCCACGTTTAAGTCGTGGCACGTTTAATTAATTTTTTTTTTTTTTGCTTTCTTTTTTTTTCTTCGATAGAACGCTTGTTCATTTCATCCACATCCTCCTTCGTACATTTAAATCTAAGATTTTGACCGCCAAATAAGTCAGATTTCGGCTCGTATGCATTTATTACCGTATACGTATTCACACCCTCCCTTATTAAAATTATTCTTTGCTACATACGCTCGTATTATCGAAAACGTAAATGTCTTTCGAGGTAGAACAGCGGAGCTTATCATTTTCGTAACGTAAACTCACTTTTGCCACGCATTATTATGCGTCCGCAAACGCAATAATTATCAAGCAAGTTATTTGACAGATGAACGAATTCAATGCGATAACGAAATCAATCTATTTGACATTTTTTTTTTTTCAATTTTAGATATATACTATATTTTTTTAAAACATTATCAAAGATTTTAAATGAACTTTAGATCTGTCTCGTTCCCGCACTAAATCAAAATTAAAAATTGTCTAATAATCTCCCTACACAGTTGAACTTAATTTAAAGTTAAATTGATTTGGTCCATACAATTCAATATAACCGTCTGCGTGACGTATATATATATATATATATTTTTTTTTTTTATCTTTTTCGCACGCTGTCCTGGTCCTCGAAGGATAATCATTGGAAATACACAGGTTCTACGAATAAGAATAATATCACCATATGCAGTACAGTCGTTGATGCCCCTTGAAATCGTCACAGCCTCTGGCAGATTAAAAATAACGCAAGCTCTCTCTACAATAGTATCCTATTAAATTCGATATTTATTCAACGACGCCTCGCGTGGTCAATATATTTAATATCAGACTTCACAACGAATCAACGAACGACTTGCGCTCTCACTCCAGGTCGTCGAATAAATCTCGAATTCAGCATTAAAAAAATTAAAAAAAAAAAAAAAAAAACGAAAGTTAGAATTACACGAACTAAATTATCATGCTGTTCCTTTTGTGCTTCGTCGTCAAAAATCACCATGCGAGCGGGACTGTATATCTCTCTGATAATCGCGAGCAGGTTTTCCGAAATAGAAAAATGTGCGAGGGTGTATTCGTACGGATCGAAGGTCGTGCGCGACGAGGGATGCCACTCGAGGCTGCCTGATTAGTAAAACGAAAAATGTCGCAAGAGGTTTTCCAATCGCAAACGTTGTACATAATTGTCGCGAGTCAGCCTCCAGCGTGAACGGTGAATTTTTCCAACGTGTACTGTATGTAATGCAAATAAGTATGCATGTCCTTCGTGTGTATACGTGTAGGTATGCGCGCGTGGAGGGGGGGGGAGCAAGTGTGTCTGGAATTATTCGGTTTGCATGGTGATCGAGCAATAAAGCGGAAGTCGAAGGGCTGCCGGTTACCGAGCGCGTTTATGGGCCGCAGTAGGTGGACAGTTCGTTTATCGTGCATCCGTTGATACAGCATTCCTCGTGGATACCTCGCGACTGTCTTCGATAACGTCTGCCGGCGGGCGGGCTGTCTAACATCGCCCGTGCCCTCGTTCGCGACAAAAATGGAGAGACCGGGTAATCGTAGGCGACCGGGTAGTCGGCCATTTCCATTTCTGCAACAAACACAAAGAAAAATAAAAAGCCTATTTTTGTTGCGCCACATATGTCCGGTTGTGCGCGATAAAATAAAAATAAGGATCTGCTTTTTTTTCAGAAACCGTCGATAAATCGTACAGGCATTTAGATCGCGGTGTCAGATTGTACAAAAATGTATTTAGAAGATTTGACTCGGCGATACGTTATTTCGTATGATTGAGAAAGATTTACATAGATTTTCGTTGGAAATTTTTTATTTCTTATTTTATTTTTTTTTTTTTTTTGCGTTTCGTAGAAAAAGGACCGTGAACGAAAAAAATTTAACGTCCCGAGTTATCGCTGTATTTAAGTCATTCGATGATTATGGAGAGTGCGTCGGCTCATGATCCCACTCGGAATACGTAACGAGCTTTATATGCATTATTCATCGATGACAAAGTGGCGATTACTTGGTTAATTGCGGGCACAGATTGATCGCGTGCTTAATCGCCCTTTTATAAAGTACTGTGCTGGAGAAGCCGTTAAAATTGAAAGTCTCCGTCCGATAAAAATTCCCTTATAATCGGCGACGCGGTGCACAGCCACCGTAATGTTCGCTTTAAACATGAGGCTCTATCTAAAGTGAACGGTACAAATTATAGGCTGACCTCATTCTTACATTGAGCCATTTAATTATACGTCCAGTGCAAATTAAGCCTCATTCATATCTTCAAACGAGCCTGCTTTAGATCCGCTGGCTTAATATCGCGAGCCGTGCACTTCGAAATGTCAAATGGATGCATCTGCGATGGATATTCTTCCCTAAATGTGCGGTCTCGTCTGGCTTAAATACGCGAATATTTAATAATTCGGCACTTATGCTGGATAAGTATCGATGTCCCTGCTATGAAATATTCGTCGTGCGCGGGTGACGTTAATCGGAAAGGAAGGAATGCGAACGGCATTAATATTAATGGCCATGTCGTCCCATTACAAAGGCAAATTTCGTTACGAGGCGACTGCCATCGAGAAATCGTCTTTAATATTACTCCTTAACTTCCTATTATTAACTTCTTAAATATTATCATTATACTTGCATGCACGCAAGAGCGTCATCGACATGTTTCGTGATTTCCCTCTCGTAAATCGCTCGTTGCACAAAATCGGGAAGTCACAAGTAAAATGTCATTAACATGTATTTTCTTACAAAAAAAAGAAAAAAAAAAAAAAAAAGAAAAAAGAAAAAAAAGGGAAAAAAAAACTTGTCGCTGCTAGAATTTTAATGTTGAAACAAATTACTAATACATAAATTATTTACAAATCCATAATTAGTATTTAAATTTTCGTATTCTATTCTTAATGCGGACGTGTACAATTTGAAAATTCATGATGAAAGACACTTGTTAAGGCTGAAACGATCAATGAATAACCTCTATTTAAACACCGCTTGAGCTATGATTATATCAAGAATGAAATATGATGGCCTTTTGTGTTCACACATTTAGAAACATAATTACTTAATGTTATCGCGCGGGGGAGAAAGAGAAACATAGAAATGAACGTGAATTTTTGAGTTCACAAGTGATTCCGGAATTAACATGCTTGCTCCATAATCTCTATATGTATATCACTCGATATCGAGCGTTTTCTCTATCGATTGACTTAAACTCACCATGACCACTCTTCTTAAACATGGAATTGTACACGCCATCACAAAGTATCTGTAGAGCATTGGAGAGCTTTTTGCCGCAATATCTCTGCGGCGCGTTTACGCCGGATCGCTTCGATTGAGCGTAGTCTTCCATCTGTGCGTTTCCCGATTCCGTCACAAGAAGCGCGACGGCGAGCATCAGGGTCACCAGCACGTTCAATCGATTTGCGGACATCTGAAAATGATAACCATCCCCGTTTAATTAAACATCCAGAAAATTGAATCTATCGCTCCGTTCGTCCGCTTTAACTTTTCAATCGCGTCGCGGCTTATCCTTAAAAAGAAAGAATAGACTGCGAATATCTGCGAGTGGGTATACAAGTAACCGCCGGCTTTGATTCGATTGTTCAAGTTCGTCGTTCACGAATTCACGTCGGCGACGATTTCGGAGCGAAGGTGGATAAAAAAGGGACCCCGTCTCAATTAGAAGTGAGCGAAAATTGTGGGGCAGATCTCATTTAACTGATGTCGCCGCGCAGCCTTTGAGATGAATAAAAAATGAAAGTTATCTGGAACGACAGACTGTTTACTAAAATAATTTCTCATTATGCCGGGCATATCTGGTACGGGTGAAATTTATTTGGCGCCGATATCCGTTTGGATATATTTTTTTAGACGCTTATTTAGGCGGCGACGAAACAGGCGGCATTAAAGCATTAAAAAAAAAAAGAGGGGAAAAAAAAAAAGAAAAGAAAACACCATTACGGTGGTTCGGCACGGACATCGTCTTGGCCGGACTCGATGTTGCCTCCGTTTATCGGGATTAATTGAATGCGCGCATATATAACCGCGACAGTGCAGCATTCCAGCGATCCCGGCTCTATTTTTAGATATCTTTCACTTAAATATAAATCTTGCGACGGCGAGAGAAATAAAGAAAGAGACGGGCGAGGGAGCGGGACGAGGAGACGTGTACTTTTGTCTGCGTCACGGCGAGATCTCCCGCGGAACAAGAGAGAGGCCGGCATCTCGCGCTTTGTCCACAAGAGCGACCTTTGTTCACACGTTTTGCGCCGGCATAATTGTTATCTGCCCCCGCAATCAGGCGCCCTTCTCTCCCTCCCCCCCGCGCGTTCTCCATTCGTTATTTTAAGGGCGTCGTACGTGGCCGGCGCGGTGCGCGACGTTCGCGTCTCTTCCAGCGGGGGGTCTTGGCGGCATTCAAATTCATCTCGTCGAAGTGATTTTTAATTATACTCGCGGGACAACACCGCCACGTGGCGAAAAGGTAATTACGCGCGTCGGTACTTTAATGAGGCAAACTTTTCGTATGCACAAGCACTTGGCGCATAGATGGACGTCCGCACCCACACGGGAATTACGGCTTCCAGGGTATTATTCTAGTTTGCTTGGGATAGGTCGCCGGTGTTTCTACTACGTCTCCTTCAAGTTTCTCTCTCCGCCAGCAGCCGCTGTGGTGTTTGCGGTTGGATTAGAACAATGTTGACTTGTTTTGCAGACTACGTCGCATTCGATTAGTCGCGTTATCAACGAAAATGGAAATAAGGCCAGCGGCCTTGATACGTGAGCGTATACGGGCTGCGGCTGCGACAGTAATATGGCAGAGCTTCGCGAAACAATAATCTCACGCGATTTTTTAAATATTCGTCACGATCTAGCCCCCCCCTCTCCCCCCCGAAGAAAATTAATTTTATGCGACGGAATAAATTATGGGATGAAAATAATTGTGGAATAAATTCAGAAATCGCGTGGGTCAACTTAGTATTTTAAGACTGGGATTGAAATGAAATCGAGCGCAGCGTAACGGGTGTTTAGATCTTAATTAGGTTATTTTCAGTGTTAAATTAAACGAGGGATCGATACGTCGTTAAAATAGTGTCACGATTTGCCTCCGCGAATTAATCATCGCGGCGACTAGCTTCTTTTAATGTTTAATTTAATTTGGTCTAACATAAGCTTTTACCGAATGCAGGTGGCTATTTCGACGTTTCGAGGTTGACAGAAGTTATTCGTGATTGATTGGCGTATGCAATATCATTAGGTACCAGAATTATTGTCGTCGCAGAGTGACACACACCGATATGCCCCCTTCAAAACAAGCTACGCGAATATAGGGCAGACTATTTCTATTTCCGGCGCGTCGTGACGATGGAAATTAGCGTCCAGTGGTAAGCAATAATCGAAGGAAACGGCGCGCGTGGATGTCAAAGTTATCTAACTCTATTTATCTTTTCCGTGCGATTAGCAACAGCGATACACTCGATGAAAACACGCGTGTAGCACTTGTAATTCTTGCTGCAGCATTGCTTCATCGTCTATACGATCAACAGATCGATCGGATCGCACGTCGAGCTGAAGTAACTTTAAATCGAACGGCTAACCACGTGTCGCGTGTCACATTAGACGCCCGGTTGTCTTCGATATTTTTTCCATTACGCCACATCAACGAGATTACAAGTTTCGGAATTCGCACGGAGAGCTAGAATTTTTTCTTTTCCTTTTTTTTTATTGTTGTCAATTATCAATTGAGAGTCGCAGCTCTTCAATTGTCGCGAGAGAAAAAAAAAAAACTGTACAAGTCTAATCGATTAAAAAGTAAAAAAAAATTTTTTTTTTTTTTTTTAAAGAATCCGGACGAGGTAAATAAGCGTGACTGTGTTTACGAGCGCGATCGCAGGCGGCCAAGAGACTCGTGGTATCTCACCGCGAAAATGATAAGCCCGATCGCACGCCGCCGACATGCAGCGTCCATAAGCGAATAAAAAAAAAAAATAATAAAAATAAAAATAAAAAAATGAAAAAGAAAAAATAGAAACGAAGTATCGGCGGGATTCACCGGCAAAAACCGAAACGCTCGAGTAAGAACGTTCGCAGCGTTATCTGTGACGCTGGTCGTATTTTGCGTCGATAAGTGCATTTCCGAAAACTTTATTTGATAAGCGCGCGGACCGGTCCTTTCACAGAAACAAAACGTAAAGGAAACGTTTGAAGTGCATTCGATATATGTTTACGATCTACTTTCCGCTTCCACTTCATTCAAGATCTATTAAACGAGCGGGGTTAAAGATACTGGAATTTTTCTAACGAAGAGAGCGCGTATCGACTCCTTTGAACCGCGCGGCTGCATTTTGCGCATAAGTGCACTATTGTGTCGGGCTGATTCAAATTCGCGTGAAATGAGACCAAGCAACAATTACCGTGTCGATAACGTACGCGTATGCCCGTTCATTGGCTTCTCCCGTCCGGCGCCTCCGGCGGTTGTAAACAGTACCGAACTACATAGATGATAGATCCTCCCGGCGCTCTCGAGAAGAGACGCATTTCACGATAGCGAAAAGTCCCGTAAATTGAAAAGAGGACTCGTTCCCTCTCGGTTCGCCATCCTCCTTCCACGGTCCAGCCTCTGCCCGTTCTCGTTCTTTTTCATACGGCCCGCCCTCTCCTTCTCGTCGACGAGACCGGCGCATTTCTATTTTTGTCCTCGTCTTTTCTCTTGGCCATTATCTGCGAAGTACCGCTGGCAGACACGAGTAATAAACACGTGTATATAACACTCGGAAAGATACTAAACGGGCCGCACTTATACGCGCTCGGGGGAGCGCACTCGCGTCCGATCGAGTGCGAACCAGTCAAGGGGTGATCGACTTTTCCTATTAAAGCGCGGCCGGGCACGCGGGGGAGAAAACTTTTCCATTTTCTCGCGAGTGGACGAGGCAGGTAGCGAGATAAAAGCGGCCGAAAAAAAAAAAGAAGTTTCACAGGGTATAACGAATTCGTTTCATCAGCCGCGGCGCGGATTCCGTTGGCGCGCGAGGCTGCGAATTTCGGCCGACCCTATAAAAGTTGAAAATATTCTTCTCGATGACGCGGTCAAGTCCGCTCTCCTCCGACGCGGTGCGCCGCGTTTATTATTTTCTCGTGCATTTCGCTGGCATCGTGTCGCGTATAGGAAGTTTATCTCGCGCAGCCGATTTCGCGAAATTGAAATTTAAAAGAAAAATATTTGCAGACGAACGGAGAATCCCGCGTCGCGTGAATCATCGAAGATAATGTTTTTCGCTTATTAATTTCGTCAGGAGAGTTTGTTTAACCCGCGCGCGATCTTCTGAATGGAAGAGCTACATTGTGCTCGTACCCGATTAAAACCGTACGTGAAATCCACGTGGAAATTGCGTGAAGCACGTTTGCGGCTGTTACCACTTTAGATTTCACATTTCGGTTTGGTAACTCGTGAATTCTGGAAATCGATCGAGCGCGATTCGTTCGTAAATAGCGCTAGGAAACTACAGGTAAATACGTAAGATCGTTTGAAAGAGCTCCGCGGGGAAATATTTAAAAGCCCGAGCTTTTCGGAAGCGATGAGCCGGAAGATCGCCTCGTTAATTACGAAATAAAAGTTGCTAAGTAATTCGATCGATTATTCCTCGGCCTTCGGAATAGTAAAAGAAATGAAAGAAGAACAAGATGTACGCCGACGGTATCTGCCATGTGTATCCTTGCACCGCGATTAAACGTATCAAGACTTCACAGACTACTTTAAATTTAACGTCGCGGTGCTCATTAATTTTCGCGGGATTGTTAATTGGCTGCGTCATTGGGCTAACGTACAATTTGAAGAAATGGCTCGGACAAATGAGACTTTAAGAGGCAGATGCTCTCTCTAATAATACAATTGCACGGTACACGAGCACCAAGCGTGCTGCGCTCATATGCGTCAATTTGAGGACTCGCATAGCACTTGAGGCGTTCATGCGTGACTAGAATTAGTGTCAGCCGTTGTCCTCGAATAATTTGAGATTCGAGATAATCGGGCACTCTCGCTCTCACTTTTCCTTTTCCTCTTTCTCGCCCGGCGATTCCGACTTGCAACAGTAATTATAACGAATCTCGGTAGATAACGATAGGTCAAATTATATTGAGCTAAAATATCTTACACGCTTCTTCAAGCTATCGCGTTATAAAAGCATAAAGTTGACGGGTTCTTTTTATTTTCTTTTTTTTTTTCTTTTTTTTTTTTTTTTAATAAATGTCAAGCCGATATCGAATTAAAATAAAATACGTGACATTGCATATATTTAATGCGATAAATTTAGCTGCGTATTGGATATTTACTGAAATTAATCGCGGAGTAAAACACGCGCGCGGATAAATCTTTCCTTTTCGCTAATGTATGCACGAAGGCGTCAGCTGTCGCACGGCAGATGGAAATTATCAATTATCGGGTAACGCCCAAAAGGAGAATGTTGCCGGCTCTCGTGTTTTATCTAACGCTAATAATTCATAAGTTAAAGGCGCGGATCGAATCAAACGGCGAGACGACGGGCGCGTCGGACGGAATCTATTCTTGAGCTCGCGGAAGAGTATATATTCCTCTCTTCGTATTATAATTAGCTTTTTTTTTTTTACGCAGCTGAGGACACGAAGTCCGATAAGACGCTAAAGGGCAAGAGGGTGACTTAGGTAAGATGCGACTTACTGAGTACGTTGAGGTAAAACGCGGGGATCACAAGACGATTTATCTATCACACGGGGTAGTATCACAGTCTGGCTTTTTCTCGGACGACGTCGCCGTACGTTGTCGTGGACACAACAGGTGGAAACGTGATCGCGATAATGGCGAGATCGATGTCTCTCATGGGGAAACAGTCATGAGATATTTTGTAGACGTAATCGAGCCACCGTCTCGAGGTTGACTTCCCGGCACGATCAGCCCTTGCCACTGTCTAGGATGCATTGATGCCGGGCGGCCCACGAGTGCCTCGCGCAAGGTGTTTTTTTTTTCTTCTTCTTCTTCTTTTTCTTTCTTTTCCCTCGTTCCTCTTCACCTGCCCCGAAAGCGGTCGTTCGGTCGGCTAGGTCATGGGAAATCTGCCCGATTGATTCTGGGTCTAGCGACAATCGCGCGGCCGACTTGCAGCCTGGACCCCACGGTTCTCCGAAGCACCGAAACCGCGCGGGCTTGATGGTTGGCACAGCCGTTAATATTCCCGGCTTCGGTTTCGCGAATCACAGCCGCGTACTTGTTCCCTTGGGCATTTTCTCTTGAAAGATTTCTCCGATAGTTGCTCTCCCGCTTGAGATCCTTGATTGCCGCTTCGATCCAGACTCGATGAACGATATTGTTACGCCCCGGGCCAAGGCGATTTCGTCTGTTAGCTTTTTTTTTTTTTTTTCTTTTAACTCGTGGAGAAAGTCGGCAGGTGGTGGATCGGCGATGATCGCAAGCGTAAGCCCGGCGCTCTTCTCTACGAGAAGATCGGCGAAACACGTCTCGACCGCTCGGTCGCCGACGAGCGTCTCAGGCTCTTCCGACTGGTAATGTGCGGTCACGTTTCTGACAATGCCAGGCCTGATTGATCGCAATTGTCACGAAGACTTGTCCCCGGAGAGGTTCGGGTACTCCGTCTCGACAGAAGGTCCCTGTCGAACTAGCGTAAGGTGGCGGGCACTCTCTCTTTCTTTCTCTCCCGTGCTTGCTGCCCCTTATTTAAGTCGGGGGATAGCGACGAAGAAAGTAAACAGATCAAGTAGGGAGAGCGACGAGTGAGGGAAGCAATCGGTCCCAAGAAAAGCAACGTGTCTTGTCTGTGCATTCTGCCGAAGATTGACTGCAAATCGTCTCGCATCGTTTAACCAGCAATTGGTTGAACAACGGGTGCTTAGAGATTGAACGTGTAATTGTTCACGCAAGCCGTAGCTCGAGCTCAATTAATTAATCTCCATTGTTTAATTATAGTTGTAATTTACGTCTGTTTTCGTTAATGCATATAAAAATTAGCAGAGGAAATAAACGTGCAACGCGAACAAAACATTCTCGCAGGAAATACTAATACTTTTTTTTTTTTCTCAGCAGTAATCTCATTTTCGGTTAGAATAATTAAGTTTACTACTACTAGAAAAGGGATAGTCGCAAATTAGCTTTCTTTCACGCGAGCTATTTAGATAGAAAAAAAAAAAAAAAACTAATAATAGGTATCTTATTATCTGTATTTTTATTTTAACATTCAAGTTAAAATTAAATTTTAATTTAATTTTTCAAATTAAAATAAAGATAAAAAAAAGCACTGCGATAGAAAATGACAGTAAATTATTACAATGCATGTGTAATTTATCTTTAGTTGTATTCGAACGCGAACAGGCTGTTTGCAATCAATTTATCGGTTTTTCAAAATCCGGAAGTCGCGACGCGAGATCGAAAGACGATATAAATCGCGGAGTCGGGATGAAATTTTCAGTTAGGCGCCGGTTCGGCAGTCTCACTTCGGCGTGATTGCGCTCGCATGCCGTGCATACGAATTAATTTCTGTCGTCTCTTTTGCGCGCCTACCGAGCCTCTCCTTGCTTTTCTCTCGCGACCAGCGGATTACCGAGAGTCGCGACGACGAGATCTGCGCGAACAATCGCCTCCAAATTGAATGACCTCCATCGCGAGGTCATGTACGAGGTGCCGGGGACATGCAGTCGCCAGTCGGCGGGGTTTTCTTTCTTTCTTTCTTTTTTATTTTATTTTTATTTTTTTTTTTTTTTGTTCCGTCCCGACATTCTTCCAGCCGCCGCAGACGGCCAATTGCGGTCTCGACAGTTGTCTGCGAACGAGTGCCACAACCAGACCGTACGGATGTACTCTTGGTGCACTCCTCCCGGGTACGGTCGTCGCCGTCTGTCGCGAGCGCGCGGAGATGCCAGGCATTTATCGCATTGTTCTCGCACGGCGCGAGTTCACGTAAGTTCTTGAGCGCATCGTGGACGCATCGCACCTTTCGCTTAATCGCTAAGTCGCGACGTTGAGAAATAGCAAGCGCGTCTACGATCAAAACGCAGACGTTCCGTTCGAAATAAAAATTCACCCGCGGCGTAAGATTCATTATTCGCGGAGCTTTATTTCCGACGCGCGATCGAGTCAACGGTTTATTTTTCGCGACTGCGGATTAGTATCAGTCTCCGTAATTATGCGACGACTTGTCAGAACTGAGAACGAGAACGCCGCGAGCGAGTGCAGCGGGAGCTTGCGGGGGAGGTCTTTCTGTACATTGCGATATGAACTTTCTAGCTAACCAGCGGTTCTTAAGGTTTTACCACTGATAACGATCTCGATCTACGAGTGCCGGGCAGATGCTGCCCTCCCCTTAAACGATCACAAGTCCTGCAATTGAGTCGGCGGTGCTCCGCGCTATACGCGGGCAATTGTCCTCGTGAGCGGAAAGTACTTGCTGTCCTACTTTCATCGGCCAGCCCTAATGGGACCCATTACTGGGCACGTGATCAGAAACCGGCGATTTTCTGGCGCGAGTGTAAAAATCTCGCGAGCCTCTGAAACGACAACTCGATCTCTCTCGTACTTGGCACAACTGACGCTCAGACAGTCCGTAAACATCGCATCAAATTATACGGCTATGCTACGATTTTCTTTTTTTTTTTTTTTTTTTTTTCTCTTTCCTGCATTTAGTTTTCCCAAATTAAATTGTAACATTGTAATATCGTCATTCGAAAATATGACGAACACGTCGGCGAAAGCGAATACTTTAATTAATGTTTATTATTCTCAACATTCGATTGCATGTTCTCGTATCACACTTCTGTACAAATTGTACTTAATTGTCAGGAGAAAAAAAAAAAAGAAAAAAAATTATCATGGAAAAGATTCGGAAGACTTGTAGTAAGCTCTATGCTGGTTAAGGGGTGCAGCCATGCGGCGCGACGTGCTGGCGAAGGAATCGAGGGAAAATCGCGTTTATTAGATCGAGAAGTTAAAAAGTGTTTCTCGTAGCCTTTTCCAAGAAATAAACTTCGGATGTGTAAAGACGCGATCCAGCGATAAGCTAATCATAAGGCATTGCCGTAATACGAAGAATCTTCAGGTATAGCGCGCGGCTCGCGTGACGTTACTCATTCGCTGCCGCGATTTATCCACGACAGTGAAGTTTTTTCCACGTCGCAATGGAGTCCGCCTATTTCCCTTCTTTATCCACCCTCATTTATCTGGCATAACTTCAACCCGCTTCATCGTTTAACTAATATTTTTACAAAGTATTAGATGAAAATCGCGCCCCTAATGACCCCGCGCGATAATTGATTTAAAATCCCGTATCTATTTTAATCTAGTGTCTATTTACTTATAAATTTAAACATTTATCATTTGATATCGGTACGAGCTTTTGGGACTTTCTCATTCGCGACAAAATAAAAAAAAAAAAAAATAAAATAAAAGTCTGGCGTTAAGATTGACCAAAGTGAAGATCCAATTGTTAGTTATCGTTCTCATTTGCCATTATTGTTATTTAATAAAATAATTAATGCGATATGAAGAAAAAAAATATTATATATACGTACACGACAGTTTGAGGCTGTTTAGAAATTTTCTTGAAACCCGTGACATTAGAGCTTTTACGACAGGCACCTTATTTCGCATGCTTGATCAATCGCGATTACGAGGAATGGAAAAAAAAAAGAAAAAAGTACCGAGATACCTTATGATGCGGTCAACGATCGTGATCGATAAAGGCTAACGTCACTTTTACCTGTGACATTAGCCTCTCGTACTTTTACTCCGCTTCTGATATTCGTTTGCGAGAGCTCGTCTGGCGCGTAGGGCAATATTTATCGCTCGAGCGGGCAGCTTGTATCATAAATATTGGAAAAAGTTTGCGAAGTACTGCAGTTTTCACCGCGGACGACGACAGTTTATCGGTGCAAGAAGCTGCGGCGTATCAAGGCATAAATTATTGCACGTGTTACGAAATAAAAATGAGCTTGTAAACGCGGGAGCAGGCGATGTTAATAAACTGACGAGGCTGGCGTACTGCGATAGAAGTTCCACGGGGTTTCCGATTCGTATACAGTGATACACGGTATCAGCGATTTTAGCAATAAATCACGCGATTGATCGTACGTCGTTCACTTGCGGCGGAAAGTGCGGTCGCGCTTAGAGAAAGTATTTCAGGCCTATTGAATTAAGTACGGCAATACTTAAGAATACTCAAGAATACTTAATAATTGGAACTTACGATGGGGCTAAAAAATCGTCCCTTCTACGGTGCAAAAGGTGGTGAAAGATCGGCCTGGTACCCACCGTGCGCGCGTGCCGGCGATTGTTACTCGATGATGCGTGTGCGTCTTGTGGTGGCCGAAAAGGTGGCCGCCTCCCTTATAAACACTCAGCTCGCCAATAGTAATCCTGAGCAGCGGAGACGTGTTCATTAAACACTGGCTTACCTGTCAGCTTCCCTTAATCGCGCGGCACGCGGCTAATGCCGCCTGCATACGGAAGGGCGTGCGGTCAACCGTAAACTGCCCCCTACACCCTCATTTTGCACCCTCGCGCCGGCCGATTTCGGTCCACAGTGCCGAGACTCCCGAAAGGCTCACCGTCGTTTATTCCACGACCGGAAATCTCGACATCAACTCCGATAATGTCCAACCCTTTTTTTTTTTTTTTTTACTTTTTTTTTCTCCATTTTATCAAGCGGGGCTTTTTAAATATAAAATTGTAACAAATGTATTATATTATATGTGCCTCTTGTTTTAACGAAAAAAAAAATTAACACTTATGAGACTTAGATGCGGCATTCAGACGGTTTGTAATAACGTACGATGCTTTAAAAAAAAATATGACGAAGGATTTGGGACAATGAATCTTTTTTTAACATAGAAAATTTTAATTTTGCAAACGCTATCTAATAACAAGTTTTATTTCTTAATACAAAGTACATTTTAAGAGCATATGACTTTTTCACGTAGTGCAGCACACTTAAGTCTTCGCGTCCGTAATAGTTTTTCTTATTCTACGTTTTTCTTTTTACATATCACATATTTAATTAATGTAGAAGCTTTTTCCGGCACTTCAACGTGCTTAGCGGTACAATTTTACATATCGATGCTCCTTGACGCCTTTCAATTTTTATTAAAATGTTTTTCAGACTTCCGCGAGAGTGGGCATACCTTGTACCAAACATCCGCGATATACATTTTCAAAATAAGATATTTTTCGTGTCACTGGACCCGATAGATCAGAAACCTTTCGTCCCCGAAATAGCGCTCGTCGACGACCGAAATGGAAATTTTAAATAGAACACCGGTGTCGCTTTTACAGTCGTACGGGCTGAGCCGGCGTGACTTACCAAGGACACTGTTTTCGATTAGAACAGGATCCTGCGAGCTATAATAGGTCAACGAGCGTCTTCGGTCTTCCTGGGCGTCGCGCCACGAAGTCGGTCGACAAGCGGTCGTCTCGAGGACGATTAACGTGTTAACCTTCACGTCCAGTTTTCTTTCGTTGGTGACCGGATTAAAACAGGCAATACGAAATCTAATTTAGCTGCTCCTAACGTAGACAATGTCGAGGGTTCGTTTGGACCTCCGGCGCAAACCACGTATTACGCACGTAAAATACGTCTCTTTAAGGCAGTTTAAGGATGTGATAACGTTCGCGCACTTGTAACGCAAGCGAGTAAAAAAAAAAAAAAAAATTAAAAAAAGAAACAAGATATATAATATGCACGTGAAGCTTAATAAAAAAAAAAGGGGGGAAAAGTAATTGTAATTGGAGTTCCGTTTACGCGCTTTGCGCAAATGGAAATGCAGGTATGAAATTAGGTAATTCGCAGGCACCCTATACATTGCAAACCTCGTGTTTTCATTTCCATATTTATCGGGCGTAGCTTTTTTACATTATATACACACACGGGCGCGTTAATGTGTTTGGCCTGTGGGTGAGGAACGTGATAGGGTAAAAGTCTTGTAACTTCCACATGCATACTGTATGATGTTTCAACAGTCTGGCATCCGATGAACATGAAAAAGCCAGCTTGATTCATTACTTTGCCAACCCGCAATGGCTTGCTTTCGTGCTGCAATCGATAATAAGTTGCAGGTAATGCATGGACTAAATTGACGATCGGACGATGACCTTTTGAATAACTTTGTTTAAATACGCATATTGCAAAAGCAAATTATATATTTTCTTGCAAAATTTCAAGTACTATCAAATAAATCAATATTAGCATAAATAGCGATTTTATTTTCACTGTAATGTCCGCAGCGTAATCGTTCCGATGTAAATTGTTCTGTGTACGTAAAACTATAAATAGTATATTATTAATTCATTTACTCTGGGAAACTCAGGTTTCACAAGATTTAAAATTATAGAAATAATTCACTGAAAATAAAATACGTATAAAAATTAAATTACAAGACGATTTTAAAAGTAGTTACCTATCTATAGTTTGAAGGTATAGGAGTGTGATTAAGAACGGTTTTATAAAGAAAATAAAAAATGCACAATTGTTTTAAATATATTTTATAAAACGTCCTATTTTTTTTATACAGCATATAAAACAATACTCTGTATTCATTTTATATTCACACATTAGCTCTATATGACTGTACCACCATAACCTTTCGTTATATGCATAACTTTACAGTGTTCGGCGGATTTTACATTAATACTATGACAACGTACTGTCCTTTGTCTGCTGAATTCCTTGCTTGCCGCTGATCGTCGCGGCGGCACTCTGATTGAACTGATCGGAATTCGCGTGTTTCGAGCTGTGTTTCTGCGTGATATCTAGTTTCGTTACGTCAGCACTTATAATCCTATCGAAAACCCTGTCCGTAGTAGGTTCCACGATATTAGTCAATTCGGGGACCGTCGTTTGCTTGGGACGCTGTCCGTCCTTCGTTTCTGTACCGACGCTGCTCATTGCATGGGCAGGCTTTGATGGACCTTTCAAATGTATAATGTGATTATTCAGAGAGTCGGTATTACTCGGCTTATTTCCTATGTGATTGTGAACTGTCGCATGATTCGCGTAAACGGAATCCGTATTTCCTAGAAACTGCCCGTTCGACGTCTCGGTATTGAAAGGCCTATCTTTCACGTTACTGTTCCAAAAAGAATCGTCAAAGACATCGTTGTCACGCTGATCCGGCGGCAGACGACTAATACGGGTCCTCACGATTGAGAGATGTCTGTGCACATAGTCCTGATGCGGTGCCAGAGCAGCAGCGCGTTCCAAGCATTGCGCTGCTAAACCCAATTTACCTCGTTCCACCATCACGACGCATAAATTATGCAATCCTTGAATGTTTGTGGGATCCAGTTGGAGTATTCTACGATAACACTGAAATAATTGTTGACATTATACCTCTAGAATTATTCACACAAACGATCAATCGTTATTGCTCGTATAAAGACTGCATTATATTCTGAATACGAATTTTAAAAGAAAGTCGTGATAAATTTTTTGTGACGTCTTACATTTTCCGCGGCGTCTAGGTCCTTTATATTATTGATATAAATGTCTCCTAAAAGGATTAGGCCTTTTACATGATCCGGATGGAATCTGACTAACTGATTCAAAAACGGTGCCGCTTCGAGTGGACGTTGTTCGTCGGCTAAAAGTAATGCGAGATTGAACAATGCAGAGCGAAAATCTTCTTTCAATGCGACGGCATTGCGGAACCAGCGTTCCGCACTGCCGCTGTCGTGATCGTCCATAGCCAACATTCCCAGATTGAAATGTACACGCTCGTTATTAGAATCCTATAATGAAGCAAATGCGTATATAAATTTTTGTCAATAACAGCTTTAAAGATATTTAACAAAAAGTCGCGTTACCTTCCGTAAAAGCTTCAGTAGTCTCTCTCTAGCCACTTTACGCAATTCTGCACGTCCCAATTCTTGAAGCAGTATGGCGGAATTTAATAATGCTTGCTCATGTTCTGGATCAAACTCTAAAGCTTTGTCCAAATATGCCAAAGCCTGGGATGCTTTCCCTTGTTCCAAAAATACGACACCAAGCTGTGAAAATTTTTTTATTTAACGTTTTTAATTAATTGTTAAAATATTTTTTTTATAAAAAATTCTATCAACATTAGATAATAATTTAATACTTACATTATAATAGATATCAGGATTATTACTGTCA